>NC_046333.1:6299075-7007408 GCF_000738735.6 Corvus cornix cornix | reverse complement strand
GAAATGAAACTTCTTTTGCCCCTAAGCAAAGTGACCAAAATTTATGGAGGTGTTCTTTAAGGAAGTATATATCCAAGTTTCCTTTATTTTTTGCATTTATTGGCTACAAAACACCGGTTTTTGAAGCAATCTGATGGAGGCATCAGTTTTAAGGTGACTTGGGAGCCAAACCAGGAATATATCCTTAAAATTGTATCTTTGCTGAGCAATAGCAATTGGTATGACAGATACAACCAACAGTAGGCAACAGACAGATGGCTGCTGCATTTAAAGTCAGGTATTGTGTCAGAAAATAGTCCAGTAATTGCTAAAATAAGTCTCAGAGCATACAGCATAGCACTAGACTCCTGCAGTGGAAAGTCTGCCAAACCCCTTCAAACCTACCAAAGTGTAAGTGAAAGGAAGTTAAGCATTACTCAGTTTTGGGTTTCTAGCCTTATATACTCACTGAAAATCTAATTTTTATCTGTAGATATACATATACACATATATACCTGAAAAATATGTGGTGAGCCGCATATTACAAATTTTGAGATTACTGCATGCTGCTAATATGTCCCATAATATACTTTCTAAAGTCATATCAGCATCTTTTTAAATGGCTGTATTATGGGGTAGACTGCTTAAAGCCTAAAGCCAGTAATATAATCCAATCCAGATATGCCATAAAAGTGTTAATTCCAGAACCTTAGGAAGGACAGGGAAAAGATATTATTTAACATGGTCATAGTACCTGTGACGTCCCAGTGTGAAATCACAAGTAGGAAAGAAATATGGTCTTGAAAAGGTCTGAATGATCGAGGCTAGATCATTCTATTTTCTGTCAAAAAGAAAGCAGGTTGCTTTTTAAAACCAAGAGGAAATAGGAGGTGTAGCTCTGAGAGGTCTCCAAAGCAAATCAGGTAGAAATTATTTAGCTGGCTTACTTGGAACAAATAAGGAAAATCCCTACGGGTAAGCAAAACGTTAGAGACATGTTTTGGTATTGTATCTCTTGCTTCTTTATTTCTAGGAAACAATTTTTTTTTTTAATCATTTTTTACCTTCTACTTAACTTATTTTATGACAATTATAAGCCAGATTTATTAATGTAAATCTGAAATTTTCCTGGCAGTTTTTAGTAGAACTTGTTTTATTAAAATTCCTGTTGCAACAAAACCTGCACAAGTGTTTCCTTGCAGACAAGGATGAGCTGAGCTAAGCAGTCAAGAAATTCTGAACCTCATATTTCTTTGCTCAGACCACAGTTCAGTAATACAGAAAACCTGTCTGTAAGGCTCACAGCATCAGATCAAAAATTTTCTAGCTACATGACACAGAAGATTGTCCAATAGAAGCTCATTCTGCTGGTCTAAATCCATTACAGAATTATGGACAAGTTGAGGTTGTACCAGCAAACTTTTGGAGAAATCAGGTATAGTTTTGCCTTCCACAGCAGCCTTGGAAGCCAAAGGAGCTGACAGAAATGTGGACGTGTGCCAAACCCCAAATTAGATCCAGCTCATCTTGCTGCATGGTCCAGTAGTCCACAGATGAGTACAAATGATTTTGAAGCCATAGCTTCTGTCTTCTCGAGAGAACACAGATAGGCCTGTCTATTCCCACAGATCTCTACTGGCCTCAAACTTTAATTGTGCTTGAAAAGCTCAAACAACAGCAGGACAGGGCAAGAGGAAGTCTGGGCCACAGCACAGCACAGAAGAGCAAAAATGGCTTTGTTTACAATGTTTCAGCAATTCTAGCCAGTTCAATTCTAACAGAAACTCAGAAATACAAATCAAAAGAGGAGAGTTAGAAATAATGTCCATGTTACTATTTCTGAGGCATTCAAGTGACTGAGCTATTGGTTAGTTTTCAGAGTTCTGGGGTGTCTAAGAAGTAAGTGTTAGAGTTCTGACAAAAAACAACTCTATATGGTGACACTGTGAAAAAGTCTCATTTTCCAATGAGGCAAAAAACCTGATCTCTGCACATGCACACTTTGTAAGAATGATGAGGTTTGCAATTGAAAAATCATATTGTTTCTTGACAGTACATACAAAGAGCACTGGTGCAAGATAGGTATGGCTGCACACAGTCTGAAAGCAGGTTTCTTCTGGAGGGCAGGCGCAGCAGGACTTCTTTACCAGAACAGCAATGACACTTGGTTTGGACCACTTCTGCTCACACCTGCAAGATACTCTGAGAGTGCACGAAATACAGAGAGTTTTAAAAAAAACACTGGGGTTCACTACAGACTGAAACTGAGCTCTCCACAGTCTGAAGCAGATCAAAACGTTCAAATATTTCTACCTCGTCAATGATGCATAGCATTAAATGTTGGTTGGCTGCACTCATTTTTTTGAGGGGAAATAAAATATTTAAAACAAAAGCATAATAAACTATTTAATAACTCAGTCGTCAGCAGAAGTAACACAGACAGGCCCTATAAAACAGTCACATTTACATCACTGTGTTGTAATAAGAATGTCCTTAACCCCACATGATTTGTTATCAGGATGATGTTTTTTTCCTACAGTATTTTCACAAGCAGGAGACTGAGGAACATTTTTAGGTCTTTACTCTGTTTTAAAGGGTTTAGGTATCTGAAATTACATTCTGCATTATTTGAGCTTTGGCAGTTAAGTAAAACTAAAATTGATCTTCAGCCCTATATAAAAAATCCCACCTCACTAACACAAGCAGACAGCCAGGCACTCCACCCATTATGAAGTACTTTTGAAATACTATTCCTTATGACAGTGGTAGCTTTTAAAATGAGTTGCAACTGAGAGTGTATTTTAAGAGGCTAAAATAAAACATCAGTTGGCATCTGACAGCCAGGGAGATGTGGGAGAAAAATAACACCTCTTAAAGATGGTCCTGATGTACAAGAAGAACCCTCAGTATTTTCAGCATCTCCATCAAGGCCCGTTCCGGGACAAAGGAACCTATTTTCAGTGCATGGATTTTCCCATACATGTGGTTATCCTAGCAGAGAAGGCCATCACTGTCTGTACTTCTATCCTAGAGCACGTGGATTAGAACTTCGAGCTGGTTTTGCATAGCACCAGACAAAGTCACAGCTCTGGTTTGGGAATTGGGCTCATAGGTACTATTCAACCTGAATTAGTATCTTTTTATGCTGGGTGAACATTTCCTTGTAAATATGGGAAAATGTAGATAAACTATGACTCTCTGCCTAACTGTACTTTTTAAAATTCTACTAATGCTGTGCCATATGTCTAGTGTAGTATGTAATAACCTGGAATTAATGAGAAGATATTCGAGGATCTATTATCTTTTTGGTAGCACCTGCTGCAGTCAAGTTTCAGAACTCCACTGAAGATATATTATGTTTTCACAAAGTGTGTTCTCATATGAGGATTTCCAGATTGGAGAAAAACTTAAAAATTATATACCAGCGTTTTCTTCTATCTGTGCGTGCATAGAATCATAGAACCATAGAATGCTAAGGGGTTGAAATGGATCTTAAAGATCCTTCAGTCCCAACTCCCCACACCATTGGAAGGAACAACTCCCACTAGACCAGGTTGCTCAAGGCCTTATCCAACCTGGCCTTGAACACTGCCAAGGATGGGGCATCCAAAACCTCCCTGGACAACCTGTTCCAGTGTCTCACCACACCACAGTAAAGAATTCCTCCCTCGGATCTAACATAATTTCCCCCTCTTTCAGTTTGCACCCATTACTCCTTGTCCTATCACTTGTGCAGGACATGCTGGTATATTTTCATAGTTTGTCCAATTTATCAAGGTATTGTTCATTAAATCAATAGGATAAATATTGAAATAATTATCTTCTAAATACAAGATATTATTTTAAGATCTGATGTTTACAAACAGAGAAGGGCTCCTGGGAGAGAAGCTGGTCTCTAGGGGTGTCCACCAGAGTTCAGGATTTGGGCCGGCTCTGTTTAATATCTTTAGCAATGATCTGGATGAGGGCATCAAGTGCAACCTCAGTCAGCTCACAGATGACACTAAGTTGGATGGGAGTGTTGATTTGCTGGAGGGCAGGAAGGCTCTGGACAACACATCTGCCAATGGCATCCTGGCTTACACCAAAAATAATGTGACCAGCAGGACCAGGGAAAGGGTTGTCCCTTTTTACTCAGCACTGGTCAAGCATACCTCGAGTGTCCAATTCTGAGTCCCTCAATACAAAAAGACATTGAGGTGCTGCAGAAAGTCCAGAGAAGGGCAAAGAAGCTGGTGAAGGGTCTAGAGAGTGAGTCCTATGAGGAGCAGCTGAACAAGCTGGGGTGGTTTAGTCTGGAGAAGAGGATGTAGCAAGGGGAGTGTTGGTTTCTTCTCACTAGCGCAAGTGACAGGACAAGAGGAAATGGCCCTAAGCTGCACCAGAGAAGGTTCACACTGGACATCAGGAAGAATTTCTTCACTGACAGGGATGTCAAGCTTTGGAATGGGCTGTCCAGGGAGGTGGTGGAGTCATCATCCCTGGAAATATTCAGGAAATTACTGGATGTGGCACTTGGTGTTTTGGTTTAGTTGATGTGGTGGTGTTCAGTCAAAGGTTGGACTCGACCTTGAGGGTCTTTTCCAACCTTAATGATTCTATGATTGTATTTCCAAGTAGTACTCAGAGGTGTCACAGAATACACAATAAAATCTTATACCAGAAATTCAGGACTGCAAGTTTTGAGCAGTTATGAATTACAGTGCTGAACTTCCTTAAATAATGCAAGAAGTCTAAAAACCATGAGATCTAATAATCGTTTGCTCCTAGTGCTTTTATTTGCCATTTGCTTTTCAAATGACTGAGATTTTCATTTGCAAATTCCTTCATAAGCATCATGGACAACAATTGCCTTTATAAATACTGTAATTGAACATTAGATTTTGCATTAAACACTTGAATGCAAAGCTGTAAGATGGGAGACAGTTCCCTGTATACTGACATCCTCTCAAAAACATAAAAACTGAGAATACAAAGGCTACTATTGCCTTAATGTGCATGAGATTTTAATAGCCAAATATAACAAAGACAGGAGAGGAACATCATAACTACTAATAACAAGACCACAGCATAAACAGAAAATGCATTTGTGTTGAAATAAATGTTATTGATGTCTGCACAACTGTCCAGAATTGCACATCTATGCATAAACCCCACCCCAGAACTAGTAAGAGAACAAGTAATTGCAGAAGAGTGAAGTATCTTATTATGTTACTCTGTACCTCTCAACACCTTTTACTAAATATATTCTTTCTATTTTACAACTAGCAAGAGACACACCAAGTCTCCAGGAGTAGCCCAAGGTCACTGAGGTCTGTGCCAGTGTAGTCAAATCACAGCACCTCACTGGACATTTGCTGTGTTCATACAATGCTGCATTTGTGATTTCTCTCCAATTTCTCTTTGCTACACACTCAAGTGACAAAGATCTGATTAAGGATTCTTAAATCAGGTGTGAAGAGAAAACTTTTTAAAGGTATGTTGTGGATAAAGGTTAAACAAAGGGGAATTTTAGACAGCCACTGACAAGACTAAATTTCTTTTGCACACATTTCTCCTGTGCTTATTTTTCTCCTGGATAAAACTCCTGTTGAAACTGAGGTGCAGATTTTTCTAAGTACTTTTATTACTGCAAAAATAGTAAGGTAAACTGAGAATTTCTCTGGCCTAAGGGATATTTACATTTATTTAGTTTTTGATCTGGCAGATATAGTTTATCACCTGGCTCTCTAGGACAGGTATACTATTTGAAAATACAATGAAACAAGCAGTGTCAGTCTGAATTACAATAACTGGCTAATTCAAAATACATAAACAGGCCTAGGATCAAGAATCAGAACCCAAGCCTACACAAAGATAGGCAGTTTAATCAGCTGGCCAGTGGGTCTTGTGGTATCCTGTGCCCCATGAATTCCAAATTGCATTCAAGTTATAATTTTAAAGGAGAAAGAGAAAAGGCGCTTCCACATCCAGGAAGGGACAGTGGGTTTGAGCCACTTAGGCAGAGGATCTCGTGCTTTAAATAGATGAAAAGTCTAGCTATAAGGTTCTACAGAAAAAAAATATAAACTATTATAAACTATCCCTCCTCTATACTCCTCCACCATTCTATCTGAAGCAGCAGCTGTGTGGTTTTTTCTATAGGAGTTGACAAATGCCTGCTAAGGGTAGCAGCACCTACTGGAACAGTCTTGCTGGGATCTGGACAATTTCTCCTGACCTGGAACAGACAGAAGATTGGTCCATTGTGAAAAAGAGACAAACCTCAGCATACAAAAACAGGCTGTGCAGGTACTTGGCAGACTAAAATGAAAAAGGAAGACATTAAACTCATGTATGTATCCTGAGTTTTAGTCTGTAGCTGATCCAAGATTCCCAGGACTATAATTCTTAATTTACATGACTAAATTCTTGACAGCTTCAGCTTTCATCAGCTGAGTCCTGTTTTTTGAATAAGCTCTCACTGCCTACAATAAACAGGTCTGTACCATCACTTTACCCCTGGTCAGTGCAAAAATTCAGACTGGTGTGGACTGAAGAGAACCAGACATCCAGACTACAAAATTATTACTTGAGCCATGTACAAAAAAAAAAAACACCATTAAAGGAGTGAAAACTAGTGAGATGATCAATTGCAAAAGACTAGAAAGATGAGTACCCAGAAAACACAGACATTTAATGGTGGATGACAATGTTAATGAATTAATTTTCACTCCAGAAATTGAATAAAGCTTTCCATTGCCTCATACATCACTGAATCATGTGTTTACCACATTAGCTGAACACCCCATGAAACCAGAAGAGAATAAAGCATGTCTTGAAAAGAGTTTGGTGAAGATGTAAGAAAATCAATACATTTTCACATGGCTTTCATATAACATATTATATTTTTGCAAGCATTTCCCAGAATAAAAAGTGAGTTCAGTTTTAAAAACGGGAATTCTTACAACCTAACAATTGATACAAATAACACAGAAATGTAGCAAAGAACAGTGAGAGTAACAGGATAGAACACCATCTACTGAAGCATCCAGATGGAGATTCTGGCTGGCAACTGGAAGAAAGTGGTTTTCTACACAAAACCTTTGCAAAAACTTGGAGACAGTGAAAGAAAGAACAATTTGTATTAACAGCCATCATGAATAATGATGAGAACTTTTACAATGTATTTGTGGAAAAAAATGGAAGGCCTATGAGACACACTTGCCAGAATAATGCCTCAAAGCCAATACAGCTAATGAGAGTGTTTAGTAAGTACCAACATTCAAGACGAAAAGAAAAAAAAAAAAAAAAGAAAGGAAAAAAAACCCAGAGAAAAATAGCTTTCTTCATACAGCAAAAAATGGAACAGAAAGGTTGGTTATTGCTGAGCAATGAAGTGCTGAGAGGTCATATCTTGTGGTAAGTGGGACCTTTCTGCAATCGGCATGTAACTGTATTGCCATCACAGATTCCTGGTCAGAGAAATGTTTGGGACATTTGGGACATCAGTTAGGAGTGAGGCTTGCACTGCACCTGATCTTAGAGAAGTGGTTGCAAACAGCAAAGGTAAGCGATCTGACAGGGAAGACATTAAAAGTGAAACAGTCAGAACAAGTACTGAAGCCCAAGGTTAAAGGAAAACAAGAAACAGAGCCAAACAGAGCTGGCATTTGGGTCCAGGACACACAGAGGGAGTGGGGGTGCAGAAGGCTAAAGAAAGACTGGTCTGTCACGTGCTGAAAATCACTACCTCCTAATTTTGAAAAACATAACCATTTAGAGAAGAAAGAAGGCGATGTATGCAGTTATTGAAGACATAGAGATTTCCAATTAAATAGAGCTACAGAAAGTGACTTCAGCAAATCCAAGGACCATCAATGTGTAGACACTATTGGAAAGAACTGCCAACAATTCAATCACCACATTGGCAGCTATGCTGTTAGGTCAATGACCAATTCTGTTCCAGCAGGATTGAATAGCCAGCTGCAACATTATCCCTACAACTCTTACAAGGCACTAACAGCAGACCATAATACTTGTGAGCAAGAGCTGCCCATAGACAATAAAGCCATGTTGAGGCCAATGGGCAAATGCAAGGTGTCAATAGGAGACTCACAAAAAACCAAGAGCGAGTACTGCATAAAGTTCACATCAGCTGACATGCAGAACTGAGTAGGTCTGGGAAGCACAGGCTGTGGATTTAATCACAGTAAAACATTAGGAAAACTTGAAATGATGCAGGCATATAATGTGTCACAACAGGATTTAAGCGGCATTGCATTAAAATAAAAGAAAATGTTTTTCAGGCAATGGACTTGAATTAACATGTCGTATATCCCAGGAGGAGAGTGAAATACAGAATTCATGGGAGTCACTGAAAACTATAATGGAATTAAGATTGTCAGTGGCAAGCAAGAAGCTTGTAAAAATTGAGGACTTTGACTTAAATCCACTTTCTACAGCACTTCATGGGGAAGTGTCTGTTCATAAGTTACTGCTCCAGTTTCTCTAAGCAGACAGGTCTAGAGATGTTCAAGCATGGACTGTTGACACAAGAGGAAAGTTTATCGTAAGTAGCACATCTCTTGTGTTTTATTCAGACAAAAGTAGACACAATCAGAATGTGCTGAAACAGAGAAGAGTTATAGTGACAGTCCTTCCCATTTATCCATGGAGGAAGGCAGAAGTGCCTAGGTGAGCAAGAGACTAAACAGCAAAGGCAAGAGGGGAAAATATGGGTTCCCTGCTCAAAATCATTGAAACACTGCAGGTTCTCCTTCCAGCAGACAGAAAGTCAGGATTCTGCTTGGTCTCTTCAGAACAGGCAATTGCAGCCTAGAAGAGGAATGACCATCAAGCCAAGAAAACAGCTGAAAGAAGCTTAGACCAGGGAGGCATCCTACTGAAGCAAAGAAGCCAAGAGCACAAAGCCATTGCAAACAAAAAATCTGGGCTACTTCTAGCTCTGAAACAGCCACACAAAGGAAACAGGCTAAACTGCAGTAGGACACACAACATCCTCCACAGGTATGGACTTGGAGAAGTGGGCTGGGGACAGAACAGTGGAGAAGGTATCTATGGAGTAAATAGCAACAAATGGATCAAAAGGGGTGATCAGGGCAAGCAAAGAGACTTCTGCTTGTGTTCTGTTGGAAGGGCAGAACTCAAGCTTAAGGATCACTACAGAGCCAGTCAGCAGCAAAGTACTCTACACCGCCAGTAAAAACAGGAAATGACTGATCAGTGTTCACCAAAGGGTTTGCCATTAACAGGCAAATCCAAAACTGTACTGCAGATTGGCAGCCACAAGAACTACACAGGGCACTGCATTGCACTTGCATGGTGCTGGACAGGTAGCAGCAGGAAAGCATTAGAGGACCAGAAGAAATTTTATCTGTTCCTGGACTACATGGAGTGAATATCAGCCCAAATTACCACACCAGGTAAAAAAGGTCCTTTAACCTATGGCCATTTTACCATCAGGACTCCCAAATCCTCTCAGGCTATTTTCCAGAAAGTGAAATTATTTCCACTCATGCAAAAAGGAGAGTAAATCACAACAATTCTTATGTGGCAAAGGGCTATTCCTTCTTGCCCAGGCTGTTAATGACTGCCTCAAGCATAAGACGTTAGAGAGGCAGACTGGAAATGATAACAAGTCAAGAAGTCAGCCAAACATGAACCAATTGCACTGAAATAGTATATTGTGACAGAGGTATACATTAATAAATATTAATATAAATTCTTACTATTTGAAATTCTATCTGTTTTGTGTGCATTGATTTTTTACTCAAATCTGCAAATATCAGCAAGGTTCAGCTGGCAAGTCCCTTCTCAGGGCTTCATAACTCTGTGCTCACCTCCTGGGCAAGAGCTGGCCTTTTCAGCAATATTGCCAGAAATTTTGTTTATTTAATTTTATTTATTTATTTATTTTAAAATCCAACTTCAAGTATGATGTCACATTCAAAACAAGTTTTTCCTGCCTAGAATGAAGTTACTCCCCATCTCTGGTATCACCCAGACACTCTGAGTTTAAATGCCTTTTCCTCTGCAGCTCTTGTGCCCTGGAACTGCTTTTTACACACTGCTATATCCTCGTGCTTCTACACATCACCCAAACTCCCTGAGGAGCCCTTACTGGACCTCTTGCACTCCTGACTGCTGCCAAATGCCTGTAACCTCCACAGAGCTACATTATTCTTACACCTATTCTCCTAAAAACATAACTGGGCATATTTCTGTTGCATCATCCCTTTCTCCATCTCTGTATTTCATTCACTTTTTTTGCCTCGTCCATCAGGAACGTCCTGCAGAACCTGTGTCTACCACACCTGGCCCTTCTTCCATGAACAAAGACCACAGGTGCTCCTGGAGTTTAAATAAGCACATAATCCATCAGTTCTCAAAACTCACCAGGACACATTATTCTGCTCTTGCCTGCAGCTCTTAATTTGCTTCTGTCTTTGCCATTAGTCATGATTAAAAGCCCTGACTCTGTTATTTAACTCCATGAAGCATGCAGCTTATAAGGGATGGCACACAATGCAGGCTGGATCTTACAACTTGAAACACTTCATTATATTAAGAAGAAAAAAGAGGCTTATGATTAACTTTGATTTCAAGCCACAAAATGAAACAGTTTAAAGCCATTTTAAATATGCTTCTCACAATAGGAAACAGAATAAACCAACAAAATAAACTAAACGTTATAACCAACTCAATTATTACCTTCTATTAGCCAAGTGCTTAAGGGATGAAAAACATCAACATTTTAAGGCGAGTGAAGCTGTACAGAGACATTATCCTGGGGAACAGTTTCCAGGCTACTTTGAGGTTAGTCCTCAAAAAAGATTTGCCTTTCCTTTAAAGGCAAATTGGGTGACTGGTCTTATAAGTGTGCAGGTGAGAAATTAAACTTTTGGACTAAGTTTAGGTTGCACTCTCTTCACATGTCTCATGGAAGAGCATCAGCAAGAAATATGGGGGATGGTATGTAATAGTTTAATAATAAAAAACCCACTCACACTAATTACAAAAATTGCAATCTCTGGCAACAGCATCAGAAGGATCAAGGGGAGTGGCATCCACAGGAAGGATCCATCAAGCAAATAAATAACCAGCCAACCTCACATCATCCTATTTGGTACTGTGTACAGCTCCAGATCACTGCCTGGGAATAAAACTGACTCCCCCTCCTCCCTGGGATTTAGAGGAGCGTGCTGGATGAGATTTAAGACTTTTCTCTCTCCATTAAAGGCACAGGAGGTGCCCTTCTGGGCAAGATGGGGGGCCCAGGAGGCCTCAGCTGAACCACTGCTTCCCACCCTGCTGTGCCCATGAGAGGCACAGGCCCCTCTCCCTCAGCAGGGGAAACACAGGGAGGCTCTGTTGAACACCAGAAGGGACTTGCTCTTGTCAGTGGGGTTTTCCCTCCTTCCCACTCCCTTGTCCTTTCCCCACACTTTTCTCACTGCTTTCTCAGCTCTGTTTTCCCACCCAAGGGGAACCGGGAGCTGGGGGATGGGACACTACTGAGAAATACCATTTCCATAGTAATTTGTAGGCTGCTGAAACACTGAAACTGCATCGTGGAGATGAATTTATCCTTCTGTTTTACGAGATGCGCTCTCGCCTCTGCACTTAAAGGTCGACATAACTCACCCCCTCCCCAGCTCTCTGAGGCAGCTCCTCACAGCAAGCAGCCTCAGCTGCCCTGGCACTCAGATGGAGCTGGAGGGGGAAAAGCTGCTCAACAGGCAAAGCTCTGGAGGTTTTTCTCATGAGAGGGCAAGCTAGCAGGAGGTTGGACATGCCCAGCCCCAGGAAGGCTGCAGGGTGAGCAGCCAGGGAGGTTCACAGCTGGGGTGTGAGGGCAGGGCATCTGCCAGCTTGCTGAGAGGTGTGGAGGCCATGGAGGAGGAGGAGGAGGTCACTGGCTCCATTGAAATCATCACTGATGTTGTGGCAAAGCCAGGGAGACAAGGAAGTAAAATCCCCCTCCTCAGTCAGGTCAAGGCTCACCCTGCTTCAGGCCCCTTCTACAGCTCAAGGTGCTGATGGATCTTGTCCCTGCACCCTGGAGTCTCCTCATCAGTTTTCTCATCAGCCTCCCATCGCCTTCCTCAGGGCTCAAATCAATCATCAAAATGAAAACCACCATTATTCTTAAGCTGTTCTGTGCAGGGCCAGGAGCTGGACTTTGATGATCCCTGTGGGTCCCTTTCAACTCTGAATATTCTGTGATTATCCCCAGTCTAGGAAACCATCCTCCTTTCTCCAGCTATGTTCAGCAGTGAGCAGGGTTGATCCAGCCCCAGCCACATAAAGGCATGGCCACCTCAAACCCTCATCCCAACCAGTGCAGCAACAGTGCTCAGCTCCTATCTCTCTTCTCCATTCTTTGGGATAACTCTTCTTCCACAAGCCCAAAAGGGTTCACCATTTGGTTGTGATAATGAAATCATGGTATTTATGCTGGTGCCAAGCCTACCATAAACTACAACAGCTCCCTGGAAAATAGTTTCTTTGGCTTAGCCAAGTAAGCCATTTTATTTATGTCTCACTTAAACACCTGAGTATTGAATGCTGTATTTAAATGGGACGACAAATCAATACTCAATAGAGGATGTGTGTGAGGAGGGGAAACCTAAAATCTCTCTAGCTTTGCTCCCAGAATATAAATTTGGAGAAGCAGGAGGAAAAGATGCCCATGAGACTGAATAAAACTGAATGCATTCACCACAATCCTTATGTCTGGAAAACAATGACTATTACAGATTCAATTAATTCTTGCAGTGTGTTAAAATTAATAAAGTAGAAGGAGAGAATGATGACATAGGTGATTTTTGATCAAATTTGAATTTACTTGTTTGATTTGGGAATAAAAGGTTGATTTAAGCTGTTCCATTTTCAAAATCTAACATTATCTATTGGAATTTGCAGTAAATTGATAGCTATTGATTGTCAAAGGTTTGGATAATGGGACTAGTTGCTACATACCCAAGAGATGTAGAAGGGTTTAAAAGAGAGCTACGATGTATCAGATCAAATTGCACTTTTTCTTTGGAGTAACAAACAAGTGGCTTCCCAATTTTCAAAGAATCATCATAGAATGGTTTGGGTTGGAAGCGACCTTAAAGACCAGCCAGTTCCAACCCCCCTTCCATGGGCAGGGACACCTTTCACTAGACCAGGTTACTCAAAGCCCCATCCAACCTGGCCTTGAACACTTCCAGGGATGGGACATCCACAGCTTCTCTGGCAAACCTGTTCCAGTTCTCACACACTCACAGAAAAGAATTTCTTTCCAATATCCAATCTAACCCTGCCCTTTTCCATTTAAAGCTGTCATGTCTTGCTCTATCACTGCATGTCCTTGACCAAAGTCCCTCTCCAGCTCTCTTGTAGCCCCTTTAGGTACTGAAATGTGCTCTAAGGTCTCCCCAGAGCCTTCTCCAAGATGAGCAACCCCAACTCTCTCAGTCTGTCTTCACAGCAAAGGTGCTCCAGTGCCTGGATCATCTTCATGACCCTCCTCTGGACTCCTCCAACAGCTCCATGTCCTTCTTATGTTGGGGGACCCAGAGCTGGATGCAGCACTGCGGGTGGGGTCCCACAAGAGTGGAATAGAGAGGCAGAATCCCCTCCCTCGACCTGCTCCCCACACTGCTTGTGATGCAGTCCAGGACACAGTTGACTTTCTGGGCTGCCAGGGCACATTGCTGGGTCATGCCAAGCTTCTCATTAAACAACCCTCCCTCCTAAAGCACAACATAGCACACAGCACGATTTGTAGTGCCAAAGTCCTTCATGCTCACCAAGGGCCTGTGGCAGCCTGCTGTGCACAGGATCACAGAGTTACAAGAACCTTTCAAGAACAGATTTACAGAGGACACGGAGAGCACCAAGAATGTTCACCTCTACTGAACCTGGATTTCTTACCTCTAAAGAAGCACTGCTGATCCATAACAAGCGTTCACAACAGGACCAAGAGGACACTTTTATGGTTATGACTGAATGTAGGCGTTTACTGCCAAAATGTGTTAAAAATATTTTCACTGAGTAGATTTTTGTTTTGTGCTAAAGCCACATATCAGTAAAACAGCTCTCAGAATAAACATTTGACGCTGGCAGATTAATTCTCCATGAATAAATTAGCTCAGATTTATGGCCCTGGCATCACATCTGAGATTAGGCATCCACACAGTGTTGACAGGCTCATCAGAATTGCCTTGACAGTTTAAGTAACATCTTTTGTCAAACTTTGCACCTTTGCTCCTAACCCTGTTTCTCTGAAGTCAGCAGGAAATTCCTATCATGAATGAGAACATTTTGCTTTGCTAGGGATTTTTCTGTGACTTTTTTTTTTTTTTTGCTTTCATCTATAATTTCTGATTTTGTTTTGCTTTTGTAATACAATTTTTCTTCCTGGAATTAGTTTGTCTCAGTTACAAAACAGTACAAAGTTGAGTATTTTTTTTTTTCCATAATCAATACTTAATTATTTTTTGCCTCAGATATTTACTTTATGATGAAAGTCTAGAAATGAAGCCTGTAAATACTCTATCAAATGTATCTTTCTTTTTTCCCCCCACAATCATTATAAATATGAGGCACTCACCCCACAGTCAACACCAAAAACTACAACAGACTATCAAGGCCTTGTGATCTCGTCCCCTCTGGCATTTAATCTACACAGGGATGTCATCCCAGTCCTGCTTAGGAAAAGCTGAGTGGTGCTCAGGGTTCAAGGAAGCAATCTCACAGCTTTTTAATTTCCAAATATTCCAAATGTTCCAAATTTCCTGACTTTTTTCTAGTAGTTGCAATATACAGTATCAGAGATGTTACATTCCTCTGACAACAGTGGAATCATAAAGTCTGGCATGGAGCTTCTTGGGCCTTACTCAAAGGACTTCCTGGATATACTTTTAATAAATTAAGTATATATATGATTTTACCAGACACAGTTTATTGAATTTCTTATCTGTTCTAGGAGGTCAGTTTTTTACCAAGCACATTATTTATGTCTTGTGTCACCACTCCATAAATTCTTTATGTAGACTCATAATTTAGGTACCAATGTGTGCTATCAACAATCATTTCTTGAACATCCCTTGCTTTTTCTCTGCCACACTGGTTTGTTTTCCTTCCCCTTAGAGACAGAAGTGAAGAAGAGTAGCTTATTGCTCATGTTAGAGAGAGATTTCAGTCAAGAGATCTCCAAATGCCTGAGTACCAATTTATTCCTGCTGTCTTATTTGTTAGTCTGTGCAATTTACAGTAAGTCTTTTGTTTTACAGTCACAAGTGTAAGTTCCTGTCAAGCTGCAGTCTCTCATCTTGTTAATCAATGCAACTCATGCTGACTCTTCACAGGAGTCCACCATTACTAGAGAGCGGATTATTATCCATCAACAAAGTTTCAGCTCTTGATTACTGACCTAATTAACTCAAAGGGACAGGATAACATTGTAGAATTGGTGAATTCTAAAAGTTCAAACCATTTTTGTTGTAATACCACCAGAGTGCCAGAGCAAGGCACCTGTGTGTTAATAATTCATTGCACTCCGTTACAGGAACCTTTGCACAATTTTACACTGATGATCTGCTTGTATCAGGAAGCTGATCAATTAGTATTTCTTTATAAAAAATTCTTATCTAGGGGGGGTGTAGATACCATTTCTCAACTTGCTTAAGAAAATTCATGGAGTCAAGATTTTCCCTGAATTTCATTGGCACAATTATTTTAAAGTTGTAGAGGTAAAACAAAGGCAATCCTAACTTGGACAACATGTACTGATTAAAAACAAAATCACTATTAAAGATGAAGAATCACTCTTTAAGCAGACTACTCAGCACAGACTCTTTCCAAGCATGTTCTTGGAATAAAATATAGATGTAGAAGTAAATTACATATTCAGTTACAATCCCTTGAAATTACCACCTAAAGTTTATCCAAACCCCAAACTCCCTTAATAACAATAAATTTACATGTTCATTGTCCGTGGATTTGCCTAGAGAAATAAGATACTTTAGTAAGAGATTTTAAGGTAGTGTTTTAAGAGTGTTAGTAAAATATTTGCTTCTTTCTCAATATACTCTTCGAAATAGCCTTCACAATAGAAGAGGTTTATCACTGAGAGATCCAACTATTAAAAGACTTAATATGTGACCATTGATTTTTTTTTTCAGATATTCCTTCTTGTATAAAAATGCTGAAATCCAAGCCCAGACCAATGCACTTTAGAAAGGCATCTGTACAGAGTAACACTGAACATCTCTTGTGTGTCATATTCTCCAGAAAACAAAAAAGCCTTGTGCTAGATTCCTGTCAGAAGCTGCTCTTAACAGTGAGCTGACATGTTAGTAGTGGTATTATTGATTGGTTCCCTGGGTTGCAGTAGGGAGGGAGAATTAAACCTCACATCAATTAAGGTTTGCCTCCCATTTCAAAGATTTAAAGTGATATTTGCAGTTTTCTTTATTGCTAAGGGCTCTATTATTTGGAAATAGTACCTCCAAATGAGATGGATCCTTTGTGGTGACAGTCACTGGCATGGAAAAACTTTGCATTTAAGATACCAAAGGAACCCTGCTCAATTAAGTACAGCCCTAATTGTTAACATTTATAATTTTTACTATAGACATACCTATGAGGTCTCACTATCCTCATGATTTCATTGACATTTCATACAAAAGAATAAGGAACTGTCCCTTCTCCCACAATAGAGTTTTCTTATGCACAGCTGTACGTGGGCCAATATCGATATGCATTTTATTATCTGCATTGAAGTGGAATCCTGAGGCAATAAATACTACTGCAATACACCTGTCTAAAAACCTCCTCAATTATTCCTCTGTCATTGTGTGGGAACAGGGATACAGAGGTTAATGACGATGTCTTGGTTTTTTTCCTGAAGAGATGATTTAAGCTGGAGTGGAAAAACCAACATTTTCTGGGCTGGTGACTAAATGCCACACCTAACACACCCTCCCCTGCAGTAAAAGAGTTTCTTATTTAGAGCTGCCAATGTGATCCACCCAGGGGTATGGGGAAGAGGGTGGCTCTTGGGAGCCACATGCTGCCCTAGAAGGAAGCAAATGTGGCAGGTCAGGAATTACCCTGGTCGCTGGGAATAGCTGTCAGAACTGGGACTCAGGCTTAGTATTTCTTGCCTTGCAATCTCATCCTAGAATCAGCTCTGATCCTGCTGCACATTTCATGGCACGTGCTGCCAGCAGGACTGCAGAAGGTGTCATGACAGTTTGAATTAAAACAGAATGCTGTCATTTTTGATTGGGACACCTCAGTGATTGCCTGCATTTCACTTAACACCTACAGGTCTATTTTCCAACTTCCTTCTTTTGTCTGCTATCCCTATGGAGAGGATGCTCCCCATGAAATCAGATGCAATTAGTATAGTCAACATTAGCAACACCTTTATGTCTTCATATGAAACCCCTGCAACACACAGTGAAAGCTAAAATAATAGAAATAGTGCTACAGTGAGCAAGGAGAAAACCCCTGTATCACCAGAAGACCAGCAGCAATTCTACTTGAGATTTTCTTCATGTTACCAGATGGGGAGGTGGATCAGAGAGAGATAAGGAAATCAATGAGACATTCAATGGGTACAGCTTCTCTCTCCTCTGATCTATAGACTGAGCAGAGGATCATTTATCTGCTGTGCAGTCCTCCCAGTGTCTCCCCTCCAGCAAAGAGCACCAGGAAAAGCTGCAGAGAGTCTTTCAAACACCTCAGGAAACAGAAACAATTGTAGAAGCAAATGCATGAGGAGCCTTTGACAGTTCACAGACACACTTGCAGTGCTGCTTGGATTTCCACCACTGTGTACTAACACACTGTGTACTCAAGCTGCCTCCACCTCTGCCTCTCATCTTCTGCCCCCAGGCTTCACTTCACACCTGCTTCACTGCTTTGCTTTTAGCTGAGTCCCAGCTGAACAAGCAGGACCACTGTAAAATGTCCCAGAAGCTCTTATGAAAGTGCACTGCTCTGTTCTGTGCAAAAATATTGTCTTCGTGCTTGTATGAAGTCTGAAATGTGGACTCCTGACCTTTTCCCCACAAAGCTACCTCACACAGACCACACATTTTCAGGGTAAGAGCTGCCTGTTCTCTGTGTCCGCAGAGTCTGCGATACCAGGGAGCTCTCCTTGATTACTTGGCAATAAATGCAACTTTATTACTTGCTAACAAATGAAACAGATAATAATGTTCTTCCCCAGAGACAAAATATCTGTTAAATCTACGAGGGAAAAAAAATGAACAAGCTCATTTTAATATCTTTGTAAATAGAAAGACCTCCTTAATCAGCATGAAGCTTAAATGAGGCACTTGCTTAGCAGGAACACCTACACAGGAACTGATTTCAGCAAATTGTCTGAGATGGCCGTCTACTCTGGATAATTTTTAAAGTGATTACTCCATCATGCCGCAGGCTGAGGAGTAGGACATTACAGGTACTAACAGGAACCAGTGTCCTCTATATTACAAGCTGTGACATTCAGATCAATTTTCACAATGTATCACATCTCACTTACAGCTGCATTTGGGCTTCAAAGCCAACCCATTTCAGTACTCAGCTGCATGGGAAAATTAACTGCTGTGGCTACAAAGCAGAAGAAAATACATGGCTATGGATAAATTGATATTGTTCTACTGCATGCACTCTAATCTTCAATAAAATCATTTTTATTCTGAGATAATATTTACTATGAAATTAAGAGCTATGTAGCAATGGAAGTACAATTAATCTTTTATAGTTATATTGCTTTTCATAGGGGAAAATGAAAATTCTTGCAGCATTGATTATTACCCTGCATTGCTACAGTGATCGATTAACCATTGATGTGTGTGTCAGCATTCACCTTGGCTGGTGCCAAGGTAGCCACACTGCTCATTCATCTGGCATCTTCTGCTTTTTATCACATTTTATTTTCAGTTTTCCTCCATATAAGATTTCAATCTTAAAGGCCTTGGCTACGTGGTCACTGTCCACAAAGGAAAACTAGGACACTGCAAAAAATCACTCCAGAAAATGAAATGTGTATTAAGGACGGGAATTATTTGATCAAATGTAGATGCTTCTGACTATCTGACTTCTGAGCTGGCCATCCTCATCTTCTTTGGTAGCCAACAGCCCTCACATGAGGCTGGATTCCTCTCTTCCTAATATGGATATCTAAAATAGGTCAGAGAAATTGTACCCTAAACATGCCAATTTCTCTCCACTCACTATCAAGGAAGTCCAGAAAAAGTGACAGAAATAGAGAGGTTCATGCTGTAGATGACTTGTTTGTATATATGTTGCTTGTATCACCTCTTTGGTGGCTTAGTTTCACTGCTGAATAACTGGCATGAAGTTATTTATTCTCCTTTGAAAAACAAGTTTTATCTCTGTGGACAGGAAGTACCAAAGAAGTTAAATGCTTTTTAGAAATTATCTTTTCTGTTGTACTAAATGGGCTAAAATTAATTATATCTTGTTAAAAGAAATTAGTTCATTGAAATCTAAACTGAATTCCTCACAGGAATAATTTAAATGATATTCATAAATAGTTAGTCTAGTTACCCTTTGCCCACAGCACATTTAAGTTGTTTCTCACGTATGATCACCATACTGTAGGAACTGAGTAATTCCTGTTAAAATGGAACAAAGTTCAAAACCGTATCTGAATTGCTGAAATCACAAATGGAAGTCTGATGACCTTTTAAGTCACTTCTGATATAAAAAGAAAAGCCAGGTTTATGTTTCTGCCCTAAACTCTGCAGCTTGTAATGAAAAAGGGTACCAGGTTTGAGAAGTCTAGTTCATAAAGAACACAGAAATAAGTTGTCACTCATCCTGCTGGGGACAGGCTTTTATTAGACAAAGATGGTGTCACACCCCCAGGAGACCTTGCCAGAGAGCTCCAGGAATATTCCTTTAATTTGTATTTGAGATGACAGGCTGGTATTTCTGCACTACACTGAGCAGAACCACCTGCTTCAACCATGTTGGGATCAGTCACTGCCTCTCTGTGTTCCTCCATCTTGCAGCACTCTTAACTCAACAAGAGTAACTGCATTTGACATCTCTAAGCTCTTCCAAGGAATATCTGAAAAGCCAGTTGATCAAAGTGCCTCTAGAACTTCAGGGCAGAGCATTATTTAATCAACCCCCCAACAGGAAAAAAAAACACATAGAGCAAAAGAGGACAGTAGTAAAAAAATGCTGGTTTACATTTATTCTCCTTGTTTCGTCTTTTCTTTTTTAAGAAGTTTCCCTCAGTTTAGCTAAGTAATTTCAGCTTGAAACTGCAGACTGTCCTGCTTCCAACACGCCCTCTCTACATCATTCTTATGAATTTGCTTTTCATTGTTCACTCAAATCCATCCCAGCCAATCTTAGGTCAAGAGGACCTTGTCACTAATTCCTAAAAACCGTAGAATTACAGTTTCACAATATTGAGTAAGGTTTATAGCTATCCCTGTGGAAACACTGCAATAACTCCTCTCTGCAAATAAGAACTGGTTTCTCCTTCACTGCCAGTTCTCAGCACTGCCTGTGCAGCTGTGGCAATCCAGGACTGGGCCCAAGAAACCTGTCCTGAGCTCTGGAATAGGTTACTTTGCTCTAGGTGTCTCCTGTATTCCAGCCTCCTTCACAAGTTAACCCACCTCAATTTATACTTTCAGGAAGTTATGAAACAAGAGTAGTGACATTTCCCATTTAGAAGAGACATCTTTAAAGCTTGTGCTGGTTTGCTGGAATTTGTTATGCTGGAACAATCATATCCTCACCTACTCCTCTTTTTTCTGGATAAGGCTGCAAGCTTCTTTCTTTAGAGGACCTAGATTGCAGCACTGAATAAACTTAATACCTAAACTATAAACAAAGCCCTTGAGCCCAAAGAAAGAAAAACTAAATCTCTGACAGTCCCAAAAAACACAATGAGAGAACACCACTTAACCTTTAGTTTTGACTGCACCTGGGAAATTCCATCACCTCTGGGCCATTACAGCTGCACCGATTAGACCTGCTCTCAGCAGGGTTACTCAGGATGGAGGATTAAAACACTGGTGTCAGCTGATAGTTCATCACTTGTAGATGAACAAGTGGGACACTTTTAGATTTCCCAGTGGAGGATAGGCCCTCAAGGCTGCTTTGTGCCTTATCAGGAAGGAAGGGGAAAGAAAAAACCTAAAAGCACTTTGCTTTGACATCTACCTTCAATGATACAGCACTTTACTCCCCAGCAGGAGGCTCAACCTTGTAAAATAAATTGCACTGTAAAAAAATTCAACTGTCACTTGAAAATGCTGAGAATTAGACATTAATGCTGTATTAGAGAAATTATGTATTTTTTTAGCATTGTATGTGCATCAAACTTAAGTTAATCTCATCAGTCAGTTGGCTGAGAAATGAAAAGCTGGTTTTGAAATACTGAAATGGCTTCATTTGGAGATGGTTTTTAATGGACCAAAAAAATCCATGTACACACACCCCTAGAAATCAATATTTAAACTTTTCAAGAGAAAAGAAAGTAATTCTCAATATTTTCCATTTATGAAAGCAGATCTTGATACTAACACACCAAATGTAAGTAATTATTACTCATTTTGGTAATAGGCTGAATGACATGATTATTTTTTGAACTTGTAAGATTTTTTGGTAAGTTTTAGTTTGGAAAAAAAATTTCTTAAAAGAAAAGAAAAAAGTATTTTCAACAAATTAGGACCAGACATGAGGCACCAGACCACTGTATTAATGAAACACACTTTAAAAAAATAATTTACATCCAGGTGACTACTTTCAGGCTGGTAGATTGCTTGTTAGACCCAAATTTGCACAGTCCTTATCTGCCTTCATATTGATGATTTCCCATGTCTTTTTGAATTCTTTATCTGACACCGTAGTCATTTTGGAGACTAATTTTTGCTACCAGTTGGATTTTAAGTCCTAAGTTACGGGGATTTTTTGGGCCAATTACTGTAGTTTCATTCTGCTCTGAGCACCATGGGAGTCCTGCTTTGTGTCTTAGGCCTCACAGGTATTAGTTAGACTCAGTCATCCATAATTAAGGGTAATGATTATATCATGTCCCAAATCTCGCAGTATCTTTGCTTCAGCTGTTCAGTCAGGCTCACCAGTTAAGATAATTTTACTGTGCTCAAAACAAGAGTTCCTCCACCAGATTCCAACACATTGGGCAGCTCCTAAGATTCTGTAGCTCTGACATCTTGTGCTTTGTGGTGCAGAATGTCTTTCAACATTGTGCTGGAGAACATTCCCATCCCTCCAGAGCAAGCAGTGGAAATGAGTAATGTCAAAGAATGGAACATTATCCCACAATCAAAACACAAAAGGGGCAAGTGGGGTACTAGATGGATGCAAGACCTTTATCCAGAATACTGGGGACAGGTTGGAGGAAAGAGCCCAAGGAATTCTTGTGGGTAGTCATCAATGAATAAAGATTCACAGGGAGTTGGGCTTGGGGAGGATGAGAAATTGCTTTGTATCATTCAGTCCCATTTACCCAGAAAACAATTAGACCCAGGCTTGCCTTTGTTAAAACAAAAGCAGGATGTAGTTCTTGGGATAAGTTAGACAAGGACAGATTAATTCTGCATTCCCAAGGAACCCTTTTGCAATCTTCGTCCTTAAATATCATTGAGTGGCTCTCCTTATTCCCACTTCTCTGTCCCGGAAAAGCCTTCAGTCAAAGAGAGACTGTCAACACGTAAATTTACACCAACTTCACATCTTTTCAATCACAAATAGTAAAAAGTAAAAAGTAAAAAGTAAAAAGCTTGGTGATAATTTATAATGTTGACTAACATTGAAATATCTGTTTTATCAATCTTTTTTTCTTTTACTTGTTACTCTTTGAAAATTAATTATTTTCAAAACTGTGAATATGTGAATGTGTACTTCAGCTGGCACCTTCATTCTCTCTCAGGAGATGTGACAGCAGGAAGAAGGTGATGGCAGCCACTCTTGGGATGGGCCACATGAGGACTTTTCATGCTTCACTGTGCTGGATGTTCTACAAACCATTGTCAAACTTGTAAACAACTGCCAGTATGAACAAATGCTTTGACCTTCTGGGGATGTTTAGCACTAGTCAAGCAATGGAATATCACAGCACACACCTATTTTACCTCCTCATGGATGCAGGTTATGGAAACTTGGCATAAAATAAACTTCTTAGGCAGTCAGTATAGATTCATGAAGAGATCACATGACACAGTGGTCTACCAGGAGTTCAGATGGTTTCTTTGCTTAGAAGCAAATTAACCAATCATTAAATTGGAGAGGAGGGGATGTTGTTTGTTTTTGGTTTTTTATAAGTACACACAGCTAACAAAACCAGCTACCTTTTTGTCCCAAACCTCACACTCCACAGAACTCTGGCATTGCTCTCCTGTGAAACTGGAGCTGTGTTGAAAGTTAGAATTTACATCCTAGAACAGAAGTCAAATCTGTGCATCAGAGTGATAAGACCTAACACCAGTGAATAAGCTTCTGCAGTGATTTTATAAACCTGTCCTGTGGGCAAACTCTGCTCTACTTTCAGAAGTCTCTTGTAACAGTACTGAATGTGGGAATTTGGAAACAAACCACAAGACCTGTGCCCTTATTTGCATGTTAATCTCTTCAATGCTTTTCCATGTCACAGCTATTTCACAGCTTGCAGATATTAGTGTCGACCCTGACTTCAAAGTGAAAGTTCAAGGCCTTTGCTTATGTGTGCACTGGACTCTAACGTAGTAAATGGCACTGGTTCTTTCCCCACAGTTAAGTTCTTTGGCTACCCACTTTGAAGTACAGTGCCAAAAAATGCACTGGTTGCAGATCTCTGAGAAATCACACCAAATTCTGTCATGGTGAAATAAAATAAATCAAAAGTATTTTTCTCTGAACAGGACACAAATAATCTTCAAAGCTCAAAAATGCACATGAAATCACATTAATTATTAGCCTTCTGATTACAGACAAAAAGCAGGAATCTTTTGTTATGTAACATACTGGAAGAGGCCCAAACACTTTGCTTGTTCTTCCTTGAAGAACTTGAGTAAGCAGGCAATAACTATGGGAGAAATGACAGAGTGCTGCTGTTCCCTTCTGCTCCTTCTGTCAGCTCTTACTTGCTCTGGGAAACCTGGCTTGGCTATCTCACGGGCCCTGGCCTCTCACTCACAGTAGTGGCTCCAAAACCTTAGGTGAGGATGATGCTGTGCCTTAATAATCTCAGAGGGCAGCACTCTTCTGTTTTTCCCCAGGGTTTCATTAGAGGATCTGCTAAATCAGGCCTGTATAGTCTGTCATTAACTGCAGAATTTAATTACGCTGATTTGCATTTAGGAAAGACTGAAGCTTGCTGAGTTGTTGCTGTTATCATGCTGTGTTTATCTTTTACTCTGTTTTCTAAGGGCTTTTTTTTTTTTTATGGTGCATAAAGGTCAGGGGGACAAACATTCTCAGTGTAAAGCGACTCCTGAAGATGCAGTCACACTGGAGACTTGGATAAATGCTTACTAGTAAGGGAACAGACTCAGTAGCAACACTGGAATGTACCTACCCCACACATCAGAACAGCAAACACCAGCCTGGTATAATCAAAAGAAATTATGAGAAGAGCAAGATGATCCATTGAGACTCTGAAATGCACCCATGGGACACACATTTGCAAACTGCTTATTTAAAACATATGAGTTCCCCATACCCATAGTGTCATTGAGAAAATGCCTGCTGACTTCTACAAGAGCTCTGCTAAGCTTGACACTTTTGGTAATCACATCTGTGTCGCTGAACTGCTGATCAAGCTTTTTGTTCTCTTTTAACTACATCACCCTGAATGAAGAATTGATAAAAAAACATCCCAGATTGTTCTCTCACTGTTGGAATTTCAGTGATCTCGCCTGCAGTATTAATATGGTTTATATTCTGAGTATTGACAAAAAGAAGTGATTTCCTTCAGAGTTCTTGCAGAGTGGAGAATATGAACTGTGTTGCTGTAGCTGAAATTCTCTTTTCATATCTTTCAGGGTCTCTACTGCACCAAGTTCCTACTTCAGGTGACTGTACAACACCAGAGGTCTAAGAAGCCATGTGAAAAGCTCTTTCTATTCTCATTCTAAACACAGCCAAACACAATCACTCTGTGCCAAAAGAAAAAGACTGCAGCTGGTAAGGAAATTAAATTTACTCCAGATCATCCAGTAACGCATTATAACATAAATGATGGAGAGATAACGATCAAGACATGCATAAAAGTGTATCAGAGAGCACTTTAAAAGTTTAATGCTGTATCTAAAAGAGCAAAAACCCACCTGGCAACCACATCTTTTTTTCTTTTTGACTGGTGGATGGATTAATAAGAAAAACAATGTATTAACAGTGTTAATATGACATCTACTCTGTATTATTCACTTATCTTACAGCTCTTTTGAATCCCAGTAAATGCTACACTTTTTGCCAAATTTTTAAAATGGAAGACTGCAATTCCAAAACCCAAGACATTCAAGATAGCTCATAAATTTTTCTCCAGTGCAACCCACCCGTTACTGGGCCCTATTTCCCAAAAATGCGGAGGCCCTTCACTAAGAATCTTCAATGTGTCTTCTCAAACACTGGAAAAATGAAAGCTTCCTACAAAAATCACTCCTGTAATTCTTGCTTTCACACCCTCAGAGTTTAAAAGATTGTATATTAGAACATAAAAAGAATTTTTTACATTTGAATATATTTTTCATTATAATTTCTCAACTGAACCTTCCCTGGAAAGCTCAAACAAAAATCCAGAAAATCTAAATTGCTTCACTGTCTTTGCACCCATGCTAAAACCATGCTCAAAAACATTTCAGTGTTTCCTATTAACAGGGTATGAGGTCAACTGCAGAGACTAACAGGAAGTTTAAGACATGAAGAATTTGTGGAAATTTTTTCACACTCTCTGGAATTGCTTTCAAGCACCTGGAATGCATTGCTAAGCACTATACAGAAATGATCCTGTTTAGACTATTAGATTTCAATTTGCATCACAGAAAAATGTGTTTGTGATGTATTTATATACACAAAGAAGCATAACATTAACTGCACAGTGGAGATGTTATCACTTAGAGCCACTGAGTGCCTCAACTACAAATTAGAGGATAATTAATTTAAAATAGTCCTGTACTAAAACACAGGATAGAGTAGTTAAAGGAAAAAGCTGTAATAGTTCCCACAGTAGAATTTTCTTTATAGAAAGGACATGAATGCTACATCAATTTGCTTAACAATGAAAGTTTGGAACAGGTTGTAGGGTAGAGTTTACCTTACACAATAAAGGGCCTTAAGAAAGACTTAGAAGCACAGCTTGACATTAACCCCAAACTTGTCTCAGCCCCACCTTGAGGTCCTGTTTCACCAGATCTCTACTGACTGCATTCCTGAGACATAAAAGTGAAGCCTGTAGCTCATTTTTTACAGGGACAAGCAATCAAAAATTATTTGATGCATACTTTGGGGCAAACACAAGCAGTTGTGGGAGACTCACAACCCCTGAAGACGGGAAAGGGCAGGGTTAGACCAATGCAGCTCCCAGCACTTGCCACATCACTGTTGTGTAAGACCTGGCCTGCAAACACTTGCCCACATGAGGCCCCCTTCAGATGACACACTCCCCAGGGAGCTCCAAGTACAAAACACAACACAAGTTGCTCATGCACTTAAACATTTACAGTTTCAAAGCCTTGACTTCCACCTAGGCCTCAGATGAGAGTAATTATGTCTGCTCAAGGACAAACTGTTTCAACTGCATATTTAACTTTCCAAGCAAGCATATTTTTTTCTCATGGAATAGATGTATTTTTTAATATGCATATAATGCAATTGTTATTTTAAAATTTTTCTTTATATGTTTATGTAGAAACCCACAGTGTAGTTGGCAATTACAATCATGAGACGACCTTTTAAACGGAGAGAATTTCATCCTCTCAAGCACTTAGGAAGACACACATGTTGTTGTGATGTCTTTTCCTCCCACCCTGTTTACTGAGATATTAACATAAATTTATTGTAGGTTTTTAACTTCAGGTTATTTGATGTTTTTCAGCATATGCAAATATGTCTGTAACCTCAGTGCACACACTTGGAAAAATGAATGCATATAACAGCAGTGAATAATATATATGCATTAAACAAAGCTGTTCCATTTTGAGGAATATTTCATGTTTCCTAAAGCCAAACTGGCAGAACCCTCATATCTCAGGTAACTGTGGTCTTTGCATCTGCTTTCCATTATGCTGCAGGAATTCTGGGACAACAAACCAGATTTTTTCTGTGCTATTTCAATGACACTCAAGAGAAACAGTCATTCATACCAGACATTTTCAAATGCCTAGGTAAATTCTTATGGTTATTAAGTTATTTTTCATGTTTCAAGACATTATTTTATAGGTAAAAAATGGTATTTTTAATTTTAAAACTAGTAAGAGGATTAGTGGTGGAGGATTTCTTTACAGTGGCAAAAAACTGTCAATTTCATAGCAATCATGAAGTACGGCATGATTTCCCAAAGTCTTCCTCAATGATTCATTTTGTTTCTTTATTTCCCCAGGAAATAGTAACCCGTGGCTGCAATAAAGTAAATCAACAGCTGTGCATTACTTCAGGATAGTGTTGCTATTAATGTTTTTCGCCTTCTAATGATGAAGAGAGACTTCCTGTAGTAAAAACTGTGCATAAATCACAAAACGGTTTGTGTTGGAAGGACCCTAAAAATCATATTGTTCCAACCCCCCTGCCATGGGCAGGGACACCTCCCACTAAACCAGCTTGCTCAGAGATCCATCCAACCTGGCCTTGAACACTTCCAGGGATGGGCCATCCACAGATTCTCTGGGAAACCAGTTCCAGTGTCCCACCACCCTCACAGTAAAGAATCTCTTTCCAATATCCAATCTAAACCTGTGTTTTACCAGTTTAAATCCAGTACCTCTTTTCTCATCACTATGTGCCCTTGTTGAAAGTCCCTCTCCAAGTGTCATATAGCCCTGGTACTGGAAAGATCTCTAAGGTCTGCCCAGAGCCTTCTCTTCTCCAATAGGAACAATTCTAAGTCTCTCAGCGTGTCTTCTCAGGAGTGGTGCTCCAGCCCTCTGAGCATCTCTGTGGCTTCCTCTGAACTCACTCCAACAGCTGCATGTCTCTTTTGTGCTGAGGGCCAGAGATGAATGCAGTACTCCAGGTGAGGCTTCACAAAATACAGATTTCTGGAAAGCACACCACTGTTTTCCCAGGAGACTAAAAATAGCTTTAAAATGGCTCTAATAAAATACAAGCAACTTCAATTTAAAAAAAAAAAAAAAAAAAAAAGAGTTTACAGCCAGCTTCTTCTGCCTGCAATAAAGCTGCTATCTGTAAGCTACTTCCTGCAAAAAGGTCCTTATAGAGCCAGGACTCAAATTTGCAGAATGATTGTATCACCCAGACTGATATTAATTTTGAAGAAAAATCAGGAGTTCTGAATTATTAAGGAAGATTGTCATTGAAGTTTTCATTGAACATCCATATCCTGAAGCCATATAAATGTCACAAAAAGCCACAGCACTTTGGCTCTGATTCAGGGCAATTCTTAACCAGTCAATCAAACTCCTCTGTATTTAAAGGCAAGTGTGTGCACAGTGTTTCCTGCTAAAACAGGCCTCAGATTCCCACTTCATTTTATGAATCTGTGACTATCACGTTTGTAAGCAGAACCAAGGGTCTTAAATTCCACAGAAAATACTTATGGACCTCAACAGAACCTGTTTTATCTATACAGAGGGAAAACTACTACATATCAAACTAGGAATTCATAGTCCATTTGCTGTTCCATGTCAATTCCCCCAGTGAACAGTTGGTGCCCTTGTTCATTATAAGTTCAAACACTTTCAAAGTATATTATTAAACAGCAAATAAAGGTTTTCTTGATAAAGGCTAAAGATCTGTTTACCCTGAGATTCTTGGAATGCTACATGTAAATTTACTTTGTAGATGGACAAGTTATGTCACATTAAGTATCTGCAAAGATAGTCCCTTATGGAATTTAATGCCTTTAATTTAATTTAGCTGAATCCACTTCATGAGTTAAATAAACAAAATGAAATGGAGGCTACTTTGATTCTGAATGAGAGTTCTCTGTGGCTTAAATAGCTAACTGACAACTTTTTAGTTAATTTATAGAATCATAGAGTAGCTTGGGTTGGAATGGACCTTAAAGATCATCTCGTTCCAACCTTCCTTCTGTGTGGAGGGATCCTTTGCACTAGACCGGGTTGCTCAGAGATCCATCCAACCTTCTCTTGAACACTTCCAGGGATAGAACATCCACAACTTCTCAGATGAACTTTGCTGAAGATCCCAAAGTAAATAGTCTCTGACAGTGGCCAAACAGAAATATGAAGAGGCAGGTGGTCTTGTATAAATGTCCCCCCTCATTTGCAACACGCTGGTACAGAACAAGGCAGAGAATAGCAGTGCTGTGTTTTCATCCTGGCTCCTGCATGGCTAATTGTGGCCATATTTTAAGACGATGCCATTCTTGTGATACTTTTGGAGCAAGCCTGCACACAGGATTCCACTACAATCAAATGAATCAGATGGTCAAATGAATACCCGTCTGCTCTCAAGAAGAGGGCTGAGGTTTTTTGGCTACAAACTCGGGGAGGGGGGCAGGCACTGGCACAGCGATGTGCTGAGCACACCCTCAGCCTTCCTCGCCGCCGGAGTTGGGCAGCACCCAGCACCGCGGACAGCGCCCAGCACCGCGGACAGCGGCCAGCCCCGCGGACAGCGCCCAGCACCGCGGACAGCGGCCAGCACCGCGGACAGCGCCCAGCACCGCGGACAGCGGCCAGCCAGCCCCGCGGACAGCGGCCAGCCCCGCGGACAGCGCCCAGCACCGCGGACAGCGGCCAGCTCCGCGGACAGCGCCCAGCACCGCGGACAGCGCCCAGCACCGCGGACAGCGCCCAGCTCCGCGGACAGCGGCCAGCTCCGCGGACAGCGCCCAGCACCGCGGACAGCGGCCAGCTCCGCGGACAGCGCCCAGCACCGCGGACAGCGCCCAGCACCGCGGACAGCGCCCAGCTCCGCGGACAGCGGCCAGCTCCGCGGACAGCGCCCAGCACCGCGGACAGCGCCCAGCACCGCGGACAGCGCCCAGCACCGCGGACAGCGGCCAGCTCCGCGGACAGCGCCCAGCACCGCGGACAGCGGCCAGCTCCGCGGACAGCGCCCAGCACCGCGGACAGCGCCCAGCACCGCGGACAGCGCCCAGCACCGCGGACAGCGGCCAGCCCCGCGGACAGCGGCCAGCCAGCTCCGCGGACAGCGGCCAGCTCCGCGGTCAGCGCCCAGCACCGCGGACAGCGCCCAGCACCGCGGACAGCGGCCACTTCCTCCCACAGGATTTTAAGCCTCGCCAAAAGCCCATCCAAAGAAATGCCTTTGAACCCAGATCCGGCGGGTAAGGTAGCACAGCACAGGTCGTTCTGAAAGTGTAGTGTTCAGGCTGGGCTTTTCCAGGCCACTTGGAGGATTATTCTATTTCCGGAGAACCCAGCATTCAAATCTCATCAAGGCTTTTGGAAAACGTTCGACTAAGCAGCAACTATTATCCTTTAAAAAGGATGCTCATCCTTCAAAGCTTATCACTCAAAGCTCACTTAAGTAATGAGTTGCTTCTGTGATTCCAAATGTTCAAGGCCTGAAGGGAACCGCAAGTGAACTACAGCCCCAGGTTTCTTCCTTGCTTCTGTAAGTAAAGACTGAGGATGAATATTTGTAATATTCCACCTGGATGTAGAAGCACCTTCCTGGTGTGCCCTGCTGCCAGTTAAAGATACTCAGGATTAGGTGGCTTTATTCTTAAATTCTAAAGGCATTTTTTGTTCATGCGTGGTGCATACAAATATTACTTCTCCACAAAAAGGGTCAGCAAACCTACTTTTGTACAGGAGCAGAGTGTTAACATCTTGGTGTAAGTGCACAGCTGGACTTAAAATGGACAAGGAGAGCAGTGAAATAGTGCAAAGAATCAGTATTCTTTATAGTGTCTGTTATCCAAGGATCTCTAAATGGTTTTTAAGTTACTCCTCACCAAGCTGAACAATACTCCCATGTGGCAGACAAATGTTAAGTTGCCCACTTCACAAATGGCTGAACACAGATACAATGAGGCCCATTAGAAAGAATTTGCAGAAATGTAGATTTTTTTTGCACCACAGTAGCTGCAAATCCCTGCCACAAATATGTTACAAAGGAGCAATATACCTTATTCTTCAAAGCAGGGTCATACTGCATCAGTAGCCAGCTGCAGACTGAACCAAGAGACCACATCTACCCTCAGTATTGGTCCACAATACCCTAGTCTCCAAAACAGGCAAAATAGATACCCCCTCCACACTTGTCTGACAGGCAAGCAGTCAGCTTTGATGTATATGAAAAGGAGAAAGGACATGGTATTGTCATCTCACAGGTAGATAGAAAATTTAGACCCAGAAAGACACACTAAGATGAAAAAAATAATTGAAATCCCCACTACTTTTACTGTCTCACAAAATCAAGACACAACATTAATTTTGTTCAAGTTTGCAAGTCTATAACAGTAACACCTGTAGTAGCTGTTTTGGCACACGTATTAATACTTCACCTCTATGCAGGTTTGAAAAATCAATATACTGTGAGTTTCCACTAGAGACAGTAATTAAAAAATCCAAACCAACACCCAAACCTTCAAATGAAGTGATTCTTTTATATAATCTGCCCAATGACTGTCTGAAGTTTAATTGCTCTAACTTTTAGCAAAGAATAATAGCCACCCATACAACAATCTGATTAGAAAGCACAGATTCCATTCGTTATAATTAAAAATCTTGTTCAATGCCTTTCACTTCATTGGTAATTTGGTCAGAAAATTCAGAGTCATTTATGAAAGTGATAATCAGGGTCCTTTATAGATCACACTACTATACTCACAGCCTCATGAGTCTCTGCTGTGCAGTGCCGGGGCAGACTAAATCTAAAGGAAACAAAAACCTTCTCTGCAACAAACCATCCTTTAGTCTATTTGGGTCAGTCCAGTAATAGCCAGGAATTCTTGTCATTACAACAGAGAAGACTGCAGACTGCATGGCTAGAAATACAAGGTCCTTATGCACTGCAGCTTTATGATGAAGTATCAGTTCTGATTTTTAAAAAAAGCCCCATCGCTTCAGTCTCAATAGCAGTTGGTATCCAAACTTCATGATAGGGTGTACAGAAATACTCACCTACATTGCCAACAGCTAAATCTAGTGCCCTGTATTCAATATTTATCAACTGCATTTTGCAAAAATATGTACTGAAGTGCTCCTGGCCACATTGCTAAATGAAAAAAGCCAGCAAGAAATAGGAACACTACAGTACAACATCCAAATTCTCTCCTGGTGATGTTCAAAAGACTATCTGCCTCTCCCAGCAAAATAAACCCATGACCGACATATACCATAGCACTGTAATGGTACAGAGAAACAAACCATGAGGAGGGCATGACTTTCATCCCACAGTACATTTGTCAACACAGAAAAGGCCTGAAGAAAAGAGAGTGTGGAAGTTAAATTGGCCATGCTGGGGAGAAAAACAACCAGGTTATAACTACAGATGAAAACTTTGTTACTTGTGTTTTCATAGACTTATGCTGGACTATGATTCAGAAGCACACAGTCCATGTAAGGAGTAACACTGTAAGAACTGAAACAGTATTTAAACCACTAATCCTTTGCATATTAGCTCCAAAGAACTGATTGAGTGCTATGCTTCAGTATTTTTCTTCTTTTTTCTTTTACTTCCTTCTAAAGGAGCTCACATGACTTATAGCATAAACTTTGAGAGGTCTCCTTTATGAAAAAACAGCAAATCTCCAGGCCAGCTTTTGTGCACGACTCTTTTCTGGGTCTGTTGGCACCATTCTTGTAGACACCCACCAGCTACCCTGGGACACTGGGATCTCTCACCACAAACACGCACCACACCCCACCACCCAGGCAAATCTGCTATGAAATAAGGATTACCCTAAGAGATAGTATTTCTCTAGGAGCTGTTTGTCTAAAGCCAACACACACATCTCAGCAGATTTAAAAAGGCAAACAAGGACAGAATAAACTGTATTTAGAACAAGTGAACAGAGTGGGGACTGTGATCAAGGTCAAATTTAAATGTAGTCAGGGCGTGACAGGAGCTCTGGCAGGTCTATCCAAGCAGGTCTGGGATGATATTCTATTACTCACAGGAGCATGGTGCTCAGAGCAGCTGCCTGACCCAGATTCACTGCCATTGACTGGCTACTTGAAAAGAGGATGATGAGTGCCTTTATGTGCTGTGGTTTCACCCTGAGCATCATTTTCCTCTCTGTGCTCATCTTGAAAGACACAACGTGCATATGATATGCATGGAGAACCAAGATCTAAATGGGTGTTACTGGTTCCAGATGATTACCTCAGATGGGATTTGGATCCATCCAGGCATGTTAGGAAGTTTCGCCTGCTTGGAGATCTTAGAATGGTCTGCTTGAAACCAACCCGTGGCACATGCCAAGGACTTTAGGGATGCCTGCAGTACTTATCAGGGCACTCTTGGTAATGAGTGACTTTGAAAGTACAGTTTTTAAAGGAATATTCATGGTTGCAAAGGAGCTATCACATTCTTATTCTAAAAGCTGTAATGGCTTTCGGGGGCCTCAAGACAAAGAAAGCTATGCACACCCATTACAGATCTCAAATAGCAGCTCTCTTTCTGATGAAGACAGAAACAAGGCATCCCTCAATAACTTTCCATCCTGTAGAGGGTTCTACTCTAAATCCTGCTCACTTTATCCCTACCAACAACCTAAAGGAGTCAAATCAGGCTAGAAACACCATGTTGAATATTAAAAAGGTTGTGAATCCAGATTGTGGTCTTGCATAAGCAAAGGATGAATTAAGAACAGAATAATAGCTTGTGTCTAAATATGCTCTTTTCAGTCCATTCAATTTACAATACATTTTTAACAGCATTAATGGGCTGTAGATGGATGGGGAAATTATGTGCTAAAAAGCAAAACTGAGGTGAGAAAAAGAAAATTAAATCTCCATTTAGCAGAAAAATTATTTCGATATTTGTTTCCCTTCCAAAGCAAGATGAAAACAAAGACTGTTGAAACTTCCCAGTAAACAAAATTTCAGTTCTCATCAAACTCTCATTAATACTGAAATAATTAATTTTCCACATATTAGTTATGTAACATAAAAGCAAACAACCATCAAGGATTACATTTCAAAGATTTTTTTCAGATATCAGACTTTGACAGAGTACTCTAATTCATCTTTTTCTAAACACCGCATTATCAAAATCATAACATTCCTATATGAGGTTAATGCTAAAAACAGAAAAACAAATATTTGATCTGAAAATTTTATACTAGACTCCACCATCTGACAGAATTTTCTCATCAACTGAAATATTATCAATTTAGGATATTGCCTGATTCAGTAAAAAAAGTTAGTGCACAGAAACTATCTGTGAAAATTCTGCTTAGATTCATAATAAAACTCTCACTCAGCCCAAACACGGACATGAATAGAAGACATTATCCTCAGTTTTCTTTGTAATTTGGCATAAACCTGTTCTGCAAGTGTCACCTAACAGGTATTGTACAGAGTTACAGATTGCTATTATCCTTTATTGAACTCTGTATATTCAACAGATCAATGACATTTGTATCATTTAATGTAATTCTAATTATAGACAAGCACTTAACACAGTAAGACACAGTTTATGTACCAAACAAATACGGATGGATATTATGGGAGTTTAAATTCCACAGTCAAAACTTCGAAGGAAAGGGAATGGAAGGAAAATCACCCCTATTTTACAAACAGGGAATGAAGGTAAAGCCCAGCGAGAAGCTCCAGGCAGGACACAGTTCCCACAGAAGGAGGTGGTAGGGCTGCCCTGCAGGGACACAGCTATCCTGTGTATGGCAGCAGCAGGAGATTTGTCCAAGGTCACACAGGAAATCAGTATCATATTCCCTCTAAATTCAAATTTGTTGTGTGCCAAACCAAGTGTATTCATTGCAGGACACTGCTTCTCCTCAGAAACCATGAGATGTCTCAGAGTCTGCGTGAAAGAAATAAACTGAGGAAACCACAGTGGCCCTGCTCATCACAGAGCATTGCACCTGTTGGCATTTAAACATGAGGTTTCCTTTAAATTTCACTTTCTATGACTAGATCAAATGCCCACTGGTTAAATATCTACACTCTCAATCCCATGCAAAGGCCCTACAGTTCAACAAATTGTCTTGTGCATCCTGAAGCCTCCAGTAGTCAGGAAACTTTTAAAGCCATTTGACTCCATGAAGCTGTGGAGGACAAAGTGGGAACAGTGAAATGTTACCACACTCTGCAACCACAATGGACATCAAGGGCAACATACACTGTGAGAAGAAAACTGTGTAGACTATGGGGCTCAAGTGACACATTCATATAAAAGATTTACTGTTCAGATTAACATGCTGAATTTTGATCAGATGCTTTGCATTTCATTACCATAGGTTAGTCCTTACTTCGTTTATAGTCAAATCTCTAGACTTACTTTTCTCCCCATGGCAGGACACATTTGCATTAACAACTTCTGAAGTTGCTCCATATCATAGCAATGTGGCACAGGCTTTTCAGTCAGATTGCATGACATACCACTCCAGCACAGCACACACAGAACTCCATCGTTATTCTTTTGCTTCTCACCCCAGTCTGTCCTTGCTGTAGCTAATTGTAAATGCCTTTCTACTTGTCATGAAGTTGTTTCTCTGCAGAAGCACCTATACCATTTTTGCCTCTCCTCACACCTTCAGCATACATTCCTACTGCTCACAGGTATGTACAACAAAGTGTGTAGCAAACAATACCATTGTTTAGGACTTTCACTAATAACAATTCTCTCTGCCTCACACTCTCTTGTCCTCTCACAGATGCACACACTCCATTTTACTGATGCCGCAGAATCTCAAATGGACTTTCTTGCTGATGGTGCTCTGTCTCACCTCCTATCGTAAAGCGTCTCCCTGCATCTCCTCTTCACCCTTGCTGGTTTTACTGTCATGATTTACAGCATTTACAACCAGCCTTTCCAAATTAATGCCCTATTTACCCACAGAAATGATATGGCTTGGTTAGTCTCCCTTTAGAAGGACTCTGTCTAAGAATGGAAAAGTAGTAAGGCTGAAATGGGATTCAATTAATAGAGAACTAAAAGATAGCAACATAAATAATATTAATCCATACAGATTTCTGGAAAATAGGTCCTGTCAAACAAATACAATTTCATTTCTTGATGAAGCTACATATTTGTTTGATAAAGGTAATGGTGTAGGCATGACAGACTGAGACATTTGGAAACGCACTTGGCTTCATTATTTGAACGCATTCCATCACTGGATTTTGACAGCCCCCAGCCGCCCTGCTCTCATCATTTCCAGTCACATCTTTCAGTGTGCCATCACACGGTTGGGCAGGTCAGGAGGTGTGACCTTCCCTCATTCCCAAATCGTGTGTGACCTACCACAACATACAGACCCTTGTTGCTAGCATGCAGCAAAGGACTGACATCTGTTCCTGAGCATGTGTGAAATGAGTGTAACAAGCTCCAGTGCAATACCTTATGGAAGAAAATTGTATTTATCAGGAAAATTTGAATATGTTGGTTTTATCCACTCACTCATTCTCTCTGAGTTCATCCACCACACTGCCAAGTGCACCAAGATGTATGTTCAGGTAGTCTGGCTGAGACGACTTACAAGTGTCATGGTGGACAAGGGGTATCAATTACTAAGTTCTCATCACAACACTTGTTTTTTCTTGACTGGTAATGACAAGTTAGTTTTTTGGCAGATCTTTTATAATTTTTATGAGTCAAAAGTTGAGAACAGGTAGTCCTTTGCTTCCAAATCTTGCCTACTTAGGCATTCCTAAGTATTAGTAAGGTTGCAGCTCAGAAGCTGATTTAGTTTATATGAAGTATGTCTGAAAAAATAAACATTTGTTCAGCTGGTGTCGCTCCCTGTTGGCATAACAGGAGAAAGAACTGTGATTACACACACAGTGTGCTAGTACCTTGTGGTCTTTTAGTGTCCTTAGAAAGTGAGGTCCTGTGCTGGAGAGATGCCTGTACTGTGATTTTTGTCAGAGCTCAGGCCTTCTGGGCTTGACAGTACAGCATATTCCTCAGTTTTATTGCTGGGAATAATGCTCTTTGTTATCAGTGTGACATTCTTCTCACACTTATTTTGCTGTTTTTTCCAGTGTTTACAGAGACATATTTGCATCTATATTTCATTCATATTAATGTTAGTATTTCTGCTACAAGTCTCTACACATTCAGTTACATGAGAGGAAAACCAGCTTACTACAAGAATCTGCAAAAGGAGAAAGCACAAGATACAGAATCCAGCAGAGTGGATGTGCCAGTCTGACACATTTACAAGGCACAAGAGAAATAAATGAATTCACTTTTCAAACAGTAAATGTGTTTACTGGGCTTAGCTTGTGTGATCCAATGGACTTTCCTAGCCTCAAGCAGAATTTCTGCAGCATACACCAATAACAAAGACACTTGAGACAACTGGGAACTAGACTTGGTATCCTCCAATCCAACACATCCTATGATTTGCAAGTTCTTGATGTGCCTGTGCATGAATTCACCAACTGCAAGACTCCTTGACATACGGACTCTACCCACAAGCAGAGACTGCACGTGTCCTGACTACAAATTTGCTCTTTATTTCACTCCAGGAACCAGGATTTGAGCATCTGTGTTTCACATGCAGCAATTCCAAGCTGCTTTCCAAGCAGTGCTGCTAGCTCCCTGAAAAAGGCACAGTTCACCAAGACAGCCCATTCCAGAGTGTGCCCCACAGAGATGGTGCACGCTTAGGACACCTCTTCTCCTTCCTACTCTGCTCTAGCCTTGTCTCAGGCAGCCTTGTAGCCTCACCCCCTGCATGGAACAAACACACATTCACACATTACAGAACAAAATCATCTTTCATGACTGAATCCTGTTCCTCAAGCTAAAAAAATCCCATGGAAATTATTTCAATTCCAGTGACAATTAAGCCATTTGGGAGAAGGGAGGTTCCTGCCAAATGATGTGCAACATGGATGCATCAGTCACCTCCAGAGAGTGCCTGAGTGGTCACACGGTGGTTCACGGCAATTCCTTATGCAGCTGGGGCTCTGTTCCTCCCACAGCACCCAAAAATGAGCAAGCAGGCAATGAATGTTAGCAGCCATCAATAACTATCAGTTTAGGATGGATTCAAACTGTGACTGAAGATTGAAAGCTTCCCCTAACACAAATGCAAAATGCCCAAAGCCTTCCAGTGTTTCCACTGTTCTGCCTTTCTGCAGTCACATCTATTCATAACATGTCTTCCTCACTCCAGCAGGAAGCAGAGAGCTCAGGAGAGCACTACGGCCATTTGTCACCATTCTGCAGATGAGCCCACTTCATCTCAATGGTTTTGGTGATGGCACTGTTAACATACAATGTTTCACTAGCATCTAACTCTTTAAAAACTTCAGGGGTTAGGCTAAAACCATACAAACAACATACCTGAATGTGAAAATTAAATACTAGGGAACTCTCTAGAAACCAGAAATTCAAATATGATAGAACCGTATAAATGGCAAAAACAGGGGAAACTTCAGAGGAAACAAAGGCAGCCCCTCTCTGAAAATACTGGAAAGCTAAATTTTGTGCCACTGAATTCAGGTAAAATGATTATACTCCTCCTCATCTATTCAGTATCTCCCTAAATGTGTGTACTTTTTTTCCTCATTTTAATCCATCAGAAGACCAGAATAGATAATGTGACGCTCACTGCTACATTTTTACACTTTGGCAAGTTGCTTCTAGGCATTCTGTGGGATAAAATTTTCTTTTCTTCATTTGCTAAATAATAACTCCCTTATTTCTACAATAACCCTCTTATAATTTCCTTAGATGTATTTCTATGCCTCCATCTCATCTTGCTTGCTTTATTGAATACATGAATAGCTCACCTTTGACTTCAGATAATTTTGCCTTTTCTTGCAAGACTCTTGAGCATCAAGCTCTCTTTTTTTCTCCTGTACTGAATTAGAATTCTTCTGATTCCAATTTTTTTTTTCCTATTGTAGACACAGGCACAACAGTCTCTAATATCACAAAGAAACTTGTAAGGACTTTATATTTTATGAAAAATATCTGCAATTTATACTTACAGCCAGCTTCAAATCTTAAACACTCCACATCACAGCCAGGTGAGTTTTAAGGACAAATACATGCATAATTCATGAAAGCATAATCATTATTGGTAGCTCTGTAGAATAAATAGTCCTTGGTAGACACTCTGCATTTGAAGAATGCACCATATTCATGCTAGCAATATAGAGCCAAATTTGTATTTATGGTGTACTTGCAATCCATTCAATTCTGCTTCTGTTTGAACACACTGGTGAAATACAGTGCAATATTCTGTTTCAGTTACCAGCACAAGATGCACAACTTGAAGCAGAGCTCCCAATAGCCAGAGAGCACAGAAGAGCTGATGACTACAGAATCTAATTAACCTGGAAAGTGCTCAGCTAGCACCATGCTCTGGGCTCACACACAGATGGAAATGGGCTGTTCAACTATTGTGTGTGCAAGGCAGGCTTCTCATAACTCCCAAGTCAGCAGAAACATTTAAGCATATGCTTACCATTAATGTTAAACAGGTGCTTAAGTACGCTGCTGAACAGGGAACATAACAAGGAGCACGCCTCTGGAGGACGTGATTTTTTGCTTTAATTGCTGTTGCATAGGACTTATTTGCTACCCTTAGATATTACCAACAGCCTCCTTTCCCTACCAAGACTGCAATTCTGTTAAAATTTGAGTAAGAAGATAGTGAGAAATGCTCTCTTTATTAAAAAAAAAAATCACAAAAAACAAAAGAAGGTGTAAAACCCAAGACACTGGAACAAAGAGGAGCAAATTTTATTTTTAAAATTCCCAGCATCTTTTATAGGTTTGGATTCCTACAAGAATGTCTGAATCCAACCAAAATGGACCATCCTTAACAATGTTTTTAACAAATGTAGATGAACATGGTTAATGCAAATGAAATAAAATTCAGAGAGAATAACATAAAAGCAACAGAGAATATTTTCTTTTCCCAGAGAAAAACTCTAAATAGTGAGATCAAGAAAGGCTCAGTCATACTGATATGAACTACAATTACTTTCTGAATTACTGCTCTACCCACAGCATTTTATACATCCTTCATGTAGACCACAGATCCAGTTTTTAACAGTCAATAAACTCAGAGCTCATGAATAGTCATATTCCTGCATTACAATCACTTGCTTTACAAACTAGATCTTCATAAGTGGTACTTTCAGCCCCCTCACAGTTGGATGAGAAGACATTATTATGAGCATATTTTTTACATCCTTATAATTAGGCACTAGAAAAAAGCAATACAAGCTTATTTCTAGGTTACTTTGGTTATATCATAGGCTGCAGAAGAACTACTCAGTATTTACAGAAAACATGCCAAGCTATCATTTCAATTTTTCTCCGTGTTTTTAATAACGTCAGTCCCAAATGAAAAACAAATAAAAATGTTTCATTTTCAGCATGTTTTCCAGTTTAACATCATCAGTGAAAACAAACATACGCAGAAGTGCAGGCATGCAGCATGCTCTGGGGAACAGCTGATGGAGGAGCTCATGGGGCTTTCCATGGGGGACAACTTATAAAACAAGATTAAGTAAAAAATACAGAGTGCTTGTCTTAACCACCTTACTCTGCTTTTCTTCTTCTTCTTGCCTTCCTACCATGAAGTTTACCTTCTTTTTTTTTTTTTTTTGCCAACTACAGTATATTTCCCTGTTGCTACCTTTTAAAAATTACTGAAAATCCCTGGTGACACAGAACATGGTGGGGTTACGTGTCGAGAGTCAGATCTGAAAGCACCTGAGCCTCAAACAAAATTCTTACTCATTTCAGCAGGAGTAGTAAACCCATTAAGTTTGGCAAAAGTTTTGCTTGAGTAAGTGCTGAATAATGACTACAAAATGAGGCTATGCAATATGTGACTGGAATTCATGCCAAGTCTGTCTACACATGCCTGAGTTGACAAAATCTTCTGGCCAGTATTCCCTGTAACTTGAGAGGGATTTTCCAGAGCATTGACCACTCTGTTTACCATTCAATGCTTGACCTGGGCATGCAATGTTCACCACTGCAGCTCATCCCAGTGTCTTGAATTGTCTGTTTTCTCATACTTGCTTTGATTGGACATTTCTGTGCATCTCAGTGTAGTGGTTTGGTCCAAAATACTCATTACTGTTTATCTGCTGTGAGATAAGAATTAGGAGAAATGCAAAGCAGGCACCAAACTTGAAAGAATATAAAGAAGTTTATTAACAGACCTAAAAGAAGAAAAAAAAATTATACCACCTTCAGAACTCTCCTCCTCTCTCCACCTTCCTCCCTTCTCCCACTGACAATGTGAAAAGACAACCCTTAAGATGTTCAGTCTGTTTACCACTTCCATAATAACCTTGTTCAGTCCATTTAGAAAGAGAAGTCTCTTCTTGCTCATGCTATGAAAACATTATCACAACGAGACAGCCGCCCACTTCCAAATATTGTTCAGTCCATTTAGGAAGAGGAGTCTCTCTGCCTGCGTGTGAGTCCTTTCCCCCGACTTGCAGCTTTTCCCGCAACTGCTTTCGAGGGTCCACTCTTGAAGTTTTTGGGGTACAATTTTAAGGTTGAGCCGTTCAGAAACAAAAACAGAGGCCCTTCTCCTTCCCTGGGAGCAAAGGGTCTTCATCATCTTCATCTTTAGGACTATCTCTGGGAGCATCTCTAGGAACTGAGGTTTCTCCTTTCCCGTTTGGAGCAAAAGTCCTCATCTGGTTCATCTCTAGGGACTGAGGTTTCCTCCTTTCCCGTTTGGAGCAAAAGTCCTCATCTGGTTCATCTCTCCCTGTCCAAACTTCTCATGAAATTACAGCTGCGTCAGCATCTGCCTATCTCAACGCAGGTGCTTCTGCTCACGAGTTGAACACTCCACCCCCCAGATCTTCATGAAATTACAACAGGATACTCTGATATATCATAGCTTCACAACAGAATTTCAGCTTTAAGCATCTCCTCTCTCTCTTCCCTCAGGTTTTCAGCTCTTCACAGCGATAAAAGGGTTACTCTCACCTCGGCCTTGCAGCTTTGCAGCTGGAATGTTGAATGTTTCTTATCGCAGTGGAGAGGGGGGAGAGCCGAGCCGCTCTGGCTGCCCACGGCAAGGCAGTGGGGGGGGGTTCCACGGCTGGAACAGGTCCATGGCTTCAGGATGGCCGTGGCCCGACCCAGCCTGGCCCAAGCAGGGCCTGGCCGGGCCCACTGGGCCCTGCTCGGGCCCTGCAGCCACCTGTCCCAGCGCCGGAAACGAGAGAGAGCTTGGAGGGGAGTTTGCCTATTCTTAAATGTGGATCACAGAGGTGATCACAACTTTAAGTGGCTTAGAGAATTGTCCATATCCAAACTGGCCAGCTGATAGGTTCTATCAGTTCCCAGAGGAAGCTGCCAGCACCCCTTAGCAAGGACGTCCCTTCCGGGACTATGCTTGCTAACCTATGACACTCAGGATAACCCCTTAAGTCATTATTCCACAGTGATTAGGGATAAGATGGTGAGAATACTTCATAGAAGCACTGAGTCACACTATGAAAGAGGCCTTGCCACAAAAAAACTCCTAAATTTGTTGCTGGAGGTGCACCGAGTTTGCAACAATTTTATTGTGCCTTGCAAGTGTGCAACTTGGGAACTACCTACTTACAGTTGAGGGTTGGACTCAGATCCAGTTACACACAAAATAATTCTCCCCCTGATCAAGGCAATTCCACAGGCAATTCCACTGCTTCTGTTCCCACTCTTCCCTTCTGTAGCAATGAAGAGGACATTGCCGGGCATACAGAACCCACAGGGAAAATTTTGTGCTCAGAAACGACCAGCAAGGCACAAACTTCTACCCAGAGCACAGCATAAACATTACAACATGGGTGCTCCAGGAAGTCCCAGGACCTCACCAATATCTCCACAGATATCCAAGTGATGGCACAAAGCCAGTTTTTGCAAAAACAATATTTTGACATAATCTTGACAATCCACTCCAAGGGCAACAGGACACTGCAAATGCAAACTTTGCATGCTACAGTGCAAGGTCTGTTTGCTACAGTGTCCTTAAGAGGCTAGAAAATCCATGCAATCTACAGGTGAATGCATGCTACAGCTGGGTCCCAGTTCTCAGTGTATTGTAAGCATTTAGGCTCTAAGGGTTTAGATTTATTTTTAAAATTGCATTCTCAACTGCAGCCTTTTCAAAAGAACTGAATACTATGGGAACTTGCTAAATGCAATGCTCCATTGGGAAGGAATGCCAAGGTTACTAAGTGACAGCATTATGCATTAGTGGATTACATGAGATTTAGAGTACATAAAACAATTTAATAAATGGGCTTTGCTTGTTAATCTCACGTGAGTCACTGTGTAGTACAATACTGTACAGACAGCACACAAGCAAACAGACCTAGAAGAATAAATCCTCATATTGCACTTGTGATGACATTAAACCATTTGGGTTAAATAATTTTAAAGCCAAGGGTGCATTATAATGTTCTAGGACAGCTCAGTTTATACAAACTACAGACCAAGAGATTCCTGCTACAACATGGCATCTTGCTGAGATGGAGCTCCTCTCCTGCTACAGCTGGGCTGTGCTGCTGGGAGACTGGACCTGCTTCTGCACAAGCATGCAGGGACCTGCGAAGAGCAGAGCTCCAAATGTGGAGCTCATCTATCTTCACATGCCACTGCAGATGTAGTTGACAAACCCTGGGCAGATGTGCAGAGTAATTTTCGTCTGATGTAACAGCAGAGGCTAGAGAGGGTTCTTAGTTTCACTTAAGGTGCTCTGGAATATCTATGACTATGTTTAAGCAACAGACAAACTCATCACTTGGATATGTGCAGGCTCAGCTTGTACCCCATAATTCCTTGAGTCAATGGAGAGAAGTTGGCACTTAAGAGTGCAGGTACTCTGGCCCATTTTGCACATCTACAGGAAGATGGGATGAATCAGACTCCACTGACTAATTTGTAGAGGAAGCCCAGGCTGACTAACTTAGATATAAATGTCTATACTGAAGAAGCCAATGTTTAGTCAGAGGAATCCTATGTCCATCTTGTTCTAATGAAGAATTACCAGACTCCCACAGAGACTGTTCCAGCAGTTCATCACCTTCCCTGTAAAAACTGGGCACTTTATCTTCTAGTTTGGAAAGCTCTGACTCCAACTTCCAGCTTTGAATCTTGTTTTGTCTTTGTCATCTGCATTAAAGAGCCTGTTGGTAGTAAGGGTTGTGTACCAACCAGAGGTGTTCTTGGGGCATGATTCTCTATTGCCTTCCCCTTTACATAGTCAGTCAGGCCAATACTGAGAGAGTGCAAAGCTCTGCCAAGAAATGAGACCTCTGAGATATACAAGAGTGACACTTGAAACGTGCTGTGTAGTATCTGCTGGCAGTTGAAAGATTCATTCCACAGCACAGAAAGAAAAACCCTGCTCATCAAATAAAGCCTCAGGCCATCAACATCTACAATACTTACATTTTAGGTATTTATCTTAAGCAAGTCCAGACTTCATTAATGAACAAATGTAACCTCTCAAATAGAGATGAATGCAATGCTGTCTTCCCAGCTGCACAGACAGCTCTGTGGCTCTGTTGCTGCTCAAGGCTCTACAGCCACCCACTCAGCTGTCATTCACTAAAATCATAACAGTCCCTTCTACTTCTCCCTTTACTGTTTGGCAAAGCAGTGAAAAGATACAGAAAGAGAGGGAGGGGTTAGACTGTCCTGTGAATAGTCAGACAGCTCAGAGGACGAAGGGAGAAATTAGCACAAAGTGCACCTTTTTCCTTGCAAGTAAGAGGAACCAGGGAAGCTGCTGAGGAGTACTGAAGAAAAAGATGCAGGTGTGAGGAGCACCATCAAATTCAAGATTTTGAACCCTTCTGACAGTGAAAATTAAAGTCAGACCACATGTCCTCCTTCAATTTCACAGCACTAAGTAGCGAGCCAGAGATGTGGAGTGCTTCCCACGGCTCCCAAAGTTATTCTGAGACAGCTTGGCACCATGTATTTCTCACAGGTCCTGCAGCTTTAGTGGATCCCTTATAATTCCAGGCTTTGCATTTCTCTATACCCTAAGTAAGGATGTATCTAAAAGCACACTATATTGCATGGACAATATTAGGATCCTGCAAAGCTTGTGGAGCTCTCTACCATCCCACCTCAAATGTAAAAAGGCTCCTAATTTCCACCAGCTAGCAACACGACATTAGAACAGCCTCAGCATATCTTACAGCTTTCCCACAATGCAGCAATTCCAGCACCTCCTATGGATTGTATGCCTGCTGCACATATCGTCCTTACAAAAGGGAGCCCTTGTTCCCTTTCACGCCTGACCCAGAAACGATACCAGAATGTTACAGTCCTCAAAACACAACTCACCTTTCACTAAGCAGCCTCAGTCCCAACGATTTTTTTGCTGCAATTCTTGCTGTAGTATCAGCAATTGAATTCCTGCCTCGCTTTAAACTCCAGCTGAACTCATGACAGCTCACCTGGGAACTGCTACCTCGGTTTCCTTGCTTTCAGTTCTGGAGCTCCCTGTGTTTCAGCTGAGGTAGTAGACAACTAAGGAACAGTACACAAAATCTGGATTGCATTTGGCTTCTAAGTCAAGCTGAATATAAGACAGAGGGAAGGCTAAAGTAGCAGGGACCTGCACTGGGTCACAAACTCCACCATGTACTTCAGTGTGGGAGTTTCAAGAAAAATTAATCTTTACACAGCTTCTTTAGCCCATGTTAGGACAACTGCATTCTTGGCTGAGAAGAATTTCACCATGTTTCAGTGCCATGTGATTGAGCACTGCAAGAAACACACCTGTAGGTAAATTATGCCAAATAAGGAAAATCACAATGGAACACCAAGGTCTTATTTATTTCAGTAAGAATTTATTGCTCCTGAGAGGTACCAGAGTTGTGTTTCTCAAGGAAGAGCAGGAGCACTCCTGGGATGACAGAGTAGCTTAGTCTTCATGTCAGTTGTACCCTTGAGGTCTCCGAGGCCTCAGAGGTGCTAGAGGACTTCTGAGGAGATAACAGTTGCCACTGGGCTTATTTTTATTTGGGTTTTTTATATGTACATCAAAACTGTAGCTATGAGAGTTGGAATTTAAATGGTCAAACTGAAAATCTAAATCTCCAGACTCTTCTGCAAATCCTCTCAATGAACCCAAGCTGTCTCTTTTGCCCTATTCATACATTTTTCATCAGAGTAAAGCAGAAATCTGACACATCCACCATGGTTTCTCTTGGCAGTTTCCAAACATTCGAGCACCTGCAGGTTAGAGTGAAATTCAGAACAAGAGTTTCACAGCAACCTCCCTCCCCCTAATACACATAGATAGATCAGGGTGCTCACTGCTTCCACTGACCACTAAGTGTGCCAAACTAACAGCCTGCTCACACACAGCACATTAATTTGCTTTCAAAACCCCTCTGCATTCCCCCAAGCCCATTGTTACCACTCACCTAATTGTCCACAACCAAAGGTAGTAGCTCCTTATAAACCTTGTTGCAATTGTACCTCTAACAAATTGGGATTTGCAAGAGTGCTTGTAAGAGAAGAATCTGGCACTACTGTAAAAGTGCTCTTCAAAACAGCTCTTGTGGATACATTTGTTTGCAAATCCATTAAAAACAAACAAACAAAACCCCTGTGTACATGATAGGCCAGTCCCTGGGGAGACACAGGGAAGCGTAGAATAAAATGCATAGTTGGCACTATTGCCCCGACCTGACAACTGGATGTGCAAGGAAAAAGATTGGAATATTTTAATGAAATAAATTATATAGCCACACCTAAAGTTAGGATAAAATGCAAGTGTGTTAAATTTATCTCCAAAAGTGATAGACATTTATCTCCATACCATATTGTTGCATACTAACTTCAAGTACACTGGAAAACTCAAGGATACATCAATTCTTATTGGGAGAAACCACTGTATATTAATCACTTCCTACAGCATTTATGTAGAATTAAGAGAAAGCCCATTGTAAGAGCCTGAGCTATTTCTGTAAGTTGCATTCCCCTGGTTCAAATGATGAATGGGAAATACAGCAGTAAAATAAAAATAGGCACCTTTCCAGGTAAATGCTATTGTTTAAAAAAAGCCAAACAAAGCCCTGGTAAAATACTGCTACAGGGATAAAAACATTTATCTCAGTGCCACAAGAATGGCTTCATTTTTTGCTGGTCTAATTAGGTAATAAAGAAATCACAGGTGTAATGACTCCATGAGCTATTACCACACTTGAAAAGGGTCCACTGCATGGTCAGGGACCAGTGTGTCAGTATTATCACCTGCTGTCACATCATTTTAGGAATGAAATAGCTCAATTTAACAGAGATTTTTAAAGAGAAGAAAAATCAATACATAGTTAGAAGCTTGTCAGGATTCTAAGCAACAGCAAAACTGCCAGAAAACAAACAAACAAACAAAAAAAAATAGTCATGGTGGGCTTTGAATTTTCAATGGCTTTTTGAATTCTGCTGAGGCACTTAATGCAGGGCACACTGTAATGCAACTCCTGGGATTCCACACACCCCAAGCCAGTATTCGCAATCACTGCCAGGTAGGAGAGGGAGGACATCCACAGCACAGGATTTGACATGAGTAGTTCAGGATTCTAATTTTAATTGAAACAAAAGTGATATAAAAGCAAAACTACTATTTTTTAAACAACAGCTTAAGGAAAAGCATAAACTACTAGGCTTAACTTGTTGGAATTTCCATCAAAAGTGTACCTCAGTTTTCAGGACTAGGTCTGCTAAATACTACCTTGAAGAAATATAAAATCTATTCAAGTATCTTAAAGCTCAAATATTCACCTAAACTTAATTCTTGCTAAAATAAACTGCAGATCCAGCTGCAAACACAGAGCAGATTAACACCGAAACCAGGTGTGTGTGGCCCATAGAAACAGACATTATCTAAAGAAATCACCTGTTCCCCCACCAAAATCAAATATAACAGTTTTTGTCTTTAAATTTGATTCCCAGTGTCTCAAAAATGAGTTCTCAAAAGGAAAACCTTGCATTCAAGTCCAGGGAGACTGCCCCAAGTGACAGAAGTAACTGTGACTTAGCAGCCTGAGGGGCCAGATCCTGCTCCTGTCTGAGTCAGAGGCATAAACTATTGTCTCTGGCTGAAGGTTGGAGTTGTGGACTGCCCCTGCTACATAGCCATGTGTGCAGATCGATCACCCAGCCCTTGCTCATCCCACAGAGCTGTGGAAAGGCGGATCCATTTTGCCACGCTCGGAAGCACCAGCCAGAAATCCCAGCAGAAGCTTCAGCCCTGCGCTGAGTGGCGGTGGGGGAATCCCTGCCCGCTCCTCATTCCCTGACTTTGGACACTTGCAAGGAAAATGTGCAAGAGGTTTTTTATTAATTCTGTGATTTTACACATTCTGTGTGTGTGAATTAGTCTCACCCTGTACTTAAATCAAACAATGTCATCTCAGCTCGTTGATTGTTTTTTCTTACTGATCAAGAACTTCCTAACCAAAGGCTATAATGACCATCAGGATGAGTAGCTTAAGCAGATAATAGTCTAAATTTCCCCCCACAAAAAAAAGTTCCAGCACTAGATATTTGCCAGGCATTTAAAAAGCACAATAAAAGGAGCACGCTGCAATCACACAGGCTGTGTAATTCTCCTGGAAAAAAATGTTTGTAGAAGTTCCTGTTCAGTTGCCTTACTTGAATTCACAGGTCACATAGCATTGCACCTTCCTCTTAAACACTACCGCTGGAAAAAGCAATATTATTGGAGTTGGAAAAGCAGACACTTCCTTAAAAAGCCAGCAAAGCATTTTACTACAGAACTTGATTAAAGGATGGCGAATACTTTGGCTTCTTCTTGAACAGAAGGCATGAGAGAAACAGATACTACCTTTCTTATTAAATATTAGCATTTCCCCTCACAGGGGAGGCAAAACACAGACAGAAGGGCTCTTCTTGAGCAGAGAAGGGACAGGAGACCAACAGGTACCCTTTATGCGCTTCAGGTTATTTGAAAGAAGTTGGTTTTAAGGCGAAGCGCCCTGAAGCCTCTCCCAGCCTGCGGTGCACCCCCGCCCCGCCGCAGCGAGCTCCTCCCGCCTGCCGGAGCCGCCGCATGCGGGGCCCGCGCACCCCCAGCCCCGCCGCCCCCAGCGGGTCAAGCCAGCAGGCAAAACACACCAATATATTTCCATCAGCACAAGATGGCAACCAGCACTTCTTCCGGCAGAGCAGCTGGATGCTTTTATTTTTTCCTTAAGGGAGGAGGGGGATTATTGAAAAGGCATCCCGAGTAGTGGGGGGTTTTTTGTTGGTTTTTTTTTTTTTTAATGGCATCAAGACAAATGTTTCCAGTAGTAATGCCGGAGGAAAGGCGAGGCAGCCCCCACAGCCCCCAGCTCACGCACACACATCGTGGTCATCAACTTGGCGAAGTTGGCCGTGCCGGGGCGCGGTGCCCAGCGAGCCCCGCGCCCCCCGCCCGCGCTGCGCCCCACTCCCCCGGCAAACGGGGACGCCCCCGCACCCCCAAATCCCCCGTGACCCCCTCCAGTGGGGGGACAGGCACCAAGCGGGGCACGGACACCAAGCAAAGAGCCCCCTTCTGTCCCCCGGCCAGCCCAGCCCCAGCAGCGGGGGCTCCGCACCGACCGTGCGGGCGGTGAGCGGGGTCTGGCAGCGCCGAGCCGAGCAGGGAGCCCCGACACTTACAGTCACTGGAGGCGCCAGCAGCAGCCACTTACCATCATGTTTCCTTGCATTTTAGCCGTTTGAAACATTGCCTTTTCCTTCATTTTTGCCGTGTGTGTGCGTGCGTGTGCTGTTCCCCGAGAGTTACTTAATCCAGCGGCTGGATCACTTTAGTGAAGAACTGGCGTGCACTTGCGATGGCTCTTTTTGGTGTGGAGTGGAGGGGACTACGAGCAGCAGAGGGGGAGGGTGCCTGCTTTCTCTCTTTTCCTTCCCCACCCTTTCAATACATATTTTTCCTTTTGACCCAAAGTAAAAAAAAAAAAAAAAAAAAAGGTAATAAAAATAAAGCAGCTCCTGTCAGAGGAGAGGGGAGGCGAGAGCAGCGGGGGCACCCAGCTCTGTCACCACCCGGATCCAGGTTTTGCCCTGCGGGAGCCGGCGGGGCGGGGTGGGTGGGCAGGAGGGAGCCGCACACACGCTCCCCGCCCCGGCCATGCCCGGCCGCCGCCCCGGGCCCGGGCGGTCCCGCCGAGCCAAGCCCACCCCGCAGACCACTTGCAGAAAAAGGGAGGGTGGGGGGCAATAAATAAAAAAGAGGGGGGCTGTCGCCCCTCCGCTGGCTGTGCCCGGCTCGCCGTTCTCCCGGGGGGTTACACACGCTTTTTACAACAGGAACCGGGGAGGGTGTGGGGAGAGGAGCCGCCTCTCCGGCGTTAACTGTTCACCGGCTGAGCCGGCGCGGCCCCGGCCAGGCCACGGCTGGTGCAGGAGGGTGGGGAATAGCACGGCGCTGCCGCGGGGAGCGGGGGATGCTCGGCGCGTTACCATGGCTGCGCCCCGGACCCGCAGCCCCCCGACCCTCCCGCTCTCAGCCCGCGGGGCGCTGTCGGGGATGGGGCGATCCAGGGACTTGTCCCAGCGCCAGGGTTCGGGATCCGAGGCGAGCCCCTCCGCACGGCGCAGGAACGGGCAGGGGGATGCCGGAGCTCGGCTCCCACAGGGGAAAATGCAGAGCCAGGGGCATTGCCCGCGTCGGGCTGCAGCTGAACCCGGCCGTGGCCTCTGTGCCTTTCCAGCGGTGCCCGCACTTGTGAGAGGTTTCCCATCGCTGTCACTGCAGTCCCTCAGCTGCGCTGCCCCACAGGTGGCTGGAGCAGCCGCTGGAAGACGGTGCCATCCTGCTGCCCTTGTGAGAATGTGGTTCCTCCTCGCCCTGGTGCAGCTTTCCAGGGACAGAGCCTTGCCACCCATCCCAAAGGTTTGCATCTCAGCTTGCACACAAAAAAAAAAATCCTTGTGGTGTGTGGTCTCTTTGTCTCTCCCTGATGCACCCGAAGTAATTACATTTCAGGAGAATTAGGTGCCCGTCGATTTCACTTGGCAGGAACAGGGCTGCTTTACATGTTGCTCACTCAGAAGGAGACAGGAAACTGAGAAGTGATTTGCTTAATATCTGAGAAGGGAAACCAAGAAGAAAAAGCAGGAACTCTACTTGTCATCCAAGGTTTAACCAAGCCAATGGCTGAACCAAAAGCTCTCTTTTCTCTTTTTTTTCTTTCCCAACAAGGGAACTTCAGACGTGTCCATGCATCCTTTTTTTATGCCCATCTGTAGCACTTTGAGCTCTGGTTCTTCACAGTTTGCAGCATCTTCACTTCATAGGCAATGGGTGTTCACTAGAAATAGGACACAACTTGTGCAATCCCATAGTGTTGTTCACACTCTAGTTTTCTCTAAGCCACACAGCTGTTCAAAGATATTTAAATACAAAATATCACCCAAGACGACAAGCAGGTATCTTAGAAGTGATGGTAACTGGAGAAGTGAGACTCCAAGACCCTTGTGGGAAGTGCCAATGGCAGGTGATGCTGGTACCTTTGAAGATTACCTGTGGGAGCTTTTGTTTCACAAAAATGCCACCTCTCACTTGAATATCTTGATTACTCTCTCCCTTGTCTTTATTTGGGAATTGCTTATACTTTATACAAGGTGCATTTTGAGCAGGAAGTTCTTCATTATGTTCCTCAAAATCTGGTCTCGATTTCTCTACTTGGAATTTGGTGTTTTATGAGGAAGTTCCTGTTCCATCTCAGTTTTTACCCTTAGGAGTTTTAATTCTGTACGAATGCAAAATACACTTGTACTTCACTGTTAGTAGTTCCATTTGCCTCCTGCATGACTTCATACACCAATGGAAATCCTTACCCTACATTGAACTCTGGCAGTAGTGGGGTTTTGGATATTTTTACCTCAGCTTTGTCATAATGCAGTTGCAGTGTTTATCTCTTATTTTTATTTCATATTTAATTTATGCACATTGGCATAAAAGTAGCAATTATCTTGATTAAAACAGCTTTGTTTAAAGTTGAGATTACTGGCAAAATGCTTGGTTTCACCACTGACCGTATCCAGGGCTTTTTCTTTTATTAAACACCAACCAGGGTCCTTTTGGCTGGAATTTGTACATTACTGTGTTTCCACTTCTGCCACTGAAGTTTGACCCTATAATCCAGAGACTTCCAGAAACAGGAAACAAACGTGTTTTGCAGTGTTGTGCAAAATGACACCGATGATGTTGTGGCAAAAATGCCAAACACATTATGAGAGAGAATTCTCATTCACAGCTTCTAATTCTTATTTTCTGACTCACCTGACACTTTCAGAAAAGACGTAGTGAATGGTTTATCTCTGGAAAGTTTTATGATCAGAGTCCACCCTTGGAAGTTTACAAAGTTGAGTGGATAAAGCCCTGGTTCCCCTGGTGTCAGAGCAGGAGGCTGTCAGAGCTCACCCTGCCGTGAGCAGGAAGTTGGGCTAGAGACCTCCTGAGGCCTCTTTCGGCCTGCATCACCCTGCGCCCCAAAGGATCACAGCACCCTAGACAGAGTGACCCTTTTTGTTACAGATCAAAACGTCCCTTTAACAAATAACTTGTTCTGTTGCTTCCTAAGATGATTCCAAAACTGCATCTCTTGTGCTCCCAAAGACTTCAGGTTCTGCTGATCATGACGTTGGCTGGTAATTTTCACTCCTGAACAACTTCTGCTTGGCTGATGGAACAGCTAAGACTTGATCTCAGATCTAGAAGCGTGAGACTAAGCCATGCTGCTGATTTGTACCCCAGGCCAGGTGATTCTGCTGCAAACAGTCAATGACACTGTGCTTCAGATTTGGGACATTTAAGACAGCTCCAAGTGATACAACCACATTACTCTCTCAAGTGCATTAACCTGACTGGACTCCCTGTCAGCCACCATTCAGACATCTCTTGAGATTTTCTTCTTGATGGATGTTCTCCATGTCATTTTAATGGAAATTCACTAGAGCTGCAACAAATACTCTCACTGAACACAGAATCAAGTTTTTTATTATTAGAAAGTGGAATGGTAAAAGCAGAAAGATGACCTGAAATTTCTTCCATATTTTTGTTGGGAACATTTTTTTTTTTACTTCCTTTGAATGATGTGTAAGGACAGACAATCACCCTGGGACACAACAAAGTAGTGTGATTTAAGTAGCTAAAAAGCCTCTGTATTTAAGACCAGAGATCTAGCCCAGGAAACCTCAATAAAACATGAAAATATTCCTTCATTATATCAGGCTTTTTCTCAGAGGGAAAATGTGAAAATGCATTACTTTTGCATTCCTTGGTCTAGTCTCAGTGCACCTACTTTACCAGTGGAGTTACTTTTGATATAAATGTTGGAAGGCTTGGCCCAGACTCAGCTGCATCTTAACAGCAAGATCTGAAGTGAAATCCCTCTATAAGAAGGGGGTTTTTTGCAATCAGTCATTTTGTATTTCAGGTGCATAACAGGAGGAAAACCCTGGGAAATCAGAAAGTTTTCATTTTAAATCTGATCTAGATATAGCCTCTGTACCTCAGGTACTATGACAAAACCAACATGGCATCTTCATCCACCAACATTTTTATAGGCCATTTTGAGAAAACATGCTTTTCTCACACCTCTCACAGAATGAGAGATAGGAAAAAAAAATAAATAAAGCCCCATGGATATTCTATTCTTTGTAGGTTTCAGTACTCTGGGGCTGACTTTATCTGAGAAGGAGCACAGGCTACAATGCTTACATCCTATTCACAATACTTTATTTAAAGCCATGTTGATAAGAGAGTGGGAGAATTTATTTTATCAAATAAAACCCATTTGATGCTGGCTCTCCTCACTCTCCAAACAAGCCTAGGATCAGTCCTTCTGTATAGAAGGAAAGAATTAACTTCACACAGTATTATCTGGCTGCAGAGCACAGACACTAATTTTTTCAGTATTTTGAAAGAAAAATCTTTCAAGGATGTAAGACCACAGACAAATACAACAGCTGTTGTATTAAGAGTCAGTTCTAAGAGCATCAGGATTTCACTTCCTCTCCTTAATTTAAGGTTACTTTTTATTGTCTCCAATAAAAGGATTTGTGTTTTCAAAATGCAACAAATGGCTTCTTCTTCTCAGTCAGACCTTTTGTGAGGATCCTGTCTTTTACCTCTCAGCTTGATGCCACAAACCTATGCTCAGGCTTCTCTCCAGCCTAATTTCAAGATGGTCTTCTCTAAGACTGGGCTAAGACATAGTACCCTTTTGCTCTGAATTCTTCTCATCCTCTGCATCCCACCAGACCCAGGTCCCCAGCACACTGTTTTGTCGTGTGACTCACCTCTTCTTCCCTTCACTGAGCCCACAGTCTGAGCTGAGCATCAGGGGAGTCTGATTTGCACTTTCTGTCAAGCATCCACGAAAACTGGTGCTTTTCACCAGAAGTGCTGAGGGGGAACCCAACCCAAATGCTTGAGATCAGAAGATCATTCAGACTGGAAGGATCTCAGGAGGTGTCTAACCCAACCTCCTACTGAAGTAGTGTCAGCTCTGAGACCTGAGCAGGTTGCTCAGAGCTTTGCTGTGCCTTGAAACCCTGCAGGAGCTGGGATTCCACAGCCTCACTAGGCAACCTGCTCTAATAGCTGACTCATCCCACAGGGATAAAGGTTTTCCTTATATTCAGTCTGAACTTTTCTTGTCTCAGCTTGTGCCTGCTGCTTCTCATCCTTCTGCCACACCTCACTGTGAAGAGCTTGGTTCCATCTTCTTGATAACCTTCCCAAGAAGTAGGAAAGCTGATGCCAGGTCCTCCCAAACCCATCTCTTCCCCAGGCTGAACCAGCCCATCTCCCTCAGCCTCTCTGCAAGGGTTAAGTGATCCAGTCCCTGACCATCCTGGTGGCTTTCTGCTGAACTTGTTCCAATTTGTATCAGTCGTGTAGTGAGGCCCCAGAGCTGAACCACAGATGTGGTCTAGTGAGTGCCAAGAAAAGGAGATAACAGCTGAGGCAGAGAACATCTCAAGTACTTGCTTTGTTATTAAATTATAGTATTCAAGAGGGATGGGATTGGTGAGATCCCAAATGAAATAGTTGAGTGTTATACTGTGCAACCCTAAAAAAGGCAGAAACAGCTTTAGTCATAGTAAATATATTCCATAAGAGTATTTAGTAATACATCACTGAAAAAAAAACCCCAGAGAATTACAAGGAACATTTTTCTCCTTCCTAAGTGGATCAATTTTGAGAATTCCACTGCTACATATCTCTTCTGAAAAATCTTCACTTCTTATATCCTAAAATTTTGCCCAAGAATTTACATCTTCCAGTCTTGTCTTACAGCTTCTAGTCTTGTCTTCTAAGGAAGTCTTGCCTTGTCTGCCAGAGGAGAAATTGGAGAGAACGATAAAGTAAATACACTGCTAAATAAATTTAAAATTTACTTCTTAGGATCACTAATTCTTCAGGAGATTACAATAATGACAGAGCAGCTGCTGTTAAAAAGCTAATATTTGCTAGCTCTTACTGCATGAGGGTGCTTAAGCCATCTTTGTTAACATAAATGGGAGAGTCTGAAAAAAGGAAATTATGTTATCTCAGGCAGCATCCTCTGTTTCCTGAGGAAAAAGTGAATGTGATAGAAACCTCTGAATTTTAGAATTATGTATATTTTGATTAGTTCTTTTTTAAATTCTTCGATTTTGTTAGGTTACTACAAACCTGTTCTCCATGTTATTTTTTTTGACAGCATGTTCATTCACTTCTCATCCCTCCCAGTTTAATGTGGGACTTAAAAACTTCACATGCTCAGGGAATTTGGAATGGAACAGCTGAACACTGTTGTTGAGAAAAGACATACTGATATGTTCTTGTTACACTAACAGGAGTGTATTTTCCCAAGGATAAAACTGGACAGTTTATTCCTCATGTACCAATTTCCCAGGGGAAACAGTGGGGAGCTCAACACATCTGATGTCTCTTGACACTACTGAGACACTAAATACCCTTATATGTGCTTTGACATTTAGTTCTTAGCAAACGTGGTAATTTGTTAGATTCATCAGCGATTTGGCTTGAGACACGTCACCTCTGGACAGCTACCTGGAATTCAGTCAGCTCCCCGTTATCCCTGAGTGAATATTCATCTGCGAATAGACCATGGGGTCAGTACAGAGATCCCCAGCTTGCTTTCATGTAGCCCATGATAAACCCAAGAGCTTACAGGCTCAGTGGGGCAGTGCCTTTCATTTTGTTATGCTGATTCCTCACCTGGCCCAGACAGAACCTTCTGTGCTCTCACAAAAACAGACTGGGTGTGGGGGTCTCAGACTCGTATCCACAGCACTAATGAATGTGCTGTGTTTTCACTTCCTTGGGTAGAAGTACCAAATGTGTTTCATACATGAGTCCCTGTCCATACTGACCATGAGGTTTCCTCCTAAGACAAGCAGAGGATAAACTCTATAGCACAGCCCAAGAACGAGGGCAAATTCTGGAGGATTTCTACTAGAAGTATAAATTCTACCCTAAGGCTTCTTGTTTTTTCACATTTCCAGCTTTTAAACTCCATTAATAAAAGCTAAAAATATACAGAGTTCAAATAATTACTTTTCCATGAATGAAATTGAAGTTGCTAAGGGATTTGGAGTAGGAGGAAAAGCATTCAGAATATGATTTCTGTATCATATCTGGGCATATAAAATTTAAATGCATGGGGATGCTAGGAAAATCTGGGCAGAATCATTAGATTCACTATCAGTAACAGGAAAATGCTAATAGAAAGCATTATGAGACTGTTTTTCAAGCAAGTACCACTTTTGGTTAATCAGAGCTAAAGTTTTTTATACTTCAAAAACTACAAGTCCTGCTGTAGAATGATGTACTCCTCATTAATCTCTTCTAGCAAGTATCCTCACCCTTAAACATACTTTGGATTTTCATCTGGACTTCACCAATTCCAGTGCCTAGCAAAAGGATCCCATTGTCTTTGCTAAATTAAGAGTATCCTGTGCTACCAAGCTTCTCCCAGTACAAGTGAAGACTACAGATCTTTAAAAACAAATGCATAAATCCACACAAAAGCCTAGCTAGAATATAGAATGCTGAAAGCAACATATGTGCTAAGGTTTTTTCATTAACACTGAAATGAAAATATAGACAGACTTGTAGTAAACATTTGAAAGTTTGTTATGCAACAGATTTTATCCTCTGAAACAAGTTTCATTTTATTTCAATACTATTCTGACAGTTACATTTTTTAATCACAATTATGTTGAGAATGCAAAAAGCATCAAAATCTCCTTCACTGACGTGTTCACTCTTGACAGTGATTCCAGCCAAGTTGGAAAGATACCAAAACCACAAGTCCTGGAACCAAGAAGAATCTCACATATTGCCAAGAAAATGCCAAGCACTAAGAGCCAAGCAAGCTCATCCCATTGAAATCAACACAAGTCCTGCCACTGAAACCACAGCTGCAGCCAGGGTCTAGCCATAAATTTTCCTTCAACACCACCATGAGTCAAGCTCTATTGGTAGAAAATAGCACAGTTCCCACTTAAGCTGAGCAGAAAACCTGGACCCACAAATGAACCTTCTGTTTAGCACAAGCCCTAGTGAAGGCACACTGCTCAGAAGGCATTCTGCCTTTGGTGTATGTTATTTCACTCTTCCAATGCATTAGTCCTGCAGATAACTTAGTTTGTGAATATCAATGAATTTCTATTTAATTTGTAAAGCTGTATAGGATCTTTTAGGTAGATAATTTAATGCTTGCCAACTTCCATTAATTTTTAACTAGGCTTTCTAGCCTGGAAGACATACTGAAACATTCTCATTTCAGATCAGGTGGGTCTATCTTTTGATTAAAGAGCAAATTTTTTTCTTTCATTGTGATACGGATGATTAAATTTCTCTGCTAATTATCTGTATCACCTCAGAACACTCTGTGCCTGACATAAAATATTTCAACAAAATAAGACTACTTTTAATTGCATTACTCCTTTTCTAAATGATGAGAGGTTGATATAAGCCTGTCAATTCACTTTGAGTTCTTCTCCACCTGAGGGCAAAGATAATGTTTCTTGCTGTTGGATGATGTTCCTACAACACCAGCAGATATTTTTTTTCTCTACTTTGTAGTGGCATTTCAGTGGAATTTTAGTACATTAGGTGGCCAAACATTGCTATATAGGCATTACAATACACGGTTTATTCTTCTTAGGTGTATTTAGTAAGTTAATTTCTTAATTATTTGAGGCCAGGTATCTAGGTTTCTTTACTTTTGAAGAAATTGATATCATGCCTACAAGTAATTTGTGGTGTCTATTGGTGTGAACCAATTGCTAGGATGGAGTTTTAGAGCTCTCCAAAGTCAAGGATTTACTTAACCTGTTGTGACAATCACTTAATTTTCATTATTTGAGTTTATGAAAGTGTGAACTCTAGAGCAGGGCCTACACTTTATCACATTTATAAAATGTAGGAGCAGAGAGGGCCCTGACATCTATCCAATAATATAAAATATTACAATAGAATTGTTGTTTTTCAAGTGTTAGTAAGATGGGCACGGACTAAGAATTTATCTCTGAATGCCTAATATATTTAGGAAGAATAGTCAAGAATGTGACTACTTTTGTCAGTTTTCAGCTCTAAATCAAGGTATATAGAATGCAAATGATAATTTATACCAAAATTTTGCCTTCAGTTAAAGACAATGCTGCCTAATATGGAACCAAAAGGAACTTTGGAGAAGTTATTATTGATTTTTCTAGGTATTAGTTCAGGTTACCAGACTTGGGGTAGAAGAACTAGAGTTTAAACCTGCCTTGGACTTTATTTTGGGGAATCTCTATTTTACCTGGAATCATAAATTAATACATCTTCTCAGTATCTTTCTAATGCACCCTATTTTGTCTAGTTTAGACACAGTCATTTAAAGGTGGGGAAGCAGCTAAGTAACGAAAATGGTGTTCATTGCAACAAATGCCTGGGAAGCAGAAAAGAAAAAGGTCTAGAAGTCCCATCAAAAAGAATAAGGGTTATGCCATCCTTCACTTATAAAGACACATAGACACAAATGGGTTTTCAGGAAATTCAGTTACTGTGGGGAGGTGAGTGGAATCTCTGTAGACTCTCAGTTAACTGAGGCAGACCCAGCGTGTCCAAGTAGATGAATAAAAACATTGTTTTGCTCCAATACAGGGATGCAGAGAGCAGCTTACTGGGATACTCTACTGAAAGATATGAGAAAAAAGACCCCTGGCATTGGGGTCCCTCCCTCTCTCCCTCCATGGAGTCACTGTCAGGCATCTCACCTGGCTCCTGAGTGACCACCCTGCATAGAAGGAGAACCAAAACTTGAGCCATCTATTTGAGGAAAAACACTTTGTGTCTGGAGTCTGGGGAGAAAATGGCACCTGCTGTGCCCTGATCACTGGGTTGCCATTACAGCTCCTTTGCTGTGGCACAGGGGAGAATAATTTCAGTCTTTTGGATGCCACCATCTCCAGCAAGCACATTTTGTGGCTGATCCTAAAATCAAGGGATTTTAAAGATGTGTTTCCCGGAGCAGCACTGAGTGAGGGATCCTGGCCAAGGCCGCTGGCAGGAGGAGACGTTGAGCCGCAGGCTTGGCGGACAACAGAAGGCCATGGCCATGATGAAATGCAGGATGCCTGTCTGGAATTCAGTGTGGAGCCTCTCTGTGATTTCACTGGGCTTTCATTATCTATTTTGTTTTCTATTTCAGTCTTAGCTGTTCTCTTTCTTTTTTTTTCTGAGCGAGGAATAGAGTTCAGTGGTTGGTTTGGCAAGAGGTTATGTACATATAATTTTTTGCATAACAAAATATAATTAGAAAATGTAAATATAACTTAACTCTATTACTGCTCTGAACAATAAAATGACCACAACACAGGCTACTCTGGATCTCTGATAATTCATCATCCAAATTACACACCGCATCTCCATTACCCTGCCCTATTCCACAAAATTCATCTTGCCTTGTTGCGGCTGAAAAACAAAACCGATTTATTAAACATCAATACAAATGAAGTGCTGAAGTTCAGTGTTTGGAATACAACAAGAGGAAACATTTTGAGGATTACAATCTTCTCTTATAGATAAGAATATACTTTTATGCTGAAAGTTTTAAAGGAAAGATTATTCTTCATGAGTGATTTTGTTTTGAAATCCAGCTGGTTTTCATCATGGAAGTTCATAAGATATTAACTCTTTCTATAGGATAGATCCTTGGTTAACTGATCTTCACTTTCAACTACTGGATTTTTTTACCAGGTGTATTATGCACATCATGGATATATTTTGCACATCATGGATATGGACGACATGACTTGCACAAGGAATGTTAACCAAAACCAACAAGGGCATGAAAAACCAAAAAGTGGTTACAAGACAGCAAAAACTTCTCCCTACACAAGCAAGAAGAAAGTGTGAATGTTTCTGTGGAAATTCTCTCCATGAAAACTTTTATTTACCAAAACCTGCAAATGGTGTCTAAAAACTGTTTAGTTTTAAAACATTTGATTAAGAATTTATTAAGCCATCAGTTTCCATTGAAGCTGAGACCTGTAAGGCCCCCAAAACTGGTGCACCAAGTGAAGTTGTACAGACTGATGAAAAAAATCTGGCTACCATTTCTCACAAACTAAGTTAAAATATTTTTAAAATAAAGACTTTTTTGTAACCAAAAACTTCATTTTTTCTATAAGGAAATTTATTGATTTTGTGATAGCTATCTGCAAGATGTTTTAAGAATTGAACCAATCTCAATTGTCATTTATAGAGTTAAAAAAACCAAAAAGCTTTTTACAAGTAGAATCACTGATTCCAAGGATGAAATAGTGGCAAATTCAAAATGTAAACAACACATTTTGCCTGATCCATGCTGTCAAAGGACACAGAGATCAGGTGCAGAGCAAAACAGAAAGAGTTGGAATAACATTACCACAGTGGCTCTGAAACAGAAATACATGGAACAAAAGGAATTAAGGCCAGTGGAACACGGAGGCCTAAAGCAAGATGTAAGTGGAATTTAGACCTTTGGGTCTACAGAAGAAATCATAAGAATTTCAGCTCAACCCTCACCTCACTCTGGTACCTTTTCAGCTCCATTGGCATTGGGGTTTGTGCACAGCTGTCCTGGGTTCACACAGACCTGGGCTCCCCCAGGCGAGTGCCCTGAGTTCGAGCAGCCACGGTGCTCCACAGCTCATCCGTGTGCTTGGGCTGCCTGCAAACCAACATCCAGCACCCACTCCACAGCTTTGGGCAAGGTGTCCTCTCCTCAGCCCTGCCCACAAGGAAAGAGATGGGTTCCCAAATCCTCTAGGGCCAAGAGCTCTAAGACATATGCAGATACCATGAAAAGTTGAGGAGGAGAGCTTGGAAGCAGTTTATATGGAGAAAATGACATTATTTTCTCAAATCTTTACTGAGAGACAGAATTTATATTCCTGTCTGCTGCTGTCGCTAGAAGTGGATTGAGTTCCTAACCTTAGGCAGTCACTGACTCTCTTTTGTCTCCCATTCAGTTCCACACAAATCCGTGTTACCTTCTTGAAATTCAAGTGTTCTGTGTTTTTATAGAATACAAAGAAAATAACTTCTGAACTCAAATGCTGCATGAGATTGGCCATTACAGTTGTTATGCCTTATTTCCTCTTGAAATAATTTTTTTTTAATTAAATAAAAAGTAGACACTTTTTGGTAAAAAAGATGCAACTTTTCCCTAGCCAGCTGTAATATGCAGTCTGTTAAAGCAGTTTCTCTGGTACTATTTACTCCTTTGTAAGAGAATTTGAAATCAAAGGTGCTTATGAGATAGGAGCTCGGAATATGTCTTGTGGTGCTCTTTTTTTCTGATGTTCCTCAGGCTGCTCTTGCCTGTGCAATAAATACTCCATCTATTCTGGTTTCAGCTGAGTCTGACTTCTGTGTGAATTTATGCGTCTATGAAGTGAATAAATTAGATGTGAGCTGGGATGATGGAACGCAAGAGAAATTATTTTCTTTCCCTTATAACTCCCACAGATTATTTCTAGGTCCATAGCTATCGTTTTTAAAATTAAAAATGAAAGATTACCAGTTGAGTTAAACAATATCTCTGTAATACTTAGAGAATGGAATTCAGAGCCTGGCTCCTGCACAGGTAAAATGGACATAGGTGTTTCTTCTTCTTTCATGTGCATTATGGAAAAATGGCTTGGTCCGAGTCCTGTATGAGAGATGCTGCACAACCCCCTGGCCATTTCTGTGCAATGTGTACATGATCCAGGCCCCCTTCTCTTCTTTCTCTCCCCATCCACTCCCAAATCCTTTTAAATGGCTTGTCTTCGACGAAAACCAACCTACCTTTCACGCTTGCTTTCATTTTCCCAAACTATTTTCCATGGCTTATCTCCATGTTCTCTATCAAAAGTGGTTTTGTTAAAGTAGCCTGTGGTCTACAGTGGTCTAGAGCTCAATTCTCAGGCCTGAGCTAACAACAAAGCCATTTGTGCAGTTGTTTACCATTTGTGTTATAATGAAGTGGAAATCTGCTCATTGCCCCACAGACTGCACAGCTCCAGCCTGTAAATGCAAAAGGAACTAAAATGCTGTGACATTTTTATGAATGCAGAAGCAATTAAGTAATGGATGTAAGTTTGTAAATCTTATTAATTACGGAGGATTGATGCAGCACAAAAGAAAGATGGTTCAATGAAGATTTGTCATGTCTGCTGGTATTGCTCTGTGGCCTCAGGCAAGACATGGGCTAGTTCTTGAAATGTCTATAAAGGACTCAATGACTTCCACAGGGCTTAGTCCCAGGGACCAGCAAAAGCAGGGCTGCTCCTCGAGGGAGAAGGAGCCAGGAGACACAGGGCACCACCCCACAGACCTGATCAGAGCCGTGGTGATAAGAGCTCCATCAAGGTGTGATGGTGGGTCAGATCCAGCTCTATTCAGTGAACTCCAGCAGGAGACCAACCTGAGACAAACTGCCATCAAGGAAGATTTGGGGGTGCATCCAGGGAGGGCAGTCAGTGCCAGGACAGCAGAAGGCTGGGCTGGGCTCAGGGACACCTGCAATATAGCTCAGGCTTGGCAGGCTTGGACACCTGAGCACAAGCTTAAACAGAGCTGCTGGATGTGACACAGGTCCAAGATGAGGCTGGTCAGGGCAATTCTTGCCTATTAGTCCGCTCACAGCACTGGAGTTAAGCGCCAAGGACCTCTGAGGACCCAGACCTTAGCTTCTCTGTGCACCAGACCGTGGAAAAATTAGGACACTGCTAGCTCTGTTCCAGGCTTATCATTAGGAAACAGGTTGTGATTTTCAGGATTTGTCCTAGGAATACCACTTGGAAGCCAAAAGTCATTGCAGTCAAGGAAAGAGCTTTGCCACCAATATTGCAGCTGTTCAGGTCTTAACCTCCACATTCTGTTCTTGAATATTCATGAATGAAATGGAAAAAAATTACATCAAATGACAGAATTTTCAGGTCTGCTTGCTCCCAGGAGCCCCCATCCAGCTCCTCCAGGCACTAGGCAGGGTCCAGTGTGTTGCTTTCCACTCCCAGCCTTTGTTCACACTTTCAAAGCAGGGCGGTAGCTTCTTCCATGTGGAAGAGTTGTGTACCACCCAAAGAGTCCTGAAATGTCAAATTTCAGGATACATAGGATTCAGGATGGGACATCCATGCAGTTCTACTTCAGCACGGAGTGACTAGTTGGGAATGATTAAAAACCCCTCAACTCCACATCACAGGAACTCCTTACTGAGCAGAGCTGTTCTCTGTGCAATTACACCTCCTGACTCAAGGAGTTTGCACCAGTTTCTGCCTTCAGACACATTTCCCGGTGCAACCAGAATTTGCCCAGCCTATGACACCACAGCACCAAGTTCCCACAAAGACTGAGAGAGTGGCTGGGACCTACAAGACATGAATTACTGGGACTAATGCCAGGATTTCACTTCTCCTAAAGACATTCTGAAATCAAATGAGGTAGGCTTCCCTAGACTTCAAGAGAAGCCTCTATGGTCAGAGCAATCAGTGGCTTATCCACTGGTACAGTAGTCCTCCTTTTCTGTCTGTGCACCATTCAAATATCCAATTTTTTTTTTTTAATAATTTCTTCCCAATCTCAAGCAGCTGATTCTCCTCTGCCTGCTTTGGAGGTGCTGCCCCTGAAATGAACTGTAGAGCCATAGGCACAGTAATTTATCATACATCTTTCACCACTAAACATTTGTTGCCTACCCCATTTTTCCCAGGGACTTACTTTAACTCCAAAATTGATGGTGAAATAAATAGACAAATAAATCAGCCAGCCAGAAATATCTCCCTATTACCTGATGCTCTAAGATATGCTGGTTTCCTCCTCACCTCCAAATTTAGTTTTGACTGTGGAGCAGTTCAGATAATATTCAATCTCCATGCCTCTTTCAGGTTATCTGTATATAAAACCAGCATGAAAACAGCAACCTGCTGGCTCTAGGGAACTATAGTGCTATTGGAAAGAGCTTTTTGAGTTTCAGGGGTTTTTACCACAACCTTCTAGCACACCAGGGTGCAGATACACAACTACATAGCAAAAAACCTGAACCTTGTCAGTAGAAAAACTCAGCAGCTTTCTGGTTCACACTGCTGCCTGGGGATCCAGGGAAGAGTAAAAGAGAGCTGTAACAGGAGCCCTAAAAATGCCATCAGCTGCTCCTAACATGCTTTTGGCACTGCCACAGGGATGGACAATAGTGCCCCACTGTGCTGTCTGGTCTTTTTTCAGTACAGATAAAATCTGAACAAAGAGACAGAGCAAAGATCTGCTCAGCAGTGTCCAGACAGACGCTGATTTACTTTTTGGAACTAATATATTTTTGACACAGCATTTCTGGTTATAAACAGAGCCTGGCAGACCTAAAAATTATGAGCAAGTACAGAAGTGGTTTGGTGAGGCCAAGAAACCTTCTTTACCAGCTCACCCAACAGAGGAAAACAACAAATGAGAAATTACATTAAAAATGAGACAAACCTTCAGCTAGCACAAGTCAACACAATTTTGTTCAGGTCAGAGAACTTACACTGATTTACATTAGATAAGCACCTGATCTCATATACCTCATGATTCATCACAGCAGATTTAACTTTCCTGGGTATGACCTCATAACTCTGGGATCACTCTTATAGAGCTGATGTCAAATGCAGTCTGTCACAAATGTGTATGTTTGTAACTATTATTTAAAGCACAAACCAAATGAGCCTTGAAACCCCAGTACATCCTTAGAATTAGGATGCAGCATCACTTCATGCCTTGACTGCAAGTAGCTGCAGCCACACTAAAAGTGCTCAGTAAATATGTGGCAGGGAGCCTGACTAGCAGAGAAAGAGCAGGAGCTGCAGCCCCTCAGGGGCTGTTTCCTGGCTCTGAATGCAGCTTGCTGGAGACCCCAGGGCTTGCTAGAAACAAGCTGTCAGAGGGAAAAGAGAGGATCTGTTTGTGCAGATGTCTCCTGTCAATCAGTTGTTAGTTTATTCCTGATGTTCAGAATCACTCCCATTGCAGAAGCTTTTCATCTAAAGAAAAAGGCACCAACACAACCCTGTTCCAAAGTACCACTGGGTAGAGACATTTTTTAAAAGAACAACTCTTAAAAAAATAATTCAGGGAGCAGTTCACACAGCAAAGATGACTGACTGGAAAGATGACACAAGTGTTGAGGATGAGGTGAGTATGTGTTATATCGTGTAATGGGAAACTTCCTTGGGAATAACCAGAGCATAACATATCTGGCCAGTAATAAAGCCAGTGATGTAATTTTGCAATCCAGTAGAGGGCAAACTTAGCCTATATATTCTCAAAGTGCTCCTAAGACAGTGCAGGGCAGATGTTCAGACATGTTTATTTTTCATTTGATAACCTACAAAGATATGTAGCAACATACAGCACCAGAACTTATAAGATGAAGCTTCTTCAATCATACCTATAATTCGGTGGCTCTTCAGACAAGTCAATGTTTATTACAAAATCAACAAACTGGTAAGGAACAACACACACTGAATATTTTCCATTAATGTGCTGTTTTATGCCATTAATTCCAATATTTGATTAGTCAGTACTTACACACCTATTTTCTTGAGTTTGCCCACATACATAACAGATAAATGAAGACTTCACCTCCCTGCTCTTAATAATACATACCAGAACACCTGCTTCAAGCAGTTTTGTTTTGAGTTAGCTGCTGTCTAAAAGAGAAGCATCTGCTTCAAACATGGAGTTGTGGGCTATGTGAAGGAACATGAGCATTTTTGGAGAACACTTTATTGAAGTGTTTTATTGAAGAAGAACCTCCTGCCCCTAGTACAAAATCATGCTGCTGTTATTGGCCATGCACTGTGTGCCCAGCCTTCCCAGCAATACCTTACCTGGTCCTGGCCAGATGAATTGAATGGTCCATTTTTGTTTCTGAAAGTCTGTTTCACATGTGTGCCTGTTCCCCGTTCCTCACAGAACTCATGGCTCACAGCCAGCAGCTGGAAGTGCAAGGAGTTCAAACCCAGCTCCAACAACTCTCTACAGGATGAGCAGCAAAACTAGTGCCCAGTAGTGGTGCCTATTCCTGTTGGAAACCCTCAGAGACTGATGAGCAACACCTCTTTCCCATACTGCCACAACAGGCTTAACCTCAGAGGAAAAGGTGTGGGGACATCATCACTCACAGTGACTGCAGGAAGGAGGGGACCTGCTCACATAAATGAGATATGAGGGCCAAATGACTTTCTTTTGTTAGTGGTGACTTTTTTTTGGTGATAGAGCCAAAGGCACCAGAGCTGCACTGCTGAGGTACCATCCATAGTGAGAGGGACTCTTCAGGGTGGCTTAGGTGAACTTACTCCCAAACAGTCTCACAACTCAAGACACTTGAGTTTTACTTGAAAAGCTGCCACTGGTCTGAGGGGTAAATCTTGAGTAAAAGGGCTTTTCTGTTACTGAAGTAAGGCAAACTGGCAGCCTATATAAAGTGCTTAGATGAAAAGCCCTGAATTCATGCCTGAATTTTCAGGAATGCCACTGATACTATGAGCAGTCTTGCTCATTACAGACTCCCTCTTGCAGAAAGCTGAGCAACCTGGCTCAGACCAGATTTATGCTTTTACTTTGACCTACGGTGACTATCCCCACACTAAAATTTCAGCACTTTATTAAGCACCCCCCTGGACTGGTGCCAGCGTGTTCAGTAGGACCCAGATTTCTGTTGGCTCTTCAGAAATCATCAATGATGTCCTCTCTTGGGAGTGTCATATCTTCTCTAGGGCCTTTAGGGAGCTAATGATGGGATGCACACATGTGTGTAAAGCACACATATAAACATGCACAAACACACCTTTTGCACTCAAGCAAATCCCAGTTAGGGGATGGAAGGAATGTCCACCTGAAATCAGCTCATTCCCTCAAGAACAAACCCAACACAACCCATTTCAGTTGTGATGCTTTCAGCAAATCCATCTCATGGTCTTCCCAGCTGCTGCCCTTCCTAATCTAAATGAGCCATGTGTCATTAATTAACCTTTCACATCACTGATCTTGTTGGCAGCACCAACCTGCCTGTCTGAATCTGCCATCCAATCCATTAGCACCTTAAACTGACACCACTAAGGGTCAAGTTTTTAACTAACTCTCCCTTCCCCAGAGTTAGCAGCAGCTGCTTTGCCTCATGTCTTCCACAAAACAGATGCTTTCCTCTGAAGATGGCTAACAGAGACATCAAAAATCAGAAAGGGAACACAAAGGGAAAAAACAGACAAAGAAATGTAACCATCACAGGTATCTAAATCCTTTTCCATAGGAGGAAAAGGCTGCTGAAGGACTCAGAATCAAAGCAGTTTTCTGCCCTTTCAGTGTGAAGTCCTGCTGAAAAGAAATGTGTAATGAGAAAGTTAACCTCCTAGACACAGAAACGGCCCAATATCTACCCATTTGCTCTTCAGAAAAATGCATATAATGGAGACTAAACTTCATCCCAGAAGAAATGCTGCAGCAGAGCAGGATCTACACAGTCCCTTCCTCATGGGTGAGTTTTCTAAGAACAAAGGACCTCAAAACCTCATATTTTTTACATTTTACATACAAAAATAAAAAAAAGTAAAGCTAGACTCTTACTTCACTGTGTGTAGATAGATTACAAAAGGTGTGGCTCTACCAAAGGACAATAAGGCAGTGGTAAAAGCAGGTCACAGGCGGCATCGAAAAAAGAAAGTACCAAGGAAAGGTCCTGTGCAAGCAGAGCAGCAGATGCCTTCAGATAAACATCCTCATGGGTCTGCTGAGAGCTGTGCCATTCCTGAAGCACGGGGCTGAACCGGATCAGTTAATGACAGAGGCAACATTGGGCACGAGCAAAAGTCCTCATAGCCAGAAACTGGACCACATCCAGTACAGCCACCAGTACATTTCTCATGAAGAAAATTGTAACATGAATTCCTAGAGAGGCTAACGATTAAATACTGCTGGGCTTTATGCAACATCAAAAAGAATATTTGTGGATTCATATATTCACTAAAGAGAAAAAAACAACTTAGATGGGGTTTGCACAACTTAACAGTTTCTTATGAAGCAGTTGCAGCTCACAATTTCTTTGTTTTAAATTGAGTCTGCTTAATCCTCCCTATGTATCAAACTGTTCTTGACAACCATCTCAACCTTTTTCTATTTTGCTGTATTAATTTTACATACATTAGCAATTTCTGGTTTTATAAGCACTATGGTCAAGGAAGGTGATACTGAGGAATTGGAGTCTCATTTTAATATTAGACTGAGTTGGCAAAGATCCCAATTTGGAACACTTCTCAGTGGGTCACATGGAAGCTCTCCACAAGGATCACCAGACACATAAATCCCTGTGGAGTTCTCTGTCAATCTCTACCCACAGATATAAACTTGACCCACCGCTGGTGAAGAGGCTCCACATCAGGCACCACACACAAAAGAACACCCATCTGCCCATTCATCTCCTCTGGTGTTCTGGTTCACTGCTGAACCCCAAACCAGTTTCTTCAAGGGATGTCTGCTTTCATTCTGACACTGGGTGAGGTGAACTGGTCATCACAGCACCAACTTCTCAAGCAGGAAGTACCACACTAGAAATTGAGTACAACTTGAGAATGGAAGAGGCAATGATGAGAGTCTCTCCTGCAGGAGCTAAGACATGCAGCCCAAACACATCACTTTTACAGTGACTCTTCAAAATTGACTTTTCCAGAATTAAGGGGCTCAGTATATTTCACTGTCAAAGGTCTTAACATTTTAATAGATTTATTGCATTTATGTTCTTCAGAGACACACATGACAGGATGATGCTTTCCAAGAAGGCAAGCATTAGACAAATAAGACAGCTATTATAGTGAACTCTGGCTATGAATTTAATTCTCCTGTTTGACACAGGCACACTTGCTGAACAGTCTGTGCCAGAGATGCATGTTTAAGCAGGGCACTAAATCAATATTTACCATAATTTTGAAAGACGTCTGAGCACAGCCTGGGAATGAAGGCAACACTTGATGAATAACCATCAGCGGAACACGGGGCTCTAAAACTTTCCAGATAATAAACTTCTCACAGGGCACTGGCTGTCAAAGACAGCTAAATCCATACTATAAGCAGCCAGACCTGGGTAATGCTGTTTCAGCCTTCCATGCTGTGTTCTCAACTACAAAACTTACGTACCACAATAATTCACTTTTTATCATTAAATGAACCGTCTGATAGCCTGTGACTCATCTGGGCTCTGTCAGCCTGCCTTCCCCCAGCCTTTGTAACCTCACTTCTTAGAGACAGCCTTTGAACCGCCCTTTCCAAAACTGCAGTTCTCCACAGAGGGAATCACCTCAACAAAGGCACATCTGTAACTGCCAAGCCAGTTTTTGGTACTCAGTGACATCTGGATGGACCCTCTGGTGCCAAGGGCTGTCTGAGCAGAGTTAATGTGGATTGTTTGGTAATAAAAATCAAAATCTGGGGAAGCTTATTCCCCCCTCAGCATAAGAAATACAGAGAAGGGGCTCACTCCACTTTTACTGATGGAAGTAGGAAATTCTGAATTTGAAAAAAAAATTACCATTTAATTTCTCACTAACACAAAACTCTAAAGGGAAATGAAAAGTCCATCATGTTACAGGAAAGTTTCAAGTCTAAAGCATTTTAATTAAATATTAATTATAAGTAGATACATGATGAACAGAAATATAAAGTGCTTTGACTACGACAGCTGAAACAAAATTAATCAAAACTGTAAAGTAAAACCGAAATATTTTCTATATTTAAATGAAAGAAACTGGACACAATTTATTTACATTCATTCTCCATTTAAACGTGTATCAAAACTGAAACCAATTTGTTCCTGCAAAATGTGCCTATTTTAATTAAGCTGTGTTTCCTGATGGTTGTTAAACTTGAAATGCTTTTGATCATCTCTAATTGAGAGATCTCTAAAAGTCTAGCAACTGCTCAAAACAGAGAGTATTTTAGATGAGAAAGAAAGAGATGACTAGATGTCTGTGGGTGTGTGAAATGGCCATTTGATGACAACATGTGTCAGGAATATGAAGGAAGAAAGGGATAACACATGTTTTCAGAAATGTCTGTGAAATATTTTATATTCCTTCTCATTAACTCCTACACACTAAATGATTTCCCACACCTGAAGCACCAGGTTTTAGGCCTCTGCTAGAGCCTTACTTTACCAGCGAGGCCCATAAATGTCACATTTCTTAGTACAAAGAGATGAGCATGTGGAGAGTTTGTGTAACTGAATTAATAAATCTGTGCTAATACATTTTCTGCATCTCTCAAAACAACTCAGCTATGTGCATCTTTTAGGCTCTGACTCTTCAAAGGCTTTCACAGTGGCTTAACCTGAAGCAGACGAATGTGTATTTCTAAATGTTACATTCATTTTAAAAAGATGTATATTTTTTGAAGTGAAATAGATGCCCAAATCTCTGCAGCACTGAAGCATCAGAATACAAACTCCCTGAAACTATCTTCATATGTATCTCACACACTGCTGTCAGCATCTTTGGTTCTTGCTCTAAATCAAACACACTGTGAGTTACAATAATAAATAATGAAGTTTTCAGGACGTGCTTTTGGGAGCAGGTGAAAGCGTGAAAGAGAACTGTATCTTTTGTTTGACAAAAGATGAAGCCAGCCTTCCAGCCTGGATTTACTCAAGGGTCCGAAGTGACCTCCATGCCCTGTATGAGCTGTTGCTGGCGTGCCACATGTCCCAAGGCACGTGGCTCATCCTTTTCATAGCTTCTCAACCCTTTTGGAGCAAGGGCAGTGCTCTGGTCACCAACCTCTGGACTGGGACGGGGGGACCTCAGGTGTAGTGACGCAGTGCACTGCAGAACTATGAAACAGCTTCTTCCCTGGCAAATGACTGCATGTGGAGTAGGGGCAGAAAGGGGAAATGTCCTTTCAAAATCTACTGAAGAGATGTGGCCACAACACACCCCACTCCCTCCTCTGAGTCTACCTCTGACCCTAAAAAAAGAGCAGTGGCCTAAAAATGTGCTTGGGAGGAGAAAATACCAACCAAAAGTGTCAAGAACTCCCATAGATGGAGACAGTGGAGGAAAACAATGTGTACATTTTCTAGAGCATGAAATGGGGGGTTTTTTGCATTTGAAATAAGCTCAGAATTATATAAATGCTACCAAAAATAGGGAATGCTGCCACCTCATCTACTGCAGGTATAATTTCCCATTTTTAATGTAGATGATTTCTTCTCTATTGAATCTTGGATAAAGGTGACTGCTCTTATTTTCAGTTATTTGTATTTGTCACCTTACACACAGAGGTGAAACAAATCCAGGTAAGATCAGGTTCTGAGGACAATGATGATCACACCAACACTGAGCCTGTGCTAGAAGAAAAAGGAAGCCTGTCTTGTTCAGCCTAGTGAAGCAGAAGCTCCGAGGGGATGTGAGTGTTGTCTATAAATACATCAAGGAATACAATAAGAGAGGAAACTGAGCTATATAAGCTAGAGGACAACATTGGCACAAGAACAAATGGATATAAACTGGCCATGAATAAATTGAGGCTGAAAATTAGAAGAACATTTCAAAGCAACAGAGAAGTGAGGCCCTTGAACAATTTCCCCGTGGGAGTAATGGTAGTAAATGACCTAATTTGTTCTAAGATGGATCAGCTAATTAGTTTATGAAAGGGTTTATCTGACAGAGGCTGACTATGGCAAGGGGCTGGCCTCAGCCCCAGATGCCCTTTACAGCCCCACATTTCTAAGTAATTTAAGGTATTAATCCAGTTCCTTATTGAATGGCATCTCATGATGCCTTCTAAATCCAAAGTTATTCTTTTTCCTGAGTGATTCCATTATGCAGTGCTACTGACATGCACATTACCTTCCAAACACCAAAAAAATGTCCCTGCTTGCAGGAGATCTGGTTTGTTTTGTTTTTTTCAGACATGCACCAGAGAGTTCATTAAGCACAAGCAAAGTGGTGTTCAGATGTTTAGGGCACAAGGGGTGGAGCTGGAAGCCAAGGCAAGAGCACCATCCTTGTGAAAATGCTTTCGAGGGAAGCCAACCACAACATTTCCCTACAACTCTTAGTCTTAGCATTTCCATCTTGCTTCATATTTCATACACCAAGCATTGAGTGTTTCAATCAGATTTCAGCGAAGTTGTGAACTAAGGTGGTTCATAAATTTCTGAGTGAAGGAGATGGAGATAAGTGGCCCTCTGGAGGACAGGCACTGTTCTTGATTACTTGTTTCTGGCTGTTCATCATTTCCAACTACCTCCTGCCTCTCATTTTCGTGACATTTTTTCTTGGTACCCAGTTAAACCCCCTGGCTGTACTGGCCCTTGCCTTGATAAGGACTGATGTCTTCATGAAGATGTACAGAGAAGAATACAGCTACACCTATTCCATGAACTTCTCATCCTGCAGAATAATAGAGTTTCTTTAAATTATTTGGGGGGGTTTTTGGTGTTCGGTTTTTTGGGTTTTTTTATTTTTATTTTAAGGAAAGGAAACGTACTTTGACCACTTGAATGACTACTTTACCAAAACATGATTTTGGTGAACTGAAATTTCTCATTTCCCAAACCACTTCCAATGCAAAGAGTTTTATGAGGTAGGCAGGTTTGGTGAGAAATCTTGAAGAGGATGATGCTCTTTTGTGTGATCTTAAATGCCCAGCACATTCCTTCCCTCAGGGTTCAGCCTCTCACTGTTTCCAGGGTTTGAGAGAAGGAGGTTGGGGTTTTTTGGGCAGGGGGGGAAGAGAGGCATGTTTGGTTTGGGATTTTTTGGGGGTTTTTTAGTTGGCTTTTGTTTTATTTGGTATTTCTTAGTTTGACTTTTGTCAAGGTAAATCTCTTTCAGACAGAATTGAAAATTCACCTTTTGTGAATTAAGGTACTAGCAAAAAAATCAACAGATAGAGTGTTTAAGGGCAGAAGAAAATTGCACTTCGTAAACAGGGTTATTCTGGGGCAAGGATAGCCTGTTGTCTAAATGTCACCCTGGTACTCTGGGTTTTGCAAAGAGAAATTGTACAATCGAAAACTGCCTGCAATGTAGTACTTTCAGTTTGAAGTTTTTAAATAGTGGGGTTGTGGGGTTTTTGTTAGTGTGAGCCACTCGACAGTGAACTTCAATATTTCCAGTTAAATTGTGAAATAGGTGGAATAGGTGTAACCTTAAAGGATATATGTAAAGGATATAAACTTTCTTGCAGCAAATTGCCTACATATAATGTCCAACTAACTAAACAGGTGACCACCAGCTTTACAAACACCACTGAACATCCTGCATAGATCATTTGGAGTATGACCCTATCAGGATCTCAGCCCAGGACACTTTGTGCCTACTGAGCTATGAGTAGGAGGACAGCCTAGGGACAAAGAATGAAGGGCAGGACATCAAAACTCATTCCCATTTCCTTCTGCACCTCTTCAGACCTTACAGTCAGGGGAAATCCTGCCAACCTTTTCTGGGGCACTCAATTTCCCACATCCAGTTAGTGCATCAACCACAACATTGTCTTCTGCAGCAACCCAATGTGATACACAGAATACATGGCTCAGAGCAGCTTGTTTTGTCACCAGTTTGCACAGTTATGTCTATGTAAAAAGATAAAACAACCCACTGAATATCTCCTGTCCAGAGGCCAAGCAGTAGAACTCCAGCCCTCCAGCTGTAGTCCCTTTCTCCTCCAAAACAGGGAGCATATGCTGGCAGCCCACTGGGAATGTTCTTTAGCCTCTGCTATGGCTGGAGCTGTGCCCAAACAGCTTCTGAGGGCACCAACAGAGAAAAACTGTGCCAGCAGCTCTGTAAACTGGCACCACGGACAACCACAGGCAGCTGCCAGGCCCTGCCCTAGCCCTGGGCAGTTCACTGCATGGAAACACTCAATACATCAGGCATTTCGGTGGGAAGTGAGACCCCTGTAGTCCTACAGAAGTTGGCTTTTGTACCAGAACAAAGGAGACTAACAATGATATCATAGAAATTTCTTTTTTTTTTTTTTTTTAGAAAATCCCTCAGAAGACACTGTGGGGAAAATGCTGGGCTTAATCCAAAGCCCTCTAACAGCAACAGAAAGACATTTACAGGATCTTCAATGGTTTGTGTTAGGTTGAGAGAGAAAGAAATGTCATGGACTAGAAACTATGTAAAAATTAAACAGGAAGAATACATGGCACTTTTTAACATATTGAGGATAGCAAGAGGTTTTTACCAAGATTTCGGTTTGTAGATTTTGGGGGTAACGTTCTCAGAAGTGGCAGCACTTGCAAGCAAGAGAAATAGCTGTAGTCAGGATAGGAAGCAATGAAAAAAAATGTATTTATACATTAACAAGGCAAATGATGGGATGATTAGATCAAATCTGGTAGTTTGTTAAATGACCAGTATGTAGGGAGGCCAAGTTTGACATAATTATGCAACTTTGCTTATTTGGATTTGGGTGCCAAGCTAATGCAGCAAGTGAAGATAAGCACATATAAAATGCATCAACTATAAAGGACAGATCATCAATTACTGTAAATTGGTCCTAAAGCCAGTAGACCTAAATTAATTTAGGTTACTTTGGCTACAGTATTGTGACAGCAGCGGTGCCAAAATATCTGAAAGCAATCATGGATGATTTTGAATTCCTGTAGCATGAAAGGGCACTCATAAAACAGGATTGCTCCTCAGGGACAAGAATTACTGATAGACTATTTATGAAAAACCATACAATGTTGCTATATTTACCCTTCTGAAAAAATTAGTGAGGTAGTGCTGTGTGTAAAAGGTTCTGCAAATAGATAAAATTCCTGAATCTTCATGAGTATGGACTATATGCTATTGGAATATAAAAGTACTGATAGAGTTCTACTCCTTCAGTGCAAGGTAAAGGCAAGTTAATCTGAGGGCACAGCTTTTGAGGTGGATGAGTGAACTAAAGAGACCAAGTTTTCTGAACAGAGCAGTCAACTACTTCAAATGTATGCACATAAATTGATCAAATAGTGAAAAAAGTGTTAGGAACAAATTCTTCATTCTGTAGGTGAATGCATTCTGAAACAGCTATGTTTAGATAATGCAAAAGCGTAAGCTGTTTCTCCAGTTATTTTCCAGTAACACAGTGACTGTTGCATGAAATGAATTAAACTGAGCTGTTACAGGAGCCAACACCTGATTTACAAGTTCAACAATACTGGGAGATGAAGACAACAATACTGGAGATGGAAATTTAGATAAGAACAGGCAAAAACATCAGAAACCAATTATAGAAGTTTTAAGGTCAAAACCAAAGAAATTAAAAGTTCTTTTTGATCCAAGTGCTGATTCAGCCTTTGATGTTTTGTTTTGGTGGATGACAGTCAGATAATTCCCTGATATTATTCTGCTCATTCACTGAAAAAAACTTCACACAATCCCTTTTTTTTCTTTTTTCTCAAACACCATCTGAAATTAAAATCCTGAAATAGAACTCAAAGGAAGAGTTTTCTGCTAACAATACTGAATCTCTCTTTTTTTGGTCAAAACCTATATGAAAGAATCTTTTGTTTTCATTAGGACCATGCTGCAGTCTCTTCCCCTATTCTGTGCCTGCTTCTGGACACTGGGAAGGCACTGAACCGGCAACGATGCCCAGACTCCTGCATCTGCATGCAGTCTATTTGCCTGACTGCTTCCACCTTTTCATCCTTTGCTAAATCAGGATCCCACTTTGGCCAGCTTGGCTGCAAGGCAGGAAGCACATCCATCACTTGCCATATGTTGCGTCGCTACCACAGCGCAAACTCCTACTCTAAGGGAGGTCCTCCACCAGCAGCACAGCAGTATAGAGGCATCCGAAGCAAAGACAAAGGAATCAGAAAGGTCTGAGAAAAGTTTTAGGGTTGAATGGCAAGGTTCACTAAGTTAGAATCACAAGATTGTTTCGGTTGGAAGAGACCTTCAAGATCATTGAGTCAAACTAATACACAGCACTGACAAGCCCACCACTAAACCATGTCCCTCAGTGCCACATCTATACAGCTTTTAAAGTCCTCCAGGGCTGGTGCCATTCAATCACCACAGGCTCAACATCCACAGCTCCCTCAGCCTTCTTCCAAAGGTCGTAAACTCCTTTTTCCCTGAGTTCCTGCCAAAGCCCTCTGTTCACCCACGCCATTTTGCCTGCCAGCTTGTCCTACAGCACATGGGAATTTCCTTCTTGAAGAACCTTCAGCCTTCCTGAACCTCTTTGCCCTTCAGGACTGCCTCCCAAGGGACCCTCTCAACTCCACCACTTAACAGGCTAAAGCCCGATCTGTAGAAGTCCAAGACATGTGTTCTGCTGAGCCCACTCCTTACACTTCTAAGAATAAGAAGCTCTATCATTTCATGATCTCTGTACCAAACATGGGCTACAGCCATCACATCACCTTGTCTTTTCACAATCAGCAGGTCCAACAGGGGCCTCCCCGAGCTGACTCACTCACCTGTTTCATCAGAAAGTTATCTTCCACACACTCCAGGAACCTTCTGTTTCCTCTCTGCTGTATTGGATTTCCAGCTGACATCTGACAAGCTGAAGTCCCCCAGAAGAACAAGAGCCAGCAATAGCAAGACTTCTCCCAGATGCTTATAGGATATTTCATCTGTCTCCTCATCCTGGTTGCCAACAAACACTGAACCTGATTGTCACCATCATTATGCTCTAGACAAGTTACTCAAGCCTAGCCAGTGTCCCTGCAAAAATGAACCTGGCTGGAAAAAAATCCACAGAAAGCAGTACAAACTACAGTGGCAATAAATTCCACAAGTGTAACATTGTGATGATTAAGATTAAATATGAACATCAATGCTAGCTTTTCTCTCATTTCCTCTGACACCCCAACGTCACTCAGGCATCAGTGTTGGATATTGTCAAAGGAGAGAAATGGGCATTTCCAGCAGTTTTCATCAAAATGTCTCACCTAATGAAAAGCGGTCCTTGAGAGGTGTCTCTTTCTTCCTGAATATTGTCCCTTCACCCATAGAAATTAACTCTCACAGCCCTCAGTTAGGAGAAATTAAGTACACCCCAAACAAGTGAAGAAATTGGAAAAAACAAGGAGCTTCTAGTGTTTCATATATTAACAGTGGGCACTTGCACTAGCCTCATGAAAAGTTAATCTTTGTTTTGAGGTCCACTAGTTCCACTTATATATTTTAGTATTTTTTAGGTTCACACAATATTGGAGCATGGCTTAAAATATTGGCATTAATAGCAAAGTTCTTAATGGACTCTGTGGCCTTTTACCCACTTTTCTATTTGCTGACAAAAAGTCATTTGATGCAGGAATTCTCTTTTTTTTTTAATGGCATAGATTTCCTCTCTTTTTTTGCAGTTATGGGGTGGATTGCTGGGGGAGCTGTTTGGAAAAACTGCCAAGACTTCTGAATGTAGGACATGGCCTTGTTATGTCTTCCTTGAGATATTCAGGGTCCCACAGACTGTTCATATGATCCCACAAAAATAATACCAAAGGATAATTTTTCCTATAATGTCAAAGTTTTCAGTGATCAAGGCTACCAAAAGAGCATGATTAATTATCTTAATTACCTTTGCACAAATCCTCTGTGTTCTTTTTTTCCTCCTGTGCATACTGATGCATTGTTGCCATCATAAACAGACTTAAAAGGCAAGGGTTGCTGTACTTTGCGTGGAAATTACTTTTCCCCCACAGTATTTACCTGCAGCTGTTGTCACATCAATCTTTCTTCAAAGTTTCAGTATTGCCTTCTGTGCATTTTTTTTCAGGATGATGCAGTTTTGTGACACCCACTATTTACTCTGTCTCTAGCAATTTTATGCATCTCATTTGGGTCTCTTCACATTCAGTTCTTTCACTCTTAATAGGAATGAATTTTCCTTCAGCTGTCATTTTAATACATACACTGTCACATCACAAAGCTTACTCATACTTGTAATGCCAGTGATTTCTGCCTTCCCCTATATTTTTACCTTTTTTTTCCTTCCTCCACAAAACACCCTGTTTCAAAGAAATAAAGGAATTAATAGAAAGTGTGAAACTGCTGGGCTTCTTTGGAGACAGCAAAAGGGGGCAAAAGATGCCCAGTTCCACAGGAAAACATGCTGATTCCCAATTATGTTAACCATGTTCAGTGCATTAAATATAGCCCCATGCCAGTATTTTACAGATCTGCTGTGCACAATAGACAGTAATGGCTCTATAGAAGCTCTTAGGGCCTTTTATGAGAACTCTCAATATGAGAGAGTCCTTTATTCTTTTTGACAAGTGGATCCTTTAAACTGCTCTAGTAAAGGAAAGAATGGAATAAGGCAAAGCTAAAATTTTCACTTTTGCTCAGCATGTCCAGATCAATTAAGACAAACTATAAAAGAGACTTCTAAGGATTTTGAGTCTAAATGTAATTACGTGTAATATAACTATTAGATCAGAAAGCTTGATGTTGAGTTTTAATGAATCCCTATTTTTCTCAGACTGAGATACTTGGAATCATACACAGAGATATCTGAAAAGTGTTCACAACAACCCAAATTTAGACCAAACTCACCTGATTTTGGGTCTTATTACGACAGCCAATCTCTTAGGGTTGCCTAATCCTTTTGCTGCTCTATATAGGCAGTCGGTGCAATGAACAGAGCACAGAGGTGATGTGATTTCAGTAATCCATGTAGCTGAGGAGGCTTACAGCTCCATTCTGTACTAGATGATTTTTTTTTTTTTTTTTTTTTTGTCTGGGCATAAAAGCATAATTCTTTTCAAGGTCAGATAAAGTATTTTGCAATAGTAGAAGTGGGAAGTACTGAAAGCATTTAGTGTGCAACCAAACTATCAAGCCTGCACTGTTTCTGGAAAAGATGGCACATATCCCCCCAGAGATGGGAAAGTGTGTATTTTTTTACTTTTCTTTGGTGTGTGTCAGAGATTGCTCTGTGTCATTCAGAGTTGGTGAAATGTTTAGGAAGGGAAATCCAAAATTGCAGGCTGTTGAAGTATGCCATGACCAGAACATTACATTCTATGAAAGACCCTCCCACAGATATGACCTTTCTGTCCCTCTGTGGAGAGAGGATATATGTTATTAGAAGACTTGATAAAGTTGGAAAAACTGTCAGGTTTTTAGACACACAATAACCTTCTCCAGGTCTGGCACAGAAACACCCATTTTCAAAAACAAATGCAAGCTAAGAACAGCTCTTCAGAGTTTAACTATTTTTTCAATCAGACTATCTTAGAGAAAAGGCAGAAGGGGAGGGTTTGCAGAGAGCAGGGTAACAAAGGTGGTTTCTCCTATGGCAAACCAAGAGTAAGACAGTTAATTCATCAGTGGTGAAACATAAAAGAGTTCTCAAGGAAAACAGAAATTTTCCTACAGATACAACTTTTACCAAGCTGGTACCTGGGTTCAGCTCACTCCCAAACTGCAGGGACAGAGATTAGAGGTGACATCAGGACTGTCACTGGAGCAGGGCAGCCTCCTCATGGGACAACTGAGTTGAGTTATGCAGGGGGAGGGTGAGACTACGGCACTGTGGAAATCCAGAGAGGGCTGAGGGACTCAAAAGAAAAGCATTGATCATCACAAAACGCTTTCCTGGAGTGCTGCCACCATCCTTTGGCAGGATGGCAGAACAGCACCAGCAGCTCTGCTGAGCACGGCAGAAGGTCCAGGACTGGGAATAGGAGTCTGTTCCTTTAAAGAGAAGTACAGGGACAGCATCCATCACTGCTCCTTCCAGTGTCCCTCCCGGCTCGAGGTCAGACTGGCAAATTTATGAAGTCACTGTGGCCAAATTCAAGTTTTCTTCAGTATATGCTTCAAACTCTGCAGCTCCAGTCACAACTCTCACAAACACTTCAACTGTAATGAAATCATTGAAATTATAAAGATGAAAATGAAAAGCTTATGCTACCACAGGAGTCTAAAATTTTCAGGACTTTTATCTGCCTGTGACAGATTCACCTGAAGGCTGTGGCTGGTACAGACAGAGGGTGGGATTTTCAAATGTACCATTGATGTGACCTGGCTCTTGCCAAAGGCAAACTCATTTCAGTTAACTAATAATCACTGCCCTGCAAATGTCTCATCTTGAGTTATCATCCTTCCACTGTACCAAGAAACAGCATGAGTTAAAAAGCTCTGAGGGCTCCTGGGCCTTGAGACACATGCAATTTCCCCAGAGATGAATACAACAACTAAATGTTTTACAAACCTGTACTTTTTTTCCTGCTGGTAGAAGAAAAGGGCAGCAAAAATGGCTGAGTGGGTGAAAGATGGAAAAGCAGCTTTTCACCTGAACACCTCATGCTCCTCTTCATCCTGGTTTTTAATGTCTCCAATCTGAGCTATGAATTTCAGGGTCAACAGTTAGTAAGAAAAAACAAAGATAGTGAGATAAATATTCCTTCAGGAGTCCACTGGTATTGAAGCAGTACTAGGTCTTACTCTGCACTGATGCTGAAACTGTGTGGGCTGAATGAATCCAGCCATCAGCCAGCAGGAAGAAGTCAAGCGTGAGCTCCTACAATACACAGAAATACCCACTGGAAAGGGTATTTCTCCAAGGAAATGATCTACAAATTAAAGCTGTGAGTTTTGCAGCACCACTCCCTCTGTCAGCTTCTTGCTTTGTCTCTTAAAGACTGTGCTACCGCTGTTTACTTCAAATTCACAGCATCTGATCTTTCTATAATATGGTTTCAAAGCTTATTCTGTTCAGAAGCACAGGAATCAATTTTCAATGCATCTGAGATTCCTTCTGTAAGTTTTTGAGCTGGGATGCAGGGCCTCATGGCTGAGGTGGAATTGGCAGAATCTTTCACGTGAGCATCTTTCCCAAATACTTTCTCTGTTAATGCATTTTATACTAGCAGTAATTAGCATTAAGCCAGAAAAAGCCCAAAGTTTTTGTACAGGTTTATTTTTCTTTTCTTTTTATATAAATCAAAGAATTATCCCCATAATCATCTTGCTTGAACCAAGATCATGAGAAAAAAATGTCCAGGGGCACTATCTGAGGTGCCAAGGTCACAGGAGAAAATATGTTCCCACAAACAATAAAGGTAATGGTTGCTCTTTTGAATTTAGTGTAACATAGGTTCAATTTTAATTGAAATTCAGCTAAAATTACTGCAAAACTTCTCTTATTCCTGAAAGTGTAAATGCCAAATACAGAAACTCAGATCATCAGTATGAAAAGAAAATTACTCATTTCCAAATACATGGGATCAGTCTGCATAGACCTTTTATAGCCCTCATGTCACAAGCACATGTGGTGCTACAGTTCAGAAACTATTTGTTTTCTCATACAGCACAGACATTTTTCAGTGTTTTCCTACAATAATTTTAACATTACATTTTTCCTGTTGACTTCCCTGTTTTCTTACATTTTGGATCTGAATCCATCCAAAGCACTTGCAAAAGTAAATATGGTCTGAAACATGCAGAATAAGAGAGCATATTCCAAAGTCTTATGCTAAATTTACTAAGGAATTTGTTTTACTGTTCCTCAAAAACAAAAGGCAAGGGGCATGCCCTACAAAATTGCATTGTAAAGGGTTAAATCCTACTCCTTGAGAGACCCCCTAGAAGAAAAAACTTTCCAAGGCCTTCCATGTGAGGAATGTAGGTTCCTGGACCGTAAATTGTGTTAAAACACCCACTTGTACCCATATGCTTAATTCTCCACTGCTTTTCAAATTAAATATGCATTTTCAAGAGGACTTGATCTCCTAATTGCTTGCAACCTTTCCAATTTTTTTGTCTGCTTGTTTTAACGACTACAGAAACTTCTAGGTTTGAAAAGACGTCAAAGATTATTAAGTTCAACAGTTAACTGAGAACTGCCAGGTCCACCACTAAACCACATCCCTCAGTGCCATATCTACATGGCTTTTAAATACCACCAGGGATGCTGACTCCACCTCTTCCCTGGCAAGTCTGTCCCAATGTTGGACAACCCTTTCAGTGAAGATTTCCAGCTATCCTATCTAAACCTATCCTGGTACAACTTGAGGTCATTTCCCCTTGCTCTGTTCCTTGTTACTTGGGAGAAGAGACCGACCCATACCTGATAACATCCTTCTTTCAGGGTGTTGTAGAGAGCGATAAGGTTCCCCTGAGCCTCCTTTTCTTCACACTAAACACCCCCAGACCCAACCACTCCCCACCAGAATTTTGCTCCAGACCCTTCACAGCTTTGTTGCCCTTCTCTGGACATACTTTGTCAGGATGGAGCCTTAAAGTTTGAGTCTATGAGAATTAACTATGGAGAAATGCCTTAGGAGCAATTCACATGAGGAAACAGCTCATCAGCAACAGTCAAGCTGCATCTCAACATCCAGTGGGTCCTCCCTGTGGCTGTCCTCACCTGCCTACACATTGGCTATGGAGTGAGTGATAGCTGTGCTCTAGAAACAGAAACTGAAATAAAGAAATGAGATTAGAATTGGTCCCCTACAGATGGCTCTGTCACTATAAAAGCCACCTGCTCTCAAATTAACACTTGTTTATATATAAATTTAGAACACCATAATAAATTAGCACCCACTCAACAGAAATGAGCTCTTCTGAATGGTGCTTTTCTTCCCAGTGGATAACAGGAGGGGGGAAATGCTTTTTCCCTTGAAGGCATTCAGAGCAGAAGTGCAATAGCGGCACAAACAGTGGAAGTGTTGTGGATGGAGTAAACACTTCCCGTGTTCCAGCATTCACTCTGCACAGAAGACTTAGATAGGGCTGGTAATTTTGCAAATACCAACTTGGAGTAGACACAGAGTACCTATATCTATGCCCCAAATCTAAAAAATGTAGTCAGGAAATAAATCAATAAAGTTGTCAAGCTTAAAGTCCATGCAAAAATTGAGAAAATAATAGGTCTAGAGAAAAGAAAAAAAAGAATAATAATAAAAGAAAAAACATTATAAAAATGAGAAGTTTTAGCAGACCAGGAAAGTGTTTTGGAACTGTTTAAGAGATTAAGGTCTTTCACTGTGAGGAAAAAAATCCCAAATCTGTTAGTTCAATATGCAGCTGAAATGAAGGTGGCAAACAAAATGTGTGGTTGCTAGGAGGATATAACATAAATCAAAAGCACTACTGTAATTGCTATACACTGTAAGAAAGTGATAAGACCTCTCTGGGTGTATTATACCTAGTCTTTGTTATCATATTGGGGAAAGCTCCCATGCCTTTTCAAAGAATGCAGTGTAGAGCAAAACAAAGTGAACAGCCAGCCTGCAAAATTTAAATTATTCAGTCCAGAGAGAGTTTGGAAGAGAAACTGACAAACAGCAAAAGACAGAGGCTGAGCATTGTGTACTATTGACCAAAAAAATTCTGCTTATGTCTGTCAGCCCCAAAGTTTGGTTATTAAATTCTTGCCCCTTTCTGAAATCAATGGACTGCACAAACACCTCCTAACCATCCCTGTGTCCACCATCTCCCTGAGGTTAGAACAGAAGCCATTTCAAAGTCCTGAATGTGTCCTGGTCAAAAGTAATACACCTTTGTAGATAGTCATAACCCATCAGTTAAAATCCCAAGTGAGATCTCATCTTATACAGATTCAGAAGTGAGTGTTGGACCTTGATCCTTCCATCAGAGGCCTCCTGAAATACCTCGGACAAAGAATTTCATGCCATGGTTTCCAATTGCAGAAAGGTAAAAGGACTTTCCTGCCTTCCTGGAGTAACATGACAAAGAATGCATTAAACAGCAATGGAATAACTTCAGTAAAACATTACTTCTCTAGACATATTGGCAGATTCTCTCTCTCCTGCACCCCAGACATACTCTAACAGGTTTTAGAAATATTGGATGCAAAGTATGGAATGGATGCTTCATGCAGAAGTCATGGGATACAGCTCTTAGTTTTCTCGTGTGTACAAAAGGATAAAGAATTATCCAGAGTCATCCCACCTGAATTTTGGCCCTTGACTCAGGGCATGAAGTTGAGAATGCAGATACCTTTAACTACAGTCTGTGTCCCAGAATGGTTTCCCTTGAGGAGTTCAGCTGTGGTCTTTCCAGAGATCAAAGTACAGCCCTCCTGCCAAGGCAGTTTCAGTCCTACACTGTAACCACTCCACTCCATCATCAGTGCCTTGTTCCAGCTGGCCAGACTCTGCCCTGGCCTGTTGGTTCTCACCAACTTCCTTTTTCACCATGCTTCAGGTGAAGGTTGTGTGCCTTCATTTGTAACTCTTGTATCCCCATTGCCCACCTATTTGTTGATGTATTGACCTTGTGTCTAAGTTTGTTAAGTGTACAGTTATCCACATAAACTGTATCAATGCAGTCATAAACCACAAGATATAAATCAAAAAAACACATTACCTTATTTCTTATTATATTAGAAATTGAAACTGCAGTAAGTCACTAGTCTATCTTTCATTAGGAATGATATGAGTGTTCTGCAACATTTTTCAGCACAAGAAACACAGTGGCCAAACACTGGCACTGTTTAGGCCAAGGCTGGAAGCTCTGAGACAGAGGCTTGTGAAGAATGTTTCATATATTGGGTGGGGAGAATTGTTTTTGGGCACATCCATCAAAAATCACCAACTATAAAGGGAGCCTGGAGGGGACCAGACTTCTCACTTAAATTTGTCAGCAAGGTTGGATGAACCCAAGCACACAACTCCCGTGGCAAAGAGAACCAGGTTTGTGCACCAAGAGTAAAATGCTGCTGCTGTGAACCAAGCTACCTGTTGGAAGTGGGAGAGGATTCTACAATTTGGATGTGGTTGAGAAGGTTACTGCCAAAAATCGTGCAAATGCTAAAAAAGATTCAAGAAATAGGGCAGGAACAGGACTTAGTACCTGATAAAGTGCCAGCCAAACTCCAACCAAGCTCAAGGAAAATGAAAAAGACTATAAAATTCTGGATAAAGTCCCTTGTAGTTGGCAAAAAAATTACCACAAAATAAAACAGAAAACCCACAAGCAACTCTACCTAGGATATTCTTTATCAAAATGTCAGAGAGTTCCCATTCCCCTTTTAATTTAAAAATAAATAAGGAGTAAATGTGTGTGTGTGTGTGTGTGTGTGTGTGTAAAGTATGATTATTATAAAAGTAATACAATATTTCCATTAACAATGGGCTCTGACTTATTGTGCAATGTGCTATGTAAAGAACAGAAAGAGCCTGTGCAGCAGGTCTCAAATTTCAGAGAGGAGACAGCACAGAGACATGGACAGACAGACAGGAGAGAAACAGGGAAAGGAATGAAGGATGGTAAGGAGCAAAAAGAGACATAATTTGAAGGATGATAAAGGATGATAGTGAAATAGCTTCATGGATGCTTACATGGGGCTCCTCTCATGCAAAGGAAGAAAGCAAGTCCTTGTTTGAAGATGTATGTGGGTAAATGGCTCCCTCATGCACATTCACATCTTGTGATGATGGCTCTAACTGCTTGTTAGCTGTTTTCATTGCTGTTTCTCTTATAATTCTTGCACACACAACAGTACTACTGGAAGGCACTGAAGGATGTAAAGTCTGGACCCAGATATAACTTTTTTCTGCCCAACTTCTTCTACTGAAACAGCTTTCATTCCCCTGCCACTTGTGCTGTCACTGGAGTCATTAGTGGGTGTTAGCTCAGCCTCCTTTGGGTCACCACAAGCCTCACAGACCTGGGGCTTTGTACAGAGGTCATTTGCCCCAGGAATCCCACCCCTCACAGCAACTTATGAAACATTACAAATTACCTGTTCACGTTAAAATGAGAAAAACCTGCTAAAAACTACACACTTCTCTTTAATCTGCTGGTCTTGAGGGCATGAGTGACAGGCTGTGTTCCAAAAGGTCCATAACCCTGCCACGGCACAGCCAATCCTCACAGCAATAGCTGCTCCTCACCCACAAAAGGAACCAAACTTTCCTTGCAGCAAGAATGCCCACAAGTTCAAAGGAAGATGTAGACCCCTGATGCTTCACCATGATGTTGTGGTGGGAGGCAGCATGGTCTAGATGGCAGTTTCTTTGCTAGCAATTTCTCTGCTGGACTGCTTTCCAGAAGTCTTAAGCAGGATGCCTTATCTTCTTTATTTGTTAGTTACTCATAGCTCAATGTTAAAATAACATTACATCCCTGTCTGGAAGAGCAGAAGGAAACTAATGGAGGGGAAAATATTGGCTCCTTCGGCAATGGAACTACTGAAGTCTCATCTTCCATGGCTCATGGTGAGATTCTCTGATGTCTAACAAGGTATCAGCTCCTGCTGACGCTTCTTCCTTGGCTAGAGCATTCCTATTTCTCCTTTGTACAGTGTCTCCAGTGAGCAAATTCATACTGCATGCTTTAATATGGTGGAGGCATAAAAAGAGTCTCTCTCCTTTATGAAGCCATTGATTTTCATGAAGCTTGTCAGACCTTTCATCACATCTAGCTGATACTAGTGGGTTGAATCAAAAAGCTACTGGAGAGAAGCAGAAGCGATTGTGCACTCGCACACATGTTGTGGTCACATAACACCTCATTATCCCAGAAAACCAGACTAGAGATCTTCCTCTCTGTACAGGCCATTGAGAAACCACTTCCAACAGAATGAAATTATTCACACTGTATCACAGAGGCAAGTTCTCAGCATGTACTCTCTGCTAACTATGCTCAGTCGAAGCAGAATCCACCAGCTCCAGGCTCTGAATTAACATGCAGACCAGCAATACAAAAACCCAGTCTTTTCTGCAGTTTCTATTCATCAGTTCAAGCAGGGATGAATGTACTTTATTTTTCTCCCCAGATGCTTGGAAGCTGCAAAGTAATTTAGCAGCCTATGTTCTTCTGAAAAATTATCTTGCTTTTTCTTTCCTGGGTGACTTCTGCATCCCCTGCTGACTAGCTTAATGGTACTGAGAGTTATGGAATGATATTGTTTTTATTATGTGCCTTTTTAAATTGCATTTTGACACAAAGTCTATCCATTCATGGGTCTTTAAAGAAGAAGCTTTGCCCAAGTGCCTCCAACATCTAAGTAACAGAATGGTTACCTTGAAAAGACACGGAAAATAAGCCAAGGTGCCTTTGGGACAAGAGTGCTCATTTTCAGTCCTTTCATTTTGCCATTCTCTAAAGAGGCCATGAAACTGCTTACTGACTTGTGAGAGTCAGTAAAACACTTCAGGAGAAGTTTTCCTCTGGATTTTAGTCCTAGCTTGGAGCCAGATAGAGAAATCAGGAAATGGCATGATTTTAAGAAGGGTGTTTCTCTTCACTAAGGCCTCACATATGCTGGCATCTTCCTGCCCCTTGTGCACCCAGGAGCATTGGACATGGCTCTGAGACTGGTCCCCTGAGAGATAAAAAGGGAAAGGGCCACATGTCTCTGTTAATAAACTAACCAGGGTCAAGGGCCATTTGTGGGCACTGGCACTGAGGCCTGTACAAAGTTAAATTGTTAACACAGTCACAGGCAGGGTTTTGGCCCTTGACAACCAGTGCTCCTCCAAACAACTCCTGGGTGCAACAGGAATTACCACAGGTGCTGGCCCATGACCAAAAAGCAATCGTCATCCTTTCTGGGGAGGCTCCAAGGTTCAGCAATGGAGATGCAGGCAGCATGTGCCAGATGGCTTCAGTGCCTGAGAACTGTCCCAGGCACATTTAATCTGCTGGAGTCAGGGCAGCCCATCAGCCTCAGTGAACAGAAATGTGCAGGCTGTTCTGCACGGGGACACCACGTACCCTTCTCCTGCTGCCTCCCCATAAGGAGCAGGCACTGCAGGAGAGACCCCACAGAGGGGAAGCAGTGGCAGAGAAGGGAGCACGGTGCTTGGGGATACCAGGGACAATTAATTCAGTCTCATTAATCCTCAATCCAAATGCTGTTGCTGGCAGCTTACAGCATAGCAATTGGAAGAGTGCTCTCACGTGGGGAGTGCAGGCAGGAAAGGAACAAGTTGTGCTGCAGGGGCACAGGACTTCCAGCCAGCTGCTGGCACCCAGATCTCGGGCCACAACAGATAATTCAGTCCCCTGTTGACAGAGAGCTAACAGACTTGGTCTGGAAGGGATCAGAATTAATTTAAGGTGATGGCCATCATCTTGCCTAGCACACTGGAGACTTGAAGCAGGGCCCTGACATCCTGGTTCATGCCAGACCCCTCAGTTGCACCAGGTAGCAGCATCCGTGTTTCTCCAGAGCACAGAGGAAATCTGTTCTGCACACTCAGATGGACTTTTTCCTCTGCAGTTCATGATCAGCTGGAAAAAATCCCCTCCTGGCACAGAACCTCCTACCACAAGAAGCAGTCAGGTGTATAAGACCTCCCCTAACAAGCACATCTCCTAAAACAGGGCTGAATTTTCCAAGCCATTTCTTAGTCCAACAGCAGCAGCTAGAGGGACCTGGGTCTCCCCAGCAATCCACTGGCAAGAGCTCTCAGGATCAAAAACTCCCAAGGAAAGTCAGGTGGGGCTCTGCCTGCACCCTTCCAGGCAGGAGCTGCTGAGCAGAGCCGGCGCTCTCTAAGCAGTGGGAATTGAGGCTCTATGAGCCTTTCCCCACCTTCTGCCACTAATCTGCCAAGAGATTGTGAGCAAAACACTTTGCATGTCTGATTCCACACTTCACACATTATCTGTTGTTTATTTTGGGGCATGATGAACAGTAGGGATGTCTAGCACACATCTCAAATACAGGGCTACTGTGACTCAAACACAAAGCAATTCTCTGACAGGTATCTCCTCAAAAGACACTTATTTTTTGCCTCTTTCTCTCCAGTATCACATTTTCCTTTGGTTCATCTCTATTCCTGTTCATTTGCCTTAACCATAGAGGCCAGTATGAGATGAGGTTTGGGAAATGTGCTGGCATTATTTAAAGATTTATCCCTGCTGCAACAAATCCTTTCATGCTTCTGGTTGCTAATTACAAGCAAGTACTTTGATAGCCATGGAAATCACATAACTATCCTTCCCCCTTTCAAACACTGTGTCAAACTATGTATAAATGCACATCTTAATCCAGTTTGATCACAACCTGAAATGAATAAGCTAAGACTAGGCTCTTACAGCTTAACACATGAAAGTTGAAAACATTTGCTTACTATTTGGGACCCATTTCTATTTGAATTAATGAGCATGGTGCTATAAATATCTAATTTTCACGGATTTCAAGTAATGTGGGAGCACATCTGGGATGTCAGAGTTGGGGAAGAAGCATCCTTGCTTCTTTACTGCAGCAAATCAGTGACATTTCCATTTTAACTCGAGGCCCCAGCAACTTTTTCCTGCCAACGCTTGACATTCTCTGGAGAATTTTTAGCCAGTGACCACTTCTTCTGGGACAAACAATACAGAACTTGGCAAAACCCCACAAACCCTAATCTGCTTAATTAACTGTGATAGAAATAGTATTCACATGAACAAGTGGAAAGAATGAAATTAAGCCAAGAAAAAAAAAATCTTCAGTGTTGTTAGAAAAGACATTCATTGTAAGGAAGTATAATTCTCTCTGTATTAGGATGCTTGTCTTTTATCTGTAGCATATTATCTTTCTGAATGCTACTATGAATGTGCTGCCTTCTACAGTGTTTTTTCTTTATCTGACAGCACATTCAGCTCCCTGATAGCAGGCTTTGCATTTTGAGTTGGAATATGCCTCTGCCACACACCTACAGCTTTCCATCACAGGCAGTAGATGTATTTTGGTTTTTTCTTGAATCTTGTTTTGTGTAATACTTTGTTTGCTCCAGACAGATGTGCATGGCTACATACATGCTAAAACTATTGCCAGAAATTAAGATCAGGAATGTTCAGGAGTTCTGCTCAGACCAAGAGCTGAGACTGGGGAGGGATGGATGGATGGATGGATGGATGGATGGATGGATGGATGGATGGATGTTAAGTCTCAAAATAGCAGTTCCCGCTGTTGCTGTGGATTTTTCTTTTTTTTTCCCTTAAATGCACAAGCAGACAACTGCCTCATTCCTCAGTCAAAGTAGTTTTAGGATACTTATGTCCTCTAACAAGATCTGCCAGAGGTTTTCCACTGGAACAGATTTCCACAAGGAAAAGCCTGATTGAGAAAACCAGCTCTGTTTATGCAATCATACCAATTTTGACAAAATTTTGGAGGAAAGATAAATTCTGACTTTTTATCAGCTCCAGTGTCAGACACAAAAACTGTGCAGAATTGAAACCTCATCCTTTATAGATTTTTACATATCCTGGTTCCTCATGTAAAAAATTTGAATGAGCAAAAAAGAGCTGTATCCAATGACACTATTAATCCTTTCTGCATTGCATGGTATGAGACTTGAACGTTTCTCTCTCAATGTTGCGAGGATAAAAAAACCCTCTCAGTGGTACTACTGCATTAAATTGTTGAGCATGACAGGGGCGTGGGCAGCTTCCACACATACCAGTGTGCTTAGAGCAAGGGAAGTGCTGCAAGAGAAACTTTGATACTGGTCAGTGCTCTGTCTGCAAAACTGTGCCAGCTTAGCCACCACTGAGTCACAGGCTGAGGCACTGCATTATTTCTGAGACACAGAACCCCTGTTCTTTCATTGGACACATTAAAGCATGGGCAGCTGCTGGTACAAATGCTGCAATGCCTGACTTCTTCCTGCAGCTTTCAAACAGGCACTGAAATTTTTCTACTCTGAATGACACCTACATAAATCCATGAATAAAACATGCTCGAAACTATTCCTGAAAAAGGTGACTGAACCCCCAGCCTTTAGCCCACAAATTCCATCTATAGAAACAAAGAGTACAGGTTTGGTTCAGAGAAGTAGCTGTTGAGATTGCCAGATCTGGACCTGTCAGCAATCCACACTTAATACACAGTAGAATGATAGGAAGGGAGGAAAGGAGGAAGAGAGAGAGATAAAGAGAGAGAGAGAAAGAAAGAGAATGAGAGAAAAAGAGAAGGAAGGAGTAGGAAAAGGAGTAGGAAAAGGAGTAGGAAAAGGGGAGAGGGGAGAGGGGAGAGGGGAGAGGGGAGAGGGGAGAGGGGAGAGGGGAGAGGGGAGAGGGGAGAGGGGAGGAAGGAGAGGGGAAGGGAGAGGAAAGGAAGGAAAGGGGAAAGGAAGGAAAGGGGAAGGAAAGGAAGGAAAGGAAAGGAAAGGAAAGGAAAGGAAAGGAAAGGAAAGGAAAGGAAAGGAAAGGAAAGGAAAGGAAAGGAAAGGAAAGGAAAGGAAAGGAAGGAAAGAAAGGAAAGGAAAGGAAAGGAAAGGAAGGAAAGGAAAGGAAAGGAAAGAAAGGAAAGGAAAGGAAAGGGAAGGAAAGGAAAGGAAAGGAAAGGAAAGGAAAGGAAAGGAAAGGAAAGGAAAGGAAAGGAAAGGAAAGGAAAGGAAAGGAAAGGAAAAGGAAAGGAAAGGGAAAGGAAAGGAAAGAAGGAAAGGAAAGGAAAGAAAGGAAAGGAAAGGAAAGGAAAGGAAAGGAAAGGAAAGGAAAGGAAAGGAAAGGAAAGGAAAGGAAAGGAAAGGAAAGGAAAGGAAAGGAAAGGAAAGGAAAGGAAAGGAAAGGAAAGGAAAGGAAAGGAAAGGAACACCAGGACAAATAACAGAAGAGCTCAAAATTTCTCTAAGATGAGGTAAGGAGCACAATGTCCTCTGATTATTATCTATCAGTACTTGAACCACAGTTAGGGTTGCACCTTGAGACCAAGAGGATCCTTATCACATCAGATACTCCGTAGTGAATTGGGAATTAGACTACAAAATCTTAGCTAAGTGATTTAAAGGATTGGCTGGGCACATATAATCCTTTAGACATAAACCATTGCCCAAGTCTGGGACTAAGTCTGGATCTAGTTGCATCTAAACCCCACTCTAAGGAGGAGTTTAGAATGCAAGGCATTCTCTTCTGAATCTCATGACTCAACAGGAGGGTTTCCCTGACAGTTCTTTGACTCTGTCCTCTCTGCAGTAAATAATCAAGTGTACCTTGCCACTGAATTTTGTACAATCAAACTTTATCACATTGTTGGTTTATATCCATAAACATATTACTACTTCTCTCTTAAGAGTGAAGTACATTACTCCATATGCGAGATATTAAAAAAAAAAAAAGAAAATCAAGAATAATCACAGACAACCTTTATGTAAGAGATTTCTGGGCTGCTTTCATCCAGCATGGAGCAAAATTATCCCATCTCTGTCAATCTGAGAATAGAAGTAACCAAGATTCTTGTCTTGGGTTGCAGTAGAGAAGATGCTTAGGACCCAGGATCAAACCCTGGTGACCTCAGCCCAGACTGCTGCTGCAGGAGGCTTTCAAGCTCCGCCTGTTAACCACATTTACAAAGCGATCTTCAGTTCACATCTCCTGATTTTCTTGTATGAGCTGTACAGCACCAGTTAATTGCCTCTGTCTGAAGTAGCCTCCTTAGCATATAAAATCTCTCCATGTCTTCTCTTTTCTTTTTCCCTCTGCAGTGCACTGTGAAAGGAACCTTTAAAGAGATTCACAGAAAAACAAGGAGGTTGTAACTTGAGCATTTTCAGATGGAAAAGGGTAGGTTAAATTGATGCCATGGTAAATTCTTTCCTCTTACAAAATAGAGCTTAAAAAAAAATCTAAATAAATTCCACTGTTAAACAAAGAAATTACTATATCTCTTTTGGTTAGGATTTTTAAAAAGTGATATGTAGGTTTCTAACTTTGCCAAATAAAAGGCCTCATTCCTCTTCCACTGGGGGCTAAAGCCTTTCTAGAAACAGTCCTTCCACAGAGAGAATCTCAGGTTGGAAACAAAAACCTCTCAGAGGCCAAGACAGCAGTCAATGGGTACAAGTATTGGCTATTCAACCTGCCTAAGAGAGGCCAAGATCTGAGTTGAAAAACTGAAGAGAATAAAAGAAAAAAGATAGCTTGTTGTTGGTTCCCATCTTGAAAACATGCAGACCCACCACAAGTGCTAAACAGATCAGCACAAACTGAAATGAAAATACAACATAGCCTACAAATCAAGGGACAGGAAAAAATGGAATAGTCAGGACCAAAAATGTTTATTTTCCCTAGAGAAAAAAAAATCATGTAACTTCTCCATAACACAACAAAAATTACAGAGGTTAAAGAAAAGAAAGGCACAGATTTCATTATGCAACTTATCATTACATCTGGGGTTCATTACAAAGTAATTAATATGCAGCTGCCAAAAGACAAAACCAAATTGCACAGAATTGCAGTCCTGATTTTCAGCCAGGCTTAAGACCTGTTCAGAGCCAGGTAGAGAGAAGGAGCCTTTGAAGTGGCACAAAAGGTGGACAGAGTGATGAATAATGCCTGTCATGAAGCAGCCTCTACTTGCATATGAGGATCTCTTGGCTCGATCCCCTGGAAAATGGGATGTCCATCACTGGGGTGCTGTGAAAGGTGAAGAGCTGAGGCATCTTGTTCAGCTTGAAATGTGTGGACATGCCCTGGCTGGCGCCCTGTGCCATGAGGGCTTTGTAATGTTCAGCAGTGTCCTGGGTTGCAGTGTATTCTATTACCATCCTCAGGAGCTGTTGAAATCAGGTGGGGCAGTGTTTCCTTGCCTCCTGCCCCCAGACTATCTTGCTGTTGATGGCCCATCATTGTCCTGCCGCATGACTCAGAGATAACTCCCTCCGGACTATCTTCTGTTAATGAGCCTAATCAACACTTGGCCTCATGACTCATTACCCCATTGTGAGATGCTCCACCCAGAGGGAGGAACCAAGCATCTCATCGTGGATATAATCTGGGACTCTGAACACCAGAGACAGCCCTTCCACTGGATTTCCAGAGGACAGGAGCTACACAGCCACCACTGGACCTGAGGAAGAGCAGACCCATTTTCTACAGGATCACCGCTTCAGAGGACTGCAGCCACCATTCTACCAGACTGCTACCACCACCCTGACTAACAGGGTGTCAGGTTGTATCTTGACTCTGTCAGTTTGAACCAGTGTTTTCTTTTAGTATTTCCTTTTCTTTAATTTCCCCATTAAATTGTTATTCTGACTTGGAGCCTCCCACTGGTTTGTTTTCAAACTAGTACAAGCAGCCACCCCGAGAGTAAAAGAGCCCTGCTGAAAAGTTCCATGCTGGCTGCAAAAAGACAGTGCTGCAGTTCCTCTTTTCCCTTGAGGTTTGACTCAAATGTGACCCCACAGGGGTGAAGAAGGAGCTGCTTTCTGCTGGGAATGGCATGTCAGAGTTTGGTACCCTGTGTTGCAGCCTAGCTCAGACATTTCAGCATCGTGACAGTGTTGGTCAGCTGGCCCATCACTGCTGATCTCTGCCTGCTGCAGTGTGTTCTTGGGATGCCAGAAGCTAATGCCTGCTTGAACAGCCTTACAGCCACCCCTGTTCCCTATGCTTTCCTCAATTTCCCTTGTGATATTTAGCTATACCCAAAGGCCAAAATATGCTTTAACTGCTCATGTAACACTCACATTTTCTTCTGAAATTTTGCTGTCAAGCACAGGCCTTGACTATGACCTTAAACTGGCAGCCAGCTATTGCTGGCTATCAATCCACAAGTGAAACCCATGCTCAAGTGAAGATGATGCACACCAGCAGTACAGCACTGCAGCCTCCTTGTTCTGGATCAATAAAACCTGCTCTTCATTCCTAAACAGTGTGATTTTCTCAGTCTGATCTCTTTCTCATCTTTATCTGATGGAAGAGTCAGCTTTGTAGAAGTGCTGTGCCTGGTTAGACAGCAAAACTCTTTAATGGTTTATATCACTGCTCTAAAAATCTAAAATTCACTTCAAGACACAGCAAGGCAGAAGGATACAAGTCAGCTTACAGACAATTAAGCATGCATGTATTCCAAAAACTTCCACTGCCCTTTTTCCTTCATGTCACGCAGGAAGTGGGAAAGCAGGGAAGTTACAAAAAGAAAAAAAAAAAAGTCAAAATCTCATGACCAAAGCATTTCAAGGAGCAGCAGAGCAATCGAGTGATTAGCACAGCACATATGAGTCCAAATGAACAAAAACTGGGGTTTGAGTGAGGAGACCTCAGAGCTTCACTCAAGAGAGGCATCTCTGTTTCCCCACCATTAACAGTGCTGGGGAATGAAGATCCTCTGTGCAAAGGTACCAATTAGCATTCAGCAAAAAAATCACAGCTTTAAACACTCGGATCACTGCAATGCTTCCTGCTCTCTGCACGCAGCAAACACGGGAAGAAATTAAAGAAGGGAGATTCTCCGGGATTTCTCTTCAGGGCTTTGTAAATTGAAGCTAATTAAGTGTCACAGAGGAGTTTTGCTGCCAACCAAGTGAAGGATTTGTGCATTTATACATATCACAGGCATGTCATGCAGAAAGCCATCAGACCTGACCAGATGAAACAGGAGATGCTAGAAAACCCCCTTTGCAGGCTCATGACCTTACAAATAATAAACAATTAGGAGTATTCTGTATTTATCCCTCAGGAGTTCAGATTTAGGCACCTCCCAGTGCCTAAAAGGAGCCTACAGAAAAGTTGTAGAGGAACATTTTACAAGGGCATGTAGTGATAGGATAAGTTGTAATGGCTTTAACCAGAAAGAGGGCAGATTCAGGTTAGTATTTCAAAGAAATTCTTTACCGTGAGTGTGGTGAGACACTGGCACAGGTTGCCCAGAGAGGTGGTAGATGGAAGAAAGAAACCCTACAAACAGCTCCCACCTCCCATGTAGTGGAAGACAACTGTGCAGACACTACCAAATGTCATGTTTAACTACAAAAGTGAAAAATATCTTTGAAAATCCAGTCCCTGCTGTCCCTGTTTCTCAGTTCCACTGTCTGTAAAACTGGAGTAACACTAATCTAACGTAATTCAATCCAATCTACAGCAATCAGTAGTTACCTGTAGCAAATCTCAACAGAGGCTTTGAGGAGCTAAAACATTACAGCAATGGAGCCCACAGACATACCCTAGCTGATGACTGTTTCTTCTTCACTCCTTATCTTCTCTCTTCTGAGGATAATGCATCAAAAACACAGTTCACTAAGTTCTGGTCGAGTTTTGAAAATTACTTTCTAATGTGTGCATGTTTTCACTTAGGACTTGATGTTTTCCCCACAGATTTTTACAAATTTTTCTGTCACTTGACCATAAAGTTATTTCTAAATGAAAAAATATACCTTCTTTAAAAGCACAACTAAATTTAAAAGCCCTCTAAATGTTACAAGCCAGAGCCATCCACCAGGAAAAAAAGACTAAACCAACTATATTTCCCCCCAAATAACCTTTCCAGCATTTGCCTCTTTCAGAGGTCTAAATATTTTAGATCTTCTTTCCTAAATATTGAAGAACCAGGGTAAAACTAAATGCTAGAATTTAAGAGTGCTAAGACTGTTGGTATAACAGGAGCTGTTGGCAGTTCTGACATAGCCTGGTTTTTCTTTACCATCAGCCATGTGCTGAATTAAGCCCACTGAAGTTATGACAAGAGGACTAAGGGAAGTTGTCACCATGGTGGCATTTAACCCATTTTAAGGGAGGGGAGAATGAGCCTTGGCTTTGGACACTGGAGTAAATACCCCATCTTTAGTTCTTGGAGCAGTAAGGGGAGGGCAATCTGCTGTGCAAAATAAAAAAAATATGGTACCAACAGAAAGCAGTGCATTTTTCAACACAAGATCTCATTATTGTTTAAATTTATTTAGAGCAAAATTTTTAAAAATAAGGCATGGCCTGAGTTACAAGTGACTAGCTAATGTTTGACAGGGTTCCCAAAGGAACCAGTAGTCACAGACACCTACATTGATATCATGCTCACAATTACAGACAAAGCATGATTTAACCTTGCCTGCTTTATCCACTTCTGCCTTCTGCTCCACGTAGAGATTCGTAAATCTTCTGTGCACTGATATCAGCAGTTTTGCAATCCTTATTTGCCTATTTCAAAAGAGCTGGTATCTTCAAATTCACGTGAGCATCCTTTTTCTGTTGGTCCAGACAACAGGCTGCCTCTCCAAGGATTCATGAAGATTGAAATGCAGACATAAATCTAAGTCTGCTACCACAATTACCCTGATCAGAATAAACAAAGCTTTTCCGAGACCGGATTTTAGGAAAGTAGACCCGCTCTTTTTTCCCCAAGCTCTGACTGCTGTGCCTTGTATTTTTATAGATAAATCACTTTCAGGTTTGCTGATTACAGTCTGGTATTCAGCCATCCATCTGGACACACAAGACACATCCTGGATCTTGGGAACTGGCAGGCAAGAATTTAATACCATAATTCTTCCCACTTTTCTTACCCACACTGACAACTAGTAACACAGTAGACAAGGCTGATGCGACAAGAGGGATGCAATTTGAGATTAGGATGTCTACATTCAGGTGTTTATATGAGTACCAGGTGTCTAAACTCCTATTAGAGTCAACAGGGATCTAGTCAAAGGAAATCAATGGAATATAAGCAGCAAGTCAGGGAGCAGCCAGCCCACAGCAACCTTGCAGTGAGTTTCATCACTCCCTAGACACTACTATGTCCCACTGACTATAATGGGAGCTTAGGTATTGCCTATCCAATCCCACTGGCTAAATGAAGATATCTAGCATCATTTGAGATGTCCCAGCATCTCCAAGACATACTGTTGGTGCTGGAAGACACAACACAGGACCTGTGGTAAGGTCGTGTCCCTGTGGAACACAGCTGGAAGGATGTGTGGCATCTCATACAGCACTAGTGCAGAAAAATCCTGCCACTAAATTACATGTGAGCAGAAATAAATGTCTAAATATCGGTGCTGTAATCCTAAACTGAGTCCTATACTTCAAGGATCACCTTACACTGGTTTCCCAATTAGTGCAGAGAGAGAGTTTCAATCTTTCTGAGGACTCATTCAAGCCAACTCCCTTGCAGCACTTTGGCATTTTTTCACCTCTGCAGCAGCACTGGCTACAACATTTTTACTTTTTTTTTTTGTTGTTGTTGCTGTTTTATTAAATGAAATTGGAAATCTTGAAAAATACATGAACTCTCGTGGTTAGAAATGCTGTTACAGTGGTGCTCAGGAGTGCTATTACAGCACATGTAGACACGGAGCCAAAATGTGTAGATTTGTTCATATTTACACATCAGAAAGGAAGTTTCCCTCCAGTGATGCTCCAGTATACCCTTCTCACTCATCAAAAAATATCTGGTTTTTGGCAAACACTATCACCTGAACTCCATGGTGCTGTTGACAAGATCAGGCATGCTGGCTTTGAAACCACACATGGGACAGTAGATACCTTTTCTACCACACAATGTAAGCATACAGCTTTGCTCTGGTAACACCTACATTTTATTATTTTACTGCAGTATTTGGGCGTATCTGTGCACTTCAGCCTCTGCAAAGAACAGCTACTTCTCAGGTAAATACAGTCAGTCTTCATATGAATGTTACAGTCTTAGTTAAATTGCCAAGTCTGGAAACAACAATGGTAGGACCACAGTGAAATTTGCTCCCTAAGTCTTTTTAATTTCTATTTCCAAAGCATGAGAGTATAAAAGTGACAATTTCCATTGAAAAAATATTAATTTTTTTTTCTGAATGATGTCCATATCAAAATCCAAATCTAACAAATGCTAACAAGGAAATAAGAAAGGATCTCTCAAGAAAGAATAAGTAATTTGTGATGTCTCTACAAACTATAATTTAACATGCAATAGGCCTCATTTTTGTGCAATCACTAAAACTTTAAGCACTAGGAACTATCGCTCTTCATTAGTGATTCTTCAATAAATTGCATGTTTTACACTGAAAGCTTTAGAGGCAATTCTTCCATCAGCACACAGATTTAAGGATGTTGCTTCTGCTGGCATTACTGGAAGTTAGACATGGATATCCTTCCTGTGCTTAAAGAAAATAAAGACAATTTCCCTCTCTTTCAGTTAGTCCATATCAGCTGCCAATCACAATTTCTCTGGTGAAAAATATATGCTGTAAAATATAATGAAGATACAGCAAGAAAGTATGTGAGGAAGGTTAACTGTTGGAGGTCACTTACAATATTCTGCTGTCAAAGATAGTTTTAGCATTTTTATCATAATGCTGTGATGGTGAACAGCATTGATCACTTTCCATTAAAATCATAAAAAGCACTGAAGTTTTCTAAAAAAAAAAAAGGATAAAAGAGAAAAAAACCCAACAAATTACTGCCATAACTAAAGAGTTTGAGGGTTCATAAACAAATTCTTTCCTCCCTCCTTCCTTGGCTAATACCTTCATCACTTCCACTGTGATCATGCATGGCTAGATGCAGCTTCTGAGTGGCAGCTTGAACTACCTTCCTAAGAGCCATCACTGCCTTTTCAGGGCCCCATTAAAGATATCTGTTTTTCAGTCTAAATCAGCCACTTAGTGCCCCTGAGCTGATCAAACCAGCAAGGCAAATTATTTTTTGTGCTACAAATGCACTTTACAGGCAAAAATACACACAGATTAACCAAAAAAAAAAATACAAGCAAATTTCCCTTATCGTTTAATGTAAGGGAAAACCAGCTGGTTTTATTTACTGAAAGTAAATTAACTTCTTTGTAAAGTGGAGTATTCAGTGCCCTCCCCTGCCATAAATAAAACCCACCCAAAAACAGTAGGAGCAGAGCAGGCATAGGAAACAAGCAGGAATGAACCCAAAATGAGGGAGTGAAAGATACAGACAGGGCGCAGATATGCTCTGCAATACTGCTTCAGCCTTAGGGAATTCCAACAATATCGAGATAACTCAAGTGATTAAATTCACAACAAGTCAGAAAATGTGAAGGTACAGAGCATGCAGAGATCAGGACCTGGGAAATTAAAGGATAGTCCTGACCTGCTGGAGGAGAGATCTCTAACAGTAAAGAGTGGCTAAAGCTAGAGTAAGTGACTGAAAAACTTCAGTGGCCTCTGCTGGCAGATTAATTGTGCAACGGGTGGTCAGACAAGAGGACTGCCAGTGAGGCAACACAGCGTGTCGAGGGAATTGTGTTTCACTGCCTGCTCCCAGTGGGCTCCAGGCGCAGCCCTGAGAGGTGCTAACCAGTGTAAGAGAAGCCCTGTGACAATCAGCGAGCTCACACACAGAAATCACTGCTAAGAACCAAGAATATAAGAGGAAGAATAAAGTTCTAAGCTTGAGGGATGACCATAAAGCAATGAACAAATTTAAAATCTAAGTTCTTTGATGTAGGAAGCAGTATTCTGCTGTCTGGTTGGAGATCCTCTTGTTCAATCGAATCCCAACATGCAACTAGCATTCCTAGAGTGCTGCAATAGAAATAACACTGATGTTGGTCCCTGCTGCTGGACCTTTCTGGACTTGTAACCTGTGAAAAACTCTTTGATCCTCCACTTAGGAGAACAGCCAAAGTAGTGGCAAAAGCTCTGTGTGAGGTCATTATCTAGCAAAATTGGACTTGAATATAAAACTGCACTAAAAATCTGCAAACACTAGGATGGCTGGGATGTTAAGGGAAAGTCAAGAGCCTAGAAACGTAAACTAATAATAAAAAAAAGAAATTCTGTGGTGTATCTGCTGCCCTGAGTAGCAGTAAATTACCAGCAGCACACATCTGTCTGCCATAATTTCAGCCTCTTCCTAGCATTCCAATTTGCCATCTGCAGATAAGAAAATGAGCTGGTTTCAAAATGTTGACATCCTGCCCCTTTTCAATTTGCCAGCAGAGCTGAGAGGGGTTCCAGTGCCCACCACCTTTGTTAGTCCCCAAGCTTCTCCCTGGGCCCCTCACCAAGGACAAGCCCTGACTTTGCTGCAGCATATTTTATTCTGCCTAATTGAAGACATGACACCTAGGAGGGCTGTACATGCTCTCTTTTTAAATTACCAAAGGTCTTATCATTTTAACAGCCTTCCTTTCAAGTGAGCTGAAAAATTGATGTGGTCCCTGCTTACCCTCCTTGTGCTACATGCCTGCAACACTACTGTCTTTTGGGTACATGCATTCCCTCCAAGGCTGTCTTTTGGAGCAAGGTTTGGATGACATGGAACAGGGACTGTGCAACCTACTATATTTCTGTCCCTTCTCTACCTTTTTTCCTTCATTCCAAGGAATGAATGGCACTAAAATTTGTTAAATTCTCAGATTTTAAGCACAGTAACATAAGGCCAACAATAAAGATAGAAGCCCCACTTAGTGGGTTACCAAGTTACCCTCCTCCACCAAAGAGCTCACAGACCATGCAAGGGAAGTGCTCATCCTTACTTTCACCAATAAAAAACTAAAGCATGAGCAGAACCATTTTCCCAGTCTCAATGAGGTGCAACTACTGTTGACTGCTGTGAGTTCACATCACATCCCCAAGATCATGCTTACACTGGGAGGTTAAAAAGCAGATTAGAGAAGTTTTCTTGACGGCAGCAGAGTCTGGCCTTCAAAATCAGCCACAACCTACAACTACATGACAATGTCAAGCCTAAACCACTCAGTCACCATCCCAATGTAACTCAGGGCTTAATCCAGGGATCAGGACATTCCCCTCAAGTGTTTTAGCCAAACTTTATTTATGTAAGTGCCATGAAATGCAAATTATCCTTGACTATACCTAGATAAATACATGGTAAATCAGTGTTATCTGATAATCAAACTATTTCATTGATAAGAAAAATTTTAAAAAATTAAAAATCCCACCATGTCAATCTGCTTATTTTAAAACCAGCATAAAACGTCCTGGTATAATGCAAAGACCATAAACATCAAACTCTCCAGATTAGGCATGGGCAAACTGCATGAAAATAAATAAAAGCACTAAATAAATAAATGAATGAAAGCAAATCACTTTCCTAGGTTTACTTAACAGTGCTGATATAGAAATAAGCCAATTCCATTCTACTGAGCAAGAATTTGAGTCTGAAGATAATCCCTTTTCTTTTTTTTTTCTGTAGCCTAGAGGTTCTTTGTACTCCCATTGAAATTGTGGCCTCGAGTAATCCATACAGCATTCACAGCATGATATTATATCTATTTTATTGGGAAACACAATAATCAAAATGCTAGAATAAATCTTCTTCCTATTATTTGATTTAAGCATTGAAGTATTGAAGTGGCTAAGCTAATTTATTTTGATTATCAGCCCATTGGTCTTGGTATTATAAATTAACACCACAGTTTTGACAGAGCTTCCAGCTATCTAACGTCTGAAAATCCGATTTTGTTTAAGCATATATCATGCTAAGGCTTATTTTGGAAATTTCAATTAATAGTTCTGGTCAATAAAAAGTTAATATAAAGTTGTTTGCTGTTAAATGACATTGGCACTCACACATTTGCTCTGTCCTACACCAGTTAAAAAGCCATTGCACATTCCCATTTATAGAGCTCAGAGCTCTGGCTGCATTTTTAAAGCACCAACTGTTAGTTAATTTTGTTAGCATAAACACCCAATAAAATTTTATGGTGTGTTCAGCTCTTATTAAAGATGAAAAACAGCAGCAGAGCAGCACCCACAAATAAACAGGGATGGTTCTGTCACCGCTGATGCCCAGAACTCATCAGATTCAGGGCTTCCTGTGCCTGAGGACACTGCAGGGATATGGAGCACAAAATCCCACACACTGCTGGGAACCCCTTGAGCTCCACCCAGCCCTTCTGTAATGCTCCAGGCAAGTATTTAATGAGGGAGGAAGGGTCTTTCTCCAGACCCTTAAAATAACAGCTGTTGTAGGCAAAGTACACCCTTGCTGGTGCATATTTGCTCAGGGCTACAAAAATCACAGCTCCTTTTGCTCCCCATCACCCAAAATATCCTCAACAGGATGCTACCTCAACACCAGGGCTAGAGGAGCCTGCTGTTCCTCAGGTTGCATCCTGTGGTAGGATTCCCTTCAGTCAGGGAAAGCACAACCCCTGCCAGGAGGTTTTTTGATCACTCAGGACACTTACAGCATTAGCCTGGCCATCTCCCTTTGGCTTCCCATCCTTCAAAGGGGCTTTTGAGCCTTCCTCTGAAATTTCTGGTCCTGACCCACCATTATTCTTCTTGCCAAATATCCTGCTAAGTGGACCTTTATAAGACAGCTGACACTCAGACAGTCCCAGGAAGCACTCAAGGGAACATGGCTGAATTAACTGCCAAAAGCCATCAGGTTTACAGGTAGAATTATAGAGAAAGCAGATTTCACTGTCTGAAATAATAACAAGATCAAACCAAGAAGTTCCCACAACTGTTACTCCTAAAATCCTTAGGGCTGGGTTGCTTAAGGCCATAGAAATTTCTAAAATCATCTTTCCATTTACATCAACAGAAGCAGAACTTCTCTCACTAAATTCAGTGCCTGTTCCAGATAGTGTCCACTAAAACTTACAGTTTACAAGAAAGTCAAAGAATGTGATAAAAACCAATTTCAAACACTTTCCCCTAAGTTCCTTGGCACGTCTTCTTGATTTAGAGTTCACCACTTGAAGTTTTGATGGGTTTTGCCTCTGCAGCTCTGTGGAAGTTCCTCCCAAAGGATGTAGAAGATAGAGGATCTACACAAATTGGTACAGGGGAAAGAGCTAAATCAACACTACACAGTTCCACTTCATGTACAAAATGAAACCTTGTTCCTTCAGGAGCCAAACTAATACCTGGCTCCCTAGTGCACAGAGGACCCAAGTCTACAGTTTTCTCTCCCTTCTTTGCCCACAGATTTTTCCTGCTGACACCTACCCTGGGCAAGGGATAACATGCTTCACAGAGAGGGATATGCTGCTGGGATATGGGGAGCACATGCTGATGAGCCTGCTGGCTCTTAAATGGACAGTGATTAGCATTGCCTTTTTTTCTATGGCAGAAAAGCTCAACTTCAGTCTGTAATCTCTACCTAGTCTGAAATTTTCACAGAATTTGAGATTGTTATTATTCTCTTCTGCTTGGTATGTTTGGTGGCTTACTCCTGGCACTTCACTGCCTGCAAAACCAGAGTAATTCTCCCATTCTCCCAGCTTTTTGCTCCTTAATGTCAGCTTAAACCATAAACATGCTGAAGGCCAAGCCATTTCTGTCTGTGTGGGGTCACAACATGCAGCAGGATGGGGCACTGATCTTGTCTGTGTCTCTCATGCAGTGCTATATCAGACTACTCAGGAAGGTTGATGTTTTGAGTTGGAAGTGTAATTTCTAAGCCACTGCCCTCTGAGTAAGCCTGGATTTTGGAGGTAGCTGACTGATTATGTTTTAACACCCTGGTAGCTACATCAAGTCCTACTTAATACTTATTAGGTGTGGAAGTCAACCTTGAATTCCCACTAGAGCACTAAAATTGGGCAACTCAAAAAATGCACTGCTTAGCTGTGCCCATGCAGGGTAACTTACCACTCACAGTAAAATACAATGTGCAAGCAAAGCTGAACTCATTTCCACTTCAGCAGTAACACAGAAGAGCCAGCACAACCTCCTTATCTTAATTTTCTGCATCCAAAAGTCCTAGAAATGCTATGCCTCTACTGCTTCCATAACTTTGGAGGTATTGAATCTCTCTGCAATTAAACCAACATAAATAAGCAGTAATTCAATTGAAATCAGTGGAATTCATATGAGGGGAATAGTTCATGTAAAAGAGAAGATAATTGGATTTACCCAGTGTAGATGCAATAATCTCTTATTAATCGTTTAAGGAATAAACTATAAAAACAAACTCCCTCAAAATCTGTTAAAAGGATATTATGGACCTCTTGCCCACAGCTGTACAAAAGTTGCACCATCCCTTTAGATCAGGGCAGCCAGAACACCCTACATCAGCAGTTTGTTTTTCTCCTAGGTTAAATTTGTACTTTTCAAACAATAAGAGAGAGAAACCAGGGGTACAATCAGAAATGCATTTTCAATTCAGCTTAATTGAGTGTACTTTAACAAACACATTACATTACTGCATTGAGTTGTTTTCATACCCACATTCTTACATACCAATACTGCTAATTCAGACAATTGTTTCTCCTTTAAAAGGAAAGAAAAAAAATAATCTGTCCAAATGATTTGCTGTTATCCTTGAGCATTCATCATTGGTGATTAAAAGTGAGGTTGCAGTTATTCAGGTGGATGTCCTAACTTTGTTTCAGCAAGCTTTTTTTAATGCTTATGTAAATAACACCGAGAGAGGAAAATTGGTTTTTTAGTATGTTTTACAGTCCAAAATGTGTGTCGTGTGTTGACACCAACAAAATCCATGATGGAAACAAGCCCCATTTTCTCAGGTTTAATTCAGCTTTGTTTCATTTTACTATACAGCCTGAGGGATTCTCATCACTGCTGTTGAGGCAGGAAAACACTTGTCTCCCATCCACACATGAGGATTGGAATCAGGAAGAGGTTAAAGCCTGGCTCCACAAAATAAAGATACAAATGTCTAATAAACACATAATCAACCCTCCAAACACATAATCAGTTTGGATATTCATCAGTGGTGCCATAAACTGCATATGAGGATGGCAAAGGAGCTGGACTGACATCTCATGGGACAACGGGGATCGGATTAGGGAAAGCTGATCCAGAAGACATGCACTGACAACATCCAAGACTGAGCTCCACACAAAACAGCTAAAACAGCTGCAATTGTTCAAAAAGACAGTCAGAGAGAAGTTGGAAGAGACTGAATAGCAGCAGGGTTGTGCCAAACAACATGTCCTGATGTGCTGCTGAGGTTACTGTACAGAGCTGGGGGTTTAGACTGTACCCTCCAAATTGTGCATGTCAACCAATGGTTTGGCTAAAGGCATTTTCATCTAAAATAAGGAGACAGGAGACACTGTGTGCTTCCATCCTACCGACTCCAAAGAACAGCCCTGAACTCTGCTCTGGCCCTTCTGCAAAAGGAGAGAAGGGAGGGCTCCTGCTATGGAGCAGCCTGTCTCCTGATGGGTACAACAGTCCCTAAAAGAATGGAAGCTGATGGGTCTCTGAATCCTCTTCGACACTTAGAAGGACACCAGATCCACAGATCCTGCTCCATGGGACACTTCCTTTCTCACTGGGTGAGGACAGGGATGGTCCTCAGATGAAGGACCCCAAGTATAGCTTCTAAAGAAAGAAGTTACCCCAAATGATTTCTGTTGATTTTCCTCCCTGAAGACAGATGAATTTGGGAGCCCCAACAAGAAACAAAGTGCCTTCTCACAGTGTCTTCCTTGGTATTAATTTAAGAAAAGAAGCTAAATTCAAGACACAATTTCTGTCTTGTATTGGTTGGTGTGGGGCTTTGAGCTGCTGAATAAAAGCCAAAAACCAGGAGCTGAAACATGCCCTGTTGAAAAGCCTGAGTCCCCATATGGACTTAGCCCTCATTAATTGCTTCAAGAAATCTGTCAAAATGTGACAGCTTGGAACTGACCCCCAAATTTTTCTGGCAGGATCTGAGTGACTTTGCAGTAAAGTGCACTTCCTTAACCAGAGTCAAAGCCTGCTCCCAGCCCACACAAAAAGGGTGGGTGGGTTTTGTACAGACTCGGGCTGCTCACCACCCCAACCACCTCAACACATCAGAAATCTTCCTGTGACATAGCTTTTCATTACAGCATTGGGGTGAATCCTCTTGCCTTCCTCCCACAAATTGTCTTAGGAAAGGCAAAGGGATTAGTCACAGGCAGAAAAAAGAGCATTAGAAGCTGTATGTACACAAACTATTTCTCAAAAATAGTTCTCTCTAGACAATAAATCAGTATTTCAATAGCACTCATGAGTGGCTTAGAGCTTCTAGCTCTTGGTTAGAAACAGCTAAAAAACATTACATAGAAATGTTAAAAATATAGACACCTTTTAGTGGGCATGCATTACTAGAGTTTGGAATTACAAACAAGCCCATCTACTTAAGGGCTTTAATTGTATCCCTCCTTTAAAATGCTACCTCCCTTGCTCACCACAACTGAGCAAAGCTGTAAATCTTGCAAAAGAAATGTGAAGTCTAAGTGCCCATTGCCTAGCAAGAGGGAAACTCAGAAGAAGCCAGGAAGAAGAGTGACCTTACCTCAGTGAGTTGGCATTGGAGTTGACACATCATAACAACTTTTTTGGGGGGAGGAAAAAAACCCTAACAGGTTGTTTATTCAGCTGTGAAAACAAAGTGTTTGATTTATGATTAATTACTTGCTCAACGCACTCCCCCTTGGGAAGACCCCAGCCCTCACCCATGGCTGCCTCTTTGCCTCCACAAACTTTCAGTTCTTCTGGAGTTCCTTCTGTGCTTTTTCCTTTCTCTCATTCCCTCCCAATCTTTGCACAGCCTATGAAGGGCAGATGCTGTTGTAGCAACAGCCATGTGCTGACTGAGGTGCTGGGACAGGGTGGGACAGATTTCTCCCTGCTTCTTCCTCTACTCAGGTATTAAATAGTCCTTCTCTATTAAACAATTGATTCCCATGACACTTGTAGCAACCTGACACAACATTACTCTTATTCTGTCAATTTTGGTTAAAATTGGCTGCGAGTTCAAAAGTTAGGAGATTAGAAAAGTCAGACAAATCCCGTTTGTGGTTCTGTGTTTTGTTTATCATTGAGGTTTTGTTTGTTTGGTTGTTGTTCAGAAAAAAACTCCAAACAAATGAAACACAGATATTAAACATCTCACCAGCATTTCTAATTTCTATGCTTTAGAAGTCAGAGTCACAAAAAACTTGGCTATTCTGCCTCCTGTCTACTCCATCAGAGACCTCTTACCAATCAGTTACTTGACTTTTCAGCCCCATTTGATAAACTCTCGTTTCTGAACTCTGCAAGGTTTCCTTGAAACTAAATCAGTCATGCATGGAGCTTTCTGTGTTTTAATTAAATCCTGAAACCATCAATAATTTCAAACTTATGACTTGAAAAAATTGTATTTATTTCCTGTGGAGAAAATATCCACATCCTACAGCATTTGAAAATGAGACGAAAATGCCTCAAGGCAAATAAAAATGTATCAATTATCATGTGCTAAGAATATACACATTTGCGTCCAATCTCTCTTCTGCATTAAAGTATTAGGTCAGCAGCTTGGTAGAATAAATTATTACTGATATGCAATAACCTTAGCTGTTCAACCCAAAACTCAAAGAAAACCAGAAAGTGCAAAGGAAGGAGGCCCAACATTGAAATTACAGGCAAGATCCAGAGGACCTTTAATTTAAGGTCCTTGAATTATGCAAAGAGCTTAGGTATGGGTTCAACTTCAAATATATGATTAGTCATGGAGCCAAGTAAATAATTTCAGCAGACTCATCTAATCTGTTTGTTTATTTCCGCAGCCCTCATCATGTTGCATCTTTTAATACTCACACAGCCTTATGACTAGTGGGTTTAACCCTAAAAACACTATATGAGAAAAGGAGGAACAACTGTATTAACTTCACAGAAGGGGAGGTACGAAGTAAATCTGTGTGCCTGAGAGTTTGTAGAGTCAGGTCTGCACTAACTAGACATGAAGTATACAACCAGGTGAGCAGCAGCAGCACCAGGATCTCAAACAACACCGCAACACCAAGTCTAGAGGATGGAACAGGACGCCAGTGTTAGGAGGTAAAATAAAATCTAAAAAAAGTTAGCACAGCACCACTTCCAGTGAAAGGTAAATTTTGCATTTCTTTAGGGTGCATCCCATTAGGTATTATAGAATCATATCTCTCTACCAAATACTAGCCCCAAAAAGCATGTGAAATCTTGGGGAGGGTTGTGTGTCCACCATAACAGAGAAACATAAATAAATAAATAAATAAATGAACTGAGAGAAACACTTCAAAGAGTTGCAGAAGAACAACATCAGCAGAATTGTCTGTAAGAGGGCACATGCATCTGCCTTTAGAGCATTGATACTCTGCAACATAAAGTAGTTGTGTAGATGTAAGGGCTATGTTCATCACTACATAAAAACATTAATGCAAATTTGACCTGGATGAGCTGCAAGCACCCAGTTACATTTCGATTGAATTCAGCAGAGTGCACAATAACGTGTTTAATCTCAGCTATTTATTTTTAATTCTGGCTATGCAAACACACCGCGGCAAGAAGTAAAAGCAGTAGATGAAGCTGTACCTGATCCCACGTTCCACTCCACCACAAACCCTTACCTTCAAAGCATTTTATCCCGTTTGAAGCAGGTGCACGAGTTCGGACCGTTCCAGCACTTGAAGCTGTGAGGCTACAGCACCCTGAGCGCCCGGTCCAGCACCCGCCCGGCTCGCAGCCCGAAGGGGTCACCCCTGCGCGGAGGGACGGAGAGCCATCCAGAGCCATCCGTGCCCCAGCACCCTGCGGGGAGGCGGCTCCACGCCCCGGGCGGCGGCGGGAGCCGGGGAGAGATGCTGAACTTCTCCAAGCGATGGGCTAGCGGGGAGAGCAGAGGCTGCTTCCCGGGGCCGGCGGGACACGCTCTCAGCTATAGGTTTGGGGACCGGGAGCCGAGGAGGGGGGACCAGGTATCCCCGCCGCCACGCAGCCCAGCGAGCCCCGCTCCCCGCGGGGCGGACCCCCGGCCGCTCTTACCTTGGAGCCCTTGCCGGAGCAGCGGACGTGGTTGCTCACCCCGGCCGTCTGGTTCATGCTGGGGCCGGCGGGCGGGCTGGAAAGTTGGGCTTCGGGCACGACTCTCCAAGGAGCGGCGGAGGGGGGATGGCAGCAGGCAGGGCAGGACGGGGTCTCCCCGCACCGGGATTCTCACCCGCGCCGGGATTCTCACCCGCACCGCGACTCTGCCCCCGTCCGCCGGGGTCTGCTCGTTGGCGGCGCTCCCGGCTTCCCGGCTCCAAAACAAAACCCGAAACACCCCCCGGCCCCGGCACCGCTTTCCTCCCCCGCCCTCCGAAGCAGAGGCGAGGCGAGCCCGGCTCTGCCCGCCCCCCGCCCTCCGAGGCCGCCGCGGCAGCGGGGAGGGCTCGCCCGGCTGCGCTCGGCTCCGCTCCGCGCCCCGCGGGACGCTCCCCACCCCGGGGTCCCGGGCCCGGCCTCGCCCCTGGCACCGCTCACTCCTTCGGCATCATTTCATTTAATCCCCCACCCCAGCGTGGGCAGTGAGAAATCGCGTTAAAGATGCCACGGGCTCCCACAGAGCTGGTGTTTGACCCACTGGTGCTCGGGATAGTGAGTCCAGCTCTTTACAGTGAAAGAAATGCTGGGCAGATGTTTCCTTACAACCAAGCTGAAGGACTTGGGTCTTACCTTTTTGAGCAATTCCTCTTCCAGATGTCCTAGGGTTCAGGGTTTAGGTTTTGGCTTTTGGTTGTTTTTCGTTTTGGTGAAATAAGAGCTGCACAAGCAACTCTGCTGTGTTGGTAAAAACTTGGTGCTTTAAGTTTGCGGGTTTTTTTAAACAAACAAACAAACGAACATAAAATATCCATGTCATGTCACTATTGGGATATTTTTCCTACCCCCGGTCCACCCCTCCACTTCAGCCCATGAGGTCAGAAACCACCTCCTCTTTTATTGCAACAAAAATTTGGTGAAATTCAGTTCTCAGACTAGCAAAAGAAAAAACCAACCAACCAAAAACCCAAAACACCGTATATTTGAGTAAGAAGATCTGGATAGCCAAGGCTAAAAGGATCCACACTTCATCTTCTCAAACCATGGTTTCTTTTGGTTTTGGATTAATCTATCCAAATAGATTGTTTCAAGTATTTTTATGCTCCTACAGCAAACTTTAGTACCTTTAAATAAATAGAACCCTTTCTGCATGTTACAGAAAAACAGAAATAGTTGCTTGTCCTGCCCCAGAGCCCATGCTGCTTTGGAGAAGCCCAGCTCCTTCATTTCTGAAGGGCAAATAGCCCACGTTTAACTGGCTGCATCTTCTAGCCCTGTGGCTAAAATAGAGGTGAGGAGCCCGCCATGGAGGCTGACAGCAGAATAAAGTGTAGTTAAAAGGCAAACTTGGTTAGAAGCAATTGGTTTCAGCTCTGAGGCAGGAGAGAGGACCCAATGCTGCCGTGTGTTGTCAAACATCCCTCCCTGTCAGCAGGGCACACTGGTTTGGAGATGAGTGGCCACCTAAGGACTTGTTTTATCAGGGAAACAAGTCTCTCAGGGCACAAACCACCTTGTCAGTGTCAGTCTTGCCCCCTCAGGCAGCTCTCCTGTTGTAATGACCATACTCTGCTCCTTAATCCTGCAGTGTCTGCTCCTCTTTAGCTCCGAGTGCTGCCAGTGAGCCCCTCTCAGGGACAAGTGTCCCACCAACCTCTGTGGGCAGTGGGTGCTGGCACCCTGGCTGATCTGTCAAGCATGCTCAGCACCAAACACCCCATCATCACTATTCCCTGCTGTAGCCCTAGGATGGCTTTTACCTTTTTGTGCTAATTAAGATTTGAAGTTTCCTGCTCTGACTGCTCCGTTCAAGTGGTTTGGTTTTCATACCTTCCCAAGCAAAATGTCTGCTAATAAACCCAATTATAGACTTCGAGTTGGGTATTTGATGGGCCCTGGCATCACTACTCTCTCAGCATGGTTTGTTGCATGGAGACATGTAGAAGTCCCTGGACTTATTTGCAGTTTTACAAGTGAGAAGAAGAAATTTGGGGAAAAAAAAGAGATAGGCAAGCAAAACTGACCAAAGAGATTTCAAATCCATGGCAAATCCTTCTGGCAACTATATGGAGCAGGTGAAGTATCTGTACTCTTTTCTCTCTTTCTTGCCCAACAAATTCTTTGCATTTCACAGACTGATCATGGGAGTGTTGTGCCACTGAGTTTATCAGTTTTGTTCTGAAGTAAAGCAGAAGACACAACCTCACTGCCCTTTCTGAGGAGAATACCCCTCTCCATTCATTAACCAGTCAATTAGAGCAGGCAGGGAGTCTGTTTTCACTATAGGGCACATTTTGTCTTATTCCCTGGCAAGAGAGACACAAGGAAAGTCTCCTGCTCCTTTTTCCACTTAATGCCTGCCCCACTCATGGGCATCTCCATTCTCCACTAAAACCAAAACAAACCTCATGGCACTGGACCTCCCTTCTCTATAGCAAAGAGCAGTTTCCAACTGAGATATCAGGAAGAGTTCATAGAAAAAGGTTTTTGCTTTCAAAAATGTGAGCAAGCATGTTGATGTTTACTAGTCTTTGAAAGGAAATACTGAATGCATAGTGGTGGTGCAGCCTTTGAAAGCTGGGAGAAATTGATTCAATATCAAACTCTGCTAAGAGAAACTCTGCTCTCTCTACATGATCCTGGGGAAAAAAACCCAAAAAAACAAAACAAAAACAAAACAAAACAAAAAAATCCACCCACCATTGTTCTTTGCCCTTCAGTGCTCCTGCACTGAGGGAGATCCCACCTCTGCCCATCTACTTCCAACATCCCTGAAGCAGGACATATTTGTGCAACCCTATGGTGTCCACCATCATTTTGGCCCTTGTTTCAATGAAGGCTCTAATTTCTGCAGAAAACCAACAGTGAAATTGTTAGTCTGTTGTTTTTTAAGCTGAAGTGGCTTCAATATCTAGAAAAGAACAGACAATTCCACAAACAGCACAGAGTTTTTCAGTGCCTGTGAGAAAAGTGAATGATTTACAGATTAGTATTCGTAGACTGTTTAGTGAAGTGTGAAGGAACAACAGTATACTGTCACATAAGCTGTAGCATATAAACATCCCTTGGCATTTTACACTTTGAAAAGGATTATACATAAGCTTGGCTGAAAAGAGTATTAAAAAGGAATCTCAGTCATACTTTTTGGGAACGTTTAATAATCTGTCTTTGGAGCTGAGCTAAAGCTATGCAAAATGCATGCAAGGAAATCCATGCAATCATGACAAAAGACTTAAAAACAAAACAAAACTTTAAAGCCAAAATTATGTCACAAAATTTAATAATGTGTGGAGGACTTTTTGATTTCTTCTAATTCATGCTTTGCAGATGAACTCTGTAAAGCTGAATGAAAATCAAAACTGAAATCCAGAGCTTTACATATTTATTCTGACTCCAAAAGCTGAGTCTTTTGAAGAAATATCCAGTGTCACAAAACTCAAAGAAAAAACACAGGACTACCAAGACTGTTAAATTCATCTAGTTCCAAGTTTCAGGTTAGACTTCGATGAGGACCTTTGAAATATTTCTTAATACTTTAAGTTCTTCCCAGGAGCCTGTTTTGATCTAAATTTGAGCTGTCTGGGGCATGGTAACACTGCTCTGTGAACTGCAGGGATTTTGAGGTTTTCTCAATAACATGGCAAAGACACAACACCACTGATTTCCTTCTCCAGTATATTCAGTAGGAAGCTGACTGAGGTTAGTCCAAGACCTCATCACTTCGTAATTTTTGACATCACTTGTGATGTAACCAGAGAAGCACATCCATTTTGTACGGGTCAAAGCCACTGTACAGGGACACAGAAACCAAAACGTGAGCTGGCACTTGTACAGAGTTCAAAGTACTGCAGAAACCATCAAGGTTCACCTTGCCTTCCACCCCAGAAGGGAATTGTGGTTAAAAGCCTGATTTAAGGAAAACGGAAAGATGAGCAGTCAACACACAGTGAGGGCAGAGAAATTGAGAGCACAGGAGACAAGGAGGATGTGAAAATTGAGACCATGGAGTGCTAAAGAACACAATTCCAAAAATCAATGCAATGATGGATCAGGAATGAATGCAAAAAGCACAGCATGGGAAGGCTATAATTAGATGGTTTAGTCATAGCCAGGAGCCTGACTGAGCTTTTTGAATCCACTCAAGTGGACACAGTTAATGCAGAGTTTGGTTTGATTGTTAAGAGTTCTTCTCATGACAGCAACACAGAGGTGGCTCACAGGATCTTTCAGTCTCCATTACAGCAATTTAGGTAAAAAACCACCAGCACACACGTGGTGCAGACAAGAGCATCTCCTACTGCAGCTGTGCTTCTGGGACTGGTGTGGACTCAGCAAAACTCTGGAAAGCAGGAATAACCCCGCAGCACTTGGACTTGTTCTGCCCATGCTGTGTTCTGTGGCTCTGCACTGAAACTGCAAAGAGACTATCTCCACTCTCGTTGTTACCACAGCGGAGGTTAATCAACAATAAGGCAATGATGGGGAAAATGCCAGTGTAGAGTAACATTGATGTAAACATTAAACCTCCCCAGAACAGAGATATCTCCATAGACTTCCAGATTTGTCAACAGGCAGGGAAAAAGAGGTGTTTTGAGTGCCTCAAAACCTTGATCATCAAGAGAAATCCTTGCTCAGCAGACCCTATCACGACATATCCATGCTGACTGTAACAGGAAGAATACCCAAGCTGCTGCTGTTGTCAGCACAGAGCCCAGCTTGGCCCAATATCCTCTCCTCAAGAAGGACGAATTTCAGTTCCGTGCATTCAAAGCCAGTTCATGGCGTCTCTGCAGCCCCCTGCAGCCTGCAGGCCTGACTGGTGGCAAAACTATCCCTGAAACAAGCTGACCCAGTGAGAATCTCAAAAGGGTGTGATGTGGCGGCCTGTTAACCCCCGGATTCTGAATGTTCCCCTTGTTCCCTCCCTAGCCTTGGCCACTCCCTCGGTTTCTCCCTGTTTGTTCTGTATCCCAACCCCACCCAGGGACCGCCCCTGGGCCCCTGACAAAACCACCCCGCACCCAGACCCCCCAGTCTCTGCACCTCTGAACATCGTGGGGACAAGATGTGATTAAAGCCATCTCAAACCCTCATGAGAGACCCTTCTCTACCTTCTTTACCAGCACTGCCCTGTAACCCTGCTGTGTGCCGGAGCCAGATCTCAGGGCTGTCCGAAATGGACTCCGGGGTGCGACTGATCGCATGGCCCGAGGAAACCCTCGCTGAGCTCTCAGGGAGCAGCAGCCTGCTAGGCAGAGTCCAGCGGTTACAACAGTGTGAGAGCCAAAAAACTCCACACTTGTGGAGTTCTTTCCAAGGAGAAACTTGGTCTTGTTTCACCTGTGCACTCACAGCAGTCCATCCTGTCTCCTCAGCTACAATTTCCAAATATTCTTTTACCTGGCCTGTTGTTCACCCAAGATGTGATGGCAAAAGAGAGCTTAAAAAGCAAACAACAAGTAACCCTACAATGCTGAACTCCTCTCCCACAATACTCCTCCTGCCTTTCCCTGACTGCCTGTCTCATCCCATTATCATCATTCAGGAGGATGAGGCTTCTCAAACACTTGAGCACAGGCATGGAATGTGGGATCCAGGCTCTGCTTTTGGCTCGGCTGCTGATCCACTGAGTTCTTTCAGCTGCCTGGATCATCCATATTTTCTTCCACCTGCAGGTCAGCCAAGCAGCTGCTCTCACACCTGTGGAGCACAGATAACCTGCTGGATTTGGTAAAGGAATTTAATGGAAGCAAAACACCCAAGTTAGTTAGAAAACAGCCAACCTCACTTTTATGTTTTCTAGGTCCCACAGGCTCTAAATTCACTGAACACCAGAAAGCCCCAGATGAGGCATCCCTTGAAAGTTCTGAATTTGCCCAGTGGAGAAATCAGGGCTTACAAGGCCAGAGAACACATGTCCAGGGTGAACATCCACGGTTTTGGTTCTAAGAGCTTTTTTCTTTTCAGTATTTCTGGGGTTTGTGCCTGCTTCTGGAACTGCATTTTATTTTATGCTATGCAGCTGCTGGATAAGCAGTTCTTTGGCCAGATGCATGAACACTCCCAGGTGAATGCTGTAACTATTAGGAATGTTTTAAGCATGGCATTATTAAGTAATAATTTACTCATTCCATTTAGTCTACGAGGTCTCCTTATCGAGGAATGTTATTCATCAGCACCACTCTAGCTCTCACTCTAATTTATTTATACTTAATGGCCTTTCAAAGACATCTCTCCACATTACTTTCAGGCACCAGAATATATATGGGATATTAAATCACATCATGATACATGACATGTTACAAAAATATTGCATAATTTATATAGATTATAAACATAAGAAAAATCATCCAATAAACCCTGCCATCAAATATTCTTCAGGCTAGATTAAGGCTACATGAGCCCTTTTAATTTAATAAATCAAAGAGAAATAATTTTATTCAAATCTTACCTTTGCAGAGGGAGCAAGCTGTGTGAAGCAGATGAAAGATTGGTATATCTGCACTGAAAATGAAGGGCATCTATCTAGTTAAAGCTCTAGTGCTATTCACATGGATGAGAGGGGTTTTGGCAGTGATGCTGAAATCCTGCTGACCACGAGGCAGTGCAACATGACTGAGCTGGATGACATGATGTTCAAAGAGCATTTCTGACCCTTGCACTGGTCACCACTTACATGTTTTGAAAGTTAAGGTCATTTCTTACAGCTGCCAAACAATGCACAAAGTCCATACTAACTTAAAAAAAAAAAGTTTACTAGATACTACTTCAGTTTCTCTTTAGAGCAAACTGAAAGGGATTTTTTGTTTTGGAATATCTTTGAAAAAGAAAAACAAAAACTGAAAAGCATAAAATTTTTAAAAAGTTAAAATTTTTAGATCCAAAATATCTTGTTAAAATAAATGAAGTGTAGGTGCAATGACTGTCACAGAGTTGCTCATAGGAGCAGTAATCCAAGTCCGTATCCTTGGACTTCTCAGTTGCTCTTCACCTGTCATGTTGCAGATCTGTTGTCTTTTGGAGAAGCACCAGAAACCCAGCATTGGGTTCCTCAGTGGATCCTGGACATCAGAGAAGCATGAGGAGACTGGGAGCTACCAAATAAGAATTTTTATATGGCACAACAGTATTTGAAATCAAACTATTAAAACTTCAACAAAAAATATTAAACTCTTCCCCTACCACTTAAGAAAACCGTTGGGTTTTATTCTTTGAGGAGCTGAGGAAATCCACTCTGCCCTTACTGGGATGGAAACACAGTATTTTTCAGCGGTCAATTTTGATGGAAAACTCCCAAGCAGCCTTAGTTTTCATTTTTGTTCTGTGTGAACTACTTTTTAGCACGATGGATGCACAACACAGACACGCAGTATCCCCGAGGCAACTAAAGCATTTGCTTAGATGGAAAAGGAATAGCAAAAAGATGTTTTAAGCCAAGATTCTTGAAACCAGATCAGTTCTTCTGAATGCTTCAGTTACTGGACAACCAGCCCAAAAGACCTTCCTCATTTTCACAAAGTGCTGAGCCGTGAGCTTTCACTCCCTAAAATCAGGTGATTTTAAGAAGACTTGCATTAGGCTACTGAAGAGTTCCTGTAGCAGCTTCTGAGTCCTGAATTGCATTTTTAACTGTTTATTTGGTCAGCTTGGAGTGGAAATCAAGGTAAAGGATGAGGAACGTATGACCCATCAGCTTGAGCAGGTCCCTCCAGTGTGCAGGGCTTGATGACACAGCCCCCCAGCAGATGATCAGCCCCCCACACCTCTGACTGGTCAGTCCCTTCTGGCTTGAAGGGACTTTGCCCTCCCTTTACCCTCCTATTCTTGACAAGGAAGAGAAAGTGAAAAAAACCTAAGTGATTAAAAAACCTTTTCAATGCCCTACTCTAAGATGACACAGTTTCCTGCAAAATATTCTCTTTTAACTACATCAATACAATGTATTTAATGGATGGATGTTTGCCCATTTGTTAAGGACAATTACAAATCCCCTGTTAAATCTGCATGAAGACTGCCTGTTGTCTTTCAAGAGCCACTGTTCAAACCTCCACCTTTTACAAGCCAAAAACAAAAGGAGTTTGATGTTGAAATAAACTCCAGTATTTGAAAATGACAGTCAGGTGTACAGCAACACAAATAAGCTGATGAAGGTGACATTAAAAAGTAAGAGCTGCACAGAAGCAATCAAACGGTGTTCTCTTTTTGTAGTATCTCTCTAGTGATAGTGACTTGATCTGGGAGGTTTGATACAGCTGTGGGTGATAAGAGGCAAGCCAGGGTGGAACATCCATTATCCCTCATTTCAACCATGTGGAACAATCCAAATCATTGGCTGAAGCCTTGGGCTGGGACCCCACATTGGAGTCCTGTCCCCATCATGGCCATCACAAGCTCTGAAGAAGTCAAAGAGCCTAAAAATACATTTCTAGAGAACTCTACAGCACGCACATGAAGCAAAACAGCACCAAAATTCTCAAACTGTCACATAAGGTTTGGGGTGATTGCCCAGGAATCCACCTCATCTTCCATCTACCACTTCTCAAGCATTTCACCTTTCTTACAAAAAACAACCCACACGCAGGAAGTACTCAGAGACACGTCAAAAGACATAACTGAAGTGCTGCAGACCTCCCTAATACCAATGTTCTGCTCTGCAAAACAAGTTCATCTGCTGAGAGGCTGCATTGACTGCTGCAGCCTGATGGACAGAAAAATCAGGAGTAAATGAGGTACCTTGATTTTGTACATAAGGATAAAGATTTATCAAGTTTTCTTTACTCCTTTAGCAGCAAAGCACCAGAGGGCAGGTTTTAGACTTGAATACTCAGCTTGGGGCAGGTTTTGTTTATCACTTGCACCTGGACAAATCAGTCAGCAGAGCAGGATTGGTGGCTCTGCAATACAAGAAGATGGTACCAGGAAACATCTAACATAGGACTGCAGCTCCTGCTCAGTATTGTGAGGCCAAATCACCTTAAAGGTGAACTCTGAAAGGCAGCTGAAGCTGATGATTTCACATCAGCCACAAAATTGTTGCATTCTGTGGTCATTTCTCACAAAACCTTCTGCAGCTTGAGAGTTTCAGGGCTGGCTTCAGAAGAGTTCAAGCACAGGTTTTGGCAGCAAGCTTTAGCTTTTTATACGCTGAACAAAACACCCTTTTTTGTCTTATAGATCACAGTTAGGTACTGAAGCCTGATTTTAGCAGTATATTAGTTACAGCCTGAATTTAGATTAAATGGGGCTCTGAACGGGTTCTCCTTCATCTCATCCTCAGAGTGTTTTGTTCAGACTCACCTAAGTTTTCCTGGATCCTCTGCTCTTCTGCTGCAATCCCATCTCACCCCAGTGCTTCCCACCTGTGAGCAGAGCTACAACAGGTCAGAGAGTTACAACAGGTTAGAAAGCTACAACAGGTCAGAGAGTTACAACAGGTTAGAAAGTTACAACAGGTTGTCCAACCCAACCAGCTTCAGGGAAGGGCCTGATGGCTGGGTCAGGTGTGTGAGCCCCCTAAAAACTGAAGTTGCAGTCAAACCTCAGACAGTGCCTTAGGTTGGCCCTTCCATCAATACAATCAATAAGGTGGCATTTTCAGGCTCCTCAAATTAAGTCTGGGTTAATAGTGCCTCTAAAGCCTCCTCCTGCCAAGTGATATCAGACACATACAAAGTCTATTATACCTGAAAGCACCCTGATAGTACAAATCCTGAAAATACACATTATAGCATGTTGTATTTAAAAGGGCATTTCAGCCTATACATCTGTTATGGTTTATCTGAGGCTTACTTTTTGCTTGTTTTAGGGTTTTGGGGTGTTTTTTGCATTTTAAGGCAGGCTATATTATCTCTCATGGGGTATTTACTGTGGCTTTGCATGGGAACAAATTTTAGTTGCCAGGGAAGACAAAATGGCATATGCCATAGCAAATACATTCAGGAGAATTAATAGACAGCAGGAGAAAACATTTGAGATGACAGATTCTCCCTGCATCAAGGGTAGCAAATGAAGCAAACATTGCTATAGCAGTTACCAGAAAAACTAATCATGCATTGCTGTGCAGGTGTAAGTGCCTTTTCTTCTTATTTTTTTTTCCCTCCTGCATGCTGTTTCTGGTGTCTTTATCAAACCATTTACAGAAATAAGTTTTTCTACATGGACTTCTAAATAAAAGTGAAAATCACATAGGAGCTTAGAGAAAACTTGATGAGAAGGTGCTTGTTAGCTTAAATGAATCAATATTTAACAGCCAGTTACTTTGAAACACAGACTGTGGCTAGGCTCTCCTTCCACCCTCATATAAGAGATCAATGAGGAATAATTTGCACTATGGTGGTTATACAGACAGATCCCAGCCAACAGCTAAACACCACGCAGCCGCTTGCTCACTCCCCCAGCAGTGTGATGGGAGAGAGAATTGGAAGAGTTACAGTGAGAAAACTTAGGAGTTGAGATAAATGCAGTTTAATAAAACAGAAAAAGAAGGTATAATAATAAAAATAATAATAATAATAGTAGTAGTAGCAGTAGTAGTAAAAGTGTTGAAATATACAAAACAAGTAAGATCACTCACCAGTTGCCATCACAGGCAGAATAGACTTGAATTGGGGAAATTAAGTGGTTACCAAACAAAGAGAATAGGATAACAAGAAATAAAAATTAAATCTTGAAACACCTGCCCTCCACTCTTCCCTTTTTCCTGGGCTTAACTTTAGTCCCAAATTCTCTTTTTCCTCCTCCCCAGCAGCACAAGGACACAGGGAAAGAGGGTTATGGTCAGTTCAACACACAGTGTCTCTGGTCCCCTCTACCAAACCCTTGCCATGCAAATCCACTGCAGTTACCAACATCATTACAGAACACAGCACTGTACCAGCCACTAGGAGGAAAATTAACTCTATCCCAGCTAAAACCAGAACAGTACCCACCCCTTATTCTATACTTTTACTTCATGCCCAAGTCCAACATTTTCCAGCTCATCCCAACTAATCATGATTACCTTTTCTGTGTTTTGATATACACAGTTTGATTGTTGCAGGCTGAAGCCAGTTCTGGTTCCATCACCACTGTGTTTGTCTGGTTCTATCACCAAAATTCATTCTTGATTTTTTTGGGGTGATTTTACTGTAATGCTGTTGATACAGCAAATAGTCAATCCAAAACACAACATTATACCTGCTGCAAGAAAGAAAACTAACTCTTTCCTAGCTGAAATCAGGACAGATGCTTTATAGGAATGCTAAAGAATCCATCAATAAGATGAAAAAGCTTGCAATACAAGAAGGTGTTAATTCTAACTAATATTGATGGAATATTGTCCAGACTTTTAAACCAAAAAATGGTGTAGTTTTTGTACCTAAAGTTGTAAGACCTCATAGGGGTAGTGGTCTGTTTTAATTGCAGTCTGTCTGCAAGGGGGAAGTTAGGGAAGCAAGGGGGAAGTTAAGTGGATCCTTTTAGTGATGAGTTATTCAAAATGAAAAAAAAACCCAAAACAATCAAGTCAAGCCCAACACATTAACCTGGCACTACACATGGGAGGTTCCATAACAACATACACATGGTCTTAATCTGACAAATAAATTATGCCACTGGGGTGCTCTTGCTCACCTACTACATTTATCAGGACTGATTGGGGGCTATGTTATTAAGATATTACAAATATAAACCCTTTATTTTCTCCATTAAAGGTTAGACAGAAACAGCACCCAGCACAGGCAATCTCTGCAAGCACAGGTTTATTTGTTGCAAAACAGCTAGATTCCAGTTGTAGTTTTAAAGTCATTGGGTCTGGTCTCAGGTGGGGATCCTGCAACAGTTCTTCTCAGGAAAACTTCTCGTAAGGACATCTCAGGATGGGTCTATGGGATGGTAAAAGGTAGAGGAGGGATCAGGATTTCTATGCCTTGTCCAGAATAGATGGGATGTGGCAACACCCAGATGCTCAGAGTGGTCAGCTGAATCAGCAGAGTGCCCAGCTCACCTGAGTTATGTGGACAAAGACTATTAAGAGTGACTCAGCACATAAATTTCTTTAGTGTTGCAATCAGCAACACAACTGCTCTTACTTTTTGTTCTAAAATATTCACTGCAATAAATGAAATCACTTACTCATTTGACACTGAGGGCCACATCAAGTCCTTGGAAACAGAGATCCTAAACTAAGCATTAGAAATTGCCAAAGAAGTGCCACTATGAAAAATAAACATGCTGAAACACAAAAAAAAGTGATGATCACTGAAAAAAAAAAAAACCAAACCATGAATCTACATCCACATTACGCTTTTTTCTTTCACTTGTTTGTAATTAATTTTTTTTTTTTGTATTTCTCTCATACCACACATCAAAACCAAGATAGAAAACTTATTAGTGGAAAAAGAATATTGGGAATTCAGGTGAGAGACACCGCAAACATTAAGGAAAGGGAAACTGGGCTCTTAGGAAGGGAGTTTTCTGGTTTCCAGAGTAGGGCAAGGCTCAGCTGAAGCATTTTCTCCTGCTGGTATGGTTCTAACAGTTGTCCTTGACTTGGGTTCTCTGGTACAATTTGGCTTCATGCTGCATCCCTTTTGTCTATAAGGAATTGCTTGATCCTTCTTCTTGCAGGCCAGCTATTTACATGAATCTCATAATAACTCTGAGACTCTTAATTCTCCATCCAACCTGCTTAAAAATGTCCAGTTCCTGCAGAAAGTTTTTGAGATAAACAGATCAATGTGTACTCATTAACAGAGACATTCACAGCACAATCATGTCTATCTATATATTTATATTTTTATCTACATATTTAGCAAACTGAGTTGAAGGACCAACCACATGTCTGCCAGTAACTATTTAATTTCTTCTGCATCTGCTAATTCTGGATGGAAGATGATACAGATTTATTGTAAGTCTACAAGGGGGTGATCCTAATTTAAGCCTGTTAGGTTGTTACTGAGGTACTTGTTCTCTGCATGACGAAGTCCAACCCATTTTGATCTCCAGAGACTAAGCAAAGCTTTTATTCTTACTGAGTTATACCTTTGTAGCTGTGGAGTGGTTTAGAAAATGTGAACTTCAGTTTGACTTTGGCTAGTTTTCAAGTTTCATACTGAAACTATTTTTAGTTTAGATTTTAAATTTAAGCAGTTTTTAGCTGTCATCTGTGGCAGCTCAAGTGCAATGTCCAGCATTTCTGTGAACTCAGTTAGCTTGATTGAATAGGGAAGAACCTGTTGACTAAACAGGAAGTTTTTTATGCTGTAAAGGTTATTAGGATACAGAAAAAGAAATTAAACATATGTAGCAACATGATTTTAGGTCAACTCAGGTAGTCAGAAATTATGACTTAAAAGTGTCTCCGAATAGAAAAATAAATAGTAAAATAGTAGAGATTACAAGGATTCAGTCTTTTATTTCAGTCAACAAAAAATTGAAATTCAAGAGATTTTTCTTTCTGGGCTTGAACCCTTTGCAAAAGAAAAAAAAAAAACTACCAACCAAAAAACCCAGACAGGTACAAATGTAGATTGTATAAATAAAGCCACTGGCTTTTCATTCTCTTTCAGTTTGTTTGATAAGAAGGTAATACCATTTCAGTGGAGTGTTGAATAGGTTTGTTCTTTTTATAGGCTCTGGGAAGTGGGGGACTAAAATTTTCTCCACTGTAATTCTATTTTCTTCATGATTTTGATTTGATTTTTCCTTCAGATTGATTTTCTCTGGCAAGGAGATTTCCCTGGAATCTGATTCTGCCCAACTGAGTCAATGCTCCAACTACCATGACGTCTAACTATGCTTCTTGCGATTTTCAGTGCAAAAAAGGCTTTTTTCCCTAGCTACAGAGGGAGACAACTGAGACTGGATCCAAAGAAAGCCTCAACTCTCACTGATGTCCTTTCACTTCATGCCGGGGGTAAAAAATGAATATGTTTAATTTGAATGCTAAAAGTCCCCAAATATCCCAGTTCTCAGTGGAGGGAGAGTTAGGAGAACTGTCTGGAGAACATGAGGAAGGTTGTGTTTGTCCATCTGCCTCTCACACCCTGGGCTGATGGGCACCTTGCTGAGGCTGTCCTGCAGAAAACAATCATCAGTTGTACTCCTTCAAAACCTGGCCTGAGCATTTTCTCCATCTTTCAGAAAAAATCAGCTTCTTAATCCAGTCCACCAAGACTTGTGGGTCCTGGGTTCAGCTTTCTTTTACTGTAGGAGTTATGGGTGCCTCTCCTACCCTGAGACCAAAGGTGAATCTGGGATGTGAACGGGGTTCCTTTAGGGGAAGGAGGGATGAGAAACAAGACAGTCACTCCCATTTTATCTTGTTGCAGCTTCTCCATAGCATTTGGATAAAGATCCTCTAGATCCAACATCATGGCTCAAGCAGCTGGTTTAGCCACTCTTTGGCAGTAGCTAAGGAGAAGTAGGAGGCTGCTGGTTTGCCCACCACCTGTAGAAAGTGAGCACTAAAGGGTTTCATATGCTCGGAGGTGATGTGGGTTCTTTATGGCGACTGAATTATCCCACAAGGGGTGTGTGTGATACGTAAGCCTGGCCCTGCTGCAGTCTCCTTTTTAAGGCACTATTGATCTCTGTTGTATTTCTCAAGGAAAGAATAGGGCTCAGGAGTTAATACTGAATGAAGAAAAGTGATGCATTAAGTGCCTGGACCATGGAGAGCGTTGGATTTAGGAAACACCCCTGCCTGCTGACCTCTTACCAGCTGGTGCAGACACCTTCCTACTTGGGTGGTAAAATTCCTTCTGAGGTATTGCATGGGACACTGAGATGATGCCAGGCCATTTAGCAGAGCAAGGGCAAAGTATTCAAATCCTTCATTGGCCAAGTGGGCTGGGGAGCCTATTAGACTGCTCCCACCTCTCCAGACATCCTCTCCAAAGGCAGAAATTGGACCTGGTCAGCACTGTCACTACTTGACCTGTGGAAAGGAATCAGTGCAGGAGGCAACAAAAACTTTCCAAAGGCAATTATATTGATGAAAGATAACATCAATATTTGTTTAGCTCAATATCATCAATAATTAATACAGATATACAGAACCATATCAGGATAGTGCTGACTCCAGGAATTCATACAAATATATTCATGATGACTCTCATAACTATACTTGGCCATGAAAGTTAAGACTTCTTGCTGTCACCATGCAGCTCTGCTTCATTTAAATTATGTTCGTGCCTGTTATAGACTAGAATTCCAATTATTATAATAGTATGTTACAGATTGTTAATTTGTGTGCTAAAAAAAGTAACAGGAAAGAAAGAGGGAACTGTGTGACATTGCAAATCTCTTTCCAGTCCTGTATGTTATGAGTTTGCATAAAATGCATTTTATTCCCAATTAAACTATGTCAGGGCCTTGTTGCAGTGCTTCATTACCCATTCTCCACCAAGAGGCATGGCCCCATCAGTCTTGTGATGAGATGCCACCAAATAAGGTTAATATGCCAAGAAGCAATCCAGGGAGAAGCTATTATCTGGTTTTCTACAAAAGCGGTTTCTAGTCTTATTGGCTTGCATTATGTAGTAGAAATTGAATTTATATTGCAGAAATTGAACTTAGGAGGGTACAGTGAAACGTGCATGCTACCCATTTTTCAGCCTAACTGTAGGATGTTAAACTTCCTTTAGAGAGAGAGCAGAGCTAATAGCCCAAGATCTTGAGGTGCACAGTCAGCATCTCAGCTGAAGACAGTGGAAGGACTCATGCAGTTATGATAAAAAGGGTTATACAAAAATCATGCTGAAATCTATTTCTCACCTAAATATGGTAGAAAAAGGCATCAGGCCAGAAAAGAGACCCACTATTCCTGCAGATACTTCCAAGTGCCTTCACAAGATGTTTATTTACAAAAACAGCTATAGCTTTTGCATGTGTAAATCCTATCATTTATAAAAGGAAGTTTACATGATTTGACTGCACAAGGGTGAACCTCCATGTGCATAAGTATGCCTTAGGGCCCGGCTTCAGATTAGAGATATCTGGTCCTGCAAGCTCTGCAAAATTGAAAATTTGTTATCCAGATCTTGCTTTGAAGTATTTTGACTGCAATTTTGCCCATGGGTTTACATGGGAATAAAACAAGGGTACAATTTTTCCTCTTGGAATTATTATTATTACAAGGAATTACTGTGCTAATTCATTCTGAGAATTTAGAAAATGTGGTGAAATTCCAATAGAGGATTCTGTAATGTCCACTCAACATCAGCAAGTGTACAGACTGGAACGCAAACTATAAAATAATGTACTGGGAGTAGATTCATTTGAGTTAGACAGAAAAATATTCAATCATAGGTGTTTAAACATGAGTATTCACTTTCAAGTTACTCAGAGACGAAAAAAAGAGAGGGAAGGGAAGGGAATGGTCATGGCAAAGGGGAAAGGGAAAGAACATTTGAAGCCCTTTTTCCAATTTGGGATTGAGATTTGTTAGTAAAATAAACCAGATTTCATACTTAAAGATGAAACACACTCGGCAGTCTTGGGAAAGGAAACAAAACCCCCTCATGTTTCTTTCATGAGATTTTGCTGCTTAACAGCACCTTTGGTTACAATGTGATTATATTGTTCAGTCTTGTGTTTTGATCTGTGATGTAAAACCATGTTCCACAGAGAGTGTCCCTGTGTCCTGTGCTCTCTACATTTGTAGCCACTCACAGCCTGTGCTCAGTGGAGTCCCTCAGTGTTTGTTGCAATAAATATGAGGCCACTGTCCATAACATCTCTGAGTGCTGAAATTCCTGCCTTCACCAGAAAGACATTTTGAAAGATGTGGTTTCAGGCTCATAAGAAGGGGAATAAGAAAATGAATGCAGCTTTTGGAAACAGCTGTTCTGGAGAAACCTCTCTGGCTTCTTTCAGAAATACCACCACTCCAGTATAATCCATGACCAGTCAAAATATAACAAGGAACAGCAAGGTGCACTTAGTTTTAACGGGTGCTTAAATCCCTTTCTGTCTGCCACCATTAAGCTTGTGCTTAAAGGTTATGACAAAAGTTAAGCCTTTCTTGGGAGCTGTGTATGAGCCCATCCTGAAGATTGTTTGAGGAAGACTCAGCTCAAGACATCTCTCATCAGGCCGCTGTGCTGGGAGGCAGCAGATAGTCAGAGAAGGGAGAGGAGTGCTGAAGACTCTCTAAAGTGGGAAAGATTGTACCCTATAGGAGTGAGGTCTTTTGGTGAACCCTGCTTGGCTGCAGTTATGTTGACAGACTGTTGTAGCCCTGGGGTTGCTAAGGGACCACAACTCTCCCTGAAGAACTGCAGGAGTAGAAAAGGAAAACTAGAGGGAAAGACACACACCCACTCCCAGACAAGCATCTAGAGATGGGAGAGAGGCATGTCTGACTTCAGAGTTCCTGAAGAAACTTGGAGGAGCCCCAGGTTGTTCTTCAAAAGAACTGGCAGAGCTAAGGAGCCAAAATGAAGGAATTCAGTGGCTCAGATTTCTCTGGCATTGGTCACCATTCTGGCTACTGCAGGTTAAATCTCATCATAAGGGCATGTGAAAAGCAGGCTCGCTGCTGTGCACAGGCTGAGCTGGAGAGTATGGTATTGCAGATGTAGAAGGGGCCACCTCAAGTTTCACCCTGAAATGAATGTATCATGAAGACACACTCTTATTCAGATTTGGGATCATGAAGGCTAAGGAGCACTGCAGTTTAAAACTCTACTCCCAACATTACAATTCAACCCCTCCTCGGATGTGTGGATTTTCAGTGCACACTGTCCTAGTCTTCCAAATCACCTTCCTAAGGGGCCACAGGCAGGAAATGTCTGAGGCAACAGCTTCTGTAGCTGCAGGGCTACACAGTCAAAAGTAACACAACAGTAGTAAGTCAAAACACTTCATCACAGTGAACCCGTCTCTCCCTAGGAAGTCCTCTGGATGATGCTAACCTTGAAGTTGACGTTAGATTTACAGCTCAATTCCCTTGGGTAATGATGCTGATTACATCCATACTAATAGAGCAAAGCAAGTTCATTTCCTTCCCCTCTGCAGTGAGACTTCACTCACGGCTGCCACAGGAAAGCCTATGACAGGTTCCTGAATTGCTTTAGATATTTGGCAGCTGCAGAGCTCTTTGCAAGGGATAGAAATCTTCCACTGCTCCAGAGCAGCTGACAGCTGAAGAAAGATGATCAGCCAAATTCTTTGTTGTAGCCACTCCATATACCAAGAAAGGTAGAGTGATTAAACTGATTTATAGTGCTTGGATACCCAACTGCTTTTCTCCCCAGTATAAGATCTGCAGAACAGGTACTCAATTGCTTAATGAAATGAAACAACTCTCCTTCTATTGACAGCAATATTACTTAATTGTAAGCAGAGGGATCCCAAAATGTTGGTTTAAGGCACATTCACCTTTCACATGTGGCTTGAGTCAAAAATCCTGGGGCTCAGACTGAGTGAATTTGCTGGTAAAGGTATTTAGCATGGAACTCATCTGCCTAGCAGGAGGTAGCTACAGTGGAGTTATCTCCCTGTGAGTTACACTAAAGGCTCACTTTCTTGTCAATGCAGAACTCATCTGTCACTCAATGGACTCTAAGACATGATAATCTCACTGTAGAATAGACATCTAAAATATATCAGATGAATCATCTCTGAAAATGTGTAGTTCCCCACAATTTATCTAAATCTGCACTTGCAGCTAAGGTTGCCTGAGAACCAAGAACACCAGGCACATAGGAAATCCACTTAAATGATAAGCAGAATTCTCAGGTGCCTTATCCATGCTGTTAGGCAGAGACCCTGCCCTGCTCTAAGGTCTTGCACTAATTGCTACGTTAACAACTCCCACACTTATATCAGGGGGTCAGTGGTCACCAGATGAGTTATTGCAAAGAGAAAGGGCAGGGAATAAGGCTCTTTTGGCAGCTCTTGCTGTCTATCACTAAAGTATTCATTCCCAAGGCCTTTGATTACCAGGAGGCTGCTGGTAATTTTCAATGGCTTTGGATTTAAAGCTGCAAAGCTCTTGGTTTCTTGGTGTTCTATCAGGAATTTGACTACCAGCAAGGCTGGAAACAAGTGCTGCTGGCAAATACTCTTGACAGGAACCGTTGATAACCAGCACAGCTCAGCACAGCCTTTGAAGGAGCACACCTGAAGGAGATGGCTTGAGGCAGTCCTGTTCAAGTATATTTGCACTGCACATAAATCTGATGATGATCCTAAAGAGGCAAAAAGGCTTAGGGGTAGTTGAGACACTGCTGAAGGTGGTGCCATGAGCGTTAACCAGGTCAGGACTCAGACTGAGGGCTGTGGTACAGGACCCCAGGTATCTTTGGAATATGAATGTAGCAGCGTATCTACTATAACTGCATTATTTAGCATATAGGATCTGAGAGGTTACTAGATTGAGTGATTGCAGTGATTCACACGAGAATATTCACTATTTTAAGTATATGTTTAAATATCTTGTCCTGTTGAGTGTTTATAACATATTCTAAGAAAAAAAAAGTGGCGTCTGAGGTAATCCTTGGTGTTAATCTGCAGCATTTCTCCTCAAATGCTTTGTCTCTCTTTATTTTAGGACAGCCAGACAGCTTTCTTTGGGAACAGCAATGCAGGCAACTGTCACCATATGCTGTGTGGGTTCCCTCTTTCTGCTCCTCAAAGGAACTGACAGCCTTGCCAGAAAAGAAACAAAACAGTGTACTTTACACACACAAAAAGAGGATTTGAAGGTTCTATTCGGGATCAGAATTAAAAAAAAAAAAAATATATATACATATATATATAATCTTACATAGGAAAATTCAACAGAGAAATCTCAGAATAGTTCAAAACCTGGGACATTGGTGACCCACTTTCCCTCTTGGGTCAATGTACCATTCCCCCTTGGTTTCTTCTCTGACTGCAAAGGAGCTTGGACTGTTGGGATATTGGCTGCTCCAAACAGAGGTAAATGTTTTATACCTTCTGTTTAAAAGTCAACGTTTCTGTACTGGAAACATGGGTTTGACTAAACATTTTCTAGTGATTATTTTTCCTGGTATTCTGTGAGGCTGAACATTTTCATTACAGTAGCTGACTTGTGCACTGTTCTGTTTCCTCTGAAAAAAGCAGTCAGCTCCCCCTTACAGAATCTCAGGTGATCACAAACTTCTTCCCACCACCCTTATGCAAACATTTGCACCGTGATGTCAGTGGGAGTTGTAGGTGTGCAGAGCTGAACAGCTGTACCTGTAAAACATCTGTATTGCTAACATGAGGATTGCTGTTCTGGGTTTCACCTCATGTCTGCTACTTTTAACTACTTGGCCTGCTCTCCCAGAGGGTATAATTTGGTTAGTTACTCAGCTGACATCAAAGGTGCTCTTCTGCTGAGGTTTACAGTGCCAACAATTAACAGAATTCCTGCCCTCCTAAAAATGCATGTGTAAGATAAAGCACTGCTGAGGGCAGTTGGCTCGTGGCTACCTGGGTTGTCCATGCCAGAACTTCAGAGCTGACTCAGCTCTAACTGTGCTCTTTGAGGAAGCACATACACATACAGCTCTATTCTTTCCAGGGACAGAAATTAGGCCATTCATTTTTGAGCTGTGCCAACTTGAATTAAAAACCTGGTCAGAATAAAAGTCACTCTATCTGTCTGGCAAGGGTGGTCCTCCTGAGAGCTGGTTGGGCTGAGATCTGAACCACAAGAGTCTCAAAATGTAAATTTGCAATGGACTTTTTGCATACTACATTTTTCTAAATAAATTTTGCTAGAGCCACTTCAGTGCAGTGAGGTGCATCACAAAGTGAAGTTCATTGCAAATACATTGTATTAATCAATTTTCTACTAAAAACATGCTCAGTATCAAATCTTCATCTGCATGCAAGCAGCACAGAAGTAAATTCTCCTTGTTGAGGAAATTTCAAAATGTGTGCATCCACTTTTATGCTTGCAAGTCGTATCGAAGGAACAATTTAAGTAGTCACATTTAGTTTGGACAAAAGGCAAGGTCTAGGGAACACAGACATCTAATTTTCTTATGAAGTTACAGCTGGGCTGCCCGAGGTTTCTCATGCAATTTTGCCATTGAGAAGCTGCATTAGATTGTTTTTCCAGGCAGTTTTCCTACAGCTATGATGAAGTTGATTTATGACCCATCTACTTCTACATGTTAGAACAGCAATATTAGCCAGGCTTCTTCAGTACATATCCACTCTCACTTTCTTACTCAGAGGAAATGTATTTACTCCATACTCTTACACAGAGCTTGGTCTTTATTTACACTTTATTCCCCTAATCATGTATAGGTTAGAGAGTGAAGTAGAAGGTGTATTTCTTAGGCACTATCCCTCACATCGATCTTGAAGTAATAATACAACTGCCTTTAAAGGAAAACAAAAAAAAAAAAGAAAGAGAAAAATTCTTTTCTTCAGGAGCAAAAAATCCTTCATGGGAAGATAACTGAAAGAATGAGAAAGGATGCCATCCCTTCTTACTCCTGTGAATTTGATGATGATGAAAGGGGAAGTAATAGAATTCTTCCATTTTATTCCCATGGGCAGTTCATTCTTGGTCTCTGAAATTAGGGACACCTGGGCAAGATGTCCCTTCTGTGTGGCTCATCCCTTCACTGGGTCCCATGGAGTGAGCACCAGAAATGCAGCTCCACTGTGGCCAACTCAAAATACAATTAAAGAAGGGAATAGATGTGCTCTAAATGGAACTACATGTCACAGAAATGAAATGTCCATAATCTAAATTCTGAAGCTGGCAGAGAAGTGCTGTGGGGAAGTTCTAAGCATAAAATATTTTATCTAAAATGAAGAAAGGAGTTCATTCATTTCACAGTGTGAGCAAAGCTTGTCACTGAAGAAATCATATTTTGTTATTTTTTTCCTGCACTGTGCATTTGCTACACTTTTGAGAGCTCAATGCTCTCTGTGTGGTACCTGAAGTATCCTGCATGGCATTCAGATGCATTAATTGTGAAACTGGTGAAAAAGAAATAGACAGTGACAGAAAAGAGAAGCAAAAAAATAATTGCCAGTGGTTTCCACAGGGAACAGAGGGAGAAAATAATACAAGGAAATCTGCAGATAGACATATCTCAATGAGTCTTTCTGATTTGGTTGATGCCTGATAATTGACAGAGCTCCACTCTCAAGAGTAAGCAGGGAAAAGAGGAGAGAGAGTGTGAGATAAAATCACATGGAGAGGGTTCAGTTGTCATTCTTTTCTATAATTTTCATCTCCAGCATTAAGCTTTTGTATCTTTGTTATTCCAGTGGTGATAGATGGAGAGGTAAGAACACAGAAACTTTAGTTTTATCACCACATATCCTTACAAAAGTCAGGCAAAATAGCAAGTTCCTCAATAAGACAGGATAGTGATGGAAGGGGATGGGATAAGTGGTTTCCAAGGACTCCTCCTTTGGGAAGAGGCAGGGTTTGCAGTGCTGGCTTGGCAAAGAGAGTCCAGGAAGAGCAGCAGCCCTTCCCACCCTCCCTTGGATCAGCAGCACTGCCCATGTTTGCTAGTGTTTGTGGACCACTGGGGCTTGGGAAGATGATCCCAGTGGGGTCCATGGCCCTGTGCCATGCTGGAATTATACTCCCAAGGGCTTGGAGACAGTGGGGTGGGACAGTCTGGGGACATGCTGCACATGCCAAGAGGAATGAAGTGTTTCCACCAGTGGCTGAGCCAACCACTTTTAGACATCTTGGTTAATTATTTTGAGAGTAGGGAAGGGTTAAATATGAGCTGAAACATCTCCTTGATTCAAACTCTAGTTGTGCTTGAGAAAGAAGGCTGAATGTAATCTATAATGGGACATGGAAAAGTCCTGATTCAGCTACACATTCAAGCATACATATAATTTTCCAGCAAATGTATCATAAGCAGTTGCTTAGACAGTCCTGAATTAGGGCCAAGTTTCCCTCTTGATACTAGATTGTGGGGGGTTTTTTTCTACCACAACCCAGTGGAAAGAAGCAAGACAATATTTTGGTTAACAAACATTAGGGAACGTGAGCACAGATCATAATATTTTGCTTTTGATTTTCTCATAGGATTTAAAATGAAAAAAGACAATGGTGCTTTTCATCTCCTCTAAAGTTTATTGATTTCTTGCAGAAGTGCCTTTTCCTTTCAGAAAATCAGAGGATGCTTTTTGAGGAAGGGAGAACGTTCAAAGGGTTATATATTAAAATCCTACATTTCCAGGAAGCACCTTATTTCAGTGTAGCATCTTGTTAAAGTAAATGGAAACGAAGCAAAGTCTTGAAAAGTTGTGTTGACAATAGCCCTGACTTTTAAGGCAAAAGACAGCCCTAATGTTAGAGGATTTATGTTCTTTAGAAAGAGAAAGAAATCATACTGGAAGTTGACTCAAGTAACCTCAGTTCAAACTGGAATGAAATTCTTCTCTGATACCTTTTTCTTTAGAGAGATTAATCTGAAGCTCCTGTTTAGGGTCACGTCATTAACAGGTCAAACATGACTGCACTGAGAATATATTGTCCCTCCAAGGTAGTGCCCTGTTCCCTAAAAATGCAATATGCTGCTGAATATTAAAGTGAAAAGGGTAATCTTTCTAATTGCAAATAAATAATAATAGATTGCAAACATATAGTAAGAATATATAATAATATATTGGCGTGAAGCATGCATCCCTACAGCCCTACTCAGACCAGGTGCAAGAGCAGCTTCAGAAACTTGGAGGACTTTAAATGCTAAATAAAACATTTCATCCTCTATTTTGTCCTCTTTAGTGCCCTTCACTATTCCAATTTACAAACAGATATTGTTGTTTAGCCCAGAAACTTGTGTTTGATCATAACATTTATTTCAAAAAGCTTTGCTGGCTTTAAGGACAAATAAGTAGAAAATCTATTATTTCCTTTGGGAAATTTTTCCGGCAGTTACATCGTCATGCTTATAGAAAACATGTCCTTTTTTCAAATTTAGGTTTGTCTTCACTTCCAGACACTGGTTCTTGTTATCCTTTTCTAGGCTAAAGAGCCCTTTCAGAAGCAGGACATTGCCTGTACATCGGTACTCCCACAGCAGCAATCCAACAGGATTCTAATCTCTTCCATTAGCTGGATGGGTGAACCTAAGCATCCTGGTTTAGGACATTTTTCTTTAATGCTAAAATCATTTTTGTACCTTTCACTTGCAAACCTTTGCAAATTAATGCAGTGTGAAATATGGATTAAGAGCTCTGAGGAACAAATTCAGTAGATGGGGAATTTGCTTTTTGACTTGGTATCTATTATCATCTTTTTACTTTCTTTTCCTCTTCAGGAAATATTGCTTTAGTGGAGAAAAATAAATTTGTTCTAAACATTTAGGTATTTTCTAATGTGTAAGAGATCAGCTGTGCTCTGTGATCAGAGGCTCTGGTGTGTGTTGGACATATCGCATCTACTGCACCAGAAACAAGTTGTGCATTTGCCCAGCATCACCTGGATGGAAATATGGGCCCTCAGCTGCAGCTGAAGCCTCTGCTTCTGCATTTTGGCTGGGGCCTCCTCTGCAATTCAGCAGATGTAGAGGTATCTGCAATCTACATGGTCATTCTTGCGTGTCAACATGGCCCATCCCTTTGCAGGTCAGCTTATCAAAGTTATTCTTGCTGCTGAAAAGAAGTCAAACTCACCATTTTCAATCCTATCTTTCTGGGAATTCAAAGTTTATTTCCTCAGCTTCTTCACCAGGGGAAGACTTATACTGAGCTGACTGAGAAGGAAGAGAATGAAACTTGGTGCTGGAAGTTTATTGCCTCCAAGTGCTTTAATTGGAAGAACTTTAGCAATGGCATCACAGGAGAAACACACTGCTCCTGCATAGGTGCTTAAGGATTATGTACAATTTAGGCTCCTGTATAGACTCTGTGTGAACAGCTAAATCAAGCTCTTTTGTCTCCAATATGTTAGAAGACTACCTTAGCCAATAGTCCGTAGCAACTTTAAGAAGCAAATAATAAAGGTTGAAAGGATTGAGTTTCAAGCCAAGGGACTGCTGCATTTAAAATCCTTCTGACTTCAAAGAAGGTTTAAGATTAGCACTTCATAACTGAGTTTATAATCTTACTAATTCCTGCTGCTCCATTGTTGCACAGGTTTTATATTCAGAGTCCTCAGCACAATGTGACCCTGCACCAGCGGAGACCTTTAGATGCAGCCCTTATACTACATTACAGAACTTCATTTCCCAAGTCCTGCTAAGCACCCCATGTTTATACAATGAGATCAGGCAGCAAAGTTTTCTTGTTATTCCTTAATTTATCTGAGCTACTACCTACAGAGCTTCCACACCTTCCAAAGGCTAACTAAGCACAGGCTGTATTATTCAGATGATAATTTACTTGTTACGAAGCACTTAACCTTTAATCTTGGTGGAGCATGACTCTTTTAGGAGATATTCAGGAATTTTATGGTTCAGCTGTGCTTAGCTATACCCTTCATTTCCAATACATGCATTTTGCAGTGCAAAGGAACCAGAGACCTGGTGAAAGTTCTGAGATCACAGAATAGTATTACTTGCCTAGTTCTCCCAAAATCATCACTCCTGGAGATCTCAAGCCTAGACTTTCTAAGAAGAAAAAAAAAAAAGAGGGAGAATGACTTAACTTAGTTGTGAAATGCTGGGGAGGCAGATGGAATTCAGCTGCTAGAGCAGGCTCTGTCAAACTGTGTAACTTGTTTCATTACCTTTTAGAGAAAAGAAACATAAAATCCATGGATTTAGAGTTAAGATTGGAAACAAGGTTTGCAGATAAGGAAAGCTACAAATGTAAAACCAGCATAATTATTTCTTACACACTTTCATTTCCCTGATCTCCATTCAAGTTAAGAAGTATAATTATTGGTTTAGTTAATCAGCTGAATGGCATTATGAGGAATCACAATGCATTAGGGAATCCATTCCTGCCTCATGTCCTGAAGACAGAGCATCTGCTCCACAGGAGACAGGGAGACCCTCAGCCTCCTGACCTTTATTTCTGCTCTCTGCTCCCCCATTTTACAGACCTCTGGCATTCAAGTCACAGGATTTTCTTCCAAGTGTTTCAGAAGTGCCAGCTGGATCGGTCTGAAGGACAAACTACCTTTTACCGTCATTTAACTTTACCTGCTGTCCTGGGTAGCCATAATCAAGTTGCAGATCCCACATATGTGTGAATCTTTCACCAGTGTTATTTTTCAGAGAGTAACACCCGTTTTCCTGGCCACACATGGGGGACCATGAGAGGAAAGGGATCCTTTTTGCTATTTCACTTGAGCAGAACTTCTACATGCTGCAACAGATCACCTTCTGTACAAAAGGGCTGGGATGGAACAGAGGTTTGAGCCCAGGCTTCAAAGGCAGAGGGGTGGACCACTCAGCAATTTCATATTGATGAAAATTTTCTCTCAGAGATCTTTAAATTTAGTTGAAAAATTAGTAAATTCTGTTAAACTGTATATATAACTTGTCTAGATCATACAGTCCTTGTAAAGTCACCTAGAAAATTAGTGCTTTGTAAATTAGCTAATCAATCCCCTGTCTGTCTGAATACTCAATCCTACAGCACTTTACTCCCTTAGCTTTTAGTTTCGTCTGAAAAGGTAAAAGTCTGGCATGCAGCTCAGAGAGTGCCTAAATTGATAAAAAACAACATACTTAAATACAGATAAAATTCACGTTTTTGTGTTTTTTCAAAAAGAAGTGTGGTTATAGAACAAGGCAGGTGAAGCAATAAGGGAAAAAAACACTTCTTGGGTAGCTGAGGTTTGTGCACCAAAGAAAAAAAATCGCTTTTCCAATCATACTAAATGCACAAGCAGAATGCAAACAAAAGCATATATTGTTTAAATCTCTGAATATCCTTTCCAGGTGCATCATTTGCAAAAAAACTTGAGTGCCAGAAGATGATCAAGGCATAAAAATAGCTCTGAGAAAGAGTAAGGTCAGATGAAACAGCTGAAAAAGTAAAGCATAACAAAAGCCATAGACGAGATGGTGTTCACCAAAAACTAGGTGAATACATATATATACTGAAGGATAAAATAGGTGAGCTACTAGGTAATACCTAGTCTTTTGTTTAAAACTGTCTTAATACCAATGAGTAAGTGGCCTTATAATGCTGGTTTAAAGGATGGTGGCAGAGGAATCAGGGAATTTATCTTTGGGGCAGGATGGCAATCACATGGGGTAAGTTGGTAGAAGCTGTAGCATATCCAAAACTAACAGACACATTGACCAAAGCTGGGATATATTAGGAAAAGCTGAGACTTTTGTAGAAAAAGAAGAAGATAATATTGCTCAAGTCTATTGGAGTACTTTGGAGGAAACCTGTCTGTGCACAAAAGACTGTAGTCTGATGAGGTATTTCCTCACATTTCCTAAAGGCTTTTGAGAAATGGTTTTATCAGAAATTCTTAAAAAGTTAGTTGTTTTGGAATATGATTGAGAAAGTCTTTGCATGGACAAGGAGATAGCTGGAAAGTAGGAATAAAAGGGCAGGAATGTGTGGGGTTGTGCCCAGTGCCATCCTACAGAGGGTTCCAGCACATTCACTTTTCAAAATATACACAAAGCGTGTGGGGAAGAGCCTTGTCAGTGAGCAGGCTTGCTGATATTTTATTATTCAGATTAGTAAAAGACAAGTGAACTGAAAAGAATTGTAGAATTGCAGTATTATGTGACTTCATGATTAAACGGCAGATGAAATTTGACACCAAAGTGTGAAGTAAGGAATTTCATTTTAAAAATGCCAAAAAAACCCAAGCACAATCTTAACTTTGCATACATGATTATGGGCTTTGAGCTAGTTATTACTGCTCAAGAAAAACATCTTGAGGTTAAAAAAGCCACTTTCATGCATCTATTAGCTGGATGCTCACTGACAGCTAAAAAGTGAAGAAATAAAAAGCAAAAAGAATAGAGAATAGAACAGAAAACATCATTATGCCATTATATCAACCCATTAAATAATCCCACATTTGAAGTAATGCATGCCATTTTAATCCTACCTCTTGAAAAGGATACAGACAATTGGATAATACTCAGAGGAAGTTGCAAAGGTGAACAGAGGTACAAAGTTATTTCCATATAAGCCACTAGACTGAATAGAACCACCAGCAAAGATACAAGTTGTGAATGTCACAGTGGAGGTGGCAAGGTGGTGAATGCACTTCATCCTCATAATACAGGAATTAGAGGTCATCAAGAAATGATGCAAGGTGGCAAGCTGAAAACAAAACGAACCAAAAGAGTGGGTAATTTTTGCACAATGAATATTTTAAGTATGGTAATTTTGTCAGACTTACAGATTTAGGTGTTGTACAAACACTTAGGTGTTGTAAATGCTGAAAGTTTGCATAGACTTAAAGAAATTACTGTACAAGGTCAGGGGAGAAAAGTCTTTGAAGGGTTGCTGGACAGAGGAGTCAGCCAAGTCCAAGAGGTTCCCTGGACCAGGCACAGGAGGAGGTTGGGTGAGTGCGGCTGCCTGTTCACCCCCTCCTCTCTACTTGTGTGAGTGCAGCACTCAAAAATGGCATGGAATACGTTTTTCTGTATTTCTTGGAGAGGAAAAAAGGCATTGGCTGAAGCATGATTCTCTCCTCATATCACCCCAACATGGAGGAACCTTGTACAGTTACTGCCTGGGTCAGAGAGAGACTTTTGCTAAGAAAGCTCAGTAGAAAAGACAACTTGCTCATCTCAGCAAAACCAGAGCAGAGGCTCAGCCTCTGCCACCTTCTCCTGCATGGACAAACCCCCATCACAGCCCATGTCCCTCTCTGAGCCCTGGGAGGTGCCCACAGCACCGCTGTCACCATGGGCTGCTCCCACCCTCGGGCATTGTGAGCCCCTCCGAAGGGTTGTGCTCCCAGGAGCTTCCAGCCACATCTTTCATCTGCAGCCTCGCTGAAGTTCAGCATCTGGCCTGGCACTGTCATTGGGGACTGTCTGGTCACTAGAACTGTCCCCTTCTCCCCAGCCATATGAAAGCTGGAAGCTTGGTGGGAGCAAGTGTGAAGAGCTCTGAGCTGCTTCTGCTGACACTCCTTTGCTCTGGCTGAAAAATGCCTGGGTGTCTTTATCACAATGAAAATCAGGCCCTTTGTATTCAAATGAGGATGAAGTTGCTGCATAATTAAAATAATCTAATGGCAGGAAGTCCAGAGGGAATTCGCAGCTTCCACCATAGTGGATTTTCAAATACAAACACTTTAAAAAGCAGAAGTGTATCCGTATAACACACAGCTGATTTACAGCCTAAGTGACAAACGTCTTGGGGCTTAAAAAATAATCTCTTCTATTTCAATTCTCTCTGTATCCCTCAGCAAATGTATGCACAGCCTGAGAGGCACAACTAGCCCTGCTGAAGGATATTCTGATGAAACAGCTGCTGCAAACAAGTGTATTATATTACCACAGCAAGAAAAAGAGCATGAATACAGCGAGGTGCAGAATGACACAGTCAGCATTACCATATATATTTACCTAGGCTAGAGCTCCGTGTAAATAATATATAAGGAGTAGTTCTTTGCTGTGTCCTAAGGGAGGAACAGCAGTTACAACAGATCATCTTAATACGACATAGTGTCTAGGAGGCCCTGGAAAATTCCTGACGTAGAAGTTCTGCCATAGTGTAAAGATGTGCTTGCTTATGACCTAGCTTTTGCAAATGCTTGGATAACCCATAAAATGCCTTTTTGGCAATATTTATTTATACATAACTCATCTGGATTTACATAAAAGTGCAAAAAGCTGCTCAGCACCAAAGCCCTCTCATGGAAAGCTGTTCCTCAGCCATCACCCCATTTGATTTTTCTGTATGGAGATTGAAGGTGACCATGACTCATCTGGGATGACAAGAAACACGATGGAGTGGTAACAGACAAAACTGATTGCAGTGCTAAATGTGGATGACTGCTGGGACTGTGAAGAGAGGAATGGGGTTGGCACCACTTACAGAGCAGAAGCAATAAGAGGAAGGTCTGTACAAAAGAAGCAGAAGAAAACCCCATGGACACAAGAATAGCTAGAAAGGAGTTGTTACTTTAGGGGGCTGTAAGCCATAAAGTGTTGAAGAGGAGTGAGTAATAACATTAGAAGAAGCCCAAGCATCAGGGAGGGAACTGACATCTAGAGACATGGCCAAAAAAGAGTTGTCAGTGAGAGTTCAGGGAGAAGCTAAAATTAGGTGAAAAACAAGCCAGAAAAATGGCTGGGGGAACATAAAATGGAATTAATGGTTGTCATCAGCATTTCCAGTTAGTTGAGAGGAGAAGGAAACTGGGGAGGTGATAAGATTAAAGGGAAGCAGGTGAGTACAGCCCTGGCAAGATGCTGGGTGTGATGGGTAATGGCTTGTAAAATCAGCTGAGTAGGGCTTTTTCTCCCAGAAATGTTTAAGTATTAAAGGAGCGGACCACTTCAGGAAAGGAAGCTATGAAGGAAATAAAGGCAGCTAATAGCTGGGGATGCAAGATTGATCGATGGAGGAAAGAATAGGAATAAAGAGTAGGCAGAGATGTCACAGTGAGAAAAACAAGGGAGAATGAAGGAAGAAAAGAAGATCATGAAGAAAGAAAGATGGAGGAGGCTGCAGCTTTGAGCCACTTTGTCACAGTTTGTTAGTCTGGGATTCTGTCTGGGACCTGAAATCATAGCTGAAGGAGCACAGGGCAAATGCTTGCAGGAAATTCCTCCAATGTCCCTGAGCCCTCACTTGGCCCATTAACCATGCACTGGCACAGGTTTATCAAAGCTGGAATGCAAAATTAAGTTTTGGGGGAGAGCTTGAACATGTGAGGGGAAAGCAGATGGAAGAGAGAAGCACGCAAAACATTAAGGACAGAGAGCAGATGAGAGAGGGGAAGACTTCATCACTGAGATAATGCTTAATCCTCCACAGAAGTGCCTGAAGCCACTTGTTACTCATATTGAAGAGAGCATGGCATGGAAAGTAACGGAGAGAAAGCTATAATCACCACAGAACCATCATAAATGCTGAAACATATCCCCCTCATGATCACATTAGCAGCTGAATCGCTCAGCTTCTTCATTAGTCTGTGCTGGAAAAAGAGAAGGGAAACAAGGAATAATATTTTTTTTATAAGGAGTTCTTTTTCTGAGCAAGCAAGTAAATCACTAGCCAGCATCCCAGAAGAGAGTTCCTGTGCAGAACTCATTGCACGTTAGTTGTACATCATTTTGTATTAAGTGTTGGACATACTGTAGAGGGACCAACTTGTTGCCATTTCACATTTCCCAGTGGAATGCTGTTTCCACACTGATTTCTTTCTCTTGACAGCTCTGGTAATACCCTGGATGTGATGGGTAATTGTTTGTAAATTAAAACAAACAAAAAGCAGCTTTCTTTAGTTTGGTGCTATGGAAAATCTATTTTTCTTCCATTCAGATGTTTTTTGCACCTGGCTACCAGAACCCATCTGCTTTTGCACATACACAGGAAATACTGGGGCAAGAGAACATGGGATCTCCCTTTGCTTTCCACAAGCAATAATCAGCATTTTGAGACACATCTCTGAAAATAAGGGTTTAGGGAACATGAGGACAATCACTTGCTCTGGATCCTCCTCTGGCTGTGAGACTGAAATCACAGCTCTTCATTTTCAGTCACTAGTATGCTAAGGTTTCTCAGAATAAAAGTATCCCATTCTCTTTGTGTCATGTAACAGGCAGAGCCAGCACTACTTTCTTCTCCATGGGTGGCCCTTTAAGACCTAGATAGACTATGAGTTTTCAGCCATTTCAGTCAATATTTTTCATTGCATGGAGGAAACCAAGCTTGGAGAAAAAACAGCAGCCTGGCCTGGCCTCCTGCTTCCTTCCCAAGCCTGAAAGAGGGTAACTGGCTCATGTGCAATAAAGATGTGCCCATGAGCTCAGCAGTCAGACCCTACCTGTAACATCAGTAACAGCTCACAGCACCATTCCCCAGCTTTTCTTCCCCTCTCCATCAATCCGTTATCACGGAAAGGTAAAGCTGCTGCCAGGCACCTCTGTGTTTTCCTTGGGGCTATTATTAGTTGTCCTTTAGGTAGCAAAAACTTCTACACAAACATGAAAGAGAGCAACAGGGAGTACAGCTGCTGTAAACCATGCTGCGTTTGGATGTAGGAGACTTTGTTCCAACTCCTGGCTGCAATAGTCCTCTGCAAACAGTGTCACTAGTTTGTATATCCACCCCCTGACCAAGAGGATGGCTGTAGCAGCAGGTAATATCAACAACTTTACAAGTACAGACAATTTAAAGAATTCAAAGCATTTTAAACTTGATAATTTTGTTATATTTTACATGAAAATGGCAGGAAAACAGCTGAGACTAATTCTGCTTTGACACCAAGGGATTGCAGTGGAGAGGTGTTAGAATGGAAAAAAAATCAATGTTTAACTTCCTATATAGTCCACTCCTGTCTGAACTATTCCCTTTGGTCTCTTCCCTCTGCTTGTACAACATGCTCCCAGGCCTTGCCAGCTTCAAGTTTTCACAGCTATTTGTTTTATGCTATTAATTTAAAGCTGATTTCCCTAAGGTGTGCAGTGACTTTCCCTCTGCTTTTCCATCTCCCAGTATAATGGGACACAGCCCTGAGTAAAGCTTTAAAGATGCAGGATGATGCAAAGTGCTTACCAGTAGCAGCAATATCACATTTTTAGTCTCCCTCTTGAAAAACTGTTATGAAAAAGGTAGGAAGAATGCCTTTAAAGTCAGATGGGGCTTAATACACACAACTTGTTAGACTGTTGTGTAGCATGAGTCCAGGGTACATGTATTAATCCATGATTCAGGTGCAGTAGCAGTAGTCGGACCAGAACTATTTTTGGGGGGAAAGGATTTTCCTTTTGGTCAAAAGTAGAATCCTTAGTGCTAGAACATCCATAATATGTCTCATTAAGAATAGGCACAGTCAAAACCGTTCTGAAACCCAAAAAGGCAGAAGTGCAGCAGTTCAGGAACCATGGCAAAACTGCTCCCTAAATCAACTGGTGGCCAAAGGCTACTTCTGCAAGGCTGGTGCTCATGCACAGGTAATTCTAGGTGATTATGAGTGAATGGGTGATTATGATTATGCGTATGTGTTTGCTCAAGAAGCATCACACAGGCAAAATCTCCCCTCGTGGCCATCTGGGCTTCCTCTGGGGGTGCAGTGGATACTTGTGTGCTTCTCCCAAATTCTGCTGTCCCTGGTACAGATAGCTACAGATGTGTGCACAAACCCTTCAGTTGTACAATATGCATCCTACCACTGTCTCAGTAAAACTGCAGGCTGGCAACTTTTTTGACAAATAAGCAGCAAGTAATGAATGGACATAAGCAGAATGAGATTTTAAAAGAAAATCTGGGTAATCCACGGGTCATGTAACCAGTAGGATAAATAACAGATGGGCAAAGATAATCTTGGATTGGAGGCTGAACAGTGAAAATGCAATAGAGTGACTTAAAATGAATTTGCAATATGAAACCGTCCTCTCCAGGACCTCTGACACAGACTCCCTGTACTCCAGCAAGGATTTAGAGTCAGGAGCTGTAGAATCCATCTCTATCTGAATTGTAGCAAGAAATTAAAGGGAAAGTAGACAAGAAACCAGCCCTTTTAATGCTGAGAAAATACCCGTGTCTTCTATTCATAGAAATAAAACATGGTATTAATGTTTAAAATAAAGTGACAACCAACCATTAAATCTGCCACAAATAGGAATAGAATTCTTTCAGGGTTACTGGAGTCAGTGGTGATCTAAATAGGCATGAAATGAGGTTCTGAATGTAGTGTTGCTTTCCTTTTCTTTAGGTCCACAACTGGGATATTCACATCACCACTACAGGAAGGAACCACTGTTTCTGGAAACAAACCAGCACAGGGAACCTCCTAGGAGAGAGGTTGTTTGTAGGAGAGAGCAAAGAAGCCATGGGCAGCATGAGTGGCTGTTTCTTGGCTTTATTGGAAGCTGTGTGTTTGTTTTGCTGGTTTTTTTTTCCCCTTTCACTGTGAGGAACACTCTCCCTGGAGAAAGCAGGCTTTACCCAGCTCTCTAAAGGCTCTCTGCTCTTCAAGCTGCCTAATTACAAATTACGTCACATCAACTCATCTGAACCCCCATGCAGAGGGATTATAGACATTTAGGGAGTCAGATGAGGCTGCTAACTCTCAATTCACTTTGAACATTTCACAGATAGCTACTAATCACAGGCAGTCTCTTCTGCGCAGCTCAGGAAGCAGGGTCATGTCTAATCTGGTAAATCAGTGCCCCTGCTGCAGTTGTTCCTGGGTAAACGCAGGACATGTGGGGGAAGGAGGTGACCTGGGCTTCCTACACTGCAGTAAGCAGATTTATAAAACCGGAGTGGGTGTATCACAAGCAGAAGCTCTCTGGTAAGGTGGGAATTGAGGATGATTTCAAGGAGTTATGGGCCTTTTTCAGGGTTTTACTCCAAGTTGGATGCTTTGAATTCTATTAATTTAAAATCCCTTTCCAAACTAGAGAAAGGAGGATTTCTACCTGGAAGTTTACTGCTGAAGCCAATAATTCACTGTTGATCTTATTTGTTTGCTGAAAGTATGAATCTGTTGGGTCCTGAGGATTGGACACTCAAGAGGCAGCAACAGGTTCTGTGAAAGAACCCCAAAAAGGCACAAATTCTCTTATTGATTGCATTGAAGTGCTGCCATCCAGACAAAATCACAAAGGACCTTTCCTGAAATATTACTTACAGGTTTTGACATGTCTGACTTTTCTGGAGTCTCCTTTGCCACCTCACTAACTCTCCCAGGAAATGAGAACAAGCTGAAAACCAACATTTGTGACCCAAGAGGCATCCTCAGATTTGAAATTTAATCTGGTACCACAATGAAAATAAAAACTCAGTGTTTATTTGTGGTTATTTTTTCTTCCCTTAGCACAAAATAGTTTCAAATAAGGTACTTGTCCTTATTGAAACTTCTTTTTTCTTGAAAAGATCAAGTCATTCTGCTTACTCAGTAATTGTTGGATTTCATTTTGTTATCTTAAACTGGATGGAGCTCTGAGAAACCTGATCCAGTTGAAGAGGTTGCTGCTCATTGCCAGGGATTTGGAATAGACAATGTTAGGTATTTCTTGGGTGTTTGATCACAACTTCCCTGCAGGTAGAAGCCAAACTCCTCTTGATTTTAGCAGTGTACCTTTACCCCTAGGAGCAGATCAGAGTGAGGGCTACAAAAGCAGGATTTTTGCAGCCAGCCCAGGGATTCTCAAAGCTATCCCGAACCAAAAGGAAAGCCTGGCAGGTTTCAAAGAGCCATTTACCAACTGTGCCCCTTTTATCTCATTGGAGAGGTAGGGGAGGAAGGCAGTGATATGTGGAGACAGCCAGACCCAGATCCTTCCCTGTTCTGATGACTTTCCTTCCTCTTCTAAAATAAATATTAGCAAAGTGGTGATGTAATTTACATCTCAAATGACACAAAAGCTGCAACAGAAGACATGTCCTGCAAGGTGACTATACTTGGATATCTGGACAAGAATACCCGATCTCTAAGAACTGCAGACCCCTTCAAAGTGCTCTGTCCAGCTGCTAGACAGAGGTACAGAAAAGCTGTACTCTTCAGAGCTGTGACCTAATGGCAGAGTTTATAACTATGATTATTTTTATTTTTTTCCCTCAGACTCTCCTACCTTACCTATTATTCATATTACTTCCTCTTGTTTCAGTAGAGAAGGAATAACCCAAATTAAGGAATAGGGATAATACTGCCTTGGAAGTTATGTGTTAAAGGAGAAAAATTAATGGAATGAAGCCTCTGTATCATCTTTGGGTCTGAGTTGATGTGCTATGGGGCCTCTGGGGAGCCTGGCTGGGTATATTTAGATCTTGAGGTTTACATTCAGCAAGGCACTTAATCATGTGCCTTGACATTATGCTCTGGAGTGCTCCTTCTGGACTTCATCAGGAGTCCTCGTCTCTCTGACCTTGTTCATGAATGTGTAGCTACATCATTAGGTTCATCTGCATTAAGGACTTTAATTAGAAAAGGACTTCATCTGAAAGGTTCATAGCTGAGCTGAGGGCAGGGGGGAAATCAGCTTTTGAAATCAAGTCACTCTGTGTGACAGCCTTTAGCTGTGGATTCCTGCATCTGAAGGTCTTGTCCAGAAGGGTGCTGCCTTCTGTCTACCAGCTCTGGGTGTGATTCAGGGCAATTCCAATGTCAGACACAGTACTGACTTGTGTCTTCATAAAATGAGGCCAAACAAACTAATAAATATGCAGCACAAAGTGAACACTCACACCACATAATAAAAAAAGGTTTCTGTAAAAAGCTGTGATAAAAAAAGTTTACATTTATCATCCCACTTACTTGTATTGGGTCTAAAATTAATGAGCCTTAGCTCTAAACTCCATTTAAGACAATAGTTAATTGCTTCATTTTAATAAATTTTGGCAGAATGGTGAGTATAACAATGACTGAATGCTCAATTATTACCTAGGCTAGAAAATAAAGATATACAGTATTAATGATATACACAATCTGAAAAGCAATTAGGATCCTGAAGGTAGAATAGGCAACTCACTTAAAAACAGGGTAATAAATGAACTTCCTTATCAAACACAGGGGGAAAAAAGGTCTTAAAAGCAAGAAATCTCATTGCCTGGGATTTGAGCTTGATTCATTTCTTGTTCCCCTCACCTGTGTCTGTGACGTGTTCAAAACCTGTCAACAGCGGTGTCATGGGAACACAAGAGAAGCAAGCAAAGAGCAATGCATTCATGCTGAACAGCTTGTGCTGTACAGAGTGGATGCAGTAACTGCATTAGAGAGCTCAGCTTTACAGCAGCATCAAAAGAGGAAAGGGGAACATGACAGATCTGGAAAATGAGGGTCAGAAATGAAAAAAAACCTTTGGAAAGAATTAATCTTCACTGCACTTTCGTTCTACACCTCAGACACACAGTGGTGTTTTTCTAAACCCACAAAACTGTGGGGTGTGGGGATGATGTTTCTACTCCTACCACTTCAATTATTGTAAACATCTTCTTTTCCCCAGTTGTGTTCCCTCTGTGGACTTTGAAATCTCTCTAGAGCAGGGCACATCCCCTTGTAAATCGAGTGTAACCGGAGTCGTTTGGTCTCCAGGACATCTCTGTCACCTTCACATCTGCACCAAGGACCCCTCAGAGAGGTGAACCCTCCTCAGCAGGTGCCTTCTGAGTGCATCACTGCAGTACCCCCCTCGTATGGCAGGGGCACAGCATGGGGTGGAGGGAATCTGGATAAATATTGCTGGAAGTGGCAATATTTCTTCTCTCTTGCACCTACCCACAATGTGGTGTGAGAATGTTTACATAAACAGCCTTCTCATTGGGCACTGAAGGAAAAGTCTAATTTTTTATTAAATTCCTGCATCTCTCGAATCTTTGAGGTGCATAATATTAGCTTTCATCTCTATTTTTCCCAATTAAGAGAAATTAGATTGTTTCAGAAGCACAATGACAGTTACTCTAGATGGTCTTTAACTAATACATTGTACAGAAGCACTGTACTACCTCTCCTTTTGATTTACAGATTATTATATTCCCCAGAAGTCCAAAATCCTGTTTGCATTCATTAGCAAAGTTGCTGCCTAAACTCAGGGCATTTTCTGAATCGTTTTTTGTTTCTTTGACAAATCTCTTTTCTTGGCATTTTGCAGCACCGTATTTCCATTTTCACAACTGCTTTTTTGGTTTCTTCTTCCATGACTGATTGTGCTCTGCTTATCTATATTTAATCACATTCACTATTTGATATTACTTTAGAGTCCAATTTCGAAGCCCATTATCATCTGTGGGTCTTTAGCATAATTTAAAAACCAGAAAACCTTGATTTTAGTGCCATTATACCCAGTGTTAATATAAACAATAACAAATCTCACATCCCACTGCTGGCTTTTGCAGAGTCTCTCACGGCTGTTAAATTTTCTTTTTAAAGACACGGTTTCTAGAATTAACCTAATTTTAAGCACTGCGCTAATATCTCATGCCTGTATAACTCTCCTTCTTAGATGTTATTTTAATTAGGAACCAAAGAATTGGGTTAAAAGCTTTACAAATTTCCTACCCAAAGCAGTGATTGGTTTCATTACAGAAGCCTTTACACTGACAGTAAAACTCAACACGTTCTAACAAGCCAGAGAAGCACGACCCTTTTTTTTATGAAATCACGTGGGTTTTCAAAGTAGAGCCTGTATCACCTGTTTTGTGTCCTTTAAAAGCAGATTCCTCCTTTAAACCAGATCCATTCATAGGAGACAGGGCATCATTCAGTGGCTTTGGGGATTATGTGATGGATCAAATGCACAGCCTGACCAGAATATGAAAATCCTGACTATGGCTGCCACTGCTGCCTCTTTTTTATTATCATGGCTGCTCACTGGAACTGCTTTTCTAATAAATGTTTGCAAGATGAGCCTGTTTCCACTGCTTTTCTACTCTCTGTTTTCTGAATCCCATCAGCTAGAGCTTGTGTGTCCTGGCTGAGGCAGGATGCTCGCCTGAATTAATCCTTGAAGCAGTTCCTATTCAGCCAGCTTTGGGACCTGTAGAGCAAGGTGGGGTTTGTGTGCTTTGGTTTTTCCATTACTTTTTGATTCAGGGACTCTGTCGAGACATTTCAACCACTGCATTTCTTGTGCCAGGCAATACTTGAGACTTTTCTTAGTGGTTTTAGTATCCCTTTCCCCAGGTGAAACCATGGCAGGAAAGTTACTTTTTTCCCAAGGATAACTGTGCCTATGCCTAGAATATCTATTGAGCTGCTGTTTTTGGAAGTCAGCTTGTTTTCCATGGGTCAGTACAGACCTCTGAAAGCTTGAGAGAAAACATCTTCCAGGCTTGGGTTTTCACTGAGGTTTCTCCAGCCTTTCAGCTCTTACTCCTCCTGAGCTCTGCTTGCATGGAGACAGTGACTGAATTTGCTCTTCACGGCTCCAGGGCAGACCCAGATGTTCTTGCAACACATTTTAGCTCCCCAATATCAGGTGTGACCAGTTTCTGTCTCTCCTGTGCTTTCCCCAGCTTTGTGTTCTTTGCTGCTAGTATGATGGTGAAGAAGGGAATTGCAGGGCTAGACAGAGTGTCCGGTTAAAAAGGTAATTAAATTAGATAGAGATAAGGGAAGGAAGTTAGAAAAAAATGCTTGGACAAAGAGATGAGGACTGGGAGGTAGAAGAGAGGCCGAGGACAGGGAAACAAGACTGGGACAAAACAGTCAAGAAGGGAAGGGAGAGACACCTGGCACACTGGTGCTGTGAGGTGGGCAGAAAAAGCTCTGTCCATGGTGGATGGAAAAGAGGTTCAGACCTACATTAGACTCTCCTGCCACTGACAGAAAAGCATGAAACCCTCTGGCCAGCTATGTGCCCTGCTCTTCAGTGCCAGTCTGCACTGGGAACAGTGACTTATTCCTGCTCTAATTCACTTATCCCAGTAGCCATGACCAAATGCTTTCTCTCTGCTGGTTGGGGCAGAGGGACTAATTTATGTTACACCATATTCTGAGATTTACCCTGGGTGGTAAGGAGGTTCTGTTTGGGTTTTCAACCAAAACAGGACAGAGGAGCCTTAATATTAAACAAAACTGTCATTAAAAGATCATTACTGGAAAGCAAACAGTCAAATATGAAACATAGGTTGACAGCAGAAATCTCTCACTGCTATAAACACATCTTGTAAATGAAAGGCATGTGGAAGCCTTAAACCCCTCAGTAGTTACAACTTCTGGTGCACTTTTCACAAAAGTCTTAAAACAATGAAAAACTAGTTTTGTCACCAGTCCTTTCATTTTCCTTTCCTTTGTTTCCATTTGTGATTGCAAATGGTCACAGCATATGGGTCAAGAATGAATTTTAGACATTCTTTTTCCAAAGGAGGAGTAAAAATCTTTGACATAAAGATCAATGGGCGAAAGTTGGTCAGTTTTATCAGGAGATGAAGGTAACCCTATCAACCTCATTAACTGCTTTAATATCTTTGAAGATGAAAATTGATTCTTCAGAGCTCACCTGTGTGGAGGGAAAGGTGAAATAACAGAGTGGAAATTGGCAGCTTGGAAAAACATTTCAGTTTACAACTCTGTGAAGAAGCTCCTGTGTGTAAAGTGATTTACTTAACAGGAGGGTGTAAAATCTGGAAAAGAGAAAGCAAAAGACCCACATTTGAGATATATTCTGCCTCTCCTGATACCCCATCTCATCTCATACTGCTTTGTCCCTGCAGAATTCAGTTTCACAGTGGGTTTTACAGACATAAATGACTAGATGGCTTCCCCAAGATCATGTGGGGACACCAACCAGAACCCCTCATCCTGTCCTGAGTAAAGAGGTGACCTAAGATGAGATATGGGGGCCACTCAAACCCAAGAGTATAAGGAGATGGAAGAGATGTTATTTTGTCTATCTCCAAGCAGTCTGACTATAAATTGTGCCTTCTCCCAGAAAATCTTTGATGTAGAAAATTCAGCTGATGTAGTCACCACCCAGTCTTAGAGAGGAAGGATGAAAGGACAGCAGTAAAACTGATTTTTGAAAGGGCTGGGAATTAATAAGAATCAACTTCTCAAACACTCAACACACAAATTTTATATTTCTGAAGAAAGGGCTGAGGCTGCCAATATATTGCTTAAGTCAGGCTAATCTAGCTCATAAAAAAATAGGTGATTCTAAGGAAATAATCGTAAACCTGCCTTTGGCCACACATCACTTTTGAACTTTGCTTCAACCACAGTACAAGACAAGACTATGGATTTGTCTAGGGACAAAAGCAAAATTTATTTCCCTGTAAATAAATCTTTTTTTATTGTACTGGTTTTAGCTCGGATAGAGTTAATTTTCTTCATAGCATGGAGCTATGTTTTGGATCTGTGTTGAAAACAGCATTGATAACACAGGGATGTTTTAGTTATTGCTGGGCAGGGCTTACACAGAGCCAAGGCCTTTTCTCCTTCTCATCTGACACCTCCAGACAGGAGGCTGGGGGTGCACAAGGTGTTGTGAGGGAACAGAACCAGGACAGCTGACCCTGACTGACCACAGAGATAATCCACACTGTATGGCATCATGCCCAGTACATAAAGCTGGGGGAAGCAGAAGGAAGAGGGAAGATGTTCAGAGTCATGAGTTTTGTGTTCTCAAGTCACCTTTATGCATGATGGAGCCCTGCTTTCCTGGGGATGGCTGAGCACCTGCTGCCCATGGGAAGTGAGGAATGAATCCCTTGTTTTGCTTTGCTTGTATGTGGCTTTTGCTTCACCTTTTAAACTGTTTTTGTCTCAACCCACGGGTTTTTTAATTTTTGCCCTTCCAACTGTCTCTCCCATCCCACCGGGAGGAGCTGTGAGAGTGTCCATGTCAGCCTTGGCTGTTGGCTGTGATTAAACCAGGACACTGGTTTCCAGTATTTAAACATTTCAAAATAGATGGAGACCATTTTCTCTCAAAAGGACATGATTAAGAAGCCTGCCCACCAGGTTGTCAGTCCTCCACCCTTCACAATAAAAGGTGATTTATCATGCAAGCAGTCTGAAATACATTTCTGGAGTCTGCATCCTGCCACTTATTCCAGACAGTAAAAAGAATGGTTTCATGAGCAACCATGAGACAGAAATGGAGAGCAAGGGCAAGTACAATTCAGTCCCTGACTGTTGCAACATTTCCTGATGCCATTTGCAAGTGATATGGCCCCTTATTTTCTGCCTCAAGCTCTTCAGGAAACCACCATTCATCAGTGCTTTTAGATTAGTTCAGGTTTTTAGAGGGCAAGGGCAGAAGTGCCTCCATACTGGACTCAGTAGTTGTTCTGAATCTACACCAATTACAGGAGACAGACTGTGAATTCATATTTTTATTGAGGACCAACTCAGCAAAGTAATTGTGCAATTTTCTAGCTAACTAGTGCTGTGATTCATCTCGCCTACCTTAAAAACCAAGCTAGTCACTCTTCATGGTCACTGGGAGACCATAGACACTTTGGGGACATCATTTATCACCTCTATTCACAATCTCAGGCTGCTCAGCTGCTCCCTACCCTCTGTGGCCTCCATCACCTTGCTCAGACATGGATGTCTAAACTGCAGACGAATTTTAGTCTCACTGCCTGATTTTCAGAACAGATAAACACCCAATTTGTTTAAATGTCAGGGGCCTGTTGAGGTGTTTGGAAATTGCTACTGTTTAGCCTATTTGTGGTTTAACTTTCTCAAACCCTGTGACTTGATAGGACCATGAGATTGTTAGGGCTCAGGCAAAATGTCACCTTGGTACTTCCAGGACACTTTCCCTTCAGTAGATATATCGAGGCAGGGGTATCCATTGAAATATCTCCTGCAAAATAGATGGAAAAGGCTCTGCCCTCAGAGCTTCCTAGTCCTGGCAAATCCAGCTCCTAACTTTTCTCCTGTAGAAGAAGGTTCGTCTCCTCAGCAAGGCTGGGGTCTGAACCTCAGCTGGACTTCTGACCCTCTGAGACATTTCAACATCAAAGATTAGGGCTGCAAAACTGTCAGAAAGTTGGAAGCATTTAGAGCTGAGGGACCCTCCTTCAAAGCAGCTGTGTTAATCCTATCGTAAAATTAAACTCGTCCTCTCCAAAGCAGATGTGTTTTTCTGCCCCATGGAAGTCAATGGAACTTTTAAATATGCTTCAATAGGGCCAGGTTTCAGCCCTTGTTCTCTTTTAACCCTTTCTTGTGCATTTTACTAATCCAGGTTCTCTTATTTAGCTCAGCTCAGGGAATCTGGGGAGAAAGTAAGCCTAACAAGCTGGTTTTCCTCAGTAAAGATAAGTGCAGTAACTACTTCCCTTGCGGAAGTTCAGAAATTTTATGGAAATGCTTTACAGTGGACAGAAAATGGAAAAATAAAAAATTTATTTTGGAGTTGTTTGGAAACTACAGGTCTCCTGAATTCTCATGGTGTTCAGAACTTCTTGAGTAAGGGCTGAAGAGCAATTAACATGCAGTGCCTTCCAGCATGGTAACCAAAAGGTTCTCAAAGTTTTTCAGGCAATGGCTTCTATTCCTCATAATTTATATTTTGACACTGGAAAAAAAATGTCACATTTGAGAGAGCATTTAGCAGAGGTTATGCATTTTGCTAGCTTTCCTTGACTGTTTTATAACCAGTTATGTAGAAAAGTATTTCTATTTTAACCCTGTCTCACCTTTGCAATTGAAATGCTGCCAGACCTGTTGGTCACACTGCAGACTCTGCAGGGTACTCTAGCTCTCCGCATCTGAATTCTGCAGCCTGATCTCTCTTCTCAGTTTCTTTCTTGCTTGAGCCATGGTCCATTTCCTAAGAACTAGGTTAAGTAGTCTTTGACCTTTTCTTCTTCCCACACAAAGCATCTTCTCTGATTTCAAACATATTTTCCTATTGGTGCTGATCTTAGTGGGCTACACAAAATGTATACAGACATCCCCATGAGAGGAGGAGAGAGCAAAGGAACCCTTAATCCCTCAGAGCAATGTTCTTGCCCACCTCCCAAGTGTTGTGCTAGTACCCCCGATAGGCTGAAATTTTTCAGTACCCGTGCACACACTCCAGACAAGTTGTGCAAGATATTGATGTTTTCCGAATACCTACAAGAGCCTCACTGACCCTGATGTCTTTCCTACAGATCTTCACAGCCGGAGGAAGGAGTTTCCTCCAACCAAAACCTGCAATGGTGCCTGTCTCTCTGCTCCACACTGGAATTCAGAGCCTAAATGCCCCTGTGCATCTGGACTCCTGCCCAGAAGAATAATGGATAGAGAAGGACAAGGGATGTGGGGAGCAAAGAGGGATGGCCAGGGGTCCTGAGCACCTGTGGGAATGAGAAATTGTTATAAACAATGTCCAGGCTTGGTGTGAGACCACAGGAAGAGGAGGTTGGACTGGAGGCACCTTTGGCTCAGGTCCTGCCAGGGAAGCTTCCTGCAGATGATCCCATCTGGGTTCTAGCACTGGCTCTAAGGAGATATGGGGAAGAAACCTCTTCCTAGGAACCTCTTCCTGCTGGGATGGACCAGCAACATCCAGCTCATCTGCTCTTGACCTTTGCAAACAATAAAGGTTTCATGACACTGTGACTGAGCATGTGTGAGGAGAGATGTGTGTAAGTCCTGAATTTATTATCTGTATTATTTCAGGATTGTTTGGCTTCAGTCTTCATACATTTCTTAGAAAGATTCAGAGGACGGAGTGAAGCAGCAGGCATGAGATACCACGTATCTAATCAGGGCTCAGCCAAATCCCCCAAAACAAGAAAGCAATATTAGAAAGGTGCTTCCACACTCTTTCCTGATTCACTTTTCTGAGATTTCTGCCCAAATAAGGGGTGTTGGAATGAAGGCCCATGGTGATATTGCCTGACCCTGAAACTTGCATCTCACAGCAACTGAACAAGGATATAGAAAAGAAAAAGTTGTTAATAGATTCTTCAGGGGAAAAACCCACAAACCTAAGACAGAAATATTGAGTTCAATCAACACAGCCTGTCAGCCAAATTCTGGTGCAAGGGGTTCTTCTAGATTTGATGGGCTTATTCTTAAAAGGCAGAGGAAAAATATTCAAGCCCAAAAGTGTGACTGTTTGCAGTTCACAGTATGATACAGATAATTACAATTGTCCTTATGTACAGCCACTTACCTGTAATTAATTAATAAAACAATTATTGCAAGAGTGCTGCTGTAGTTAGATTTTACATTGAACTTCAGTAGAGAATTCTGCTGCTGCTGAATACCAAGAGCTAAAAATAATCAATATGAAATAAGGGCTGCCATAAATATTGGATGGTACAGATTTGTCCTGCGTAAGGGAAAGACAGGAAACAGAGTCAAAGGAACTCATTCAGCATTGAAGGAAAATTGATTGAACATGAAGTAGTGAAGGACTGAAGATACTTCTTCCTCCTCCCCTTCATCTGGGGTGAAAGTTCCTGTTTGGGCTTTATGGGTGTGTACTGTCAAGTGGTCTGACTTTCAGCTCATAATCTGAACACTGACCGCTTACAAATTGAGCACGGGGAGTCGCTTATTTTTGTTACAGAGTAAGGGGAAATAAAAGCCAAGAAAAATTCAGCATCAGTTGTTTCCCAGCAGGATTTATGTGTGGTACCAGGACAGTGAGCCACTAAAAGGGCAGGTTTCTATTTTGCCAAGAACTGGGATAGATTTAAAAGGACTTACAGTATCAACTTTCACAAATATTCTTTCTGATATATCCATATCACTTCTATCTTAGTTTATTGAGTTTTACCTTTGCCACAGTGACATTGCTTTACCTTTTCCATCTTGTTTGACTTATTTTACTACTGATGTGGGATGCATATGGGATTCTCAATCATGAGCTCAAATGTTTTCCTTTGCTCCCCCTTCCCACTGCCTCTGGCATCACTCTGGCACCAGCCATGCAAGGAAACTGCATTACACCATTTGCAGACACATCACACTCTGGCCAGAGGCCTGGGGTCAAAGCACAGGATTTTCCAAAGAAATATCTCCTATGGCTCCAGAAGACACCCACATGACACACAGTATTCCTTCAGGAAAGATCACAGCCATCAGACCTCCCTGGTAGCACTGACAGAAGGGATAAGGCATGTCTGGGTTTTCCACATGATATACATGCTGGTGAGAGCTGGGACAGAGCTCTGAGATGATTTAAACACATCTTTTTATCTTGAAGCTGCAGTATAGCACAAGACTCTGCCACAGCTCATCAGTCAGGGGTTGATTTCATTAAGTATCTTCCCCTGTTCCTCGGTCATTTCTGAACACACAGACAGCACCAAGCTTAACAGAGATCCTTAATGCAGGACCTCACTCTCCAGTGTGAGAACAAACTGTTTATTTCTACCCAATTAACTAGACAATTCCTGATTAATTGTTTTCAGTAATTAATCTGGAGTAGGAGTTTCCTTCTTATCCCTCAAGAATTTAGTTTCCTTAACAGTCTTTGGCAAGATATTTAAGTTTTTTTAAACTCCAGCTCCTTTGCAATGACAAAACTATGTTTATTATGTTTATATGTGAAGGACATCATTTATTTATTTTTTTTTAATGAAAATCCTGTTAATTCTTTACAGTATATCAGAGTTTTATATCAGTATTTTCTAAGTCTTTTCTTTAGTGTATCTTACACATTTTTTTGTCTGGTGTGAAAGACAGAATCAATTATCTCTGGATTCTCACACCACTCCTAAAGCTGTTTTAAAGGGTAACAATATATTTGCCACTGAGATTGTGTTTATTGCTCTGCATTGCTCACACAGTAAAGCTCAGCTTAACAATACTTAGTGATTCCTCAATTTCATATTTGAGTACCATTTAAATGCTTGAGTTAATACCATCTAGCTTTACAATTTTTGCTTTATTTCAGGCTGCCTCTTTAAACTCTGCAGCAGTACAGCACAGTTTGGGTGTAGGAGTCTTCCAAACCTGTAGTGAACCATGAAGCAAGGATTTCTTTTCACTCCTTTATAAAATAGCGAGTACTTCTTTCTAGTCAAGGGTAGTTTATGAATATAATAAGATGCTGCAATATTTCAAAGTATTTTCTCAGCTTTTGTTGTCTGTAATAAAATGTTGAAATAAAATTAATAAAATATCACAAAAAGCCGTAGCAAATAAATCCTTCCAAAACACATTAGAAGGCTCTATTGAAGGAACAGAACTGCACATTAATTTTTGAATTATACATACATGACAAATCATGGCAAATTGAGCATCTTCTGCAAGGAGTGCTGACTTAATGCCCTGTCAGTTTGGACCTACTGTCTCCTATCCCCCTACAGATAACTCCTCCCTTCAGTGAACTCTGGCTCTAATCATCCCTAGGCATGATAGCCTGGAGCTCATTATCCCAGTGTGTGTATCCTGTGGTGAGAGTGACCTGCCACTTTCTGCCAGCCTGCACACAAGTGAAACTCTCAGTGAGATGTTTTTTTGCCAATTGCTGTCAAAGGCAGGCTGGATTTGGAGCTGTTTGGTTTTTTTTTTTTTTTGGTCAGTGCTTGCAGCTTCCCTCAAGTTGCACCCAGAGGAGCTCCAGTTGTGTTTTTGGTGCTGTGGTATCCAGACCTTAAAATGACATTCACCCATCTGTGCAAAATGCAAATCATGCCTTAAAGGTTGGGTGCCCTGGGACTCTGCTACCCCCAAGACTGTCTTTCCCTGCAGTATCCTGTGGGAGCTGTGAAGCCTGGAGGAAGCGAGGGCTTTGCTCACCTGTGGGTAGATGTCTGTAGGCAGGGAGTCTAACAGGAACCAGCCCTCCCCACCTCCCTCTGGAGCTGCTGTGTTCATCTGAACACAGCCTGGAGCAAGTCAGATGGCTGGTAATGCAGAAAGCACTGCAGATTATCAAGGGACCTCAGGGTAAACTGCTCCAAGGTGGTCACCTACCTTGGGTCCCCTCAGCCTGGCTGTGGGTCTTCTTGGAGCAGCACAAGCAACCAAGGAAGCTCAGGAGACCCTCAGGCTCCTTATTTATATTTTTTCAGCCTGGCTTTGCCCCTTTTTCCCCCCCATCAGAGCAGAGGCTGAGAGTGGGGGGGACAGCAGAGGAGAATTTCCCTGCGGTGCAGGCTGCCCCCGCTCAGCACTGGCACCATATGTCCAAGGGAAGGGTAGGAGCAGGTTGTCCCTGGGCAGCTGGCCAGGGGAACAGATGGCACTACGAAGGCACTAAAGACTGTGAATCAACCCTGGATGTGGAGGGCACAAGTCAAATAAGAACATTTAAAGGTCTGCCCAGCCTGCAGTGAGCCATCCATTTTAAAGGAGAAGACACACCATTTGGAAGTGGTACTGGGGATTTGGTAATTCTTACTGATGTGGTTTTAGGAGTCCCAGTCAAGAGGCTTCTCCTTGAATCTCAGAAGCTAAATGTGTCCCATCCTCAGAAACAAGACCCTCTTCTGTTCCCAAAATATTGCTCTGTTAGGGGAACTCTTTATATTTCAGCAGAGAGGTTAATCTGTTTTTTTCTTTTAACAGCAACCAAATCAAACCAGGCTAAATGACTCTGAAGAACCCTGGAATGCACCCAAAGTGCTGTGCCATGCTTGATGCTGTTCCAGACACAGGGCAGTGCCTCCTTCCTTGGAAGGAACAGTCTGAGACAGGGAAGTACCCTCTGAAGCAAAAAAAAATTGTGCAATGAGGCCAGCAATGCCTCCTGCTAAGATTGTGGATGACTCATTTCTTATCTAAACAAGAAGCAGTGAGCATTTGGAAAGAGAAGAGGCAGTTTTTGCCTGCTTGGCTGTGCTTTTTGGCCACCGGGTCAGGAAGGTGCTAAAATCTGCTGCAGAGGATATTTGCTTCACAGACTCAATAAATCTCTGACTGCTCAGGTGAGAAATGAGTCCTCCTTGCTTAATAAGTTTTGCATGCACAGTCCTTCTAGTTTTGATCAAAATTTCTTTTAAATTTGTTGTTAAGAGTGAGGAAATCTCTTTAGGCGTCCTTTAAGCAAAGAAAGGTCTTTCCCATCTAATAGTAGTTTTACTATTATCCTAACCCTAATTCTGCTCTAGTCATGCCCTGACTGCTTTAAGGGCACAAAATAACAAATATTTCACTACATATTGTTTTCTTGGTCTCATTTTTGGAGCCGCTATTTTAGCATTTATCAAAGATAATTTTTTTATTATGAGCAGTCAAAAGTAACAGTCACTGTAATTAAAATTGCAGAAGAGTTTCCATAATAAAGCTGCCTAATTCCCAGATATAAAGTACCAGATTCTGTTTGGATTCCTTCACTAACATTGTTCACCGATGAATAATATTCATTTATAGATCTCATGGGAACAGCAGTTTAAAATGGCTGAAGGAAGATGATTAAAGGGGTGATAAGAATCCCTTATAAAATGTTAGAAACTCTGGTACATAAACACATCATTAACTGTCTGGAGACAATTTTCATAGATTTACTGCCACAGAGGTGGTGCAGAGGAGTGACAAAGGTCCTGGCAGGGCTCCTGCTGTGGCACAGCCTCTCTGTGTGTCCTTGTCACCTTCATTTAGCCATGAGCTCTATGGGGGTGCCGAGGCACCTGGTGCCCCCAGCTCTGAACCAGTGGCCACCACTGCAGGTGTGGGCATTTGCTTCTTGGGGACACATTGCTGAGGTGCTGCTCCTCCTGTGGCACCCTCCCTAGTTGGATGGATAACTGGTGGACAGTTCCCCAGCTGCAAAGCAGGTCTCCAGCAGAATTAAACCTCTGGAGGTGCCCATACCTGAAAGCAAGGCTTCTGGTTTCTTCCTTATCTTTTTAATGCAGGAAATCAAATGACTCCATCAAGGCATGGAGATACTTCCCTCTACCTACCCAGAGGGAGGCATAGAAGTGAAATCTTCCCAGCTCCATGAGAACCTCTGAGAAATGCAGAGGCTGGCACTTGTATGTGCCTCCGCACCCCAGTGATGGGCTGAGCTGTCCACGGGGCTCTTTCATCACCATGCACCAGATGGCTCAGCATCCACACCTGCCTGGGCAGGGAGGTGAAAAACAGCAAAGTAATCAAGAAGCAAGCCCTTTTTCCCTTCCAGCACAGCTATGCTGGGGTGATGGCTCTGGGAAGCATCACCTGCATGAGAGCGCTGTAGGCTTGACATCCTCTGTTTCCTGTGGACTTTGATGTCTGTGCCCTGGGGAGGAAAGGAAAAAGAAAATGAACAAGCAGTGTGAAATTAAGTGTCTTTATTTAAATAGAATCTGTACAGAGGGCTGCTCCAGGCCATGGAGGAGGCAATGACTGAGCTGAAAGTCGATAACATCAGGGACTTCTGTTTAATCCATGCCATGTTTTCCTCCTCATTTTGGCTCTCCAAGCAGCACCAGGTGGTTTTGTGCTGCTTAGCCTTGGCCTTGGACACAGGAAAGGATAAGGGATGGCTCCAGGACTTGGCTGAGAGGGGTGAGCACCTTTTACAGGATTTTGGCTTGCACAAACCCCTCCAAGCTGTGCAACCTCCACAGAGCTGTCCACAGATGCCAGCCTGTGGCTGTAACTGAGAGAGATCATCATGCAGCAAGGCTGGACCTAAAGCCCACAGTATATTTTCATTCTGCTGGGAGAAAATAGATCAGGGAATAAAAAAAAAAGGCATTTTTTTTCACTGGTGCTTTTTTCCTAGCCACTTTACAGCAAACTGAACTGAAGGAGGGGCATGGGACTAATGAATTTTGACCTGTTTAGTCATAAAGATTTATACTTCTGGCTTAGAACTAATATTGACCAATCAAATGGCTCCCCAAATCCTGCCCATTTTATAAAAGTTAATCATACCCTCATGGTAGGCCAGCTACAAAATAAATTTTGATTTACACCTGTACTAAAATGATCACTATTTTATGTTGGTCATTAACAGTATTTCACACTGGAGAGTTGTTACATTAGAAAACAGTAAAATGGTTTGTATCACATAATGATATTATATTTGGACACCACTCAGAATATCAAGGGCTTATTGAATTTGTGTCTGAATGGGAAATTTGCTAAAATCCTGAGCATTGCAAGTGGCAAAAGCATGTACTATTTTCAGAAGTTTGTTCTGCTAACATGCAGCTAGTGAAAGAGTAACTTCTCTGACTTTGGTCCTCTAAGTGATGCTGATCCATACATTACTCTGCAATGACCATGTAAGAGGACTGAATATTCAGACATGTTTCCTCTTTGGTCCATGAAATTTAGAATTATAAAATCATAGAATGATTTGGAACGGAGGGACCTTAAAGATCATCTTGTTCCAACCCCCTGCTGTGGACAGGGGCATCTTCCACTATCCCAAGTTGCTCAAAGCCCCATCCAACCTAGCCTCGAACACTGTCAGGGATGGGGGCATCTACAACTTCCCTGTTTCAGCACCTCACCACCATTATAGTAAAGAATTTCTTCCTAATATCCAATGTAAACCTGCTCTCTTTCAGTTTATAGCCATTCCCCCTTGTCACTACATGCTCTTGCCAACAGTTGCAAAGAATATCAGTGTGGGTAGGTCTAGATGCAATTTTATTCTTGCAGCAGAGCTAAGGTTGTAAAAATGCATAATTGATAGGTTTTTCTTTTTTTATTAACCTTGTTTCAAAAAATGTTTCCTGTGTCAGGAAGCATACAGTGTGACTGCCCCAGAGAACAAATGTTACAGTGGGGATACTGCAACACGTGTATCAGACAACGGGGCTGCGGAAAGGAAATATCTATGGACGGATTCTTGGTAGATGTGTCAGAGATGTTTATTTCTCCAGTACCATGGCCGGGATCCGCCGAGGAACTGAGGCAATCACGGGACCCGAGGGTCCTTGCCCACTCAGGGGAACACAAAACAACCAGTGGGGAACGAGGCTGACCAGGGGCAGGGAAACCTCGTGTCTCCCCCCCCAGGGCCCCTCTCCCAGGACCACATGGCAGGGGGAAGGGACCCAACAAACAAATATGTTACTCATAATCCTGATACCTGAGGGCTCAAAGAGGAGCTGCTTCCGAAAAGATACATGTGCATGCATCACACTTGTGCTTGTACAGTGCCCAGATCCTGGGGAGTTCTGATGAGGATATTCAAAGAAGCTTGATGGTGCACAGTCCAGCAAAAACATTTCTGAATCAGCCTCCAGAAACAACTGTAAATAACTGCACCACTACTATCACAGCAGCCTAATTTCCTCATTGCGGAACATTTAAAATCATGCACTAAAATGTGCAGGAGAGTGAGACTGAACAAAAGGTCAAGTGCCTTGTAGGGAGTGTGATTTTCCTGCCCTAATGTTGTCTTGATAAGTAACATCTGAAAGCTCCTACATTTTCAATGTTTTATGCACAGGAACAAAGCAGCTGACTTTTAAGAGGTGGCCACTTGCAGAATTGCCTGAGTGAAAGGTGAGTTTTGGCAGGACTCCTTGTAGCTGCTCGTATGGCGACCCCTCTGCAAATACCACCTGGTGTGTGACTGCTTTGTGCTATTAAGTGTCTGAAATTTCATCTGAGATGGTACATTTTGTGTGGTTTACCATAGAAAGGGAGAATGTAAATGAAGCTCTCCATCTCAGCTTATTTTATTTTTCTTGGCACAAGGTAGCTGCTGTTAAAAGACAAGAGTTTTGCATACAGCTTTCACTCACTGCTATTGTAGGAATTACTTTAACTTCCTGAAGCATTTGCATATACAGGAATTGTCAGTAAAGCAGATCACAAAAAGGGTTCATTTCTGCTGGACGTGAGCTCTTAGGAACCAGAAATGAATCTATAATTCTCCTCCCACTCACCCCTCTCCCCCACTGTATGTGTGATTGTATAAGCACTGAAAGAGAAGGAAATTTCAGTCTGTAAATCCAAATCAATTTTAGGCCAAAACCACAAAAATAAGTCAATCTGTCAAGTCAAGTTTACCCAGATAAGGGGGGAGGTATCCAAACAATGCAGAAAACCCTGGAGAGGATTTAAACATTCAAAGTGATATGGATCTGCTCAGAAGGTGAAAGTTATGCTCACAAATAAACCAGGGTTAAATCGTCCCGGCTTTCAAATGCCTTCCTTAAACTTGTTTATTTGCTTATAATTTCTATGTTTCAGGTTTTGCTCCACCACAGTGCCTTGCTTTGCTCCTCCCATAATGTGTTCATATTTTCACCTGTCTGTTTTCAACAGCTACTTGTGGAGGAACAAAAACCAGAAATTCTACCAATTATTTGGCTGATCATTTTACAGAGCTGGCATGAAGAGAAGAGATGGGGAGCTGAATGTATTGTCTTGTTCTAACCAAAATTGCTATTGGGTTCTAATTTCTTGGATGGAAGGGAAAAAAACCCAGTCTTGAATTAATGGTGAAGCTTGGAGATGGAGAGAGTTGATAAAGCACTTTAACAACCTGCGGCTCCCTGAATGGCAGCTGATAATTGAGCTCACAAACTTGTGACTTGTGAGAGCTCATCCATGAAGGGGGAATGTAAAAATTGCTTTCATGAGTTTTAAAACACTCATAACTTTATTAAGCTCTCCTTTTCACTAGTAAAATAACTTTAATTGCCCTTCATGGCTGAGGGATTATATTTATTCTAAAGTGATTCATTTTTGTCTCCTGTTGAAAGGATTCTTTCATTTTGCCTTTTCTTGTGCATCCCTCAGCTGTTTGCGTGGCAATGAAAAGAGGGGAGGAGAAGGCTGTCACCAAAGCTCTGGCAAACCGCTGATGTTTAATTCTTTGTTTCCACTTGATGGGTTTATACTGTGCCAGTTTCTCCAGTGGTGTAAAGGGACTAAGTTCCCTTTGACAGTCAGTGAAAGCTGGGACCCTCATAAACATTTCACCATAACAAGCTCTATAATTAAAAATAATAACAACGAGCATTCAGCAGCGACCAGTCTTCAACCTCTTTGTGAATGTTTGGGTTTTACAAACAGTATCTTGTGACAGTCACAGGCCTTGCTATGCTAGTTGGATGCTTAGAAGATGATGTTTGGTCATTGTGCAGTTGTTCTGGAAGGTTTGGTCCCTGATTACATATGTGCATGTTGTGTACTACTGGATTTCTCACAAATCATGCTGACTGAAGGACTCCTACACCATCCTGCTTTGGAAGAGTTTCTCAGATCTCTGCTTGCCAATGTTAAGCCAGATTTCATGAAGTGGAGCTTCAAGGGCTCTTCTTCCTGAAGGTGATCAAGGAGGAAGAGTAAGTATTGAGCCAACGAATCTAAATTGAACACTGTCCTCATGATTAAGGTGGCTTTTTCTCATTAGTGGTAGTTTGTTTCTACATTTTTGATCTTAGCTACCAACTTTGGAAATTCTTACTCTGTTAGAGTCAAGATCTTATAACAAATTAGGCTGGCTGTGAGAAGAGAGAGGACCTGTGTGCTGCCAGACCTAGGAACATTATCATGGACCTTTGTGCTGATTCCTGGGAAAACACTTGGAAGAGGAAGTTGTTTCCATTCCTAAATTTGTTCAGTACTTTTGTTGGAGGCTTTGGCACCTACAGACAGCACAGCACAATACAGATTAATTCTGAGAAAGCTGGAATTCAGAATTAAAAAGCAGAACTGAAGTGGAAAACTTTATTCCAGAGTAAGAAATTGAGCAGACAGAAGGTGGAGAGCAAAACACTGAAGCAAAGGTTGCATTTATTAAGAAGCTGGCAGCCAAAAATGCGGATATTTTATGATTGCAGAGTTACTGTCTCCTGGCTGCTTGGCTTGCTTTCTAGCTAACCAGGTTGTTTTGTCCCAGGGATTTAATTTCCTGTACATACAGTTTGTCTCATCACTTTCACTTTTTTATCAGTGATGATGGAAAAGCCCAGCTCTTCTTTTCCTTTTTGCATTTTGGCAAGATTCAATAATCTCTTCAGCAAATTAACAGGCTGGTTATTGGCTGAACCATCATTTTTTAAGTGAGCCTGGCTGTTAGAGCAAGGCAGATTTAAAGTCGTAGATTTCGTATTTAGTGCAAAATACCTTTGTTTTGGCAGCAGCAGCAACTGAGGAGAATCAGGGAAGTTTTAATTCACCGGCTGTAAGGACCATATGTACACTATAACACTGTAATCTAGTTACTTCTCCAGCAGAAATTACAGCTGAGCAAAAGGGACTTGCTGAACAAGGTCTGTCATAAAAATGGGTACAGCTCATCAGTTCTCAAAAGCAACCATTTCCAGAAGGTCAGGCTGGTCCCTGGCTCCCCCTGGTTAACAAAGATTCAGAGGTTTTCCAATTTCTCCTACAATGTTTTACATCTCTGCTGTTTCTAGCAACCTGAAAACGAACAGGACATTTCCCCTCCCCACAGTCCTATGCTGTGAGGCAAGACCAAGGTTTTATAAGACTTGCCTGTGAAAGGGATATGTTCCTGCTCTCATTCCTAAGGGTTTCTTCAGGAATTTCGTGGGCTCATGGTGCCGTGACCCCTTTCTTCAGAAAGAGGCCGACAAGATAGAAGCCAGTTTAGTATTCACAGATTCAGCCAGGATTTTCAAGTGCTTCTGTGGTTTCTTCTTTATAAATGGGCAGTTAAGCCTCCACCTAATCTGACATTGCACTCCTACAGTCTATGAGCCTGCCAAGGTGTTTTCTTCAGTCTGTGGAGAGAAACATTTTAAAGTCAGGACTGTAGGCATCTCTAGGATGAGATAAAATGCATCTTAACTTCTCTGAAATTTCCCTGGTTGAGTTTCCAATGGCCACACAGGGAGCCCAGCATAACTAGAAACTCCTACACAGAAGTCTGCATTTTATGTGTCTAAATTCTGTTAGATTAATTCCACGGTAATGGTCACAGCGAGTCTATATTCTAGTCAACAAGGATTCTCAAATTAAGTCTTTTGATTGCCCTTCTGTCCTTAATAGTCCATGGTGAAAAGAATTTCCTTTTATTTTACTGTTGTGATTTTAACCTGGAAATTCAGATGAGTCCTGACAGTTGTAACCATGCAAATAGCAAAGCAGTTTGCAAAATTAGTAAAGAAACTGGGGTTTTACTTTAAATTACAGATATTTTCTGATTCTTCAGAGTGCTTATTTTGCATTGTAAGGTGAGTTTGCTAGGTTAACTGCATTAAGAAAAAGGAGATTTATGTTTGTAGGATCTATCTAAATATCATCTCCCCCCTGATGTTCTAGTCTAATGGGATCTGAATTATGTACTGATATCTAACCTCTGTAAACAGATTGAATCTAAATTATTTGTATGAAGGATTCAAGGACATCACTTTTGTCCTTGCTGCTATTCCCTCTTGACCAGCTGGTCTACAGCTCATGAAGAAAACATTCCTACTTTTGAGATTGATGAAGAAACTGTTTCCTAGAGGAGGAAATAATATTAGAGGCAGAACCCTGAGCTGATAGAGGGATATTTTCAGCAGCAAAGCACTGTGTCTTGCAATCTCCTAATAAATTTTCCAAAATACTGTATGGCATATCTGTCTTCTTGATTAGGTAATTTACTATGGTAGAAATTGGTTTCTCCGTTCAGATAGGAAAGTCTCACCTTCCATCACTTAACCATTGCATCTACAGAATGTTTGACAAAAACTTGAGGTTTTTGCAAAAGGTAATGCTTCCATGAGGCACCAAATCTTGTGAACAGTGTCTGGTTGCTGCCTGGATGGTGACCAGAGCCTGACTTGCAAGCAGCTGTGCAAAAGCATCTCCATCTGGAGATCCATATGGATTTCATGATAATCTCCAAAGTGCAGTTCCGACATCCAGCTCCTACGTGACCACTATTGCAAATGCTCGATCCATAGTTCTTGGTTGTCTTAAACCATAGATAAACATCTCCTGTCTCAGTAAAAGAGTACAACATAACAAAATTACAAAAAAATTTCCTTTTTGACCCTTTCTGTATATGCAAGAGAATTTTTAAATTTTTGTTATCTGTATACAATTGGATTGCTTTTGCAGTGGGAACTACTTGAGAGACTTCAGATTCTCCATCCAGGGTATTAATCAACACATCAAAATGAAAAAAATTGTTCTGAAGCGTAAAGATTTGTCTAGCTACAGCATATGAGAAGTCTTCAGGACAGTTCAAATTTCCCACCTGGAGAGTTATACCGAATAATTAAATACTTTTTATGAAGGATGGCAAGAAGTGAAGTCAGTCCCTTTGTTTCAGTTTGGTTGGTCCACTGCTTGTACTTCAACCCCTGTTCTGTTCCATCTGTGCAGCTGGGGAGTCCCTGACCCAGCGATGGATTTGTAGGTCCTGACAAGACAGCAAGAGGAGTCAGGACGAAAATAAGAGAGTATGTCAATCCTGCAGGTTCATGCAGAGTCACCACTCCAGATGGAGCAAAACACAGCATATGGGTAGGTGGAGGAACTCATGACTCCTGACTGCCCTGAACAGCCCAAGATAAGAGTCCCCTGCCCTCCCTACATAATTCTTAGCTTGTACCGCTGCTTTCTGTGGGCTCCAGTCACCGAGGTATAAATTTCAAAGCCCAGCATTTTGGTAAGAGCAATGGGAGATTTCATTAATTTTGCAAAACCAATCTCAAAAATAATGTTGTGACATTCTAGGCAATTCCTTCACCTTATGTGTGCATTATATTTAATAGAAAAGAGACAGTTCCAGACAGAGATACAGACAGAAAACTCTCATGAAGGAGTAACACAATGAGGAAGAGATAAAGGATAATTTTACCACTCACTACACATTTCTTTCATTTCATTTAGCTGTTCCTGGTTTTGCTCTTTTTCCCAACTGTTTTGTTTCCACATTTGAAGTTTTTACACATCACTGCTAGGCTGGACTGTTCATACTAACAGCTTATTGGAGTTATTGGTTCATAGTATTAAAAGGCCCCTTAGACCATGAAATTTTAATAAAGTGAAATATATTCATTCTTGTGAAAAAACAGATGTAGGGAAAATGAATTGATCAGGAATGCCTGATAATCAATTTCCTCTGGTAAGCACACAGAATAATTATTCCTTCAGACCCTGCTGTTTAATCCGCCTCCCCTGCTCATTCATCTTATAGACAATCCATCAGCTTCCTTGCTTCCACCGAAAGTAAAATGATATCTTAACAACACAGCTCTCAGATGGGGATTGTTCAAGTATTATGTACAAAGTATATCATCAAAGCAATCCCTTCCTGAAAAATATTCTTCAAAATCTTTAACCAAGTCTACAAAATAAAGATTTTTCAGGCTGAGAACAGAGATCTAAAAATGACAGCATCATTCAAACCAAGCATTGTTAGAAAAAATGTCATGGTCTCATCTGTAATGGCTATTTAAGATTTAGTGGTGGCACCAGCAAATGGAGGTCAACAATGTCTCTGATCTGACCTCTAGTCAGTTTGCTACTGCCTTGGGATAGTTCTTTGGAAAACAAATGGAAAACAAGTTGATAGAAATAGCATCTTTATTATTGACCACAAGTTTATAGCAACAACATGTTAATTATTGAACTTTTGTGTCAGAATGGGTGGTCACAGTAAGGAATACAGCTCCTCACAGGGCTAAGCATTGCGTAATGGGCAGAAACAGTGTCTTGTGCCCAGAGACCTTCCACATGTGGCACAAGTCCACAGATGGGGCTGATTCTGACCAAAAACTGGTGTCTGGAGTCATGGAGAGACCCTGACATCCATTACAGGCATTGGTGAAACACGTGTTTTTAGAGTGAGTCACCTAAACGAAAGGTTTAACCTGGACTAGGTGAGTTACATCTTGCCTGTGCCTACCCAACCCTGCTGACCATGAGGGTCACTGGTTCAGACTTTCATTTTGCAGACATCCCAAGGCAAGCAGGGTGATCCCACCCCAGAGACCAGCCCAAGGGAGTCAGAAAGATTAATGCAAGTCTCATCAGCTGCCATCCTAGCTGGGCAGAGACAGAGACAACCAGCAGAATCACAGAATATCCTGAGCTGGAAGGGACCCACAAGGATCATCAAAGTCCAACTCCTGGCCGTGCACAGGAAAACCCCAAGAAATCCACCATGTGCCTGAGAGTATTGTTCATGACCTTCTTGAACTCTGTCAGGTTTGGTGCTGTGACCACTGTCCTGGGGAGCCTGTTCAGTGCCCAATCACCCTCTGGGTGAAAAACCTTTTCCTAATATCCAACCTAAACCTCCCCTGACACAGCTTCAGGCCATTCCCTCAGGTTCCCCTCGCTGACCATTGAAAAGCAGAGATCAGTGTTTACCCTTCCTCTTCACCTCATGAAGAAGTTGCAACTGCAATGAGGTTGCAGTCTCAATCTCCTGTTCACAGTTCTCTTGTTCACAAGTGAAAAGAAAGCAGTGACTACAGTCATCGATAATTCCCATCTCTGCTGTGCTGTACTGGAAGATCAAGTTATTTCCTGAGTGGCCTACAATAGATCCAGGGGGATGAGGGAAAATGAGTCTCAAACAGCAGAGCTGGTTCAGGCTCTCCTTGCCTGTAGCTCAAAAACCCTTCACCACACAACCACGCCCCTGGGGAAACCTCCAAACAGAGTGGATATCACGTTCAGAACTAGTGGTGGAAGCCCCACCAAAGGTGTGCTGCATTCCTCTGCAGCTGAAAAAATGTGGTATTGTACGTCAACCACCCTGGCTGGAGAATGGGGCGTGTGTGGCTTCTCCCTTGCTGTTCTGAAGGAGCAATGCAACAATTACTCAAATCGCACTTTTGGGTTTCCGGCCCTCCAGGAGCACTTGTAAGCTATGAAAATAGAGTACAGAGAGCAAGCTGTGGAAAATGTCTCAAACTAATAAATTTCTGCAGGGGAGAAGGAGTAGGAGTTTTTCTCGGGGCATGCTGGGCTGCATGTTCAAGATTGATTGCTCAGTTGAGCCCCATACTGGGGGAGAGATCTTATTTCCCTTCTAGCAAGCATTAACTTCCTTTGCTTTCCTCTTATATTCACTAATCCTAGAGGGAAATAGTTTGCTGAATACAATAGCATTTTTCATGCTAAATTATTCTGCTTGTGAGCAAGTCTGACCCTGTGAGGTGCTCAGTCCTCCTGCTCACTCCAGAAATGAGTCAGGATGCAGAGAAACTTACGGTTTTCAAAAGGATCATAAGATCTTCCAGGTTCATGCTCATTGCAAGCAAAGCAAGGAAAATGTAGCACCCACAGTTGGCAAAGCTGCTAAGCAAACATCAATGCTCATAAGCCAAGCAGAGCTGGGCTACGTGATGGCTGTGCTATAACTGTTCTCATCTGCAAGAATAATTAGGAATGGAATACATTATTTAGCAACTACTCGATGAGCTTGCAAATGCTGCAGATACTGGGCTAAGGAAGGAATATATAATTTTTCAAGGGCACCCAGCTCTTCAGGTAGCACCGCTGGCTCTAGAAATGATTTTTGTTAGAGGTGTCTTTCAGCAGTTTATTTCATAGCCCTCCACCAAAGAGAAAACTGACACATTCCTTGTCCTGTAGTGTTGTTTTCTGCTAAGTATGGTCAGGCTCATCAGACTGGTGGTGTCAAGTTAAAGAGGGATTAAGATGTTATGAGAGTGCTTGAATCAGTAGTAAAGTGGAGTAAAGCATCTAATCAAATCTAAATCTAATCATTTCTTCATAGGAAGAGTGATTCAGGACCTGGCCTGAGCACTCTGCTTTCCTATTTGCTTTCTGTGTGGGAAAATCAACAAGAAACGGACATTCTAAGACTTGAGCTTGCAGAAAAGGCTCTGAATGGGATTTTCAGGTGTTTATTTGCACCTTAAAGTTAAAGCAAGACATGGACTTGTCTCAGTCCAGCCAGCTTCTAAAGCTGATGTGGATCAATAGGAAAAATGACTTGGTACAATTTTTTGTTCTGTAAATATTTTATTTTGAAATACAGAACTTGGGGGAAAAAGAAGGAAAGCCAGGATGGCTAGAATGACCAGGATAAAATAAAAAAAACAGAGTTTGTCTTGTTAAAAAACAAAGTTTTACCATGTTTGAAGAAAAAATTCAGCTTTGCCAAGCCAGTGTTTGAAGCAAAGCAAGTGATCTAACTTCCTAAAATGTACCTATTGCCTTTTACCTCACTAATGATCACATAGGGTTTGCCAAGAATAAGTAAATGGAAGACTCTGATGATCAGGCAGGAAAAAAGAAATTACCTCCACAAACACCCCTGGGTACCACTGAGAAAGACAGCATCTTTTGCCAAGGACTTTTGAGCATTACTGTTTCTGGAAGCCTATAGGCAGCAGCTGCAGGCTTCCTAAATTATGTATGGGATCTACACAAACCACTGGCTTCCCACTCACAGGAATGAGACCTTCAGAGGTCAGCTCTGCTCAGAATCATTAGCATATCATTGCTGACAGGTGCCTGCACAGCCTCTTTGTAAAAACCCACAAAGGTTGTTTGCTGGGCCCTCCTAGATCTTCGTGACAACCCACAAAGCATTTGCTGGGCCCTCCTAGAGCTTCAGCAACCTTAAAAGGTTTTTCCAAGTGCCCAACAAAATTCCCTATTGCTGCTGTCTAGTGCTGGTTCTTTTCGTCCTACCCACAAGGAACAGGGTGAGCAGCTTATTCCTTGGTGTTTATATTTTTTGCATCTCTGAAGGATGTTACTGTCCCTCATTTTTGGCTGAAGGACTCCAGTTAACTCCTCCCAATTCCCACAGGTGGTTTGCATTATTACAGGTGTGCTCTGGACTGAATGCTGTGATTAATCTGAATCTGTGCTTTTCCTGCAGGGAATGGAAGATACCATTTCTAAGCATCCCATGCCTAATTCCATGGCCCCACTGACCCATTTACCCTAGCACCTGCACATATGTCCAAAGTCTTTTCTGCAGCACCACAACCCACTGCAACACCTCCCAGCCAGTGTTTCTGTGCAGTTGATTGCCTACACCAAACTGGAACCAGGTACTTGCCTTTAGTGAGATACTGAATCTAATCTGTTTTTATAAATATATAATCCCCAATAACATCCCCTTCGTAGCTTTTACAGGAACAAGTCCTGCCATAGACAACTGACAAAGATGCATTCACAGCTTCTGGGACTTTTCTTTATTTGTTGCTATTGTATACCAAAATGACATTAAAAAATTTACCAACATCAAAGCACCATCAATTTTTTGAGAATTTAAATTTCCCTCGGTGTGTTTGCAGCAGTCTGGGAGCATGTAGGTGACTGACTCTGCCACAGGGTCATACATACCAAGGCTTTGGTGGATTAATCTAATATTGAAGAGAGCAGGACTGAAGGTGCTATTAGGCAGGTTTGCAATACATGTTGCTTGCACCTAACCCAGAGAAAGGCCTAGGAACATTTCATCCTGAACTGAAATCACTCACAGTAAATGTTTCAATAAAATCTGCCATCCCACCTTTTTCACTTCACCTAGAGAAATATTTCCCTGCAATTTCAGTCCCTAAGATTTTCCCTGGTGCATTCCTATGCACACAGAGATTAGGAGATAACATGTCATTATCAGGGACACAAGGAGTACAGAATAGTCTGATGGGCTTTTACTGACTGAAAGAAAACAATTCTTAGAAAAACCCCAGTAAAATACAATCATAGATTCATATGGAGTGATAGGAGTAATTCAGGAGGAGTCACTTAGCCTGTTTAAATTTCAAAGGCAGCATAAATGAGGTGCCTGAATTCAAGTGCTCATGTCTGTTGGCTATTTTATTATCAAACCACTTCCCTAAACAGCAGCAGGGATGTTTCTGCACTCACGTCACATGCTGTGCTCAATGGGAGAAAGGGCAAAACCTTCCCAAAGATGCTGCTCACCATGAAGTACCAGACTACGTAAATCACCTGGGGGCTTTCCTTCTATGGTCAGCTGCAATGGGGAGCCCAGTGCTCCTCTGATCCATGTACTCATGCTTCAGAAAGATCTTTAGCCCAACCTTGCCTGCATTCCCCACACTGTGCATTGTGCCTAGCACCACTTCAATTTGAAGTTCAAGACACCATTCCACAGGACTGGCAGGATTAAGCCTTGCATGGAGCTGCCTGGGCAGAAAAGCCTCAGGGACCAAGTCATGCATCAGAATCTCCGTGCAGCAGGTGATACATGAGACACATCTTACAGCTCAACAAAGACATATGGCTCTGAAAGCCAGATATTTCACATGGAGGTGCTGAGGCACTTAAACATGCACTACAAAAGGAACAAGAGCTGTGTTGCTGCAGAAGAATGTCCTGGTTGATGCAGAGGCGAATTTATTCGCATAGGTCTACACCCACTTTTTAAAGTCAGTTCAGATAATTCCTATTAAGGCAGGCATTATTGGCCCACTAGAACTCACACCCAGTCTGGAATAAAAAAAGAGGAAAAAATCCCTTAAAAATTTAGTGTTGAGCCATGGATATCAAGTCCGAGTAATATTTATGCAATAAAATAGATTTGGAGGTGGTGTTTTTCTAAGCATTGATCTATCTAAGTTATGTATTAAGCTAGGCAAGGTTTGTACAGAAGAAAAAGCATCTTTTGCTACATTAACTGATTTACTTTGAAACAACAGACAGATTTCAGGCTTAAAAGCTCTTTGCTGAGCCAGGAATAGGTAGACCAAACTTCAAAGGTGAGTATAAACTGAGAACAAAGGATGGAATTTAATTATGTTCTCTTAATCAGTTGTGGGGGGGAAGGTAAGAGGAAAAATCTGATAGCTGTAGAAGAGAAGAAAGGGTTTTGCAAAGGGAAAGGTGACATGAGAGTGTCTACCACTGGAAAGGGATACACAGAGAGAGAGAGAGGAGAGAGTAAGAATTTATAGCTCATGGCACATGGGCAGTTTCACTGGGAAGCAATTTGGAGTGGTGCTGAAAGAGGAGAATTATAACATGTTATGAATGTTTGTCTCTGTTGATGCTTTGACTTTTTCTTATCATGAGTAATGTCTTTTGATTGCCACCTTTGGAAAGTGTTTTGTGTTTCCTCTGGAGGATAGAGACAGAGAGAGGAAATTGGTAAAAGTTTTTAGTCTACTAATAACTGGGTACTTTTCCCATTCTGCTTTGCCTGTGCTGGTTTTTTTTCTGGCTCATGGGGGTTGTTACAGCCATAAAATTGCTATGAGGATGTTGTGTCATAGGTGAAGTATATATTTTGGAAGGAGTCCTGGGCATAGGATTCAGGAATATTCTTATGATTGGGGATATATTCACAATTTTACTACATATTATTCAAGGAATTATGTGATTCCATTTGGTACATATTGTTCTTTTGTATTTTCCTTTTAATGTTGAGTTTGGTGGTCTATGGTGCAGTTTAAGGTTTTTGAAGCAAGTTTCTGAGAACATATAGAAGAACTGTCTGTGTGGAAAACACTTACTTTGCAAGCAGCTTCTTCAGACTGTCAAGGTGGGTATGGGACCCCTTAGAACAGATGTGATGGTGGTGAAAACCTGGCAGCCTATTTGTTTGCTGTTTTTTAGTACGTTTTGGATTGGACTGCTGCATTTGTGTTCACTGGGGTGTGACTTGCACAATTTTATACAGCACAGTTTTTTGGACACCGTTTTTATGCTGACCATGGTTTGCTGGACTTCGATACTGCTAGAACTGAATTCAAGAGATAGTTGATGGTAGACTGAAGTGTATTAAATTTGTCTTAGAAACCTGTGAGGGAATCCAAAATTTCAGCCCAGACAATAAAGATACCATCTGTGTTTCTCAGGTAAAATGTTGACTAAAATTGACTTCAAACTGTGGTTGTTTAAACCTCTTCAGCATTGCTCCATGAAGCTGTTGTAGTGTGGAGACACCTTGGTGCCCACTTCTGCTCATACAGTCAGGAGGAACTGTGTTGGCAAGGGCTATAAAAAGATGAACTTGGCCATATATTTGGGCTGGCAGTATATTTAGGCTGGCCCATAGGTTGGCCTTATTCTGATAGGTCCTCGGTGCAGCCTGTAGGCACTAGCACAGGCTGCACTGCCACCAAGGGTGAAATACCAGTGTACATCCTTCACAACTAAGGCGGTAGCAGCAAGGTAGTTTAAGTTACACCATCAAATTAATTTAGCTTTGAAGGTGAAAGATTTTACTTTGGCCTGGAAGAAGGGATTGTTTGCCTAACAGTTGCCCTATATTAGCCAGGGATGACAATCAATCCAGAAATCTATTTTAGCTCTCTCCAGAAAACTGGCTCACTTACAGCCTCAGCTCAACAAGCTTCAAAGCTTATTAAGTATTTCCATAACTTTTCAAAGAAGTGCCATCTGCTTTGGCTGCAGCCTGGACCAAGACCCCTGAGCCCTGCCTGGCCGCATAATATAGGAGAAAATTCCCAGGCAGTGGCCTCCTACCACCAGTCCTGGTTCAGCCACTGCTGATGTGACATCTCCCATCACACTCGGGAGCAGCTGTTTCTCCATCCCAACACCCCCAAGGCCCTACAATGACAGCATTGGAAGGTACATAAGTTGTTAACAAACAATGACAATTTAATCTAAAGCCCACTGCACACTACTGCATGGAAGCCAAGGACACTGATTGAATATATCAAGCTATAGCTTGGATTTCTGACAGCCATGTAATGAATTGCAATTAACTACGCAGTGACCACTCATGGAAGAATTACAGTCCAGAGAAGGAAATGAACATAAAACATTTGACAGCAAAATAATTATTTACATCCCACTATTCAGAGTAGGTGGACACATGGTAGCTCAATGAGAGAGAAACAAGGGACAGGTAGGGAAGGAAAAGACAGAAAGAGAAAAGTTGAGGGGCGAATAAGAGGGTAGCTGAGAGGCAGTGCTCAGTCATCAGATTCCTGTAGGAAAGGAAAGGGAGGTTTAGATTATATGATAGGGGAAATTTCATCACTGAAATGTTGCTCAAACATTAAAACAGGCTGCCCTTGGAGGTGATGGAAGTTCACTGTTAATGATAGTGGAAATGGGCGCGAAAAAAAAGGATTCCTAAAGCTGAAGCAGAAAAGCAGGTAGGAAAAGAGAATCGGATTAACACAGTGTTGCAACTTTCCTTTGAAATGGGAAAGGAATACACAATATTGCAAAAAATGCAAATTATGGAGAGGAAAAAGGACACTCCATGAAAGAAGTCTGTGGAGGCTGAATCACAGACAAGAGCAAGACTGAACCAGCAAAAATTATAGGAAAGGACAACAGGTTTTTGTGCTAAGTGCTAAGCAGGAAATTACAGCAAAGAATGCAATTCTAGGAAAAATAGCAGCTGTGCAACACAATACAGCAATGAAACAATGCTTTGCACCAATGAAAAGTCACTTATGAGGAGAAATTGTATCCATGAAAACAACAATGACAATAAAAGGATTAACAATATGGGAACAACTGAACATGCAAATATTTGGGTTAGAGAAAGGGTAATGATGGCGCAGAAATCAGTGACAAATCACAAGAACAGTTTTAACAGTGCTTCTTTGCATCTTGTATGAAAGAACTGCTTGCAGCAGATGTCTTTCCCAGAACCTCTAGGAAAGCACAGATTTCTTTCAAGCTTCTTGTTATTATTGTTATTACTGCTGGCTTTATAGGAGCTTAATGACCTCAGCCATTGGTCACAGCTCCATCTGTCCCATGCACTATACAAACATTCTGGGCAACTTTATGATTTATGACCTGGCAGGAGGAACCTGAGCTGATAAGCAGGAGAAGCAATAGTCTGGTAAATGTGGGGGTCCATCAGCACTGACTTTCTTGGAAGTGTCATTGAAGAGAAAAAAGTGTCCCATTGTGGCATACTGGGGTCTGGACAGTTAGTTGACCCTGGGACTGGCGTGGTTCTCAAGCTGTTCATGGCCTTCAGGAAATTGCAGAACTTTGACAAAAATGAAGAACAGAAGTCACATCACATTGTTCCAGGGCTGCATGTTGTCTTAGCACTGCATTTCATGCTATTAAGGATTTGCCCTGGCAGCTTCCTTCACATTGCTGGCTCCTCACTCATCTCATAAATTACTGGAAGTGGTCTTAACATGCACTTTCAGACAGAGCCTGGACTGACAGAAATACAACAGTCTGCTATTAGCGCCAGAGCAATGCACTTGCACTTCCAACTCAGACTGTGGCAACTTCCTTCCATCCCCCCTGTAAGTGCAGAGACGTGCACAGATAAATCACTGCAGACTTCAGACAGTGCTTGGCACCCAGCACACGACCTAAGAAGAGAAAGAAGCCCATATACTGTGCTTTGGGCATATTATCAATCAGGAGACTTGCATGAGCACTGAGTACTTTTAATTTTCCTGTGTAAACAGCTTGTTCTGCAAAGTCTGACATCTCCTGATGAATCCAGAGGTGACTGAGAGGAACATCAACATCAGTGGAAGAAATGCAGGAAATCATGCCAGTTGGGAAAACTCAGACTCTTTTAGATTTCCTTAATTAGATTTACAACATTATTTAAATATCCCAAATGTCCTCCCCTCTCCAAATAAGTAGGAAAGTGAATTAATGTTTTGACATAGTTCTGGTTAGTATACAGCATTGCCTAGGCAAGAGCAATTTTACTAAAGAATAACTAACCCTGGAGGTTGAGGTTGTGATATTTAAAGAAAATGCTGTGAGTTCCAAGGTTAATTCTAAGGGAAAAGGTGAAATGTGAAGGAGAACCTTTAAGTGAATAGCAACCCAAGTTAAGCATATTTTAATGAAAGAGAAGAAATAGCTGTATGCTGCTGCTACTGCAGCAACTTTTCATCCTATAGAAGAGTTTGATGAATGTGTCTGCTCATTGCTTTATTGGTTTTGCACTTGACATCTCTGACCCAGATTCTCTGTACCAGCCTGTGGATTTAGCTGACTAAATGGAGGTGGCTGTAGCTGAGCCAGTCACTGCAGGCTGCCTTTAAAGTCATCAGAGGTTCAGTGAACAGGGACAGAGGTGGGGGAAAACCATCATACTGACAGAGACCTCTGAAACAGGTCAGATCACCTACTGTCTTAAACTAGCTTTTTATCTCCATTGACAACAAAGAGTTCCATTGAGGCAGATCTTCATAAATCTGAAGGTGTAAAGCTATTTTGATTCCCCTGTAGTCATACTTAGGTCTGACAAATTCCTTTTTACTCACACATCCTCTTTCTTCTGGAGCAATTTCAAGCTATTAACTAAAATAAACAAAGGGAATATGGTGCTGCAGTCCTTGACAGAGACTCCCATAGGAAAGCCATCTCCCTGAGGCATCTTAGCATAGCCCAGGATTAGCCTGTGGTCTTTAGAAGCAAAAGCCTGAAGATGCAGCAGCCATAGGGAAAATTTTTACTTTCAGGCCAGACAAACTCCTTTCCTGAATTCGGGGATTCCAGAAAACTCTGGTCTTGAGGCTGAGGAGAGAAACCTGTCTGTAACATAACAGCATCAGTCTGTCTTCACAGGACCACCAAGCACATATATGTGTTAGCAAGCATGAAAACCTTACACTGGCTCTTCAAAATTTGCCATAACCCACGATTTCTACCTTGTACACTACCTTGTACATGCAGGTTCCCTTCTGTCTTGTAGAGTGCTAAACTGAGCTTTGTTTGCCTCATCATTTCCAGCTCCAGGTCCTGTAGGGCAGATGCCATTCCCACACCTCAGAACTCACATCATGGACACAAGCCCACACTCAGCTACAGAGTCTGGATCAGGGTGGGTTAAGCACAGGTGTGTTCATGCAGTCTGCACGAATGCTGCTGCAGTCAGGAGCTTTAACTGTAATGCCCACGTGCTGCTGCTGTTGTCGTTGTAGGCTTTCTCTGTTTCCAGCTGCCTCCACTGAGGTTTCACTGCAGGGCTCTTGTAACTCAAGACCTCATTACTTTACAATCAGAGCTGAGTTACAGTGGCCAGGGGACCTGTGTCCTTCTGTATCACTTTCACAGCAAGGACGTGCACTCTTCCTCTGTGTGCTGGGAGGAGGCAGTGGCACAGGTCCTGGCAGATCATCCTCACCACCACATCATGCAGCTCCTCCACAGCATGAGGAGAATACTTGTCTCCCCAGTCACAAGCATGAGAGGAGTGATTACAGCATCTGTGCTGTCTAACACAGCTGTGGGAGGCCATAAGCAGCACAACTACACTGCAGTCACTGCTGTTATCCTTTATGGACCTATTTTTCTTTTTATTTTGTTTGTTTTGTACCTCGGTGCACATGATGGTTTTGGCTTTGCCTCTAGGTTGCACAGAGCCAGCTATTGTTTTTGAAGGGATTTGTGCACCTTTCCCATTAGCCAGCTTTATGCTTCCACTTGCCAGCACCCTGCTTGTCAACGAGCCAGGCAGGCCACTTCAACATCAACCATGGCAGCTAAAAAATAAGCACCTCCTGTTAAGCCTTGTACACAGGGTGGATTTGTCCCTTTGCCCATGCCTCCGGCTGACATTCCCTAATAGACACTCACCAGTCTCTGGCTTGCAGGAGATCACGAGAGTCTGGACACAAACCCAGAGCAGATGTTCGCAGTGCAAATGCTGGTTTTGACCCAGTGGTCTAATTGTCTTTGGTCTGCACCTAATTCTAGGTTCACCAAGCCTTTTTAGCAGCTACTCTGTGCTTGGAAGTAGTCTCCAAATACCTTTCACTCTGAGAATGGTGATACCTATCATTGATCCAGGTTTCTCCAAAGTGAAGTGTGACTTTCTTGTCCCATACTTAATGTACAAACCAGACCTCTCCTCCAAAACATCTTCTCCCCTTCCCCTTACAATTTTCTCATTTATACATCCAAAAATGAGAAAGAGTCCCAAATATATTAGAGTTTTATCACATGTGGATGTTAAAATAACAATTTTCTCATGAGACTTTGGAGACTGTTTGACACAGTTCCAATTAGCAAGCACTAACACGTAATTAGAGTAAAAAGCAATTAAATCAAAACTCATCTGTTTTATGTAAACTTATTTCCCATTTTACAACAGCAGAGCATTAGGTCTGTGGTGCCCCACATGAGAATGAAATAATAGAAATTGGGATCACAAGTCTGAAAAGGTTCCATCTAACATGATGAAAGAGTGCACGCAAGATGTGGTTAAGAAACTGTAATGGAAATATTTCTGATATACTTTTCTTCCAACAGATGCCTTTGAGCTTATGGTTTGCCAGGCAGAGCATGACAACTGGTTAACAAGGATAACAGAGCTGGAACTCAAGCTGTGTGGAAACTTCTATTTTTTGGTGCCTGTAGCCTGAAACTCTTTATCTGAACATCTGCTTCATTAAGAGATATTGTGATGCTATTCACAACAGCAACAAAGAGCTACAGAAAGCACTATTCTCTCTCTCTTTTTCCTACTCATGTCCCATACCCCCCTTCAAAACTTTACCACTACAGATGTGTGCCACAACACTTACTGTTGGCTTTTGCTGTGCTTCCCCACAAAAATGGTAATGTGCTTTAAGAGAACATCATGGAAAGCAGACCAGTGATTTCTGACTGTTTCTGAAGTAACAATCTATGCAATTTTATTGTTGTTTCTGTTTTTGAGAGAGACCTTAAACTGAGAACAAGGGAATATCTCCAAGTAGTCTGCAATTACCCAGATATTGTCAGAGCCCTGCTTGATATCAAGTTGAAAAGGCTGAATTGCAGACACGGTTTTGGAGTTCTGTGCTCTACTGATGAACAGCTGCATGAGGGAGTAGAATTTTAAGTTGTCCCTCAAGCAGGATTGAAAACATTGCTTTTCCAATATTTCTTCCTTCCTCAGTCCCTTTGGAAATTCATAGGAAATAATGATGATTACTAGGAAAACCTGTATTGAATATCCTTTTTTAACAGGAGACCAGCTTTATGCTAGTTGTTATTCAATTCATTCTTTTAGTTAATCTTGCTTACTGCTGATTTTGCCTCTGATTTCCTACTTGGTGACTTCCTGTTCTATCCTCATTTGGAGAAGACAGGACAAAGAACACAGTATTTTTAGGGCAATACCAAGGATCCCCTGTCTCTTCTCACTGATAAGCCTAGATAGGTTGATGATGATATCTTAATTTAATACCTAAAACATCCAGAGTGAATTGCAGCCAAGGCTGTCCTCCAAAGAAATAGCAATTGCTTGGGAAAGTGCTAAAATTATCCAAAAGGTGGGTGAATGGGGACTCTGCAGACCCAAGCAAACAATAACAACTCCCCAAAATTCCTTTTCCTTCCACAGCATTTAGCACATGGAGAGACTGGATTTATGACTGCAGTTTCTAGGTAGCAGAGCAGTGCAAGCGTTAAGCCAGAAAGAAGTGTAGATGTCAATTAATTTGTTTCTAGATATTTGCTTATCTTTAAGCAGACATGATTTGCAGAAGTAGGATGAGTGGATGTTGCACCTTGCAGGCTGTTCTTTAAAATTAATCATAATTAACCATATCTTTATCCAGCAAGGGCTGGCAATTGTCCCTTTAGTAACACTTGGCACAAACATAGTCAGCCACTAAATGCTTGTGGTGAGACCTACCGCTCACCCACTGTCTCCTAGGCCAAAAATTAAATAAGTAGTGTGGATATATCCACAAGATTTCAACAGAGTGAGCAGCAAAGGCAGTGAGGAGCTGTTAACTGACATCAATAAAAACTGGAAAACTGTGTTGCTGCAGGGTCATGGAGAGTTTGGGTCAGGGTTCAGTGATGCCTTAGTGAAAAACAGATATGGAGAAGCATCACTTTCAGGACGATCTGCCTTTGAGGAGATACTTTTCTGGGACATGGCTGTCCCCACAGTGGATGGCACACACCCAATGCACACAGCTCAGTGCTATAGGTGTGTCTATAAAGCTTGCCTGAGTGGATATAGGTGCGTTAAAAGCTTGCCTGAGTGGATATAGGTAAATATTGATGTCCCTAGGCCATTATTTTTCCAAAATGAACTACATGAAATTAATCATCTTTATAGAGGTTTCCTTTTCCTTTTCCTTTCCCTTTTTCTCCACTTTTCATTTTTCATTTCCTTTTCTTTCTCCTTTTCTCTTTCTTTTTCCAGGTCCCTTGTGTCCATGTGATCTCCTGGGCATTGGCACATGGAAATCCAAGCACGTACTTTGGTTCCTGGATACATGGTTTAGGAGTTTAAGTCAAAAAAATGCTCACCATAGTCTCTTTAATTGATTACTGCAATAAGCACTAAAGCATGTGAAAGGCATCAGCTGAAAAAGAGCAGTGAGTACTTTTCTGCCTAAAAGCATCCCTTGAATTTGTCTGAGATGTGTGGAAGCTGCATTTTTGTTTCCTATTGACAAAAAAGCAAGCAAAAAACAAACAGAGAAGCAGAAAAATCTGAGCACTCCATTCATTACCCTCAACACAACATTGCCTGAAGGAGTGAAAGACTTTGTTCCTACTCTTTTTCCTCAACCACTGATCTTGGATCTGAGTCAACAGCCCCCTGAACATGAGCCAGGTATGCCCAGGTGGCCCAGAAGGCCAATGGCATCCTGGCTTGTATCAGCAATAGTGTGGCCAGCAGGACCAGGGCAGTGATTGTCCCCCTGGGCACTGGTGAGGCTGCACCTTGAGTGCTGTGTCCAGTTCCAGACCACTCACTACAAGAAGGACATTGAGGGGCTGGAGAATGTCCCAAGAACGGTGACAGCTGGTGCAGGGTCTGGAGCACAAGTGCTGTGAGAGCAGCTGAGGGAGCTGGAGGAATTTAGCCTGGGGAAAAGGAGACTCAGGGGGGACCTTATCACTCTCTACAAGCAACTTAAAGGAGGCTGTAGCCAGGTGGGGTCGGTCTCTCCTCTCAGGCAACCAGTGACAGAACAAGAGGAAATGGCCTCAAGCTGCACCAGAAGAGGTTCGATTTGGACATCAGGAAGAATTTCTTCACTGAAAGGGTTGTTAAAGTTGGAATGGACTGCCCAGAGAGGTGGTGGATTCACCATCCCTGGAAGCGTTCAAGAAAGGATTGGATGTGGCACTTAGTGTTGTGGTGTAGTTGGCAAGGTGCAGGTTAGTCCAAGGTCTTGGAGGTCTTTTCCAACCTAAATGATTCAGTAATTGTGTGGATGCTTCAAATGTTAAAAATTAGTTGGTATTTGAACAAGTGGCCTGGCCTGGTGCAAGCTCTGTAATCTCTGTGTGGTGCCACACCTTGTAGCACAAGGACCCTCTCCTCAGCTCAAATGCAACCACGGCAGTTCTGCAGAGGACCTGCACCCCAGCCCCATGCATAATGGGAAACTCAGTTAGGTGACAGACATAGCAAATGGATCTGGCTCCAGCCCCTTCAAGAAGCTACGATATTCAGTGCTTATCTTTGAGTTTTGTGCTATTGGAAAACTGTAACAATGATGTAAACTTCAAGATAATGACCTTAGCTTGCATTATGTTTCTTGGTAATGGAAGGTTTTCTGCTCAGAAATAAATAAAATTGGTCATGACCAAATAGAAATTGCTTACCTGGCCCTTGTGGGATGCTAAACACACTCTTGATTAAATAAATAAATGTATAAGAATATGCCAGAGGCACTCACACAAAATAGAGCAATTACACGCTCCGACTTGAATCTCAGCTTCCCTCCAAACCAGCTCATGGGCAGGAGGATGCCAATACTCAGTTTCAGTCAGGATAGAAAGCAAAGAGCAGTTTTAATCTAGGACATTCTGAACAAGAGCAAGAAACTGAGGCAAAGCCCCTGGTACACAGAGAGGATCTGGTGTGCATCTTCCAGCTACTACAAGCAAGCCACTGCCACGCTCTGCTTCATGGGATTAAAAGGTGCAAGTCTCCAGAAATTCTTATTAGAGGAGCTACATGCCTAAAAGCACCACCCAGAAAGGTATATCTGAAATTTCTAAGCACCATAGCTGGAGGAAGCTGGTATGCAGAGGGCCCTTAGAAATTAGGACAGGAAAGATTAACAACCCTGCCTCCTATCCCCAAGAGATGGAAGAGTGGAAGCCACAAGTGTGAGCATTGCTGTAGATCACATCAGAAGCTGCCCCAACCCGAGCCATGCAGGGATGGATGGGCTGGAGAAGCAGCCACATGTGGCAGCTGCACCAGTGGATCTTTGAGATTGTTCCCAAAAACAGCGGTGCTGTGACACTGCTGGTCCAGATGGGCTGTCTCAACTGATCCAGATCAATATGGGACTGATGAGACACTGGAATTGTTTCCTGGGCATTTTCAAAGCCCACATCTACCAAATTATTTTGAATTGAACAAAATAAAGTACTGGATATACTTTAGATGACAGTCCTGTAATAGTAAGGGGATGAATTAAATGACTCAAAAAGTCTCTCTCTCTCTAATCTCTGTGATTGCATGAGACATATGAGAAAGAATTTTTAGAACCAATAATATTCATAGACTAAACATCTTTCATCCAGGAGAGAAAGACAAAAAAACTAAAAGTGTGTTAAAAACCAATAGCTGTGTTCATAAATCAATTCATTCTGAAGAATTTTTTTCTTTTCCCAGGCGTTTGGGTAGAAGTAGATCATGAGAAAAGGCCTTAAGAATTGCCTTGAGCAATGGAGAAATACAAAAAGCACTTTGCTGCTTCACTGACACGCTTAACATAAAAGAAATTTAAACGTGGTCATTTTTCAGCTCAACAATTTTTGACTTTGTAATGAGTAAAAATTTGAGGAAAGAAGAAAAGGAAGGAGAAGAAAAAAATACTATATTAAAAGGTGCTCCAGTCAGAAGCCTTGTTTATTGATGCCCAAGGACATTCACAAGGTATATTTTTTGAAGACTGTGGCTGGATTTACCATTAATATCAAGTTTGGTTTGTTTGGTTTTTTAAAAAAATAAAACTAACTCTCAACAGATAAAGATGAACTCAATTTATGTCAAAAATCATCTCTCCCTTCTGGTGGTGCACTCCATACTAGGTACCCAGCTAAGTCTGCTTCACTGAAACTACATGTTATGCTTGCTGGTGAAACTTGAATATTGAACCACGCATGGGAGACACTGGCTATTGCTTTTTGGCATAATAAATAATTTTAAAACTAATAATCACTCTATGTTTACTTTAAAGCTCACAAAATTATTAATTTCTTGTTCACCTCACACTGGGCCTTTGTTTGGAGGAGATGATTCCCCCAGCTTCAGTGGTGTCAGTGGTGAAGACAGATTGGAACTCTCAGGCCCTACCCTCCTCTATTCATCTCGGTCCGTCCTTTCTTCTGTCAGAGCATCCTGGGGAGGACCTAGCCCACCCCCAACCCAGCACTGAGAGTGGCACAGAAAGTGTTACTTTGACCATGAAAAGGCATTAGTGACCACCCACTGCTTACAGACTTGCCATCAAATGGCTTGGAAAAGTCTAAAACTAGACACTGTAACAAATGCCAGCTTAGTCATGTTTCATTTCTCCTACTTAACAGTCCTGATCATTATTTTTCTTTCAGTGAGGTAATTAAGTGTATCTGTCATGTATTAGACTTTTAAGGTTACAGGCATTTGTAACATTAAATGAAAACTGCAGTGATTCAGAGTTGTTAAATTTCTAATACAATATTAATCCTCACTCAGACTTTTAGGTATCATGCACACACAGTCACATGCACTCTCACTCCTCCCGCTTGATTTTTCCAAACCTTTCCTTTATGTGAGTCATTATTTTAACAGGGCAACAACAGAATGCTTCTGTCTCTTTGCAAAACACATGGACAGATGCTCCTCATCTCCAGCAGGCCATGGAGGGATTTCAGACTACCCCAGAAAAAAAGTGGACTTTTCACTTAAGGCAGTATTTCTTTATATCATAGGTACCAAGCACAAGGAAAACTACCTCTGCTGTCTCTTCTCCACCATTAGAAGCTGCACCTGGAGACAACATCATTCCCAAATACAGAGTGAAACTGTGTCTAAGGGCAGAAAAACTGTTCATGGGGACTGGGACTCTTGCAATACTTCTGGTGCCAGAGATGCTCATCTGGGTGACGGGGAACAGTAGTTCACATTTAATACAGCCTTTACTCTGCTGCCACAAATGTCAAAACCTGGCTTACTGGGCAGGAAAATTAGGCCAGCAGCAACTGCTTTGATAAAACTCACCATGAGAGCTGCCAGGTACATGCTTTCCACATTTCTATCAGTGTAGGGAGAGCAGAATTTTATTCCTTATTCCTCCATAATTTTCTACTTACTTCTCTGGAGGTGCCTCACTGGTTCATAAACCATAAGTCACAAGCAGTGTCACTAAGGTTATTCTCACAGCTTTATTCACAAAACACTTTCTAAAACTTGGTGGTTTATACTTTGTTGCCCGTGGAGCCTGGCAAGTGAGAGGACTATTCCTACAGAGGCAGAAAAAGGTAAATAATAAAAACAAGCTTATTTTCAGTGGGTTTAAGTTTGCTACACATACATCCTCCCACCAGGGAATGGTCGCAGAAAACAAGTCAGAATACATATATTTAAAGTATAGAAAGCTTCTAGGACAGAGAAGCAAAAGCCTTTTTCCCACTAAAAATGCATTCAGATGGCTTAATGTAACTCCCTGCACTTAAATATTCTAACCCACACTGATCCCACAAGGATCCCATCAGAGTTAGTGGATATTCAGGGAAGAGAGTGAGCAGAGTCTGGGGGAGCAGCTCCTCTGAAAACAAGCATCTGTAATAGTGCTGTAGGTGCCCATTCCTCTTACTGATTGTAAAGAAAGCCCAGGATGATACCAGAGATGTCTAAAGCTATGTGAAAATAAATCCAGCTGATTTATTAAACCCAAGCAGCAGAGCACAGCAGGGCTCAAGAGCCAGCTCTTCCCTCCCACCTCGAGCAGCCATGATCTCCACACACCATCCTGAATTAAAGTCAGCAGTCTCTGGCTGAGGAGGGCTACTGAGAGCTCCTCTCCTGTCCAGAGAGTTCATTGCTCATTCTCCCTGCCTTCTTCTGCACTGTACAAGTGGCCCCCAGCATAAATAAACAGGCTTGTCTCATCAGAGAACTAAGGGGAAGCCAAGCACACACAAAGCTGAACTATCATTCTGTCGCCAGGCCTTTTGTACAAGTATCAATATTTTAAACAGCCACCTTGGCCCTGTTCAAAAAGTGGGCTGCCTTCTTTGTTTCCTTAAAATAAACACAATATTTTTCTTTCTAATTTTCCAAAAATATCCTGCGGGTTCAGATGTGTCTCCTGCCTCTGTGCAAACTGGAAGAAAGAAGTGAACAGCACTATAAAAAGAAGTTTGATATCCAGCAGAAAAGGTTCTGCACAGCTCCAGAGGCTGTTGACAGGCTGTGCTCAAAAGATGGCTGGAATAAAAAGAAGAGTGAGGAGAATGTTATTAAGTTTGTTTTTTCCACTGAAAATATTCTTAAACCCACATTGCCATGGAGATTTTTTGGCACAGAAGGGATCAGCCAAGACTTGTTCTCTCACCTTGACTATCACGGCCAAATCCATGATTTGTGTAGATGTTAGCTTCGAATTTTTGCTGGTCATAAGGGTTTCAGCTGCCTCATGTAACAGACCATGCAAAGTGCAAATATTTGCAGCTCTGTCCTCCAGCAGACAGGGCACACTGCTGCTGCACCAAGAAATGGCTGAGTTGGCACGCAGGGATGGGTTCTGCTGACTGCTCCTTTTTCTCTCAGCTCTTTCTCCCCATTTAGGCAAAAGACCCCAAATGCAACATGATTGACTGGATGCGTGTTTGTTAGTGACACGCCAGAACAACTTCTCAGACATTTTGATCAGCCTTGGAGGCATGAACGACTTTTGAAAGGCTGCAATGTCCTTTCCTCTTTCTCAGAAAATTCCTCTGGGTTCTGATCTGGACCAACTGGAGGTCAATGCACAAATCTTCAGCCAGTGTTGTCCACTGCTTGGAGGGAACCAGATTGAAGACAGGAATCAGCTTTTGCAAAAGAACCAGACACACAGGCAACAAAATCCTCTCTATCCCCATCCTCTTGTGCACAGTCATCACCAGTGCTGATATGTTTCAGTACATAAATTCTGGGTGCTTGCCTGGGGAAAGATGTGGGAGCAATTGCAATGCATTTAATCAACTCAGAACAAAAGCTTTTGTTCTAGCTAATGTGCAAATTAAGTATCTTTCTCCTCCAAGCACATTAAAGTATTTTAAAAAGTGGAGAGCACTGATTTAATAATTGAATAAGCAGTATTGCAGGCATTTCTAGTAGCCTTGGTCCTTACAGTAATCTGCACACCCTTTGGAAGCACCCATATCCACACTTTCCTGTGCCCATCCCCTATAAAATGCAGCTCCCACACTCTCTCTCCCCTTCTAGTAAATAATTAGGAAAAAAACCCTGAACAATGTCCCCAGTGGGACCAAAGCAGATGACTAGACCTGGGCTGGTGCTGTCTAGGAGAGGTGAGACCAGCCCTGCACCAGGCAAAGAGGGAGGCAGGCTTAGGAGACATGCCCCGGGGGGAAACAGAAAAATTACTGAGACAGGAAAATGAGATATGGCCTCCTTCTGCCCAGCCATGTGCAGCTTCCACAGCCTACCCTCTAGTTATTTTATACCTGTTATAGCAATGCTGCTTGGTAGGAAAATGGAATTTCTGGCACATCTTATGAGCTGGAAGAATTCACAGTTGTGAGCCCCAGCATGGTATGGGGCAGGTAGATCTGCAGCAGCCTGACTGGTCCTGATGGCAGATAAAAGAACAGGATGACTTTTTAGGAGCAGACAAGTCTGTCTGTGACCCACATAGCAGGGAGACAGAGGACATAAACAGTATTGCAGAGACTGGTGGAAAACACCAAGGAAAAAAAAAAACTGAGGAAAACATTCCACCTCTGGTGCTTTTCTTTCTGATTTCATCCATTTAGAGTTTGGATGATTTGCCTGTAGAAGTGGTAGCAAGACCAGAAGTTCTACTAAGAAGAACCTCCCTTCCTTTCTTCCTCTCCCATCCCTAATATCACAGAGTTAGGGCCTTATCAGAGAAAACTCTGCTTATCTAAGGCCCCAGTGTGAACCTGTCCCAGCATCTCTCCAGTCCCGCGTCAGTGGGACCCTGTGGTGCACCAGAGCTCTGCCAGCTGATGCCAGTATGCAGCTGTATCCGCAGCTGTATTTGGATGCAAAATACAGCAGGATTCATCAAGACACAGGACAGAGGAATAAAAAGCTGCTCTACGTCTTTGGCTATGGTTGTTTACTAAACCAGAGATAATAACCATGAAGGTTAAAATTAGCTATACTCAGATACTTTTGTGGTTCAGCTGTATTACAGCAGCACTAGAGGTGGCAATCATCATGTGCTATTCAGGTACAAATCTACTTTTCTAACTCTTTTTATAACCCCTTGCACAACACACCTGCCCCTCTCCTCTCCACGGTGTGGTGAGACTGTCTCTAAATGGATTTTGTCCCCTTTAGGCAGGTCTTGGTTTGTGTTATTTAGTTGACCAGTGACATAACCAGAACTGCTGGGTGGGCTTGGATCAGCCTGGAGCCTGGAAACAGCACTCCCTGTTTCTCTGGGTGGAGGAGACTGCCAGCACTAGTAAGGAAACATGAATGGCAGCTCAAAATAAGCTGCAGCAGGTATGTAACTGTAACATCCCTAAATTTATTAATTTTGGCACAGCCCAAAGTTCTTCCTACTGCTCAAGCCTTGCCAGCAAACCTCCCAATGACAGCAAATGCATTTGTTATGATTTCTATTACAAGCTTAATTCTCTGAACAGTCAGGTGTAACTGATGGAGATTGCCTTTCTCATTTGCTCAGTCTTGAGGCTTTCCCTGGAATATCTCCAGGAAAATTCCTTAATGATAATTTTTCTTCCACTTCAGTTGCTCTTTATGAACCAGGACAATGAGGGGGCCATCCCTCCCTTTTTAAGTCTCCCTGAAGAATATTGTCATATTTGACGCCAAAGAGAACAGTGCATAATAAAAGAGAGCACTAGCAAGGACTCCATTCCTGTCAAAATTTTGAAGATGCAGAGGGATAAAAAGCACTGCAAGGGTCTTCAGCACTTTTAAGGAAAGTATACAATCTTCTCTGAAACCAAAACAAGAAACAGATGCATTAAAGAGAACGACTTCCTGTTGGAAGTACAAGAAATGCAAGACAGACCTTCTAAAATCTCACCCTTAAACTCTGCAGATTTATTTACAAAATTGTTCAATGGAAAAAATTAGAAGCAAGATTAAATTCTTCCCTAACTAGAGAACTCTTAGGAGAAAAAAAAAACTAGCAATAGTTTTGGTTTGATTCCATCACAAATGCTGTTTCCTGGGAATATTGTGAAGTCTCATGTCACAGGAACATGATAATTTTCACTGCTTTTTTGTTCATAAACCTAAAAAAAGGGTGGGAAATACCACACTGCTACACACTTACCAAATCTGGAAAAGTGGCAAATGTAAGGAACCTACATTTCTTTTTGCACATGGCCTTTGCCTGTTTGTAGACTATCAAAAAAAAAAAAAAAAAAAAAAAAAAAGATTGCAAAGGCAAGTACTTGAAAATATTGAGATGTCTCAACAGAAGCTGGCTGAGGCAATTCCTCATCTCTACTTTCTGAAAGAACAGAACTACTTAATGCAAAACGGAACACAGAAAATTTGGATCAAAAGGGTTAAAGTATTGACGAAGGAATGGAACTTTAAAATAGCTGAAACAAAATCCCACACACTTCTTTTGTCGGATGCCTCCATCAGTGGTGGTCATGGGAGCTGGTTCCAAAAGCAGGAAAAGCGGGTCCTGGCCCTGTCCCAGGTCAGGAATGACCATGCCATGGTTTGGGTGTCTTCACTGCTAAACAAGTCACACCTTGGCACTGCTCTGCCTGGGGTGCCACAGGATGTAACACCAAGGTTGGGCATGATTTATTTCTAGTCTCTCACTGCCTGCTAGGCATCCTCAAAGTTATAATTCCATAGGGATTTGGGCAATAGTCTATTTAATCCCCAAGAGATTGAAAGCTCCTTGAGGCATCATCTGCTATTCAGCATTACTAAACAATACTGAGGCTCTGAACTCTACTCTTAGAAAAATTTATTATCTGTGTGTATTGTAACAATGCTAAGAAATCATCACCTGGGTTCAGGATCCTGCCATGGTGGGCTTGAGAAAAACACATTCCCCCACCCTCTTAGTGAACCATAAAATTGCCTTTCCAGGTCATTCATAACTGCCAGTATGAAATTTACTTTTGGGGTTTTTTTTTCAATTTATAATTATTTACATATAACTCTACTAATTTTAAACCAATTGCTTTGGGATTATTGCTGTTTATCTTCTGAGCTCTAAGTTGTGAATAATGACATTTCCAGGCTTTTCTCATTAATCATAAAGCCATTAATGTGTTTACGCTCAATCAGAGGTAGAGAAGAGCTGTGCGTGATCACACAGACCTAAACACCAGGGTTTGAAGAAATATGCAGAGTATTTTGAGCTTTGTGGGAAAAAATGGCATTGACAGCTAGTGCTTTATACAGATAAACACTTTCACACCGTTACAGGTAGGATAACCACTTACCACCAGCTGCCAAAGTCTATGTGTAAAAATAAGCTGCAAAGATGGAATAATGGTGTTGTCTATTTGCCAAATACCCTGCAGTAAATTTACTTTCACCAGTGGCACCAGAGTTTATATAGAGGAATTTTACTGAAAGGCAAAAAAATATGATTTATATACCAGAGAAAGAACCTCAGTGTCAGTCTAAGTCAGATTGTGACATTCTTACCTTTAATGTGTTTTAAAGTGGCCACAGAGTATAAAACATACAGTGCAGATAGAAACTTCAAATGCATACCTATGAGCTTGCTTGGAAAAGTCATTACACAATGTAGAAGAACTGATAGTTTAATTCAGCAAAAATTCTAGCTTAAATAACTTAGGGTTAGTACTTGGCAATGTCATTAGTGGGTTTTTTCCTTGGTTTTCAGTGCAAGGAGACAGTTCTGCCTTCTCTAGTCAATGCAGGTAGTGCTCAAAGCGTGGTGGATGAGAATTAACTATCTCATTGTGGTTGTCTAACTCAATACATATTGATTTGTGGGTCCTGTGACCTAAAAAAAAAGACAAACTACATTAAACTTCAAAATAATGTTAAATAAAGATGGGCTTCACCCAATTAAATAATAGAAAACACACCCCAGTAGCACTCTTGTGGTAGGAATGTTAAAAGACACTGGCATCTGGAAACTGAAACTTACCGACAGTGATATTCTGTTGGCTAATTTGATCTCAGGCCAAGCTGGCTTACTGGCATGGAAGTCATCACAGCCATATCAATCCTGCACAGCTCAGACAGAGTTCAGTTCAGTGGTAAAAGCTAAAGACATCTCAAGGCCCTGTGACTGATGCTATTGACTGGTATTTGAGAATTATCTCCAGCTCTGCCACAGAGTTCACATATGGCATTTTACAAACCCAGGCATTCCTTTTCTGTGCATCTGCCTGAGGGGTAAGTGCCTTGACCACCTGTTGGGGTTTTAGGAGTTCTCCTGGGCTTTTTTCTGTTAAAGGAATTTTCCCCATATGTGTTTCTAGGGGGACAAATTGCTGGATAATTAAGAAAAACAAAAGACCTGGCCAGTGGGGTGGGGTGCATCTTGCTACTCTTGTGTTTCACCTGGGTGGCAGACGGTCCCTGGTGTTTGGACGGAGAAGGAGGCTGCTTTCTTCGGCTGCTTTTGCTTCTGCCAGAGAAACCCCGGGATCCCAAGCCCACCTTCCCTGCCCCACTGGGAGCTGGGCTGTGGCCACCCTGCCCCTGCCATTGTTTCGAGCCTTCGCTACGTGGTAGCCGTGCTCGCCCTGCCTGTCCAGACCTCTGGGGGGTTCCCCATTTGGATACATCTCACCTGCCACCAGGGATTTGTGCTCGTCCCTGCCGTTCCAGCCTGCTGTTCCCGAGGGTCCGGCCGGACAGCGGGATCGGCTGCCCAGGGGTTTGTGAAGCCTTTGTTCCATCCCTTCCCGGGATCCCGGGGCACCGGTGCCGCGTGCTCCCCGAGCTCGCTCCGGAGCGCCCCCTGCAGCCGCGGGGGAACCATCGCACCTGCCCTGCTCACCGGGAGCCGCCAGCGCCCCTGCCGGCTGCGAGCGGAACTGCACCCGAGGGGAAAGGGCCTGACAGCCGAGAAGGCTGGGACTGGGTTTGTGATTGTTTGCTGTTACTGCCATGGTTATTGCTGTTTGTTTGACTGGTTATACACATAGAGATATATAATAGTAAAGAACTGTTATTCCTATTTCCCACATCTTTGCCTAAAAGCCCCTTGATTTCAAAATTATAGTAACTTGGAGGGAAGGGTGTTGCAGCGGGGATACTGCAACATGCATATACCAAACCAGGCGTCCCGTGGAAAGGAAATATATATGGACAGACAGATTCTTGATAGATGTTTCAGAGTTGTTTATTTCTCCAGCCGCATGGCCGGAGCTCTGCTGAGGAACTGTTCCAGTCACTGGACCAAGGGTCCTTCTGCCCGCGCAGGGAACACAAACCAACCAATGGGAACGAGGCTGAGCAGGGGCAGGGAAACCCCGTGTCTGTGCCCTCAGGGCCCCTCTCCCAGGGCTCCATGGCAGGGGAGGGACCCCAACACCTCACCCGTTTTATTTTAATAAAAGGAGAATGAAAACAACTGGATAAACATAACAAGAACAGTTTCAAGACAAAACAAGCCACCCTCCTGAGTCTTTAAATGTCCAATCAGATTCTGTGGAACATCTTAGGGCTGACAGAAGGGAGACAGGACTCTCTGAGCATGCTTTGTGGGGAAACTGAGGCAGGAGAGGGTTTAACTTCTTCCCTCCCCCTTTTCATCCCCCACTCGGCATTGGAAAGGGATTTTTGGGGAAACAATTGGCAAAGGCATGGTTTTGTGAGGGAAACCATGGGTGAAAAAACGGATTGGGAATACACTGGGGGTAATAGGACATAGGGTAAAAGGGAAAGGTGGGATTAGGAAAGGGAGACTGTAGGGGGGGTTTACAATGGAGATATTGTCTAACATGACTACGATTTTTTGCATATATACTGCCTTTTACAGGAACACCATCAGGCCCAGTGACCTGCGATGCTTGTAACCCTTTTCTACCTCGTATAATTTTGAATTCCACTACCTCTCCATCTCCCAAGCTTGGGATGCATTTTTCAGGGTTATTCTTTTTAATAGCAGTCCTATGCACGAATATGTCTTGCTGGTTGTCACACCTTGTTATAAAACCATAATTTTGCTTAACATTATACCATTTTACTATCCCTAAGATCTTAGTTACTATGATCTTTTCCTTTTTCCGAGTGGCTGCTGTTTTCTGTCTCGCTGCGTCTTTGCTCTCTCTTTCGGTCGCTCCCGTGTTGGAATTGTCGGGGCTGCTGGTGCCTGCGCGCTCTTCCCGGGGTTGCGTTCGGGGCTGCGCGGGTTGGGCCGGGCCGCGCCGCTCAGTTCTCCGTGCGTCGCCTCCTCTGGTAGCAGCTTCGGTGCCGATGCCTGGCGCTGTACCCACATCTCGGCCGGGCCCCCGAGCGACGACCCCCCCGCGCCCTGCTCCAGCGTGCGTCTCGGCTGGGCGCGGCTCCGCTCCACCGCCGCCAGCCGCCACCCGCACGTCGCCCCTCTCGGTTGGGCATTCCCGGGGCTCGCTCCACCACGCGTTGCGCGCGGCCGTGCGGGCACCGCCGGGTCCCGCTGCTCCTGCCGCGCCTCGCTCCGCCACCGACACTGCGGCTCGCGTGGCTCCGCCCGCGCACGGGAACTGCCTCGCTGCTGCTCGGAGAGTGCTCGGTGCACGTGGCCTGGGCCGCACGGTCCCTGCGCCAGGCTTCCCTTCGCCAGTACACAGCTGACATTGCTCAACAGTCTCGGTAACTAAATAATATTCACGAAAATATTCTTCCATCGGCATATATTTTGACTCCAGTATTAACTGTGTCCAAACGGTTTTCCAAAAGCCCTTCGTAAGAATTAAATCCCAAGAAACATAGAAAAAGTTCTTAAACAACCATGCCAGGAAGTGTTTCAGTTCTTTTTGAGCTTGAATCAAGCTAAAATTTACAAATCGTTGTTCAAGAATCATTTTAAGTTTAAGATAAATGTCCATATGCGGCTCTGAGAGCCAAGAGTCTTCCCACGGTTCCTCCATAGTTTAGATATGGAATAGCAAAGCAAAACCAAAAAGAGGAATCCAAAGTTTCCAGGGTTTACTCACACAAATCAGTCGCTTAGGGATCGGGGATCGTTCTGCTCTCAATTCTCCACCATTATGTTGCAGTGGGGATACTGCAACATGCATATACCAAACCAGGCGTCCCGTGGAAAGGAAATATATATGGACAGACAGATTCTTGATAGATGTTTCAGAGTTGTTTATTTCTCCAGCCACATGGCCGGAGCTCTGCTCAGGAACTGTTCCAGTCACCGGACCAAGGGTCCTTCTGCCCGCGCAGGGGAACACAAACCAACCAATGGGAACGAGGCTGAGCAGGGGCAGGGAAACCCCGTGTCTGTGCCCTCAGGGCCCCTCTCCCAGGGCTACACGGCAGGGGAGGGACCCCAACAGAAGGGGGGTCGCATCTGCCATTCCAAGGGGGGCTCCTGCCTTCCTTAGCAGACACCTGTCTTTCAAACCAAGACACCACCCCAGGTGCAGCCCTAATGTCCAGATGAGGATCTGCCACAGCATGTTGTGGCCCCTTCTGGCACACAGATCTAGGTTTCTATGAGGCAGAAGAGGCCAGTGAGTGTCTGCCTCTTCTCCTGTTCCTTCACCATGATGTAATGAGGGCACATATGTGGACCTGGAAGATGTGCCCTAGTTCTGCTGGGTTAGCAATGTCAAATTAAGTGTCACAATCCATCTGCACTGAGCTGGTTGAAAATTTCACTCACTCAGTGAAATTACTGAACCATGAAGAGAAGAACCATGCAGGTGAGGGCAGCAGAAAGAGAAGGGACGCTCCCTCTCCATGGCAGCCTTTGTTTAAGCCAGCTGAGAAACAACATTTACCTTTGTCATCCACATTTCTCATCAATTCATTCTGTTCCATGAACTGGTTTCCTGTACTCAAGCACATGGTTCTTCCCAGATTATCATATTCAGTATTCTACTTTATAACCAGAACATAATGGAAATGCTCATAGTCAGTGCTCTTGTTGCAAATTACACTGGTGACACCAAGGACCGGATGTGGCCCTTTGCTGTGACATTCCCTGTGAGGCAGTCAGCAAGTGCCTGGCCCTGTTCAGTTGTTCTGATTTTTACAGGTGACATTGTGCTTCTTCACATCTTTGTTTGGATGCTAAATGTTTTATTTTAATGTGACACATTCAGGTAAAAATTAACAACTAATAATGCATTAAAATAATCATTTTAACTTCAGTAAAAATAGATGTGATATTAGATGCAGTATTTACTGGCAAGATATAACTGACCTAGCCTACTTGGTAAAGAATCTTATCTTTTGAAGTCAGATATATTGAGCATTTCTGATGGAAACAGAGCACTGATAATTACATAAGAGTTTATTGTAGATATTTTATTACAGCATTAAAATAAAAGCCCTGCTGCACTCTCCCACTCTACCACAAGCCAATGCAGACTCATCCAAGAAGTCGCATGCAGAACTGGTTTTCCCCTGAGTGAAAGAGTAAAGATGCTCTGATGCCATTTGTACCCACCCTTCAAGTCTGCAAAAATCTACACTTTTTAGGGCTGTATAGAGAATTCCAAGTAGGAATTAATTTGCTGAGAGATGTTCCTAATTTTTTAGTCTCTTGGACCCATTTTCTTCTGTTCCAGGAGAATGATGTAAACCTGCCTGAATTACTCTGGGCTCAAAGCAGCAGTGTTACCTACTCTCTTCTCCAGCCACCGTACCTCAGCAGAGAATCTACTGAGGTTTATTAATGCAAACAGACCCCTCTGGTGATAACCTGGAGGGGAGGACCAGGTGTCCAGTAGCGAGGGTTATGATTGGCTTGTGGAGCACATATATTTACCTGTTGAATCCTATTTTCCTATTATCCATCTCTTTCTAGAACACTTCTGACATCCTGAGCCATACCTGTGGTATATTTTTCCACTCAGTCTCTTTAAGTCTCTGGTTTACTTCCATTTTGCTCCACTGTTCCCATGCCAGTATGAACAAGTTACAATTAGTACTCGTAACTTGGACATAAGAATGTCCAAGGACAGGAAGTCAGGTGATCTCTGAAAGATTTGTCAGGAGTTATGGACAACCTTTTTCTTCCTTTTTTTTATTTTCCTAATTCTGTTTTCCTCATTCTCTTTTTCAGTTTTTCTCTCCAAAACAGCTAGAATGGTAGGAACAATTTTATATTGATGTACAGTTTGGTACATGTTCAGTGAAAGTTTAGTGATATTCTTTGAAAAGTTTTAATCTCAAGAGGATCTGTAAAAAGTTGTGCTGAAGGGAACAATTATCAAAGACCTACTCATGAGTTGGCAGTGTAGAAGAGTAAAAAGAGCCTGTAGAAAGAAGAAAAATATCTCCACTTTTGCACTGAGGCATTTAGCTTCCAACATTATGGCTTCTGACAACAACAGAAGACAGGAATTAAAAAGAAAGAGAAGCATTCACCCTCTTCCAGGATGCTCTCACCAACTTTACAAGGTAGGACATCAAAGAAGAAAAAAACCACCACAATATCAAGGAAACACTCCCTGACACTTTCAAGGGCATGTAAATGTTAATAACACCTGACACCAACATTCTGACTTAGTTGGCAGTGCCCAAGTATAATAGTTCAGTAAAAAGGAGCAAGAGTTTGAGAGAAATGGATTTTTTCTTTCAAGTGACATTAAATGAAGCCTCTTCACTGGAGATGCCTCTCAAAAATGTTTTCTCAACTTCCCTTTCAGTCCTCCACAGGATGTTTCTTGTCTTTTGATAGAGCAAAGGATATTTTCTATCATTCTTGCCAAAAATATCCAGTAGCAAAGGAAAGAGTCCCCTAGGCTTAAAGAATTCAAGGAGGGTTTTTTAATCTAAGTTCCCAAATTCTCCAATTCCCCAAAGTCCAAGAATTACCAAACTTTTATTTTCTAAGATAGTCTCAAAAAGTAGAACAGAATTTGGTGTGGAAGAAGCATGCAAAATCTTTCCCTCTGCAGCAGGATGTGATCCCATCAGGGTGATAGCCTCTAGATTATCTGAGCACCCTCCAGTGATGTGTTAGGAACTGTTTGACACCTTGGCAAATCCATATGCAAATAAATACCTGGCCTGAATTTTAACAGTGTGTCTGAGACAAGAACAGAACTTGTTGGGAAAAAATAGCTACTCCCAGTGTTTTCCCTTCCAGGAAAGCTTAGATTGGTCCTGCTTATTTCCCCTTGTGGTTTAAAGTGACCCAGAACACGTCAAGAACTGTTCCCTGTGGGAACATTTTCCAAAGTTACCTCTACAATGTTAGGAGGCTCCTTCTGGTTGTCAGACAAGTCTGTCCTCTCCCAATGAGCAGTTCCACTTCCTTACTCATGCCCATAACTTGAATTAACTTCAGAAAGTTGTGTCCTTCTCAGGGCCATGATGGAAGGAGACACTCTGGTGTGGAGAGGAGCCAGACAATCTGTGTGGATAATTTGCCATCCACAAAACATCCAAATTGATATTCTGTTTTCTGCTCTTATCTGGGTTGTGCAGGTCATAGATTTTTAAGATATTTATAGAAAGGTAAGAGAGGTACTTAGCAGAATTTTCTACATCACCTGGCACTCATTGAAATAAAAGACAAATAGTCATGAAGGTACTTTACAAAACCCATTCAATACCAACATACAAAAATGCTTTTTATTATCTAGCCTGCATATCGTCCTAGAGACAAAATATATGTAATTATTTTAAGTGAGAAAGGGATGGTTAAGTGAAAAATTATTCTCACCTGCTTCTAAAAAAATCCAGAACTTCTTGCTTCTGAGCAGCTCTCTGGGTGAGGAGGATACAAATGAACTAGTGGACAACACTTCCCTTTCCCCACCCAAATCTGTGAATTCAGGTCCATTTTTGTAGAAGACAACATGTAAAAAAAAAAAAAAAAAAAAAAAAAAAGAGGTAAACCACATTTTCTATATGTCACAGTGATTTTTTTTTTTTAGTTGGCACAGAGAACATCTGTTCTCGCCCTGCAGACGTTCCTCCCACCATCTTATGCTGATCAAGGACATAGAGTGGGAAACCCAAACCCACACAAGTAATGTGCCACATCAGAAATGTGCAGTGGAGTGTGGCTGCTGCCTCCCTGCTTTAGATACCTCCCCTAGCAGAGGACTTGTGAAGTACCTTTTCTCCTTATATACTTTGTCCCATGTGCCATAGGAAAGGCACTGCAGCCCATGCTACAGATAAAACTGATCCACTTTCCTACTCTCACACAAAAAATATAGGAGAAAAATCCGTTCTGGAACCTCAATGCAGACAAAACACAATAACAGGCTAAAAAGCCTAATGCCACCAAGAATACCCAGTGCATCCTTCCTATGACATCTCTAACATTAAAAATTTTCCATTGCTTGTCCCTCCCAGCAGCTAAATTATGGATTAAAAATGGGGAAAAGCAATCTTTCCTGTCCCCTGAGATAGCCAGGAGGAGTTCCAAAGCAAGGGGTTTATATGGCATAAATGTGATATCCATGGACAGCAAAAAAAATGGGGTTTTGCTTTGTTTTTCTGAGCTCTTGGATCAAAACTACTTCTGTTCATTTAAAATGCAATTATTAAAAAATCCTCTGTAAGCAAAATGGACCACCTCCTTTGGAGAATCTTTTTTTAATGGAAAAAAGAACTTGTTTTTCACCAGCCTGGTGGGATTTGTCCTTCTCATGCTTGCCACCACCACCAATGTGACTGGCAAAGGCCAGGGTACCTACTAATTGTTAGAAAGTAATGAAGCAGGGTCTGAGCTATCTCCCCTCTTTCCCTGATGGATGTGGACAAGGGCATATCATTGTTCTGGATCATGACAACCTGGGAGATCCCTCCCTTGTATGAATTCTAAGGTCCTCACCTTTAGTCCTCCTCCTGACTTGTATTAAGTTCTTATTCAGAAAAAAAAAAAATAGATATTGTTTTAAGTAGAAACCTTGCACAGTAAAATGTACCTTTGTACCACCAGGAAAAGTTCCTAGGTAAACACATCTACTAGATATTGTGGTCAATGAGCTGGAAGAACATCCTTTGCACTGTGTATAAACTAAAGTGATGATTTCAACAACGAGGGATTTAAGGACTTGCATAAATGTGCTAAAGTCAGGTCTTCATCTTGTGAAATTCTTTTTCATGGACTTTCACAAGTCTTCAGCTTTCTCTTTTGCAAAGTGAACACTATATATATGCTATATTTATGTTAAAAAAGTAAAGCAAACAAACTAGCAAAAAATCCCCCAAAGATTCAACCCAGCTTGCAGTGCTGCCCTGAATAAATAAGCTCAGATGTAACATTATGCAGATTAGCTTGGCTGAGATCAGCTTTCAGGTGTTACAGTGATAATAATGGGATAATTTACAATGGGATGAAATCATATAAGCCTATGTAGGGCAGGAAAGGATGTAAGAGAAGTAAAACGTGTTGGATTCCTGTTCAGGGCTTCATTTCACCTCTCTGGGCTTGCCAGATCTCCCTGTGACACAGCCAAAAGATCTGGGTATGCAAAGAGCAAAGCAGGAAGTCAAATGCATTATGTATTATTTGTTGGCAGTCTTTAGAGATGACTTAGTTTCTCTTGCCAGACATTTTCTGATTATTTTTCTGCTGCTTTAAGGGGAGACTCTGTTCTGCTTGTCTACACCTTGTTTCCAGGCTGCACACACTTTTGCTTTTTAGGCTGATGTTTATCACTCTGTGTTTACCTTTTAAAAAAGAACCTGTTTCCAGTAGTTATAGTTATTAATTCTTTCATCTCCTTCCCTATTTGTTTCATCTGCATTGCACTGCTACACGGTTTATATTCATTATTGTGCTATTATTTGCCTCAAATATGTTTTGCACTGTTGCATGAATTATTTTTGACAGCTGAACAAAGGCAAGATGTTAATCCAAGGAAGCAATCTGCAGAAAGTGCTATTAAACAAGAGCAGGAATGTCTCTGCAATGTACTCTATCCAAAGAGGAACAGTAAAAATCTGGGAATCGTCAGCCTGTGGGTGTCATCACACCAACAAAACCAACAGTACTGGGAAGCCATGGACCAGTACGGTGATTTAAGTCCAGCTGGAAGTGAGGGAAATCAGGCACCACAACGGCAAAAATAATGGTAAATAATAATAATAATGATAGTAGTGATAATAAAAAGGGAAAGAAAACAACCCGCCAGAAAAAAGTGATGCACAATACAGTTGCTCACCACCCACTGACCAATGCCAGATCCCCCTTCCTGAGCCCAGATCAGTCCCTGCTTCCAGGTAATATCCTTTCCAGGTAATTTCCCCAGCTTATATGCTGGACATGACATTCCATGGTACAGAATACTGTTCAAGCCACCTGTCCCAGCTATGCTCCCTCCCAGTTTTGGACACTGATTATATGCCATACACACCTCATCCTTGATAACAGACCTACCCATGGCTTATGTTTCATTCTCAAGTCCCTGATGTATCACTCAATATGTTTCAGTTCTGGAACTGTAATCTTAAAACCCCACTTGCTCACGGGGCATGTAATAACATTCAAAAACCTCCATCATGCCAGGAAAGTTATCCTTTCTACCTCAGTGAACACAAAACTGCACTCTCTTTTAAGGTTGCTTAACTTTCAGCTGTTAAAACTGAAGCAGTCACTTACCAAAAGCACTTACTTATATCACAGAAATAATAAAAAGCTAATGTCTGTTCATTTATTTATCTTCTGAAAGATGGCCTGAGTGCTACCTCACTCAGCACTGGGAGGTATGAGTAGCTCCCAAGCACAGATATGGATAAATACATATATTATTCCTTATTACTGACAATTGTACATGAATGCAGTAGGGGCAGTAGAGCTCACTGTGCAAGTGGGAAAGGGCTGGGACTTGAGTCGTTCTAGCTGAGAAAAAGTCACTGTATTCAAAAGGGCTGGAGGCAGCAGAGCAAGAACATCCTGATCCTACTCACAAATGGAGAAAACACAACCCTGTCAAACACACACCTTTCGTAACTCTGCAATTCCCCGTTCATCCTCTCCTCACACAGAAACCACTGCTGTCAACAAATAACGGATTACAGCTCTCCATGTTGGCTCCTATTCAAAGTTCATTCGGATTTTTATGCCCGATCCTGTTTTCCCATTCATAATCCTGACAAATAATGACAGTGTTTGGACATCCATGTGAAGATTTCATGGCAGAGACTACAAAATAACCCAGATGTTCCCTGCAGGCTGGTGAGGTGTTTCTTCTCTTTCTTTTGGGAAAGACGCAAACAGGAGTTGGACATGGATCCACTGTTGTCTGAGAAAGGGGAATGCTGTAGGACAACCAGAGGTGCTGAGATCTTTTTGGTGAAGTGTTAACAACAGATTTGAGTAGTTGGGTTTTTAATATTTCTATTTATTTATTTATTTATTTATTTGAATTGTCACAGTGCAAGGTTTCAACCTTGTCCCAGCTGTAGTTACAAGAAATCTAGAAAACAAAGCCTTTGGGTGTTGCTTCTTTTTTTCTGATGAAATCCATTTTACTGACCATTTTTCCAGTGGGTGACCATTTTGCCATTGAGAACATAGATTAAAGAAAGATTTTTTTTAAAATTACTTTATGCTCTGCAAGAAGCCACAAGGGCTCCTGAACTTTCCTGGTCACTGCCAATCTGGAGAGCTGCTAAGCAACTACAGACTGATTAAGCAGCCAGTGAGACAAATCCTTTTTTGATTTACTCTCTGTGGAGGATGGCTGAAATTGTGAAGTTGTGAAGGATGTAAATCAGGGCAGGTTTTGTCAAGGTCTTTTCCATGCAATTTTTAAAGATCTTAAAAGAATAGCTTGCCTGCTCTTGCACAGGGCTGTAGAGCACACCTGGGGTGCTGTGCTGAGGTATAGGGTAGTTTCTGTGTTTTCTTGGGGAGCTGTTCCTTAGCTACAACAGCAATGACTCTTCACATCCTTAATCTTAAAAGAGATATTTGGAAAGAATAAAATGCTAATAACAGTCTCCTGAGCTGAAATCTGCCACCAAGAGTCTATGTGTTCTCACATTTCCCATCAATCTCAGTTTTCTCTTCCCACTCCAGTGCCATTGCCCATCCCAAATTAAGCTCCCTGTGGTTCACAGAGGGATTGGAATGTCTGAGTTTAGTCACAATTGCCTGGTGAGTTTTCTCAGTTCTTTAACAGTGACTCAGGAGACTCTGAACAAGACAAACCCCTTTTTGATTCAGTGCTAGTAGAGAAACATTTCCTTCATCCCCATTCTTCGGGCACTTGGCCGTTTTCCATCCTTTCTTCCATGGGCTTCACTCTGGGAATGTATCCATCACATTCCCTTCTTGATGAATTCCCCTTTAGCTCTCCAATCTCAGTACTGTGTCTATCCCATCTCAAATGCTATTAGAAGGTCTATAAACAGTCACCTCCACACCACCTCTGCAGAAATGCAACACCAGGCTTATTTCACAGGAAGGAGAGTTGTGGGGGGTTTTTCTCCGCATGAAAGAATCAGCTCTTTGAGAACAAGAGCCAATCTGGATCCTCCAACTATAATCTCAACTGTGACTAGGAAACAGACCTTACTGTTCTGTCACCAGAACACATCGTAACATCCGTGCTCCTATTAGGTGGTTTTATGAAAAGAGGGAAAACAAAATGAAACCAGAAGTCTTTTCATCCACAGAAATCTAATGTTTGATTTTAAGACTACAGAAGCATTTAATTTCAGCAGTGTCAAAATGTTTTGCAGAGATAAGGAAATAATATATCAATTTATGTGATGCCTTTGTAATGCTGTAAAAATATGTATTGGCATTTACTGGAGCAGTTTAGACAAAATTAGTCTGGACAATAGTGTCAGAAAAAAGGGTGTTTTTCCTATCAAAATGAAATGAAAAAAAAAGTCACTTGGATTTTCTCCTGTCTTATTTGGTGAAAACTTACACATTCTCACATGCATTTCTATTTAAATAACTGTGATTTTTTTTGTGGAAATCTGTTGGATCCAAACTTCTTCACAAATCCTACTAATGATTCACTCTTATCTTGTGGATAAAATGTAATAAAGTCATCTTTTGACTAACTATGCCCCACTCGTGGAAAATAAAGCCTGGAGCATGAATTAAACCTATCATCTAGTGCAAAAGAATCAGAGAAATATGAGGAACACGAAAGCAATATGTTCTCTTGTATTATTCTGCTGAGAAAACAGATTTCTGGGTGCTGGAAAAGCCACAGTTTCTATTTGTCCATAGATGAAGCATTTCAAGAACTGGATAATTACCTAAAGCAGTCAGCTATTGAATTTTTCTGGTTCCCATCGGTATGAGAAGTAAGCACGTACTTTTTGCCAGGCAGAACAGTAATCAATAGGTAATGGAGAAGTAATTTGTCTGATGACATCAACTGGATGCCAATCCTTCAGCACCTCTATTAATAAATGTCATGTATCCATGCCAGGAGACTTGAGATCACATTGAGCTTTGAAGTTATGGTATCGACCATGAAATATTTCTAAATAACATCTCAATCTATATTGCCGGTTTCCACATGAGATTCTAGATTAGATGTGCCTCTCATTTCCATAAGCTGGAGTTCAGAGCAACTCCACTGGCTAATTCCAATATTAAATTAATGTTGCTGAAGGCAAGAATTTGGTTCACTACGTAAGTATCAGATGCAAGTTTAATACTTTGCAAATCTCTAGCAGGACTCTCAGGGTGAATGAACATCTCTCTGCTGAAACCAAATATCTCACCCTGGAGATCTACACATCTAGGTCAGTGTTCTCCAGAATGGATTGATCCAGGGATAGCTTCCCTAAAGTACATAATTCATTTTTTTAAATGCAATTAGGGGATTCAGTTTTTAGCTTGGATCCTCTCGTATCCATGCTCATTTTCAGAGAGCAAAGATTTCTCAGGGCGTTTCAAAGGGGTGCAATATCACTGCAGCCTTACTATGACTAACAACCTTAAAGGTAGAGGAGACCTTTCCCTACCTGGGGAACTAAAGAATCCTGTGATCCTTTCCTGCCTTCTTCCTCCTCATTCCATCACTCCTCACCTGAGATCTTGGAGGCAACTTTGCCAAAGTGACTCCCGCTTGCAGGAACAGTTGCAGTAGCTGCAATAGCTGTGAACCATCTGCTTTCTCTCTTTTCCTGTGGAACAGACTGAACTTCACCTCATGTCACTTGTATCTTTGCTCCAGCCCTGTGTGCCCATCTTTTCCTGTTCCTCCCTCTGTTTTATTCCACACTCACTGTTCTAACCCTTTTCTTCACCGAGATTTCTTCTAAAGTCTCTTGTGTCTCTTTGGGTTGTTCCTACACACTGTGATCACATACATGATTATGCTGTTTATTAGTGATACTGTCTTTGAATTCAGGGATGTGAACTGTGTCTTTCACCAGTGTTCAGGGATCTGCAGTTGCAAATAAATAGATTCATATACCATTGACTTTGGCATTGTTGGGACAAGCCTATGGTGCTGACAAAAAAATCTTGTCCAGTGACACTTATGCAGTAGTGTAGACTGAGAGCTCTTTCGAAATGCATTGGCATAGATTTAAAAGAAGCATGTCACAGGGAACTAAAACTCTTCTCATGGGTCCATTGAGGTCAAGCTTAGGGCTGAAAATTCAGAATGTAGAGATACAGTTTCATCAAAGTGTGTGTGACGGCACCCATTAACAGTCTGTTACACTCCAAAATCTGATGCAATTCAAAGTGAAGAGAGCAGATGTCATACAACATGCTCCCAGCACACTCCCAGAGTCTCACAGGAGTTTTGCCTCTATTCATTTTGGTTTGCAAAGCAATTAACTAATACAAATTAAGGAAAACAAGATATAACTGCTAAATCTGGCTGTAAAAAGAACATTATAACACAACTGCCTCAGTGTCAAGCTTCTGCAAGAATTTGCTTGGATAGTACTGAGTCCAACAGGACCTGTACACACACAGTAAATAACATTCTTTTTAGCATAGTAAAAATATCATATTCTTTTCTGAGAGACTGCCTACTTTTCCAAAATACACTTGCATGACTCTTTAGGGGAGATACTGTGTATTAACACCAGAAATTGTGCCTCATACATAAACCTGAGAGTCAGATGGCTGAACACCTACACTTAAATGTCCCTTCTTTCAGTTTAGTGAAGTTTTGCTGCAGTCAGTAAAAGTGACAGGCATTGGGTATTTTTGAAAATCAGGCTGCTTTTATTTCAAAGACATCTCTGGCTCCGTCAACCCACTGGCTGAAATCCCATCAGCAAAGTCCCACGAGAAATGGAAAAAAGACTGGGAGTGTTGGCACTTTCTAAGTCCCTGGCCCAGCCTGCAAGTGACACTACTGTCATTCCCTTCTGCTTGTGTCCTTAAACAGGGAGAGGGCTATTTTATTTTTCCCTTTTAACCACCAAATTGAATGAAAAAAGAGGTTTCAGTGGGAATGAAGTGTGCATTTATGCAAGTGAAACTTCCAGTAGATTCATATCTAATTTTCAGAATGGGATTGTTGTTAGTTTGGGGTTTTTTGTGGGGTTGTGGATTTTTTGTTTCTGCTGAAAAAAAAATTAAAGTGTTTTTAAAATATTGGAGTTTTGTTTTCAAGAGTCACAAATAAATACTTTCTGACATGATGGAACATTTCATTTTAACAACTTCCAAAATGAAGCTCTTGGGTTTGTCACTTTGAAGCCTCATTTCCCATTCAGAAGCAGAGGAAGAGCAGAAGGCTTTTACAGCCCACCCAAATGAAACCAAACATTTCCAAACAAGTATTTTGATTACAGCGTAAATAGATGCCCACAAAAACAGACTCCATCACAACCAAGGAAAGGGCTGGAGAAAGAGGTCTGCCAAGCCTGACAGCCTTCACTGTGTGTCTGAGGGGATGTCCAGGACAATGGAGCCATGAGGATGGACCTAAAGATGGCCCATCTTCTATTTCTACTTGCCCATCTCCACTTTCTGCCGTTAAACCTCTACCTGTGCCCGTGATCTTGCCACATGCTGCTCAACACAACCAGCATTCTGCAGCATTGGGAGCTGATGTCCTCTCCTGGAAACAAGTATAGACAGCCTGATGGGAAACTCTAGGTCCTCTGCCCAAATATTTCACTTTTTCAACCCTAAATCCACAATGTAAATATTGTTCCTGTTGTGGCTGGAATTTAACTGGGGGTCATAGTTTACCGTTTTCAGCTCTGGCCACACCTCAAGGTATGGAGGAGAGGGTCACTGGTTGCTAATCATTTGCTTTAGTACTCACTCTGGTATGTGGGTCTTACTCCTTGCTTTGTACAGATAAAATAAAAAGGAAGCTGATAAGAGAATTTAGTTGGTTGGAAAGAAAAATACTTCCCTCAGCTGAAATTCCTGGCAGAATCTGTACTTGGACAGAGAAGGTTTCCAGTGTGAAAGCACAGCAGCTGCCCAAGCCTAATGAGAATTAGTTCATACTTAAGATGTTGTGCACAGCTTTGACACCTGCCTAACATTTGTAGAGGACCCCAAGGATGCAAAAAGAATTTCTGAAAATGACCTTTAGCTTCTTTATTTGCCTTAAAATTATGACAAATAATTTCAGTGCCTGGTGGAAGCTAAAAAATTATGAGTGTAAGTATTTGTAAATAATTATGCCAAAACTATCTTGGCAAATCTTGCACTCTGTAACCTGGTTCTTCAGGTGACAAAAAATGGTAAGTACTAGTTGTGTGATTTATTGTGTGCCATTGCTGCAGGAACTGGCATGATTCACCATGTGCTAACCCAGAGGAAATTACTTCTTGCTATTAAAAAAAAAAAATTAAAAACAACAGCAACAGCAACAACAAAGCTAACAATAACAAAAAAACACACCTCAAAGGTGCATTTCTAAGTTCCTGTTTTAACCATGGACCTGCAAACTAGCAAGCACATTTTTTTCCATAACATCTTTCACCTCAAAGACTGAGAAATAGTTGCATTTCCTTGCTAGGTGTGCTCATAGATAAAGCTTAAGGCTGGAAAGACACTGTGGTTTTGACAGGTGCTGATCCCACTTGGCCACAGATTATCCTGGCACACCAACACTTTTCCAAACATTCTTCTTTGTGCTCACCAGAGCTAAAATAGAGACATGGAATTGATTTTCCAAGGAAATGGCAAAATGGATTGAACAATTTGTGAAGTATTTGGAGGCAGTGAGCGTGACTGTTGGTTTTATTGTTGCAAAATGATAGAGGTTATAATGTACTGGCAGTGAAATACGGGAGCTGTAGAAACAAAGCATCCACGAGGAGAAGAACACACCTTCTTATGGCAAATCTCCATAGAGCCTTTTGCCTTCAATATCACTTGAGCTGATGTTTGCTGCACAGATTTATTATCCCACCCAGAAAGCATTTTTGGCAAGTTCCTCTTATGTTGTCATCATAATATTCCTGAAAGAGGGAAAGTGTCACTAAATTTGAAGTGCTTTAAAAAGACACTTTATGACAATCTTTCATGAATAGCAGACATCTATGTAATTCATGTGTTTATTTGCAACTAATAAAAGATAAACTAGAAAAGTTTAGCAATTAGGAGGGATTTTTCCCTTAGCTCACGTTGAAAACAAATTCTGCAGCAGCAGATCCTGTGAGAATAGAAATGATAAATGAGGAGCTGAGGGCATCTTTTTCTTTAGCTTTGTAGTTTGGGATGTTTGAAATATGAGAGACAAAGCAATATCCTCAGTATATTAGATGACAACTTTTCCATTAGCTGAATGTGACTGAGGGGAGTGTGTGATGCTGCAATGACCACAGGAGAGGGAATAAACAAAAGGCTCATAATCCTGCAGCTAATCAGGTCTCAGGATATTTGGTTCAAGCTCTTACACAAGCTCTTTACATGTGACCTTGGACAAAGTGCTTGGGATGAAATTTTCCAACACTCAGATCCTCAAAGTCCTTAAATCTGTGAATTCTTTTCAAAAAAACATCAACAAAAATTAGAGAATATAAGTTCCTAGACTTGCACAGTTTGCAGAATTGCCACATTTATTCTCCTTGTTCCTACTACCACCTACAGCTCTATCTCCTGTATTTTTCATATCTATTGGTGATGAACTCCCCTCATCAGAGAAGGTGATTGAACAGAGACCTGCAGAATAATAGCAGTAATAAGAAGTATCCAAAAGAGGAATACTTTCAGAGAAAGGAAAATTTGAACAAACAATCACACTAATGTAAGTGTTCTGTCATAAACTGATGAAATTGCAAAACAGCAGAGCAACACTGATGACTTGGAGGAGGTCTGATAAATGTGAACTTGATCTCTGTGACTGGGAGAAAAGGCTATGAAGACAATCAGACTGCTAATTCTTATTCCTTTTGGAATCCAAGGAGAAATAAAATTGATGTATATTTTGTCAACTGCAATCAAGACACTTGGGGATTTTCTTGGGAGGTCATGATGGCATAGTATAAGAATAAAGGATGTAAAGCATAAAATCCATTCTAGATGCATTCAGATTATCAACTCCAACTTTTCTAACCATTTTGGGATGTGAAAAAAAGAATAAAAAATGCTAAACTCTCAAAATTTAAAAAAAAAAAAAAAAACCAAAACCCATGAAAGTCTTCCAGGGTGTGTGGCTGAGCTGTGGAAGTTCAGCAGCACAACAGACACAGATTGATTGCATAGGTCACCAGAAAATCTTGATCAAGGAAACAGGTCACACATAGCGTTGCCCTGAATGGTAACACTTATGCAGAAGAAGTGTTTGATCTTGATATTGAAGAAGACAGTGACAAAACTTCAAAGCAAGCAGGACTTCAGAGAAAACAGCACTGGAGCCAACGTTACGAATGACATCAAATTAATTTTTAATAAACTGGTTTTGGATCAATCATCTGGTTGTCACCAGTGATACACCCTCTGCAACAGTGATTCAGATGTTCCACAACAGTAATGATTCCTAGAGAAAGCACAAATCCTTTATAATGGCCAGTATAGAGTCCTTTAAGCCACAGAGGAGTAAATGCAGCCTTCTGAGAACTCCATAAACATCAATTACTCTGTCTATGAGCACAGTAGAAACTACTGCATATTTGGAGGATCACACAACAATGTCCTAATTGTGGGGAAAATGTCCTTTTATACATTTTAGAACCAAAGAAATAATGAGCTGCTGTAATATAATTCTGGTTGAGTGGGCAGTGTTCCCGTTTACATCGTTGCAAAACTCCCATTGACTCATTGAAGGCAAAATGGAAGATAAATAAGAGCTCAAGTTCAAAGCATTTCTGATCCATTAAGCTTTATCAGGACTGTGGTTTGGAAGCTGTCTGTGGAGTCCAGAAGCACCTGAGAAGGATGCATCCCCCAGGCCCACTGCTCATTTGCAGTGATTTGGTGTGCGTGATCAGTAATAAGTGGAGCTGACCACTAATTTTCAATTAACTTTATTCCTTCAATGACACCATTAGGAAAGGAGAATGGGGGAGGCTGGCAAAGGAATCAATGGAGTAGGAGAGTTCTTCCTAGGGAATATGAGAATAATTTATATTTTCTAGTGGAGACTTTGAGAATTAGGTACTTCCTCATTAATGAATAGTTTGCAATATTGATGCTTCCAAAGAGCATGTTTATTTTCACAGAAATCATGAAAAAAAATCCTTTCCAGAATTTTTGAATCAGCTTTTTGCAGGACTTCTGAAATTTTAAAATACAAGCTTGTTTCATTCTGACGTGTAATGAAATGTTGAGGCATCAACATGTCCATTAGTATAGAAATTCTCTTCTCCACATGGTTCTGTTTTAAAGCTTTTCTGCTCCATCTTACTCTGCTCTTGCAATTACAAATGGAAATGTGAACTCAGCTATGGAAAGTTTTTTGTTCTTGTTATTGCTTTCCAGTATAAAACCCAGCAGAAGAAGAAAATACAGGAAAACATCTTTCTCACAAAAAACATTTTTCTCTTTACACACCTGTGTTAAAGCCTTTGCACCTGTACCTGGACAACCATTCATGCAGCATCTCAAAGGAAGGAGAATTTGATGTGAGCACTCTGAAATGTTACTTTCAAAGCCAGACTCTGTTTCTTTTTAAGAGGGTACAAGACACAAACACACAAAACACAAACACACAAAACACAGGACACTATGACTCCCCATGGCAAACCTGTGTAAATATTTCCACAAGGTAAAAATATGTAATTATCTGTCTCTGAGAGACTTTGGGTTTTAAGCTTAAGAAATCCCTGCCACAAAGGTAAGCTCATGCAAGGACTCAATTTTGGCTGGTGCTGAGCACTGTCACTCTCATCTGCCAAAGTATATAAGCATTGTCATTACTTCAAACATGTCAGTAATTTCAGTCCCCAGCTGAGGCTCAGACTGAAGTGATTCTGAGAGCAGGACCAAGTGCTCCTTTTGGTCCCATTTGGTTTCATGTCTGGGGGGAAAGCATTGTCCTGTATGAAGGACCTATCTTGAAGTGGACACCAGAAGGTCTGATCTAGGTTTATAAAAGAATCCCGGTGTTGCCTGAACTCATTAATTTATGTCTTTTCTGCAGTGTCCATGTGTAATCAGGGGAAAGTCTTGGTCTGCATCTCCTCTGCCTCAACAGCAGCTTCCTTAGATGGGAGTCTGTTCCTATGAGCTTCAAACCTTCCCTTCCATTTCCCCCATCCTGAGGGAGCCTCATGAGCAAGGATTTTAGAATCTCACTTATCAGGACTTAAAGCAGCCACCTGTGATTAGAGGCCAGTGTGGGGAAGCAAATCCACCTGTCTCCTACCAAGCTCTGTGGCTTCCCTCTGAAACACTGCCTGGTGCTGGTGTCAGAGGGAAGATTCTAAACGAAGTGGGTTTCAGGTGACAAGGTTTCTATATTTCCTGAACTACATGATTTGCCTTTTTTCCTAAGATCAGGGGACTTCAGGACATAGAAAATATCTTACAAGGTTTAAAAAACACTGTGTAAACTTTAACTAGAAATTTATGCCACTGAGCAATAAGGGTAAAGAGCAGTGTGTGAAATCTAAGCTTTTAGAGAGAAGGGGTTTTATTTCAGAAACTGTACTCTCCTTGCAAATCCAAAAGCTCATATAATGATGAGAAATAGAAAATGTTCCTTGATGGTGAGCCAAACCCTACAGCTTTAAAAGTCCTTTTTCAGATAAAACTTCCTACATTTGGGTGACCTTTGATTGGGATGATTAGAATTATTGTTTTTACAGAACCAAATTTGTGGTAAGCGCTTTCAAAGGAGCAAAGGCAGGACAAATTCTTTAACTAGAAAGAGCCTTTGATCCATGTATAGGAGTTATGTCCACCTTAATGATGGCAGATCATTTTTCAACCCATGTTCTGTTAGAAATACGATTACTTGTGTTACGTTTGCATGGCAAGGTTCTGGTAGTGGAGGAGCTACAGGAGTGGCTTTTGGTTTTATTTCTCATTATCCTGCTCTGATTTGATTGACAATAACTTAACACCAATAACTTTTTATGAATAATTACCTCCTTCTTTCCACCTCTCCCTTCTTCCTGGGCTCTACTTCACTCCCAATTTTCTCTGCCTTCTCCCCACAGCAACACAGTGGAACAAGGAAGGGGGATGATCCATCACATGCTGTCTCTGCCACTCCTTCCTCCCCATAAGGGAATGCTCAGGTTTTTTCTCCTCTCCAGCACAGGGTTCCTCCTATGGCAGACAGATTCAGTGGCAGACAATTTCAATTGAGCAATTTTTAATTACTCTTAATTTCCGGCGCTTTAAAGTAGGAAAACTACTTTAGGAGATGATTGATAATGTATGGGAGGGACCTTTAAACCAACATCCAACAAGAGTAAGAGCTGTGCTCACCAACATTTTGAGAGAGCTCAAAGACATGAGAGGTGTTTAAGAGCATCCCTCAAAGAAAAAAAACCACCACCTTTGTTCAAACATTTATTTTGGCTCTGAATTAAAATATAAGTCCCAAACTAGCCAAGCACAGCTGTGCTACTGCTGGAATTGTACTAGTTAGGTAGTTTTTGGGTCAGCATCTGGTGCTGTCCTTTGCTGTATGCTTGCTGCCCTACTCAACAGATGCAGGGGGAAGCACTGACAGCACCCCCACATGCCCCAAGATTCTGTACCTACCCCCTCTCAAGCCCATTTTGGTTTCAGTGTTGGCCCATTCCTGCTGCTCTGAGTTCTCTGGCTCTCACCCTTCTCATTCCCCTCCTGTCAGACTGCTCCCAGGAGAGGAGGGGAAGAACAGCCCATAGCACAGGGCAGCCTCACTGCATGAAAAACATTTGAATCTTGGGAAACCCATGTCAAGGACCATTATCAGTCAAACCCACATCAAACACCATTTTCAGCCATTACAGGTATTAACAGTATTACCAGGGGGAACAGCTGCAGCCAGAACAAAGTGATGAAGAGCAGTGTGTCGAGCTACATTCCATGAGCTGTAAAAGCTCTCCAGCATTTCCCACACAAGCCCTGCAGGAGCAGCAGCTCCCCACTGGGACTCCTAAATTTCCATTTCAGCCACTGGACAATAGTGGATCATTATGAACCGGGCATTTTTGGGAATGCAGCTTCCCACATATGCATGAGCTCAAGGTAAGGGAGCTATGAACAAAGCTTGATGCTCCTGTCCCTTGTGGCTCCTGGGCTTCAGAAATCTGTTCCTTGGGTTTTATTCAGACAGTTTTACACCCTTTTATGGAGTTGCAAGACTTTATTATAGAAATATTCCTAAAGAAAGCTGATTCTAATAGCTCCCTCTCTGGTAGGAATTTTTTTTTTTCACCAGGTTTATAGCTCTTTAAATAAACACTGCCTCATACTTTTCCATCCCCTGTATCTCTCTACTGTTAATTACACTGAACTTCTCTTGACCTCTTGTTCAGGCAGAGTGAAAATGAGCAGGTTGCTTAACTAAGTATGACCTGCTTGTCACAGCTGTGCTAGCAGCTCTGCAGTCACAGTGCAACCCTTCCTGTCTTCCCATCCTTCAGGGCTTCACGGCACGTTTTTGCAATGGCACATAACGCTAGAACAAGGGGAAATGGGTTTAAACTGAAAGAGGCCAGGCTTAAATTAGGTATTAGTAGGAAATCCTTTCTTGTGAGGGTGGTGAGGCACTGGCACAGGTTGCCCAGAGACACTGTGGATGCCCCATCCCTGGAAGTGTTCAAAGCCAGGTTGGATGGGGCTCTGAGCAATCTGATATAGCAGGAGGTGTCCCTGCCCATGGCAGGGGCTTGGAACGAGATGATCTTTAAGGTCCTTTCCAACCCAACCCTCTCTGGACTAAGAAGAACCATATCACAAGTTTCATAGCAAATGCAGCTTCTCTGCCTTGTCACTGCAGAGGGAAAGAACTAAATCTGCTTCAGCTTCAAATCTCAGGGACAAATTAAAGCATGAGAAGAGTTTCTTGTGGACGTAAGCCAGCCCAAGCCCGAAGTCCAAATGTGCACACCAGGTGATATCATTGTGAGTCTTTAAGGAGCTTTGGATGAATCACAGGACAACACTGAGTTGGGAAGAGATGGTCTTCATGTCGTATTATAGTGAGCTATCCCTCACTCAAATATGGATGTAAGTCAGTTCTTAAAATGTGAAATAATTTGGTTATCTTCTAGAAATCAGATTCTTCCTACTGAAATCTACAGCAAAATACTTTTCTTGTCTTTCTTTAACATGACAAACATCATCTTCATTCACCTAAATCTGTTCTTGGAAATGGCTAAAACATTCAGGGAGTTTCATTTAAAATGCAGGGTACTAATTTGGGAATCTCTCTGATACCAAAATGTGATGTTAACAGTGAGCAGTACTTGCAGAAGCTTAATTTTCATGGGTGGAGTCTTGAGGAACATTTACAAAACCCTGAGAGAAGCTAGTCCATTACCATCAGGTGGGACATTGGCTCAGAGCTGCACATTTCTTCAGAAGATGCTCCAGCACCTGCAGACAAATAAAGGTCAATTATGTTGTCTTACACTGGATCTCTGACCTCCCTTCCTTTAGACAACCACACTAAGAATGAATGTGGCAGTTTTTGCAGAATACAGCAAAATAATGGCAATAAGGAGCATTGAAAACCCATAATCAGCCATGCTTTACCATATGGAGAGTTAGAGCAAGAAACAAAATTATTAATCTGTGTTTTCTTTCCAGTTCTGTTAGTGATTAAGGGCATGAATTTTGTCCTGATGCCCTCTTGCTCTTTGTTCCAGCTCAGATATGATAAACATTGTACTCAGCAGAAAGGTCACAGAGCTCAGTCCTTTGGAATTAGCCAAGCCCTCAGGGTTAACCAACTAGAAGATGTGGGAATTAGTACTGTAGTTTTTTAAACAAGAATTCCCCAAATGTGTCCAGAGAAATATAGGAAATTTACGTGGGTGTCCATCATTTCTCACAAGTCAGGCCATTTACGTTCAGGTGTGTAAAGGCAGAGTTAACAGCCTTGTTCCAGCCAGCTGGCTTTGAACCCTTTAGCCAGCAGGAATTTAAAGGAAGTGCTGAGCACACCTACACAACAGCAGTGTATTATTAGCCCAGCCCTTGCCTTTTCCAAGACTATTCTTCATGTATGACACAAAAGTCAGGGAAAAGCTATCTGCTCAGGCAATTAGAGCTTATACAGTACCAGGACACAGCCAAACTGATGTGAATGAAAAGGCAAAGAATGAATAAACACATAAAGCAAATTAAATGTATGTGGTGGGATGTCTTTGCTGCCACTGAACTCTCTGAATGACTGGGATCCACTGGCAAAATCTCCTAAGTGTTTTGACATGTTATGTCCAGAGGCTTCTCTCCCTCTTGACTGCACACCCAAAGGCTGTTTGCCATTTCCATTATGTAAGGCAATTCTTTCTGGCCACCACTACCTCTTTTCCCTGAGTAAAATGCACTCAGGCTCCCTCCATGCAGCTGTGCAATGTGCAGCTTCTGCTAATTTGAAGGGCACCCCTCCTCCTCCTCCCCTGATGATCCAGGAATACAGCAGTGAAGTGCCTTAATGGTAGCATCAAATAGCCTCATGCCATACATTTTTAATTTCTAAAATGGTCCTTGTTAGAGTTTCAGGGTTCAGAGAACTAGTGTGAAATGTTGCTAAAATGGATAAAAACATCTTAGCTAAAAATAAATTATTGTCCAATTCCTGCTGCATCACCTCAGTCAACTACTGAGAGTTTCTCTGGTGACTAATATAGCTTCATTACCACAGTATCCAAAGACCTGATAATCACTAAGGAATTTTTGGCCTTTTAGCACCCTAGAGATGTTGCAGTCTAAAATACAAAGGCTTGAGTCAGTGATGGTTGAAGAAAATGTGCATGGACAGTGCAAGCTCTTAACACAGGCTCTGAGATCATGTACAGTATCAGGATTCTGAACTTCCACCACACTAGAAGTCATCACTCAGCCCTCATTGTAAGGAATGTTTATCAAACTTTGATATTCTAATCTGGGGCATAAGGAGTTTGGTTCAGTTGTCAGAGGAGTCAATCCCAAGAAGTCTCACTGTACCATCTACCGACAAACTTTGCTTGTTTGGCCTCCCAGACCCTGTCTGCAGAGCAGTTGGGCTTGATCTCATGACAGCCAAATAGGAGATGTAATTAAAGGCTCCTTTTGAGTACCTACCACTCCAGAGGTTCTCCTGAAGTGAGTTAAAAAGACTAGCTGCAAAGCCCCTCTTTCCTTTTCTGTTAATAGATGCCCAGCCACTATTTCCAATCTTCCCCTCCACTCAGAAGCAGAACAAAGTGTATTACTTTTCTGAGTAAAAATCCACTTTTTGAAGTGAAAGGTGCTTTATTTCCCAGAGGAAGAAATGGAACACACAATGCAAACTGTTCCAGAGCTGAGTTTGACACAGATGTTTTGATAGGATAGGGATGGGACAAGGAGTAACGGATACAAACTGAAAGAGTAGAAATTTAGGCTGGATATTAGGAAGAATTTTTTTACTGTGATCGTGGTAAGACACTGGAACAGGCTGCCCAGGGAAGTGGTGGATGGCTCAACCTTGGCAGTTTTTAAAGCCAGGTTGGATGAGGTTCTGAGCAACCTGGTCTAGTGGGAGTTGTCCCTGCTCACGGAAAGGGGGTTGGAACTAAATGATCTTTAAGGTCCATTCTAATATTCTATGATTCTGTGATCATCATTAGCTGTTATTTCCCTTGCCCCATAGCCTGAGGCTGTGGCAGTATCGTGGTCCTTTATCTCTTGCTGATCTCTCCTTGCTGCAGAACACAACAAACCTGGAGTGCTGACTCAAAAGAGAGACACAGGTTTACACTTGCAGGTCTCCAAAAAAAAAATAGGATGCTACCTCAGGTCACAATAAGACTTTTATCTCTAGTAATGTCAAAAATTATCAGGAGGACTTTTATTTTATATATTTTCAAAGCTTCTATATGAGCTACATAAAAACTGAAGCTAATCTAATTTGCTTAAAGCACCTTCATTAGCAATGCAGAGACAGATCAGAGCTGTATCACAAGCTCTTGTGGTTCCATTAGGATACGTGGTGATCAATAACTATTGAGCTCTTAGGGCTGCCACATGGAGAGGAAAAAAATATATATAATCCTTTAAAGAGCTTAATTATGCAAAAGCAAAATTATTATTTTAATAAGCCAAAAGTATTTAATATTAATCTAGTTGCAACAACTTCTGCCTGAGGATTGGGGATGGCCTACATTAATCACTGAGTGTATAAAAGCAGGTGATGGCTGATAAAAGAAGCAAAGTAGGCAGCATCTGGCAATGGAATCTGCTTGGCAGTTTGTCTGCTGGTAGGCAGTGAGCTGTGGGATGTTTTGTCTTCATTTCCACTGAGCTCAATGCTCAGAAACTCTTGGAGCTCAGAAACTCTAAATGGGGCAATATTTTCAAAAGACATCTATTGCAAGCAGCCAAGGAAATGCTTCTGAGTGTCTGCAGCCTTTGAGCAGGTCAGAGGGGCTCAACCCTTCCATGCCCTGAATTCATATCTCCAAAGTGAAAAGTTTCAACACAGTCTCATTCCATTTCAACATATGGGCCTTGCATTTTCCTTGTTCCTTTTGCAGTATAACTAAGAGAGAGAGAAAAAGAGACAAGAGGTGGATTTTCCATGTGATCTCTGGATAAAGACTTTGTGATCTAAGTCTTTAACTGCATTTCTTGCTAATTAATTTGAAAGAATTTCTTCCTAATATCTAAACCTAAATTTCCCCTCTTTTAATTTATATCCATTACTCCTTGTCATATTCCTATCCTATCAAAACATAGCAGATAATATGCCCTTAATGTAAACTCTTCAGCCTCGAGAGACTGAGGAAAAAAGCAACGCATAAAAACATAGGCAGAGCAGTCATATCTAGCATCCAGCTTGTGACTTCTTAGTACTTAGAGGTTTTCACATTTAAGCCTTCTATTATGCTGGGAAGTAAACCAGAGAACCATCAGGCAGGGCATGGTGAAAAGCAGCAAAAGGCCCAGTGGTAGAAAAGGAGTTTTGAGGAAACAGAGTGCAGATGTAACATGGAGGGAAAAAAGAGAAACAAACTTCTCCAATTGGTGTCTCCTTTATCCTGCACTTTTCACGGAGTGGTACTAAAAGCTTTCTCTTCTCTACTGGAAATCCCAGTGAACACACTTAGTAAGCAGAAACCTGATTAACTGCCTGCCGTTCCCAGAACAAATCCGATTTACTGCAACCATTTCCCCTGAGACACCTCGTTCTAGCAGGGTTTGGACAGGAGGAGCTATCTCAATACTGCTGCCTTCTCCTTTTCCCCACCAATGGTCAATTCCCCAGCCAGGGAGGATAGACGTGAGGTGGATGCACACCACACTTCCACTCTGGGTGTAAAGCATCTGCTCTGACATCCCCTTGATGCTGGCAAGAAATTGGCATCTAAGCACCTGGCAGATCTGTGTCTAATTCACCCACAATCTTCCCTGACATTTCCACTCTTATCAACTTTGTGAAATTATGTCCACTACAAAGAGAGACTGCCATTTTCTAACAGCTTCGGCAAACTGCCCCTAATTTTTCACTAGCCTTGTTTTCAAGAAACTATGCAGATGAGGAGCCTGTGAGGCTTTTACAGCTGGGCATCAAAACAGCAATCACCAAATACCTTTGACACGGTAACCATAAAACCAGCCATAGAACAGACCCATAAACACTTCAAGGTAAAGAGTAACAATTCCCCTTCTGAAAATTCAGCCAGACAGCAGGGAAAAAATTATACATCTTTTTGTCATTAAGGAAAAAATCTATTTCATAAAACTGAGATCTGTGTTACTGTATACTGCAGAGTACTGTTGCTCTCAGTGAGGACCCTGATTTTTAGAAAATAGTTTTCAAAACACCGATATAGAAATATGAATCATCTTCTTTGTTTAACAAATCATCACTTTACAGTTACTTTACAGCAACTCACCTGTGTTCATGCTTTTAGTCCTCAATGAACAGAAGTTTAAAAGTGTGTTAGCCCCAGGTCCCTCACATTTACTGTCAGGTCCCCTTAGAGGAGTGCCTGTACCTGCGAAATGGTCATGAAGAAGCTGCCACAGAATGTTTTAGTGCTCCCCAGTAAAACATTCACATGCCCAAACCTTTCCATTGCTAAACATTTGGAAGGACAGGCACATCAGAGCAATCACACTGTAAATTAAGCACCAGTGAGCCAGACTAAACTATTTTTCCCTGCAATAACTTAAAGCATTTTTCCAAGATGGTGTTCTAAGCACGCAATTTCATCATCGCCATTTTCACAAAGACTAAATTTCTGTTGGGAGGTATTTTTTAACTCCTGTTTGATCCTAGGGCTGAAAAGACTGCAAGACTACAGAACACTGACTGTTTGATTGAACAACTAATTTCAGGTTTCCATAGTTACACAGTAACAACTAAAAAAATAAGTTGAGGCATTAAACTTCTATTTACTTCAGTGGACAGTGAGCCAAGATTTCTCCATTAAAATGTTAACCTGGTTCAGTTTCCCCACTTCCCTGCTAAGAGAAGGTTTATTTAGATGCATGGTCTATAGGATAGACGTGTCAGTTAAAGGAATATACATTCAGATATGCAACTTCAGTTTTTACTGCCAGCCACCATGATCATTCACACAGCAGCACTGTCAGAGATCTGCTTCATTAGCCATCTGTGCATACAATGAGGGCACAAATGCAAGAAACTACATAGTTCTGATTCGCCTTCTATCCCTTCCTGTTTGGCTTTCCCAAGTTAGGACACAAGAAATAATAGCTCATTTCAGCTCAAAGCTAATGCATTTTCTTTGATGGCTAGAGGGAGTGTAAGTAAGCCATATAAGAAGCATAAGCTCCAAAAGAAGTGTAGACTTGAGAAGTATATCTGATTAGGAGATGAACATTTTCTTAGAATTTACAGTACTGCTTGTTCAGAGGCATTACTCTGATCAGTAAGTAACATTTCAATTTTTATAACTGTCATAAACCAATAAGCCTGAGCCTTGATCAGCATACAGCCATCTACTCTTTCATTGTATGCTTTCTAAATAATCTCTCAACCTTTCTATCAATCCATAATGAGGGAATTTTCCATCACGCAGATAAGAGGTACAGTCTGTTGCATCCACAGCTGATACCTTCATCTGGATAGTGCTTGAATTTATATCTCCCCTCTTTCAGTTTAAAGCCATTTCCCCTTGTCCCATTAATATATGTATTTCTCAAAATTCCCTCTGCAGCTCCCTCGTAGCCCCTTTAGGCACTGGAAGGTGCTTTAAGGTCTCCCCAGAGCCTTCTCTTCTCCAAAATGAACAAACCCAGCTCGCCCAGTCTGTCTCCATAGCAGAAGTGCTCCAGCACTCTGAGCATCTTTGTGCCCCTCCTCTGGGCTCACTTCAACAGGTACACATCCACCTTATGTATGTTGCTGCCATGTTTCTCATGAGACTCAAGAATCTACTTTGGTTTAAAGAAGGAGATGCCAGAGTAAGGTGTTTTCTGCAAAGGTACAGATAAAGATCTTCTGCAGGGTGGCACAAAGAGACACCTCTATATGCAGTAGCTGGGAAAGATAAATGGAGTGGCAAAGTTATATACTGGCAAGTCATCTGAAGCTGATAAGTTACAAGCAGGAAAATAGTGAAACCGTTCACATTTTTTTGTGTCCACGGAAAACTGTGTCTGGCTTCAGGACTTTCCAGAGACTGTGCACTGAGCCAGCTGGAACTCCTTACACAGAGCATGTCAAAAAATGATGAGCAGCCTGAATTCATTTTGTGAGCCTCTGTGGCTGGAAATGCTGATGAACAACAGGACGACAAAGCCAAAACTCTAAAGGAGAGTCTGAAGTATTGAAATGTGTTCAAGCCCACTAGAAACATAAATGAAATGTGATTTATTGTATTCTGAAGGTTGTGCATAGCAGCAAAAGAAATGAAAGTGCAGTGAAGGATAGAAAAAACTCAAAGGAATAGAAAATACAGGTGAAAGATCCCAACTGCCCCACAATTCCTACCCAACAGAAGCTCTCTTAACCCTGAGGTGACAAGTAAAAGAAGAGCTAGGAAGGCTTACTGCACTCAGTGAGCAGTTGAATATTTCTCATAGTATGACAAATAAGCCCCAAGAATAAGCAGCCTGCCAAACACCTTACCACACTTCAATTTTGTAACTCATTGCCGTGATCTATCATACTAGCCAGGAGAATAAATGGATTAAAAAACAAATTAGTCATAATCCGTATTAATGGGTGGCAGGTCTACTGGCAGCTGTTAAACACAAAGGTTAAAATATGTTTAAGATTAAAAGATTAAATCATTTGTGATTCTAGAGCCTCATGCTTTTTCATAAAATTTGCTGGGCAGATGAGACTTCAGTTTGCTCCCAGACAATGCATTTCCAAGAGTCACAGCTCACAGCACCTCCTCGGTGATGGATTGCGGTCACATATCTCTTCCCATTCTTTCAGATGTGCCTTCTGTCTTTGATGCCCTTGATCAAGGGATCTCTTTTTTTTGTCTGACATTTTTGGTTCCCACTGGGTCTGAAGAGATTTGCTCCCTCCTCATTTTTTGGATGCTCTTGGAGCTTCATGAAGAGTGCCCACCTGTTCAAGGATACCTTTAAAGAAGTAGACCATGAGCCCAGTTTTGCTTCTCTGTCCACTTAGTTCCTCACTTGCTGTTTTCATTTTTGGTCCACCCCATTTCAGATTACATTGATTGGATCCCAAATGTTAAGTATTAAAACAAGGGGGATATGCAGCTCCTGCGAGCCCCTTGTGCCTGCAGTCACTTTCCCTGCCCCAGTGCTGCCTCCACACAGACACAGCACTAACAGTTTCAGTGCATAAAACTGTTCTTTGCTTTGGACCCCTATTTTCAGGGAAAATAACAACACACTGGAAAACATAGGAAACATCATAGAAGATAACTGGCACTCTGCAGGTGAGCAAAATCTTTAATTTTAAACTTGAGGCATGCATTCTCATGCCACTGCCCCGTGCTTGGCTTTTGCTGTAGCCAGCCTGTTGCCTTCACTGCTGAGAGCTCCAAGGTAAAATGTAATGCTTCACTTTGAACCTCTCCACCATAATAAAGAATTAAATCAAGGCTCTGACTCACATTTCACAGTCAATTTAAGGGTGGCTGATGTTTAGGCTCTCTGCCTCTCTCTCTTCATAGAGATATCCAAACCGAGCTTAGAGCCACCCCTGAACTGCCACAATCACGGCCCCCAGATTAACGTAAATCACCACCAGCTGCCGTTTATATTAATGCCCTGGACCTCAGCAGTCCTGGATTAATTGCCTGAAAGCCTGAAAGCACAGTTATGTAGTTTGATATCACTGTGGAAAGTGCTGGTTCCATCCTTCCCCGTGCCCTGGGCTGTGCAATCTATGGGAACCACTCTGTGAGGAGCCTCATTTATCTGGCTGCATCAAGGTCCTCTGGCTCTCCTTTTGGGGTATGGCAGGCAGCTGGGGCAGAAAGCAGTGCAGTTTTAGGCTGTCTTAAACGAGCAATTAAATTACAGTCTTTATCTGATAATTTTACAGGCCAACACCAAGGCACCACTTTTTGCCTGAAGAGGCTGTTTTCCTGGGGTGTGTATTTTAGACAAGCTCCAGGACTGGAGTGTCTGGGGCTTGTGCTTATAGTTGTCAAAAATCCAGAGAAGGAGTTATTTTTGTGGAATTTTTTTGTTATTGTCTGCAAGGAAACAATAATCTTCCAGATGAAAATCTGAACCAAATTGCTCAGAAAATCCTGTAGAGGCATCATTCTGCTCAGCTTCAAAAGCTCAATTTAAAAAAAAAAAAATCACTGTTGCCAGCAAAACAAACAACACATATTAAGCCTTTTTATTACCATGTCTAGTGTTTTACTGGCTGTGAAATCACATTTTCCAGGATGAACTGTCTCAATACACTTCTGAAATACCCTGGTAGTGCCCAGTATCCAGTTGAAAGAGGAATTCTGTCCCAGACACAGGCAGTACACAGAAGTCTTCTGCCTGAGGACAGCACAAGACACAAAGCTCCATTGAACCACATTCAAATAACTCCACATCCTCCTGTTCACAGCAATCCAGCTCATAAAGACAGTCTTTGGGATCTTTGGTAGGTGTACATTTATCTTCCTGCTCCCTAAAATGCATGTGAAATCTTCAGCAATAACATTGATAATAACAACAAGGCCTAATATTATATACTTCTTTCATCAACAAACAACACAATTTGCCAAAAGAAAGGGAAGCATTAATATCTCTGTTTATTCTTGGGTAAAATGAGGCACGAGGGTGTCACAACACTTTTCCATGGACATCAAATAGGCCATACTGAAGAAAGGAAACTAGGTCTCCCCACTGTTCCCCCACTAGAGTACTTTTCTTTCACCCAAAAGGAGTTGTTGCCTCTTTTAAATAAGACAGTTGTGACTGCATGAAAGAAAGGCTATGACTTGTCCAGGTAAGCATGGGAAGAAAAAGCAAGTACAGAAACCAGACACAAATTCTCAAGTATTGAAAATAACAGGGTGTATTGGGAGTGGAAGGAAGAAAAGAAAGCCCCAATTGCACCCACACACGAATGTCTTAGCCTGTTACCTTCGGTCCCTGTACCATTTCTTGATTCAAAATTCACCCAAAGTGCAATCCTGGAATTCTTGCTATTTCAGCTTTTCCACTGATCTCAAATTTTCAAGTGTGTAATGACCAATTGTGTTTGAGACATTCATTAAGTCCTTCATGCTTTAGAAGGACCTTTCCACGGTTACAAGCAGTGGCTGTCTATTAAATATGTATATAGTGCTGGTATGTTGCCTTTCATGTGCCTGCACTGGATCATAGAGGAAAGATACAAAAGTAATCTTATGGTTCCTATTAGACATCATAATATGATAGGAGAAAACATTTACAGCTGCCCTGCATGAGGTGCTGTAGAGACAAGCAGTTAATCAGAGTTCTTGATGCAAGGAGCTCACATCTTACATGAAAACTTAAGATCAATATTTGTCCCTCGGGTTTTTTTCCCTTTTTCCTGAAGCACACAAGTAATTTCTTCCTATAACTGCACAAATCCAAAAGGATTAATTCTCCAATTTCTTTCTATGCTGAAAATGCTGTTTTGGGGCAACAGATCTATTGAATCTATTGAACTTAATGCATTGTTTCTGCATAAATAACAAAATGATGAAAGATTTCAGAAATCTTACAGTAATGTTTATGTAATAAAAAGAAGGAAGCATGAGGTCTGGATCAACTCTACTCTCACAAGGATATACCACAAAAATTTGAAACAGCTATTCTCACCCTTCAGGTGACTCAAGTTACAGAGCTTTCTTCCAGATTTTTCTCTGTGACTATTTATGGAGTGCAGCATGTTCAGGGAATCCAACAGTAGCCCAAGTAAAATCACATTTGAATCCCCATTTTCTGCATTAAAAAGCAGGGGCAGAGCCTCCAGCTTTGTTTTTCTCAGGAAAAGAAAACCAAAATCTCAGGTCTTTGTATGAGAGCCAGGGGACAGATGTTGCTGAGCTCCTGAGTTGCAGAGTAAAAACAGCATGATGCCAGATGCAGGTGTTGGACTCCACCATGGGCACACCTGCTAAACCCTGGCCCCTAAACCAGCAGAGCCCCTGTTGCAATGTGTTGCAACAGAAGTTAGAGTTGTGCCTTGCAGTCGTGACAAGAAGTCATCTCATCAAGTCTACAAAGTGTCTTTCAAAACAGGAGATTGAAATATTTTACTAATAGCCAACAAAGTGTAAACCAGGAAAAAAAGATTTCTAGATGCTTTATAAGCAGGAGAATGGGATGTCTGCGGAGTGTGTGAGTGTTTAGCACTGGACATCTTCAAGAGCAAGTTTGGCATGATTAACATCGATAAAGGCGGTCCTGCCTCGGGCAGTGAAAGTACTTGCTGACCCTTGGAGGTCTTTTCCAATACCATGACGCTATGAATTTGAGAAATCAAATGACTTCTCTCAGTGATTCCTCCTGGGAGCTTAGGACAGACCTTACCACTCAATTGCCTTGCAGAAAATTGTAACTCATCTGTCTTCCTTTCACTCTGTGGACACAGTAAAACTGCAGCACACAATTCACACAGTGCCATAAACATCACTACTGCTGAGAAACCTTAGCACCACCCTAATGCCATGCTAGTAACAATTCACCTCTTCTACTTCTCCTCAGTTATACCACATTTCGTAACCATGCCACAACTCTTCTATTCTATTTATCTTCAGAGAAGGGAATTTAGCTGCAAGAAACATTTAGTTGTAACATTAGTGAAAAGATAATCAAACAGAACCAAGGAGCTCTTAAAGGGGAGTGACAGATACCTGCTTCTCATCACATGGTCCTTCTAACACCCTTTGCTTTGGTCTTGGCAAATGTAATTCTGTCCAGTCACAATCCCCACATGATCTTAACAATATATTTTCCCCCGCATTTATTTTTCTCTTCACTCTATGCATTTTTCAGCCACTTTTCTCCCCATCAGATATAAACCTCCTCACTGTCTTTCTTATCTTTTTAGTGTCTATCCTCAGCTTGCCCACTGCCTACTTTTCACCAGAGCGACATCATTTCTCCCCCCAGCTGGCCATTATCTCCCACTGCCCACACAGAACACGTGTCTGTATTTCCAGACAAGGGCTTTCACTCCATTCTAAAGGCAGAAGCCAGAAGCTGCTGAGAGCTTCTCTCCATCTCCACATGTAAACAAAGGTAACTTTTCTTCCAGGAGCTGCAGGGAACAGGAAGCCATTTGGATGCTCTGAATTTCTGAGACATTTGTCAAGTAGGAATGCATGAATATTGGTTCAGGTGATGAAAGCAGCAGCACAAATCCAACTTGTGCAGCATCTTCTTGGCTTTGTGACTTCATTAGGGCAATGATGAACAAAATAACCTTTTAAATATAAGCTCAGAAGTTCTTGAATCAGAGTGCCTTGAAATAGAAAGTCCCACTTCAAATAAAGCAGTGAATCAGAAACCTCAGCAGATAGTAAAACTATCTCAAACACTACTACAATTTATAGAGAGCAATCAATTAGTGGATGTGGGTTGGAAAGGCATGAGTCTTTTGGAAAAGGGCTGACTTTCTCTAGCATTTACCCACAGAAGGGTAGAGAGCCACATGCAAAGGATCGAATTCTGCTCTCTTTAAAGCAGCCAATCCATTGCAACTCTCAGGATCTCTATATTTAAAGGACTGCAAGAGAATCAGATTTAGCTAATGCATCCATTTTGGGATGCAACAAAACAGAGCTGACTGAAAAGTGCCAGAACCAGTGACTTTGACTGCTCTAACTCCTTCTGATGAGCTAATCCAGCAGGAGACAACCTCCATGTTCATGTCAGAGGGAGTAGTGAGCCAAGTTCATCTGCTGCCTTGTTCCCACCAGCCTACCCCAACTACTGTTTCAGCTTGTGACTAAATCACCAGATTAATTTTGGCTTTTTGGACACTTCCAGAAAGTTACAGCTTTTACAGCACATGTGAAACATGTCATATCTGGAAGACTCAGGTCTCCAGCTCCTTCCAAAAGCAGGACCCTGATGCCCTAAGCAAGATTTGCTGGAGGTAACTTGGGGAGAGTTCCAGGGCTGGGAACTATTTGTCCCTCTGTGGTCCTCTGCTATTAACACCCTTTTTTAGCATGTCCCTTCCACAGAGGACTACATCAACCTGCAGTTAAAAACAAACAAACCACCTGCAACTTTAAAAAAAAAATCCAACACAAAGAAGAATTAAACCATTTAATCCCAAAACAAATCCTAATCTTTATTTTTATTTCAATTTCCAAAGTGATCTTGTATGTGTTATTTTTACCCCAGCTGTCTAATTTTGTTTAGCATTTTATTGATTGGGCAGCATTTGATGAAAGGCGCTTGTGGGCTGTGGGTTTCTCTTACGTTTTTGTCATTGGTTCATCTTTCACTAAAAAGTTTAGAGCATTCTCCTCATCTTTTAATCCCAGAAAGCCATAAAAGCTGCAGATTAACCAGTTCTCTTCCTCCACAGAAAAAAATAATGTTATCTCTCTGATGTAGATAAACCATTTGCAATAAAATTTTTATCAGTGTAAAATAAGGGAAAAGTACATTTATCTATATAGGCAGGAGTAACTATGTTTTGTTTAAAATATAGAATTACTCCTGCCTGTAGTTGCAAACTGTGGCTCAGGAATTGATTTTCTGTCGTTTAAGTTCACATTTTAATTCACTTTGACTGGATCTTCACTCAACACTGCATATATTAATTTTCTATATGTTTATAGTCATCCATTCTACAAAATCCAGGTTGCCCCTAAGAAAGATTTATATACCCAAAATGCAGAAAGGTGAGTCCTTTTCTCAAAGGAAATTATTTTTTACCAGGAGCAGTGCATTGTAAAGTCTGACTTCTTCTACATGTATATTTAGGTAATAAGTATCCCAATTTTCCTTTGCTGCTGAGTACGTATTGTAGAGCCAGACCCAGAGTCTGATAAAATAGAATGCCCTACCTCAAAAGGGTCATTACTGAGCCTACCTGTGAGACCTGGAGCATGGGAAACACAGATAAGTAAGTAAAACCAGCAGCAGCTTGGGGCTGGACTTTTCAGCAATGTCTATAGCACAGGAAACAGTGCCAGGCTGAGCAGTCAGAGGGGGAACACAGAGCCAGATCCATTTTCTACCCCTCACACAGAGATCCCTTGGGCCGGGCTATTGCTGCCGCAGGGAGGGGACAGAGAAAGGTCACAGCTGGAAGTGGGAGGAGGTGGGTCTTAGTGAGAATAGTGTGGACAGCACTTCTTCCCCCCAAAGGTCATTGCCACCCTTCATAACCCTACCCCCTCAGAAGCTGCCACCAGCCTGGCTGCCCAAACCCTGGGGGTATGTGACCGTGACCACCTTCCCACACTGAAGGGTGCCACAGCATCCCTTGCCAACACAATCCATACACAACATCCAGCTAATGCAACGTTATGCTGAGGAGAGTGCCTTTAGCTCATCCAGCTGAAGAGATGACTGTGCAGGAAGTAACGAGGCTTCAGAGGAGGGGGGTGGGAAACTGTGCCGCTGGGAACTCTGCTGGCATTAACCTGTGCTGCTGAGTGGGTCATGGCAGACTCTTGTTTTCAGCTACAGATGAAAGGTGAAAGATGAGCACTCTCTTAAGCTCCCAGGAGACTCCTTGTTCCAAATGGGCAAAACAAATTATCGTTTGCTTTTTTTTAAAAAAGGGAAAAGAAATTACTACAGAGTTTTGAAGTGAAGATGAAAATAGTCCTTGCATCAAATAATTAAAGAGCCTAAAAGAATATTGTCAAGAATAAAACAGGAACTTAAGCAGGAAAAATGTATACTAAGAATAATAAAGTAAGGCCATGGTTCTTATTTCAGATATGAGGCCACCTTCCACCAGGCAAAATGGGGAAAAGAACCCAGCTTTTACACATTTTGCCAGTGGATGATACAAGCTTCAGAGTGAGGGAGGTTTAGTTTTAGCTAAAACAAGCCAATGAGACTAGAAAACACTTAAGGCTAAGGCACTGTCTTTGAACACAAGTTCAGTACAAATCTTACAGAGAATAAGTAAAAATTAATTAACTTACATTTTATTGGACAAAGTCACCATTTAATTTAATGTGCAGTGCTATAATTACCAGTCTCTGCTCTGGAGAAGATCAGTGGAGGAGCTGACAGGCTCATATGAGACATTTTCCATTTATTTAACCATTGCTTTCTGAGCAAGTTGCAACCTGTCAGTAATGAACTTGCCTGGCTCACAGCCTCTGTTTTCCAGCTGGGACCAGAGAACTGAGGTCTAGTCCACTCATGGGCTGGGGCACTGCAGGGTTGAGTGTTACCATAAGCCTGTCTGCAGGGGTGAAGCTCAAAGTATTACCAGCTGGAACACTAATTCAAGAAGAAAGCTTAAATCTGTTCTCTCTGACAGTGTGGAGGTTCTGATCTGTAACCCACCATGAGAGCGGAGCCCTGTGCCCAGATCCCTGCTCCCCGAGCTCCCAAACCTGAAGACAGGGGTTCCAAGCAGCCCTACAACACAGGTGTCCCACTGGCTTGGTCAGGACAGGTCAGAAGAGAGTTCTCTTTCCCACTGAACCCTCACATTACAAAGAAATATGCATCATTAGTTACCACATTAAAAGGCAATCACAGTGACTGTGCATAAATTAGTAGTCTTCCCCTAATTCTGGCTTTTCCTAACCTCTGTGTGCCTGATTTTGTAATGCTACTGGTGTTCTCCATGAGTTTTTACAGGGTTAACATAAACATACACTCCTATCTTCATGCCACTTATGGCTTATGCAACCTCAACAGGCCATTTTTATTATCTAGTCTGAGTCCACCCATCTGCTGTACCACAGGCCAGAGAGTTCCAGACAATGCCTTCTGCATGCACAACCCAACATTTAGCTGGGAGTCTTCTTTCAGAAAGCCATCTCATTGACACTTCACATTTTCTGTGCCTCTCCTGGGAAGGAGCTGCATTTGAAGCCTGAGTTGCCCAGACTCTGCTCTGGGCAGACTATTAGGCTCACAAGGTATTTCTCCTCCGTGGGAGATTTGGCAGTAAGTGGTTTTAAATGCAGCATTTCAGCTCATTTACCAGCTTGAAAATGCAATGTTCATCTTACCACTCTGCAGAGGAAAACAATATGATTGGCTTGTTAAAAAAAAAGGAAGCTGATGAAGATACGAAAATAGGAAGAAAGCTTTTTGAAAAGATACTTCTAATATGACTCAGAATGCAAACACTGGGATGCTCAGTCATAGCTCTGGCATCTTGTGCTTCCCTATTTAAAATATCATCTCTCTTTACAGCTTTTACCTGTGCTGTTTGTCTCTAGCTAAAAATACATGCAGTCAGCTTCCTTCTTAAAATCATGGTGTATGAACTACAAAGCCAAGTACTTAAAAAGCAGGTCTGTGTCCTAACATTTTGTCCACTCCGTCCTGTCCCTTCATGCACCACTGTAAATTGATTCAGAACAGTAACTCAGGGATGTAGGACCCTAAGAACCATTTCAAATGGTGACAGCTGAGAACAGAGAGAGAAAACAGAGACACTGAGTTGCCTGAGGGGCTTTAGGTGTTGTTTGCTTTTCATCTTTGGAAACCTGATGGTGGAAAACACATCCTCAGGTTCCTTCCTCTCTATTTACAGAAAATAGAATCCACTCTCTTCTCTTTCCACCCCCATATTCCCTCCAGAGGCTGATTCCAGGGAGGGCTGATCATGATTTGCCTTGCACACAGAAAAACAAGTGCTCTGATTGTTAGCCCAGTCTCAGAAAAGCTAGTCAGGGATGGGGGATTTAATCTTTAATTGCATGAAGTGTATTTATAATTAAAACCAGTGCAGCTGAAGTGCTGATTTCAGAGTATTACCACATACTGTGTTCAAAAAGGGCCAGAAGTAGAAGGCACATCCAGGCAAACCAAGGCAATATCTAGGAACCACAGAAGATGTTAGAGGACATTTCCAGAAGAAACATGGGGATTCAGTAGCATAAATCCTATTGCAACTGAGGTACATGTTCCTAAACCTCTTAAGTCAGCACGTAAATCCCCTATTTATATCTTCATGGTCAAAGTCAAGTTTGTTTTCTGTGCCTTTTTAAATCTTTTCTGCTCAGAGCAGCACCACAAATAAATATTTAGTGTGCCAGTACATTGCTAAATTATTCATGCTTTAAATTCATAAATGGGAAAGACAATCTTCCTGGCTTTACACGCTCTCCTGGAGAAATGCGTTATTCATTGGTGATTTTAATTTCATATGCATCTTATTTGTCAGTCAGTGCAAAGCAGAGTTGGAACATGGGGGAAAAACTGACAAAACATTTTAGAGGTATTTAATTTCACCCTACTTCTTTTCATTACTCACCAAAAAAAAAAAAAGAAGAAGGTGTCAGTTAGAGTTGCATGAAAATACTTTGAATGGTTTTAATGCTCACAAAATTGAGACACATGATTAAACTGGATGAAAGCAGCACCATAGCAATTTTATTTTGCTATGGTGACATGTCGGAGTCCTGTGGAAGATGCACTCCTAGGCTGGATGCTGCCCACCCAGTGAACTGTGCCTGCGTGTCACACAAGGTAGGAGTCAGGGAAATGAGAAATCAAGGGACAGCCACTTGTGAGGGATGTTAAATGAAATGCACATCAGATACAGTGACCTGTGCATGGTGAGCTCCAGAGGTCTGATGGAAGCTGCAGTCTGCATGCCATGGGAATTAAACAGGATCAATGAGCATGAAAGTGACAGTGTGTCCGGTGCCAGAAGGGCACTGTGATATTATCTCTAAATTACTCCACTACTAATTAAGTTCTGTTTACAAGTAAAGAGTTCTTGTTTACTCACTTTTACCAAATGACTCCTATAACCCAACCTGAACAAGAAAACTAAATTGGGACCATCATCTCAGAAGCATTAGGAAAACATCTGATCTGTTAATGCTGTCAACAGATGAGAAAGCCCAGCAGTCATACTGAATTATTTCGGGTGAAAGGTATCTACCTACTATGAGGAAGCAGAATAAAAGGGACAAGGCCAGTGTGGATTAGGAGGGGATTAAAGTTCTAGATAAAATATGAAATAAGCATTATATTTCTTGTTTTAACAAGAAGAAAGAGGCAGGGTTGCTAGTAAAGCCCAGGCAATCAGAATAATGGAGCACAGGTAGAAGAGTACAGTCATATCCCAGGTAAAAGCCAAGTCCAGAGATCTCAGTATACCCAGGGTACTGAAAAATCCCTCACCCAGAATGCTGGGGAAAAAACCCAGCACATAAAATCAAACCCTGACAGCAGGAACTACAAAAAGCTTGCTGGATTGGGAATAGTCCCACAAGAAAAATAACATGGCTGAGGGAATTCAGCATGAAAATAATCACTGTGAGCCAGGGACTTTTCAGATGAGATATTTCCAGTAATGGTACAGCAGGGCAGGTATTTTCCCATGGGAATAAACAAATCCCTGTCTTTAATACTTCACTACATAACTTCAGACCACAGTGCTCTAGAACAAAAAGGATGATTGGAAAGAGGTGCTTACAGTTTGCTGTGCAATTCTATGAGACAGTAAGTCTGATCTCCTCTCACTCTAAAGTCATTTATTTTATGATTACCTTGTTTGGTTTAACAAATGAAAGAGAGATGACCATTCTGTAAAATGTGAGATGATGGATTGGCTACAAACCCTAGAGGGAGGACTATTAAAAGAAATGATGGAACAAGGACTTAGCTGTCAGTAAATTTGGGCTGAGAATCCTATGGCAGTTTCTGTTAGAAGAGTGAGGATTTTGAATGCCTTGCTAGTAATGGAGGAAAGGCAATCTAGACAATCTCAAAATAGAGTTTTTCAGAGTATAAACAGGATTTACCATGTTCACAAAGGTGAAAGGTGTCTGGACTTGATGACCCAGAATCAACCAAATTATTTTTTAACTAGTTGTTCCAGAGCTCAGTGTGGAAATGAAGCACACAGTGGCACTGTTCTTGTGTGAATTAGGAAATTTTTATAAATCCTTTTTGTCATCCTTGCAAAATAACACTCCATACCTACCACACAGGAGCATGAGCTTCAAGGGCATCATCCTCAAAAGTTCCTAAAGTCCTGCCCACCAAGTGGGCCCTCAAGCCCTGATCTTGACCATGGTAGTACTAGAAATAAGAAAGATCTGTTACCACTTGAGTTAATACATCCTGTGGGAATGCAAGATAGATCATCTGGACCTCAGCCTGAGCACCTTTACTGCTGCCAGATCACAGCTGGCATCACCCCACAGTGCTGCCCTGAGCTGTGTGTGGTGCCAACATGGATCACTGGTAGCCCTTGTCTTCCATCCTATCCCACAGTTTGACATACCATAATTGAGGATATTGAGGCACAAAATCAGCAGTGAAATCACTCTTCCAGTTTTGAAAAAGTTCCTGGAATGAAGCACCTGTGTTTCAGGCTGCAAAATCTTGACCATGACTCTCATTCAATGTTTGCTTGTATTCAGTTAGTTCAGCAGGTGCCCATGAGGCCCAGCCATGGTGATCCCCCAGTTATGGTTTGTGGGGTCCCACAGGTCCTGGACACAGCCGGTCACCACATCCCTGCTGCCTCTGCCAACCTTTCACTAAGGGCAAAAAGGAGTAAGGTATGCCTGGGGCTGAGACCTTCCTGTGGTCCAGAAAGTTTGGAAACTCTTCCCCAAACTCTTTCCAATAAATGAGAAAATCTTTTATTTTGAGATGCTAGGGTTGGTAGATTTAATTCAGATTAATCTTACAATATTAGTTGCAGAAATAAGCCTCTTGTCCCCAAGATCAGGACCCAGAAACCCTGTTCACAATTAGTTAGAGACAGTGTTTTGCAATATCTCTAACAGGTCAGGGGAATCTGTGGTCCCATTTCTGTCATTGCCCTTCACATGATCATTTCAATAGTGACCTAAAAAGCATTCACTGGTCATGTAAAAAAAGTTGCACAAAGAGATCCCAACTAGAGTGCAAGACCTCTAAAAACTCCTAACCCTGACAGAAAACTTTAAAAGATTCTGTCACTGAAAATTACAACCTTTGAGAGCTGAGAGGTGGGATTACTTCACCAGGAAGGTAGCTGCTACCACAGATGTTGCCCCAGGACATTCCAGGTAGTTTCTTTACAGTATTAACCATCTTTCCCAAGTATTTAGAAAATGGTTGCAATTTAGGATTAAGGAGGGTGAAGTGGGAGTAGCTTTGATGAAGATGGATTAGGAATATCCATTCTAGCCAGCAGTCAATGCTTTTCCTATCTGCTTTTCACAATGGATGAAAGTTTTAAATGCAGGTCTCAGGCAGCAAAGGAGATATGTAAAAACAAAACGAGGTTAACAGATTGTACCCTTAAGTTTTACCAACAAATCAAGAATTGAGTCAGACTACCAAATCAGATGGAAGAAGGGCAAAAAGAAATTTTTTTTAGTATTTATGTCCTTTGCTTGAAAGTCTGTATTGGTAATAATGAAACACAGAGTGAAAACAACAGCCTTACATAAACTTCATGAGACTTCGTATCCTAAACCAAGGATTGGCACACTGGGACAAAGGTACTGAAGGAAAACTAGCTTTTATTTTTCTCTGGTGCAAGGAAAAAATGGCCATTGGGGTATGATAACTGATGACTTATGGAAACTAAAATAATGTCAAATTTAAAAAGGAAAACCCTAAAGGTTCAAGCTCTTACTGTGCAGGCACTGAGAGAGACAGCTCTGAATGCTTCCAAGGAGAATATATGTAACCACTCACAGAAACATTGCTGAAAATTGTTCACCAACCTCCAACCTTTACCTGCTTTTTACCATCCCTCCTCCTTTCTACACCCCCTTCCTTGGGGAATTTAAAGGACCCCTCTCCATTAAGCCAGTGGAGCCAACACAAAAGCAGACTGGTAGGTGAGCATTTGCAGCTTTTAAAGTGAACAAAAAAGTTCTACCTGACTCTAGAAACACAAAACAGAGCAGATAAAAATAATGGGAAAGCTAAATATGGAAATAGCAGGAGATTCTGCTGACTTAAAAGGGAATATTTTTAAATATTTTTGGCGCAGTAAAAGGATGCCGAGTTTTAGAAAGATGGCTTGAGGGAAATTGGGAAGAATGTGAAGTTTGATGGTTAACCCACTTTCTAAAAGCTGCAATCCAACTTCCAGCACTCAGTAAAGCCCTGCAAACATGGCCTGACCTGTGCACGGGCATGACCCCAGCAGACCTGTCTGCCCCAAGCCCACCTGTGTAGCTCAAGCAAAGAGTACCTTGAGCCTGGACCAGCCTTGGTTGTGGCTGGGACAGCAATGGCTGCATGTGGCTTTACCAACAGTAAAATATATTCTCCATTGCCATTTGAAGGTTACTCTGCTTGTAGAGGTAAGCCAGGTTTTGGCTGCTAACATACCCCAAGGCAACTTGCTGTAGTCAGAGCATGCCTGGGGAACTCAGTTTCCAGCAGAGATATGGCTCTGCCTCACATTTTTAGTGGTCTAAGATATACAAGGAGGACTCAGAGCAGACAGCCACTGCTCAGGCACGATGACAAGAAGCTCATATCTGCCATGCTGACTCCAAGGTGGTCAATTTGAGGCTGTATTCTGAAAAACTCTATTAAAATCATGCTTTCCCACTGTTCTGAGAACCTCCCGTGTTTAGAAAACCTGAACAATGCAAAGCTCTTTGGCTCCTCAGAAGTGCAGCTGTACAGAAACTCCCAAAATACAAAATGGAGTTTTGTGTTAATTTGATTCTTTGTTGTGCATTTATATCAACACCAACACTCAGTCCAAATTTAAAACTTCAAAATCCATCAGTAAGCAGTCCAGTCACATTCCCAGTAGAGTACTTCCCCATTAAATTCCAAAAACACCATGAAAAGTTGAGCGTAGAGGAAGGTGATTTCCTGTCTGCAGGAAGCGAAAGCATTTGTGTTCCTGAAGAAGACAACAACTCAAAAAGCTGCAAAGTCATCAGGAACAATAAGCATATGTTCTTCAGATAAATACAAGTGTTAGAACATTTTGGGGGAGGAGCAGAAATGCCCAAGGCTCCCTGGCTTTGCAATCTGTCAGGGAGAAGCTTCATCAATAATTTATTAAGAGAGGAATAGTTTGCAAGACAGCACCTCACACTTAGGGAAAACAGATGCACTGCACTGAGAGGACCCAGCTGCACTCACAGCTGCTTGGGGAGGTGTTTGATTGAAGGTCATGGCATTGTCCTGCCTGAAGGGAAGGCAGAGGTGGACAAGAGTGTGGGGAGGGTTCCACCCTGCTCAGTAGGAGCCACTCTGGGCAGGAGGGACCCTTTCTCTGCTCTCCCTTATCCCAAACCCATGGTTTGGAGAATAGGGTGCAGCTTTAGAGGAGGTTCCACACAACACCCTTTCCTGAAAGGGTGGAAAAAGAGATTGGAGTTGCCATGACTGGTAATCAGGAGCTGGGAAAGCTTCAACCCCACACTTTGGTGCACATCATTCCTGGTAAGCTCTTCACTGCTCCATACAGCAGCTCCGTGTCCTTGTTAGAAGATGAAGGAGCCCCAAGACTTTACAGCTGTAGATTTGGAGGGTCACTTGTATCCCTGTGTGACAGTCCCAAGCTTTGTCTCTGATCTAAGGACAGCAACACTTGAAGTCAGCAAAGAGTCCCTTCTTTTCCCCTCAGCAGCAGTCATGGGGTCTGGCATTTTGCCTGGCCCTGGAGCTAAAAGAATGAGAAAAAATGTTGGCATTTTGGTGGAGTGTTAATTTCCTGCTCTACCACAGACTTCCTATGTGCCCTGTGCCATCTGGGACCTGCCCAAGCCAGCAGACCCTGGAGGTGAGTACCTGCTGGCAGAAAAGGGAAGGGGAAGATAAGATTTTGTCTAGGAAAAAAAGGTCACCAAAACCAAAGGGGCAAACCCACAACCTCCCCCTGGCCCTGCACAGATGACCCCTGATAGTGTCACAGAACAGCTGCATCAGTGGGGGGAGCAGAATGTGCTGAACACAGTGAAATGGAACCACAATAAAAATATGTATCAATCAGTTTAAATGGCTGCTATCTTTCCTACAACCTACTATCCAGGTAATCCCTACCAGCCAGCAGGACTGTTCCCCATGGGAACATGACATGACATGGACGTGTTGATGCTTGTAGACAGGAAGACATGAGAATTTGGAGAGGTTGGAGTGGTCAAAGATAGGACTTTAAGCTAGTGATGTGGGCTTCTAAATGCACCCACAGGGGACAGAATGCGGAACTTCGCAAAGCACTAAAATGTAGTCAGTGCTGGGGGACAGGGAAGGGCAGAGGATCAAATTTCAGGAAACAAGTACAGAAACAGGTAGCAAGGACTGCAGGCACTCAAGGGCAGCAGCAGTTAGTTTGGATCAGATCAGATGTATCAGTTCAGGATGTCTCTGAAAGTGGATCAGGTCATAAAAAGCCTGCCCCTTCTTCCAAGCATGAAATGGAAATTCCGTATATTCATTGCCCTGAAATTTGCATTTAGCTTTGTCTGCTTAGGAGGATGGATGCTTGTTACTACACTTCAGATATCGTACCCCTTTGGAGATAGACACTGAATAACTCTGTGGGAACTGAAGCTCACAGCTTCCCTCTTTTGTAGCCGAATCAAAGAAGTACCTGACCTGAGTAGGTGTTAAGACTCTGACTGTGCATGTCCTTTACAACAGGAATTTAAAATGTTCAGTGTTTCCTGGGAACTGGTCTGAAACTCAGTTTTAAGCAGAGAAGCAAAAGACTGCAGAAATGTAGTTTGATAGTGACCCAGAGGAGCTTACATCCCAGAGAGGAAAGGAAATGCCACAGGCAGGAAGCAGCACTATGTTTCTGTCCTCGTTTTCCTGAATGCAGAGAGCTGCATCCCATAATAAACTGGCATGTTATTAATTTAGGATACAGATACTACAGAGAGCCACTGCAGCAAGTGATTTTCTGCTGTCTGGGTATGATGGGAAAGGACACAGTGCAAAGCCCTGATAACTGATCAAGACATTCATGTTCTCTGTAGGCTCCTACTGCAAAGTTTTGTTGCTTGAACACAAAAGTGGACAAACTGGTATTGTCATCAGTAAGACAGTGAGGACAAGTTGAGTGATGCCCTTTACGGATCTCTGTTCTTATCCTCCAACTGTTCAATCTTCAAATGAACTCTGTATTACAATGGGAGTGTAACTGCTGGTGAGCTGGGCTTTTTGCCTGGACACATCACATTGCCTCATCACATTGGCTAAGAAACCATGCTGGCAAAAATTTGTGGTGTAGAAGCCTGGATGTTAATGAACATGACTCTTTATTCCAGAAGTTATGCTATTTTCTTGGGTAATGACTATCAGTGGCAAAGGAGTTCTGTCTTTTTTCTTTTCCTATTTTCCCATCTTCATAGAAAGAAATTCAGATATATTTCCAAACATCTCTCTATCTCTTCTAAGACTTTCATACAAATGACTGTAAAAAGAGGGAGAGCAACTTTTTACATGGGCAGACAGTGATAGGACAAGGGGGAAAGTTTTAAACTAAAAGAGACAAGATTTTGATTAGAGATTAGGAGGAAGTTCTTTAATCAGTATGTGGCGAGGCACTGGAACAGGTTGCCTGGAGAAGCTGTGGCTGCCCCATCCCTGGAACTGTTCAAGGCCAGGCTGGATGGGGCTGGGAGCAGCCTGGGACAGTGAAAGGTGTCCCTGACCATGGCAGGGAGGTGTCTTTAAGGTCCCTTCCAAGCCAAGCCTTTCCATGATTCTATGACTCGTTTGTTCAAACTGCTCAGGTCAGAATTCAATACAAGGACAAAATTTACAAGTGTTCAATGCCAGGAAAAGAAACAGTTGCTCACTTCCAGCAGCTGCCACCTTCTCTTTCTCAAGCATTGCTCCTCTCTCTAAGTTCTACCTCTGGATAAGCAGAAAGATGTGTTCATATCCTTCCAAATGAAAGTTGTGCCACTACTGACAGCACAATTTAAGACAATCACGGAAAATAAGGCTTGGCCTATTCAGTCTCTGTACCTTTAAAGTCATTGTCTTACAGAATTAAATCTTCCCTTCTGTTTTTCCCATGGGATCATCCAGGAAGCCCAGGTCTAAGGTAGGACAGATGGGGTTCAGAGAGACCTGGCAACTCTTCTCTGTGTGTCACAGAAGGGACAGACCTGTTTCCACAAGATGATAATCTTTTTAACTAGGAAAATCTTAGGATATATCTGTAAATATGCTCTGAAATACTACATAAACCAAATATAAATTAAAATCATGAACCTGGCTTTGACCATGTTTAGTAGCTCCCTATAGAGTGAGGTATCTGAAGCCTAGCTGTTAGGGAGTGTTTGGGGAGCATTTGAATGGCCCACTGATTCCAGCTCACAGAAGGAAAAGCCTCAGTGTCTACTTCTGCAAGTGACAGTTATATATTTACTAAACACTGAAATAATTCAGATATCCTTTGCTTATAAATATCCCAATACTATGTGGGAAGTTGCTAAATTATATTTTGAAATATTTCATTTTTATTTTCTTAAGATGGATGCATCAAGGAGAGCTCTGTTATTAAGCTGAGGAAGAAAGTAACCTTTAATTTGCAGGTCTGCCAAGGGGATATTTGGAACTCTGAATTATCCCTGTAGATCTCTAAATGAAATTGTATTTCCCTTTCATATGACATTATTCAGATAACCAATAACTTTGTTGAACTGCAGACATAAATGTTGTACCTAAATTAATACACAGTCCAAGCCAAAGGCCACCAGGGTGACTACGTGGCCAGACCTAAGCGTGGTGTAAAGAGGTGGAGATCTATTGAATTCTAATCACCAGGACTGCATTTCTGACCCAGAGAGTCATGAAGATTTAGTGAGTTATGGTAGCAAGTTGTTTGTAAGCCTCAGATATTGGATTAAAGACCAGAGGTCTTAGAATTGATGGAGTGTGAAGTTTTTTAGTAATCATAAAAGCAGTGCTTGTCCCACAGTTTATTTTCTGTACTCTGCACACCTCCTCCTCCCCACAGCAGACACATAAACCAGAGCATCTCTTACAACTACATACCTGCATTTATGTCTCAGTGATTCATTGTCTTCTGCCATTGACACTGAGCTCTTTGGGACATACCCTTGGAGGTTGGGATGCTCAGGAATATACTTCCTTATGGATGATATGCTTTCAGGGCTCAAGAGGAAGGTTTGCAGATTACTTCAAAAGATATCACATCCAAAACTCAGCCAGCCAGTGTTCAAACACTGCCATGAGAGCCAAAAAAAAATCCTCAGCTGAGGACAGTAAATAACAATTCATGTGGACATTAGTTCTCTACATGCACCCATGACATCCCCCATTCCTCTTTAACATAGAGCAGTGCAGGGCAAGCAGGGATTTCCCAGGTCATTGTGTTTTGTTCGTGACTGTTGCAGGCAGGCAAAGTATGTGCCATCTTCAAAATAGTCTAGTTTTGTATCCTGACCCCACCCAAAAACTGTTCCAGAGCCTTGCTCCTCTGATAGTTAGAAATTTCTAAAAAAGAGTATCCCCAGCTAGTCTGGGTATGTTTGTTCCTTCACCTGTGTTAATTCTCTTCTCTTCTCTTCTCTTCTCTTCTCTTCTCTTCTCTTCTCTTCTCTTCTCTTCTCTTCTCTTCTCTTCTCTTCAGCTGAGTCTCCATCCTCACAGATTTCTTGATGGTTGCCATACACCTGCTTATCCTTCTTTTACCAGGCTGTAGAAGTTTTACTCTTCATTTCTCCTTTCATAAAGAACAATCTCTTGCTCCTTCCCACTCTACTTTCCTGCTCCTGTTGGTTTGTTATTCATGTCACTTGAATGTAGGTGGCCAGGATTCTACATTTACATTTTATATAGAAAAATGTTACAATTCCTGATGCCTGACCAGTGCCTTACACAGTGGTGTCATTACTTACCTACCTCTACTGGATGAGCTTGTGCCAGTGCAGCCTACCTAGGTATTTATCTTTTCATAGCCATGGTGTCTCTTAGTCACCTTGTGAAGGAAGATATTTATCTTTCCTCACCATTTATCCTTTATTTGTCCATTAAGTGATCTTGCAATGATTTTTGAAAAAGATTGTAAGTAACTTCCCCAAGACTGACATAGCTCCTGTCAACTACTAAAGCTTCCTTCCTTCCTGTCATTTCACTGTAGAGTTCTTGCACTGGTCCTCATGTTTTCTGATTTTATTTACAGTTTCTCACATGGCACTGTCTCAAATGGTTTTTTGATGTTTTTATACGAGGTAAATCCCACAGATATAATCTCTTTATCAGAGAAAGGTATCGAACAGCATAACATGCTGTCCCTTTGATAAACCTGTGGGGTTTTTTAGTCTGCTTTCTGCTCACCTCTATGTCTCTGATTTTTCCTTGCTTTCAGAGTGATTCAAAGACTTTTGTACAATTACAATCAGATTATTAATGTTTGATTCTCTGTAACTTTCACTACTTTTTTTTTTCTCAATGATAGTACTATTCTCCAACAGTCACAGCACACATTTATAGAATTGCTGCTGTGAATGCAAATTCACCCTTCTGGCTTTTAGTATTGCAGGGCAGTGATACTCCAGAATGTCCAAGCACGTTAATGTCCTTATGTTCATTATTCCCTCACATTTAACACTTTGTTTTCCATCCATTCATTCTCACTGGCCAGCACACCTTTACTTCCAGGTCCAGCCTCATCAATTTTTTTTGAAAACTGATGCTAGGCAAGCAATTAGGTTTTAATTTAGTTTTATACTTAAAGATTATTAAAACCTTCTTTTCTTCTCCACACTAAACTTGAGATCCAAAGGAAAAATCTAGTGGTCATCACAACACAGACAAGAGAGAAGGGACAATGTCCAAAAAATGTTAACAAGGCAAAGCTACATTTAAATGTAATTCTCTCTTGCTGAGAACTGTCCTGTTTTATGGATGAAGGATGATCTACCCACGTAGGATTTCATTACCTTTCCTTTGATATATCAGCACATTCAGTGTTACAGCCCTCCCACCTGTCTGCTTTACTTTATTGTCTGCCATTACTTTGCAGTGCCAAGCGCAGCCTAAACTGAGCTCCTCACAGCACACACCTGCCATTCCAGCGGTCCATGAAGTGCTGTGCCTAAGAGGCTGTCTGAGTGAACTATCAGAATGCAATAAAGATGACTGGAGTGCAATTACATCTGCTAACTCAGCTTTGAAAGTGACATCTTAAGTCAAGAACATCCAACAAATAGACAAACCATAAGCTGCAACTGGGAAAGCTTTGACTCCTCAGCAAACCCTGCCCTGGCTCTGTGACCTTGGGCCAGTCTTTCACCTCTCCAGGCATCCCTTTCCTCTCACACCATGTCTCTTTAGTCTGCTGGATCTCTAGGGAGAGAGGTGTTTTTTTTCCTTTTTGTTGCCTGATGCTTCTCACAACAAAAGATATACCAACACCCTCAGGTTCTGTTTCTGTTTTAATCTTCTGCCCCCACATGAAAGCTGAGCTATTCTCTTCCTGGCCTGAGTGTTGTCACAAGCAGATGCACACCTGAGAGTGTGAGTTTTCTGCTCAGAGCCCAGTGTGTGACACGGGTGGGAGCAGGGCAGAGGAGCAGAGTGGCTGGATCCTTCACAAGCCCAAAGTGAAAATATATCTGAACTAAACCTCAGCAGACCAGGAGCATCTTTTTCATTCTTTAAAGGGCTGTGCCTTTAGATACAACACTCTCTTCTTCCAGCACCACGCCAGAGTATTTACAGTAGAGTAAGTTTTTCTCACTCTCACAAGGAATAGGTATCCATATCTTCTTTTTAATTGCTTGAGCCCCTTCAACCTGTTACCAAATTCCCTTGGCCGATGCTGCCCGTTCCCATTTTGTCTGTCTTCGCCAATGAACATCACAACATGCTACACATGGCCCAGGTCCTGGGAAGGTGCATCTATGCTGATGTTTCTTATCCTCTAGCAGCTATTGGTGCCCTGTAAGATATTAGAAAGTCCTTCCCAAAGTCATTACTAGAAATAAACCTCAAATGCACTTTTCTTTTCCTATTTGTAGAACTGACCAAAAACTCAGCATGAGAGCAATAAGTAATCACTGCACATTTGCCTTGTTTTTATTTAGTTACATATAAAAGGCATTGCAACATTAGCTCATGTGATACCTGAGGGATTTTTTTCCAGAAGCTTTCATAGTTCTTTGATTGAAAGGCAAGTCAAGATGTTTTGACCAGTTCCACCTTCCCATGCCTATGACTTTAGCTCCCTAACAACAGATCTTCACACCTGAGATATGTATTTGCTCTCCTGCCTTCTCCCTTCAGAGAAAGTCATCTCCCCACACTCTCTACTTTTCTTAGGAGAAAATCATGAACAAATGTGAGGAGAGAGATGACTAAGAAAAAAAAGAGCAGCCTTCCCTGATGGTTTGGCTCAACTCTAGCTCAGCCAAAGTCCTCTGAATGCTGAGAATCTCTACCCATTGCTAATTTTTGCCAAATGAGCCCTCTCTGCTGTGAGCAGATCTGTCCAATGCATGTTGGTGGCAACATGATATTTTTACCACTGCTAAAGCACATTTTCAGGTACAGCAGCGTGTGGAGATTGCATTTTCAAAGGCAAAAAGCTTCCCTTCTTCATATCATTGCTTTTCAATAGATTACTGAGAACTCACCGGTGTTAAACTTCTGGGGCTGATTTCTGAGAAAGATGTGTGAGATTTGCTTCTTCAAAAGTCGTTAGCAAGGTTTGAACCCCTGACCTGTGGAGCTGAACACAGATCTACACCTCTCAAACTCAAAGCTGAACTTCACCAGCTGCATCAGACCCTTATCTTCTTAGACAACAGGGATGCATGACGTACACTTTGAAGGCAACAGCAAGTTCTCCTGAAGCCAACTACCTGAGGGCAAGGACTTGGCCTCTCAGTATTTTGTGGATTTCCTTGCTCAGACCAGTCAATTAAAACACAGTGACATTTGCTACAATACTCCCTTCCAGCTGTCTTTTAGGGTTTTTCAACAGGCTTTGGTGCCCAGCAGGAGCTATAACGGGAACAAGTGTCTGACACTTTAAATTCAATTCCGTGACACTTGCCGGAAAGACCCTTCTGAAGTCAGTCATGTAACGCTCCCCTCATCCACCTGTCCAAGCAGGTCTGACTTGAGTGAATGCTTCTGCTGACAGAATAAGTTTTCTTTGCTAAATTTATGACATGTAGTATTTATCGATGAAGGTTGAACTGAAGATGAACCCAAATAAAACCTTTCCCATAGCCATAAGCCAAAAGAGAGGGACAGAAATAAATAAAAAGAAGATAAAGACATAAACTTTGTTACTTAGACCAAGTACAGTAGGAATATGACAGAGGACAAAGATGTTTTGAGCTCTGAAGGTATCAGTGTGAGTTGTAGAATGCCACTGGGACACTGCTGTCACCCACATCCCCTGGTGAGTTCTTCAGTTCGGGTTTCCAGAAGCATTAAAATACTGAACATGGAAGGTAAGAGGGAAGAAAAGAACATAGAAATAAAAATAAAACCACCATGTTTTCATGCCTGCCTGACTGGAATGATGGTCCCAAACTATGTGGACACCCACTGAGTGCTTTCACAATAGCAGAAATTTGTCTGTTTAATGGAACATTTCCCAAATGGTCACTGTGGTTCTCTTCAGTGCACTTCACTGCTCAGCCATGGATCAACTTGCTTGTACTTCTCTCACAGCTGACCTGACTTAAAATGATACTTTGCTGCCAAGAAGGTTTACCCTCTGAACAGAGACTCAAACCTCCAAGCTGTGGAGCCAGGGTATGGTCTGGAGAGGAAGAGGAAACTCTACCTTATCTCAATTTCCTCCCATTGCTGACAGCATGGTTGTCCCTCTGTTTGTATAGCAGAATATTTCACGTAAGCAGGAATGGTGCTGATACAGGCTAAGCTCACTGGGCCCAGCTCCAGAAGACTTTAAGGGTCTATCCTCTGCCTCCCTGTCCGGTCACCAAGTCAGTGCTCAAGATTCATCCCAATTTAACAAAGTGCTGCTGCTCGTGACTCAATCTCTCCTCACTTTGTCCCAAGAAGCAAAGCAGTACTTTTATCCTTTGCACCACAGCAGGGCAATCACTTCTGGCATAGGGAGGAAAAGTTAGGTGCTGAGCTGAACACATAATACGGCAGAGCTAATTGATTGGAAAGTGTTCAGTAAGATATTCCTTGTTAAGAAATGATTAATCAACAAGAACCTTTGCTCCTCTTTTTTTCCCTAAAAAAACAGTTCATTTTTGTTGGAGAAGAAGAGAAATCAACATCAGTACCCGAGTACTGATCAGAAATCAGTGAGGACCTGAGTAGAGGAGGGAGACACAGACCACTCTCTTCCCACATGTGCTCATGCACAGTTGCTGCTCAGAGTCGTATCAGACATTGAGGGGAGACTGAAAGAGCCCTTTCCTTCCTAACAAGCAGAGCATCCACAGGGAGCTCAGGAGAGGGACTCGATTACCAAGCTGTTTGCTCTCCCAAGACTGTTCTGTTCCTCAACCTCCCCCTCCTCATTTCTCAGGAAAAATAAATAAGCAAAGACAAACATTTTGATAGGTCTCCAAGGCACATGGGTTTGGCACAAAGAACTCCTTGAAGCTTCAACATTTTTCACAAGACAAGAAAATGGATTCACAAGACAAGAAAATGGATTCACACTCACTTCGGATGACCTAAACCATTTTCTGCTATGAACAGCCAGCATTCAAAACTACCTCTGAACATCCATCCTTTAGCCAGTTCCTGAAATATGTGCCCCTTTAAAGTGAGTCTGTTAGGTTTCTGATTAGCCCTTAAAGGCTAATCTACCTCATGAGAATTTAATTGTTTAGGGGGTTGGTACATAAGAACCATAATAGTGCATTAATGACCAAATAAAAGACATTTTATTCAACATGAAATGCTGTTCTTATTATTCCTTTTAATAACTTGAATGGGCTTGATCATAAGAGGCAGAAATATTCTCAAACATCCAAGAATAATTAATCTTGTTTGTTTATGCAGGGAAAATTGATAGATTCATGTAATATAAAACAAGGGCAAGGAAAAAGTAATTTTACACAAATGTCTTATTATTTAAGTGCTTACTTCTGCTTCGCATGATTGAAGAGGACAAGGAGATCAGAAAAATGAAAAGAGTTTTTAAAAACTAAAAAATTCTTCCAACATTCTCCCATGTGTTTCCTTTCACACACAGGAATTGCTCACAGACAACTTTGTGGCAATTTTAAGGACTTTTGTTAAGCCTCTGAATGAGGGGAGGAAAGACTCACCCACACAGGGAAAGCTGGTGAGTAGAAAAATAACAGAGGGTCAGAGAGATTTCACCCAATTGAAACATTTCTTTATAAGGCCACTGAACTATTTCAGACAGTAATCTACTGCTTGGAAACAGAGAAACACACCCCCAGTGCACAGCCAGGGATGCTGCCACGGGAGCAGGTGCATTGTCACAGTCTGCAAACTCTGGAATACATATGAACCTCCCTTTTGGAGCCAATGCTCCTGAAAAAATATGGCCACATGCTTTATTAGAGCCTGTTTGTATGTGGACGCTGTTGTCTGGAACAATGAGGTCCTGCTTCTGGCTTTCTCAATGCCTGGCAGCCTCAGGTGGATGGCTAAAAAAGATGTCTCAGATGACAATGGATCAGCCATAATTCAGGATCAGTCATAAATCAGAGCAGCCCTGCCTCTGCTGCAAGCTTTATCTTATGGATCCACGTGGCTATAACAGGAATTGGATATTGCCAATCAGCATCTTTCCCTCAGTGATCTTTGGCCACCATGAGGAAAGGGCAGGGAAAATCAGCTGTGTTTTCCTGAACAATTTTCTATCAGGCAAGGCTCTTCAGTGCTCTCAGAAAAGGGCAACACAAAGAACAGAGAGGAGAAAAGCTTCAGCCATGTATCAGCTTGAACCAGCTGAGAACACCAATACTCAGTACTGAAAACACTTTTGCTGACTGCAGTTTCTAATAACCGGTTTTCTTCTGAGGTCACATTGCTCTCCTTCAGTAAAATTATTTCCTACAGGAGTCACATCAGGACAGACACCCATGTTTTGCAGAAGTTCTCTGTTCACCTCACACCTAAATGCTAAGTCTTGTCTTGCACAAGACTGGCAGAAGCTGAAGTGACCCAGGGAGGTTTAACTAAGACACCCTCCTGCCCTATTTGCAGTCTGAAGACACAAAACCACCTCGAGCTGTGATTCTCCAGCACCTCCTGCTGAACAGGCATGGAGTACTCCCATACAGATTGATAGCTGTGCTAATGACTGTAAAGAGCAAAGGAAAATCAAGGCACAGCTTTCTCCCCTTCAGTCCAGTGGTTCTGGCTCACTCACCCTTACAGGTACCCTCCAGCCTTGCCCCTAGGAGATATTTTCAAATGAGACCAAGAAAATAAAACCTGTAAACTCTCCAGCACTCATCTCTGTGCATCCTTCCCCTCACAGAGGAACCAGAATCTACACATGGCATGGGACAGGGAAGGACAAGAGCACCAGGACAGTTGCACTCATTTTTCTAAACCAGGTGTTTGAAGAGAGAGGAAAAGGCTGTGCAGAGGATCAGTCCCAAAATGGTATGATCATGGTGAGCCTTCAAGTGTAAAGATTTAAACAGGGATTGAGCCTTGCAGGATGAGGACTACAAGTCACAGCAACCAGTGGGGGACCATTTTCATCAGCAGGGACTGAACCCGTGGGAAAGGACAACCCTTAGCTCTACATCTATCCATCTGCAGTGCCTGATGAGATTTTCCAATCTTCCAGTAAAATGATTATGCACTTTAAACATTCGCTTAAAGTAATTCATCGCTAGACAATTTCAGAGCGTTTAATTCTGCTTGATTACCATTTCCCTTATTACTTCCATCATTATAGGTGCAGCATGAATTTTATTTGTTTAGGCAGATGAAAGACAAAAAGAGACATATAAATCTCCTCCTGATCCCTGGTAGCTAACAACCTTTCTGTTTGGAAAGGCAGACAGATGCAGAGTTATTTACCCTTTTCCAAATACGACCAGGCAACATTTGAAAATTAGACCTCAGACTTTTCTGTTTGTTCTAATATTTGATTAAGCTGCCAGATAAACATTTTTCAGCATTGAAAATATACTTTCTTTCCACTTAATTCATTAATATGAATTACTGTGTTTAAATTATCTTCAACTTTTTAATGGAGTGTGTAAAATATTTCTAGGTAGATATGCAACTTAAATGTCAATCCTTGTGTGCTACTTTGATTTCACTGAGCATTTTGAAAAGAATTTCTGGCATAATGTAACATAAGAAATTCAGTCATGATTTATGAAAAGCCTCATTTAACATTAATAGAGCTACAGGGACCATTCGCCCCTGGTCAGTGCTGTATTCTTAAGGCAGAGCACAAAAAATGTGCCTTGAAATATGCTTTGCAGTGCCACAAGAGGAGAGAGAGAGAGAAAGAGGGGGATTTCAGCTTTACTGCTCAAGCTTAACTGCAAAATAGTTGGAATAACAGAAATGAAATTCATTGAACAGTCTCAGGTAGGACAATCCAGCACACAAAGAAATGTAAATGAAGTTCTGTCATCCTTGTTTCTGGGGACCTCCAGTTTGCAGCATGTGCCCTGGAAGCGTATAAAAAGGGCTGTGAAAGCAGTAAACACAGCAGAAGGGACCCTGTGACCCCAAGGTGCAGGAAAGCCACCAGAGCAGAGAGTGCAGGGGTCTGCCATCCTTTTCCTCCCTAAATGAGCTATATCAAAAGTCTTCCCAGATACAGAGAGAAGGAAATAACATAACTGTGCTGAGCTCAAAAGAGAATTTTGTCCTAGAGAATTACTAAAAAGTCATACACTTTGCCTGCTAATAAAGTAAAATTATATAAATACAAAAATATTGCAGTCGCCACGTAATAATACTATTATAATTTTTGGGTCTTACTCCGTGCCTATTGTAAATGTGGGCTTGAGAAATTTGATATTTTTTGTAGAAAAGTGTCTAAAAACCCTGAAGCTTTTCCTGCTTTATCTTTGCAATATAACCTCCGTGCTTTCCATGGACATACTGCCAGGCAGAGTAAAAATATGTCCTTAAATGAGATTTACAAAAGGAAACAATGATCAGAATGAGAAGAAAAGTCCCACAGCAGATAATTTTGAATGGTCTCTGAACCAACAGGATTCTTGATTGAGCAAGGTCAGGGAACCATGCCCAAAACCTGAGCTGGGAGACTGTCAGGGTAATGTCCTCTTCAACATCCTGGGGCCTGAATGCTGCAAAGACAGGAGGGCAGCTGTTCCAGAGCACTGAACTGAACACCCAAGATAAACAAGACAAATTTCTGTCTTTTCACCAGCTTTTATTCACACTGGAGTGGAGAAAGCTGGGTACACATCTCTCAGACATCATACCACTGGTGACACGCACCCCTCTGGCTGCAGTTATTAGTGCATGGAAATACATCACAAACTGAACAGTCTAAATGCAGTAACCAGCCACGCTGTGAGACCATGAGCATTCTCCAGAGTTACCCACTTGTTGCTTGCCCAGGCTGCCATAGGGAAGAGAACCTGCCCTCTTTTCAAATGACAGTCTCCTCCCTCCAATCAGTCCCATCCAGAGAAGGAGGAAGGTGCATTCCCAGCCTCAAAAACTCCCAAACTTGATCTTAACTCCATCTCAGGGTATTCAGCTGTGACTCTCTCACCAAGTAGCTCAATGTTAGGGTAAAAAGTGATGTTGATCGTTCTCCTAGGCACAGCGAAGCCAGCAAACTTCCGCAGCCCTGTCTGTTGTTCCAGTCAGGCAAATCACTCCTCCCAAGTGCTAAAGAGCCCTGAAGACATTGTTCCTAAAAGGGACAAAAGATTTCCTTTTTCCTCCTGTCTCCTCAAAAGCCTCTTCAGCTCTGAAGCTCCTGGAGTCATTGCTGTTCTAAAGGCTCTTTCTCTCTCATTTTAGATCCAATTTGCTGCCTTTGTCCCTGCTATGTGGTCTGTGCTTATCTATGGAGTCAGATATTGCTGATCTTCTCATATTTTCTATAGTTAAAAACGTTGGGAGTAATGAGTCCTATTGCAGTTCTTACAAAAGGGCATTCCTCTTACTTCTATCCGATGTGCTTTTGTTATAAATGGAGGGTGACATTACAAAGTATTCTGCTCCATCCCACCCCCCTGAGCTACACACTGACTGCCATCTCCTTGCCATCCCCCGTATGCCACTCAGAGGTTTGAGAGCCCAAAGGCTGAGATTCACACAGCAGTTCCTTTTAAAAGAGAATTACCTTTTTAATGAATCCTGACCACTGGTAATTATTCTGCTCACAACTAGATGACAAGCTACTGGATCTAGGATCAGGTAACAAAATTCTGCCTCATTAAAACCTCAAATGTTCTGACACAGCCATCATCTGTTTCTGCCACGAGCTGTAATTTCATTGCAATCACCAGGCTAGGTTACAAACCACAAAGTGTTATCCCCCCTGCATTCATTTGACAAAAGAAAACCCTCTAAACCAGTACGTGCTTTTGAATAACATTCATGGCCATAACATGATCCTGATGCAAACAATTCCAAGGCAACCTTCTTCTGTAAGAAGGTCACTGGCCGATTGAGGCATGGACATGGGCAACAACCAGTGAATACAGAACCTGACCATTGCAAGAGTGATATCCCCACAAGCAAAACCCCACAAGCAAATTCAGAATTAGCTTAATTATTTGCAGCCGAGACATCCTAAACTCTTTTTCTAAGGTTATAGAAGTTAAGCAGCTCTTTTCTGTATGTGTGTGTGCAAGCCAGAGAAACTGCGTGACAGTCCTGCTACAAGAAAACCAAATTCAACACGAGCAGAAATCTCAGACATGTTTCATGAAAACTGGCTGACAAAGAGAGCTTGTAAAGTACTAAAAGATGCAACATGAACACACACTTCATTAGATATCAGACAGCCAACCACAAGAAATAACCTGGAGGAAAACAGGCTGCATTAACTCCAGTGCTAACAGACCGATGTGCTTTTAACAGGAAGCCCCAGACACCCAGCATCCCTGCTGCTTTTAGCATTAAGTACTTTGTTTCACAACAGGTTGGGAATGATAATTGCACTCAGTGGTGTAACAAATCCTCCCAGAAACTGAAGTAACATCTAACTTTTTAAATATTAATTTTGGAGAAAAAGAATTTCAAGTGAACTGCCTGGAATAAGTGAAAATCAGTGGTTTTTGACAGGCACATTTCATGGGAATTTTCAGCTCAGTTCTGTGCACAATTCCCACGTTGTCATTGACATTTGGAAGCCCTTGAGATTTAAGCATTAATCCTGGCTCATCTGTATCTGTGGGTTTTACTGTCAATATATTTAAAGGTTTGTTTTACAAAGGACCCGTGATCTTCTCAGGAATTTGAAAGGACAAGAGAAGATTATCAGCCAGACAACAGCCTCCATTATTGGAAAAAATAATGATGCTGACACAGGAAAATATTAAAGAGTTAAATAATGACCTCACTTCCACTAAACTGAGACAGATAATTAAATCATCTTATCTTTGTTCAATTTAAAGGGCAAGTACCAGTAAAGTGAAACACAAGCAAGCAGAGCCAGTAAGGGAAATGCCATTGCCACCACAGGATGTCAAAGCTGGAGCCATGGTTTGATGCTTTTGAAGACACAAGTGATGGCATTGCCACCATCCTTATCTACCATAAGCATTCAATGTGTCATTGTAGAAACTTACTGGCTTCCATCAGGGTAAAATGTTACCATAATTGAAGCAAAAATAAGTGTTCCACTGAAATGTATTTCATTTTGAAAGGAATGGCAAAATAAAATCACAACATGCTTTGCCTTTCACACGGCTGTTTACTTAAGCATACTTTCAATCCTATTGAGGAGTCAATTTCCCAATTCCCCAACAGGAAAAGATTATATAAATATCATAAATTCAAACAGCAGCATCAAGTAACCATATTTACTCTATCTGGAAAAAAAAAAAAAGAAAACTCAGGAGATTTATGACTAAACTTATCCCAAAGACAAAATGTTTTGCTCTTTTCTTGACCTAAGAATCAACCCACATGCTCTGTGACACAGGGCAGTGACAGCTGGATATGTGCAGAAAACACTACACATGAGCAAGATGTTTGGCAGAACATTTGGCTTTGGCACTGGAGGAAAGAGTCCTACACATGCTAAGCACGATTTCTTCTCCTTGTGACTGCTAGACCAGAAAACCTTGACATGTCTGCGCCAGTCACAGAAGGCTACACAATGTTTTCAGAAATCATTATGTTTATTACAAAACATCAGCAGGAGGAAGTTGTTGGTAATTATTTAAACAGGTGATTATGCAAAATACTATTACTAAACAATTTGTGTCTCTCTTCAGAGAAACCTGAACAATGTTTTCCATTAGTGAGAAGGTGAATCTGCTGCCATTCTTGGAGTTATGATAAGTAATAAGTAGAGCTAAGATAAATGCTTTGAGTCACTGTAGGAAATCAATATGCCATCAATGAATTTTATATTTATATTCCTACATAACATCCCAAGTGTTACCTGCAAGAGTGTTTGTGGTCTTAAAGGGTAATCAGAGGGCAGTTTAGTGACATCATGTCCATTTATCTTATATAGTCATTTCAAAGGAGGTCAATTATGAATCTTGTAAGTCTCATAATTGCTTATATAAGTTAATTCTGTCTTCAGATAAATTGGTGAAAACATGCAACAGCACTGTGTACAGAGCTGCTCTCCTCCGAGCTGCAAGAAAGCACTGATAGCCTAAGGGGAAAAAATTGCAGAGTGTTTAAATACTGCAAATACCACAAATGTTAATAACAGACAAAATAATGTACCTGCACAATTTAGTAAATAATTCTTTTCACTCTGATTTCTAAGCTGGACAATGCCACCTGAGCCATGGTGGTTTAAGTGGGCAGTGACAGGAGCTGTTTTGGGGTTCACATTTGCAGTTGGCCTGAGCTAAGCTTGGCACTGAGTAATTGAACTGTCAACCACCCCTGAGGCTGGCTGAGCTGACCCTATCATTCAGACAAAACTCTGGTTCATAAGTTACTAAAGTTTTATTTCTCCTTCTTCCAGCCAGAAACTCTTGGATTTGAGGAGCTTCATCAGGGTTTGCACATGACTAGTATAATTAGAAAGAAATTGAGCTCACTTAACCTTTAACATCGGAAAAAATGAAGGGTTAAATCAGACCATCTCACATCTGGCTCACATTATAGTCAATGGAGAGAAATTGACACTTGCAGAGTGAGAACCACTTGACTAATTTCAGGTATCTGCTTCAGAATGAGATAAATTGCACTATAGATACCAGTAACTTACACTGACTAAATCTCAATTGATTTAGTCATGGTGGAGTCAATGGACATATTGACTAGCTCATAGAGATGCCTGCATTGTAGATATCTAAATTTATTCAAACCTCTGTGTGGGGCCATAATTAGTTTTCTAAACATAGGTGTACTTGCTATGCAAAATGCCCTTGGGCATCTGGGACGTGAGTCTGGCAGACAACACAAGATCTACAGAAGATTTGCCTCCAGCAGTGACACTGTTTGGGTGGGAGATCCTGGAACACCTCAGCTAGCCCCAGGTGTGTTTGACCCATACTATGTGCAGACGAAGAAAATGAATGACATTTTCAGACAAGCCAGGTCTCCACACCACCTTCCACAGTGGCAATGACAGCAGCAGCAGCTTGGGACCACACATGTTACCAGGGAAAGGAGTTTAGCAGTCACATCATGCTGCAGGCTGTCCCCTGCCAGGCAGAAGGTCCTTCCCAGGAGGACCTCTGCAGATGCAACCGGCTGCAGGCCCTGCTGCAAAGCTCCCATTGCAGTCAGCACGTTATGTGGTTTATCTTGCCAGCTTACTGAGCTCTGCTTCAACACCTCACAGGTCACTTTGCTCTTGCTCAACAATCTGAAAGGTAGTTTTGTGAATTGAAGCAATCCAGTCTAAACTCACTCATGAAAAATTTATAGCAATTTTGTGTTGTTCCAATTCTGACCTTTGGCTGAAATTGTTCTTTCTCCTCGCTTTTACTTTCTTCTCTGTTACACTCACAGGCAACAAGTTGCCTGCAAGATACACACACACCTTTTCTCCAAAGGATATAAAGGGGAGAAGAAAGAATCTCATTTTTCTTCCTGGGGAAATGAACACATAGTCTAGTCACACGTAAAATGAAAATGCTGCTTAACTAACCCTATATGTCTCCGTTCAGTTTGCAGCCTGAAAGCAACGAATTTAAAGTGCAAAATATTTTTCTTTTCTACCTTGTTGGAAAAGATTAAGACTGGTCCTCCTCTTCTCCAGTTTGATATTACAGTGATTTACATCTGGTAGGAGCCTGGAGAGGTGGCAACTGTTCCCTGGCATTGCTATCCTCCACTTTCAAAATGTGTAAATCACTCATTCGAAAAATTAACCAGGATTGTCTCAAGTATTTTTAAAGACTTCTGAGGTGAGCCAGACACTTCTCTCTTCTTCTCATTATGCTTTTCTCTGCATTTCCCTACAGTTTAAAATAATAAAACATCAGTCTTGCTGCAAGTGATGCACATGAGGAAGTCACCACAGATCAGAATGAAGCACATTGTTGGGGTTTTAGGAGTTCTCCTTCTGTTTTCTTTTTCTCATAATGAATTCAAAATTATAATAATTTAGAGGGAAGGGGATTGCATTTTTTTTTCATTTCAAGGGAGACTCCTGCCTTCCTTGGCAGACACCTGTCTTTCAAACCAAGACACACATAAAGTTGAAAAATTATATCAAATGCAGTAATGGAGGCTGGAAGAATAAATTGTTAAACAATGGTGGAATAAAAATATAATCCTTTGAGAATCTATGAAGTAATACAACTTTACATCAGTCTGGAGCTGTGTTCCCAGAAGGATGAGTCTAGTACTAGACTGAAATCCAAAACTGACCTTACTCTGAGACACAGGTGAAGAAGAAAACTGATATCTGATCAGACAGAGATTGATGCCATATGTATAAATTGATATTTGACCTTATCAATTTGTTGGAATGAAAAAGTTCTTCCTGGATGTATTAGTTTTGGAATGCTCCAACAGACTGAAGGTTGACTGCTGCCTGCCCTGTAGCTTTGGAGACATGGTTTCCTGTCACCTTGCCCCAGCCCCTTGGTCATCTCCTGGTTGTTTTTCAAGAAACTTCAGTGATTTTCCTGGCTCTGGTTCTCAGCATTCCAGGTTTCCATGGCTTTTGGGGTACTACTTCTGGCTAGGGAAGCAGTCATCCTCAGTTTGTCACTCACAACGAAATTTTTTCCCTCTAAAAACTAGTAACGGGATGGGACCACAAAAACAAAAGACACCAACTTTTGCTATAAGGAGTTCTGGGATTTCAAAGGTTCTGTATCTTGTATGAATATCTGAATTGGTCTGCAGGCTTCACACCAAAAAAAAGAGAAACAGGAGTCGTGTATCCTTTCTCCTCTGTTTTCTGTACCTTTGCTAAATTTAGTTCAGCACTGTCCTTGAGGTGAATTTGGCCTTGTGTAAATATTCTGTGACTTTGGAGTGCTATACAAAAGGAAATTGATGTCATAACTGCAATTTATATCAAAACCATGTTGTTGGTTGTCAACAAATAAGTCCTTCTGCATTCACTTCCTGACACACCAGTGAGCAAGAGGCACAGCATGACTGCAAACTATTTGTATTCTCAGCAGGATGCAGACTGCCAGGGACTGAATGGAATATCATTAGCATTACAAGCTTTTTAAGTGTCCAGTACAGGTGTTAGAGACTGCCCAACAAGAATCTAAAAACTATAAAATATCCAGTTCTGCTCAGCAAACCCTACGGAAAGTGGCGGTGCAGGTGGTTCTAGCCACTCTTTCTCCTGAGGAGAACTCAGACAACCAGCTGTGGTGGTCAGCAACCCAAGTTTAGCATCTAACTTTCAGTCATGGTGAGAACCCATGATTCCCTTGTTCTGCCTTTTGCATGTTTTCCTCTGATTGGTTAATATTTTGCGCCCTGTTTTACATATGAAGTTTTGTATATTCATTTTCCTTCTTTAATATGTATTAGTTCTAGAAAGTTCCTTGTTCCTCAACACCCCCATTGGATCCTTCCCTGAGTCCCTCCTATGTGTTGTTCTCATTGGTTCCCTTCCTGTCAATCCCACCTGCTTGTCTCTATCCCATTGGCTGAGATCCCTTCCCCCACCTATTCTGTACCCGGTATGAGATCCCTGGACCCTCCCACCAACTGGCCTCTTCGTCCCTGTCTTTTCACGGGAATGAACCTGCGTGGAACACATACAGAGAGTCCCGTCTTTACTTCTTTGCCTTCGCCTGCGTGCCTGCTAAACAGCGACAGAAGGATACAGCCCCTTTGGGTGAGGAGCTCTACCCCTTTTTCATTGTGTGTTGGGCACTGAGTGCCACCTTCCAGCGGGGTTTCGGCGTTGACCTCCGGCCTTCTTTGTGTCGGCACGTGAGGGGTAAAACCCCCTTCTGCCAGCTCCCAGTGGCTGAAAACCCCTCCAATAGAAGTTTATTAATCTCCCTGTGATGGCCCTAATGAGCTGTGATGATTTGTACTGTTAATCCTCTAGCACACGTTCTATCTAGGATACCTCTCTAAAAGGATGGATTTCAAAAGGCCATACAAAATTATCTGCCCTCCAAAAATCCCTAACCTCTGTGAGTTCAACCTAAATCCCAGCAACATTAACACAACATTCTCACTGATTCCAGTGGCGTTTGGATCAAGGCATTTATCCAGCCATATAGAAAACACAATGAAACAGTTCAGTTCAGGTTTTGATGAATGGACAAGTTATAGGTCACTGTCATGCGCTGCATCAGTTACTCTGGCAATGGTGTGCAAAGCAAAAACATTCATTAGTTGTCAGAATGTGAGCTCGGCTAAAGAAAGTGCTTGTCCTCTGCATAGAGATAGGAGTCCCAGGGGTGTTTGCTGAGGTAATGTTGATCTATCTGTAATGCAAAAGAGTCTCAGATATTCATGAAATACACTCAAGTTCCAGCACCTTCAGTCTGATACAAAAAAAAAATACCAGAATCAGCAAATATTGTTCTACCAGTCCAAAACAAATAGAAAAAATAGAATGAGTGTACAAGCATAAGAAGCCAACTGTGCTCACAGCAAGCTCCAGAACATTACTGATAACAGCCTTTAAAACCCCAAACAGCTATGTCCTCTGTCTGGGAGCATCTCTGGGAGACCTCACAGCACATACAGCAGCAGTGCTACAAAATCTGGGAACTTTTATGGCCCAGACCTGCACAACTGCTAATGTGCTCAGAGAGGAAAATCTAATTGAGTTTTAAAGATTAAAAATTCAAGCTTGAACCAAAAGACTTGGACAGCTTGGGTCAGTAGAACAGAACCATACTTGAGACACATAGACTTGGGTGTCTTTGGGATGAAATCTGAAGTCTAGTCCATGCTTTATCTTAATTTTTTAATTGCATCAAAATTAAAGTAGACTTATAATTCATGAATAACAGGAAACTTATTTTCTGAGATTCTTAAGTGCTTTCTGCTTCTATGGATCTCAGTGGGCATAGTTTTCATGTAAAAATAAAGCCACTTTGGTACTTCCTACCATTCCACAAAAGAGTAAGGGCAGTACTTCTTGTACCTCTCATAGACCCTTTCAAACACCAGGGCTAAGATCAGGACTTCTCTGAAGATTTATGTATTGGGGAGGATGTTTCAAGATCCAGAAAAGATCTCTTACTGCCACTGCCTAATCTTCAGTGACATGTGTAAACACACCCAGATTCACTAATAGTACAAATTTACCCAGAGCTTACAGTAACTATAGCCAAAACTGCAAGTTTGCAACAAAACCTGGAACCTGTTACTGCAGTTTCCAGTCCTGGACTGCAAGTTTCACAGGGGTCTTTTTTCCTGTCTCTGATAAATGCCTTTTCAAGTGGCAAGGCTCCCTTTGAAAGCATGAAAGGTGTTCCCTTTTGAAAATGCCTTCTGTGGAGATTAGGCATTCCTATGATTAATTTTTCATGCTGCCCTTTTTCTGTCTTTGTGAGATTCTGATTCTCAAATGATAACCTCCTAGAGTCATTGCACATTTTATTTTAGTTGAGCTATCATTAAAAATAGCATCCTCATCATATCTCTCCCAGATAAATCATGTTATGTTATGCAGAACTTTTTTTGTCCCCAGTGAAGATGGTAGCAGGACTTCCTTCACAGAGAAAAAACTGCAATGTTTTCCCTCAAAGAGATAGACATATTGACTAGAACTGGCTCACTTACAGTGAGGAATTATGGTAAAACTGCTTCAAATTGTTTAAGATCAAAGTCGAGTGATTGTCAAGAGAAGTTAAACTTGAACTTGAAATTTAAGCTCAAATGCAGACCTCTGTCATTTCTGTTAATAAATCAATCCATCAGCTGGGTACAATCTTTGCGTGGTAATTGTCAATAGCTCAGATAAGAGCCAAAAAGCAGATAGGCCTATATCCAACTGGAGGAATAAAACCAGACCCAAAAATAATTTGAACTTGCATGCTTTTTTAAGTTATAGCCCTTGATTTGTCTATGGTTAAAATAAAAAATAGTCTTGGGGATTGTTGTCATTATGTAGCCAGCTTCGTGAGACCCAAAGTTTTTCAAAACTCTCAGAAAAGACCTCTGAACTTTCTGGTGTTGTTTCTTGAGGACTGATCCTATAGAAGTCTCTTTTGCATAAAACTAGTTATAAGTGGAAAATTGCACATTTGTTGTTCAGGATTTTATTCCGAAAGGAAGCCTTTGAAAGGTAACTAACATTAGCTATGAGACTGTATCTTCCTACCTGCTAGAGAGCAGCTCTGCTGAGAAGGACCTGGGAGTCTTGGTGACCATGAGCCAGCAGTGCCCTGGCCAGGGCCCCAGGAGGGCCAATGGTATCCTGGGGTGCTTCAGGAAGAGCGTGGTCAACAGGTCAAGGGAGGTGATCCTGCCCCTCTAGTCTGCCCTGGTGAGGCCACATCTGGATGGCTGTGTCCAGTTCTGGGCTCCTCAGTACAAGAGAGAAAAGGGGGTACTTGGAGAGGATCCAGCAGAGGGTCACAAAGATTATAAAGGGTCTGGAGCACCTCTGTTCTGACGAAAGAACGTGGGAGATGGGCCTGGTTAGTCTAGAGAAAAGAAGACTGAGAGGGAATCTCATTAATACAAATAAATATCTCAAAGGTGGTGTCAGAGGATGGTGCCGGACTCTTTTCAGTGGTGCCCAGCAACAGGATGAGGAGCAATGGCCACAAACTAAAACACGGGAACTTCCACCTCAACGTGAAGAACTTCCTCGCATTGAGGGTGGCAGAGCACTGGAAGAGCTGCCCGGGGAGGTCATGGAGTTTCCCTCCCTGGAGACATTCCAAACCCACCTGGACACACTCCTGTGTCACCTGCTCCAGATGACCCTGCCTTGGCAGAGGGGTTGGATTGGGTGATCTCCAGAGGTCCCTTCCAACCCTGACAAATCTGTGGTTCTTCACCACTACACTCATGTGCACAGTGATGAATTGGGTCCTAATTGGGTGATGAACTCTCTCAGAACAAAGACCTCTGGGGCTATCCTGCTTAACCCCCTATTAGGATATAGAATGTAAACCTCCTGCCATAGGTTTCCCACCAGGAAGAACTCTGCTTATTCAAATAAGCTTGTGCTCAAGCTTATTTGTCAATAAGTCAAGCAGATGATATGTGGGCCATGATAATTGTTACCCCATGACAAGTAGCCCAGGACTCCTATTTATATGATATACAGAAGAAAACCTTGGGACACTTTCTACATGAATTGATCATAATATGCAGTCTTTATGCATGTGCCAATCAACAAAGTATTTGTTTTGGTTTGGGTTTGGTTTTTTTTAAGAGGTGCTATATAAAGAAGTTCATGTGCAGAGTATTAAAAGTACTTATAATTAAGTACATTTATTATGAATTAATCACGCATTCTGGTAATCCTTCAAAAGGACTTTACAGAGTGAATGAACAAAGCCTAGCAAATAGGGCTGCTCTAAATATTTGCATAGAGCCTTCAGTCTCTACAAGCTGGATCTACATGCACAGAGCCCAGTGTAACACTCTCAAAAGCCTTTCAGACTTGGAGTGAGGCTGTTTGCATAGCTCTGTGAAGCAAATCCCACCTGGCCTCTTCCACACTGAAGTTCATTCAACTTTCCAAGAGCCTGCAGCATTGGGGCTGCACAATGAGACTCAGTGGAGTTCACCCAGCCCCACTCAGAAGACCTTTCTATGATAGGTGTGCACTGGGGCCCTCACTTTACAAACACACCCAGGGGCACAGTTTGAAAACTGTGATTAATATACAGAGAGAATAAAAGAAGAAGAAAAAAAACTAAACGAACAGGACAAATAAATTATTTGTTATACATTGTTCACTCAGCACCACTTGGAAGCAAGCAAATTCTTAGCAAGGTCTTGAAATGCTATGCTGTTCCAGCGTTGGGTATTTTAATAGCGTTCCGCTCTTCTTTTTTTTCCCTCTAACTGGCAGACCTTCAGACATTTCCACAGAGGCAGGAACCCCTGGATAGTAAGTTAGCCTAAGCATTTTTTTTTTCCTTATTTCCCCTTCAGGATCCCTAAGAAGTAACCAGATTCCCTCTTAGCCTCCTACCCTCATTTTCCCTCATCAAAATCAAACTGTGCACATTTTTCTGTACATCTGCAGCCCAGACTCTTCGTAGTTCTCTATTTAAATGAAGCCCTCCCATTTTCAGACCCTGTTAAAAATGCATTGAAAACCTGTCAAGAACAAAACAAGCTCCTAAATCACATCTTAGGGATCATAGAGTTTAAATATTGTACACCAAAATCAGAAATGTTCCATTTATTGAGAACTAGTTTGAGCATCTCATAGTTCAAAGCTTCTAAGCTGCTTTTTTTTTCTTCTTTTTTATTATTGTTTTGGTGGAGTCTTTTTTTTTCAGGTTTGTTTTTTTGGTTTTTTAGGGTTTTTTTTGAAGTAGCAGTTGGCTGGACTGATTTATTCTCTGAAAAAATGGGTCTTCTGTTAGGTCCTCTGAAGCATGGACTGAAAATGTTCTCAACTGTCTGTAGAGAAGCATTTCCAGAATTCTGTCACTTTATCAGCCAAAACATCAAACTCACGTGGAAATAAAAAACGTACTGGAAAATTAGAAGTTTGTCTAAAAAAAACAGAACTCTGTTCACGTGCAAAAAAATCTCTAAGGACCTCTTTAAGCACTAAAAAAATATTTCTAAAGCTTTGCTTTCTTGTTTTGAAAGAGTCTGGCTATCCTAAATCTATTCTGATCAAGTATCTGCTGGTCAGGGAAGAGAGTGACAACCGATCTTGACAATTGTTGATACAAAATCAAAATGACAGAGTGGGTTATGTGTTTAATAAGAGATAAGGAATGGCTGGGAACCTACAGAGCATGAAGTACTTGATTAAAAGTGGCTTTTATCTTAATTCAAGTCAAAATTGCACCCTAGACAAATTTGCATTAATCTGTTCAAGCTAAGCAGCAACAAGAGGAATAAGTCACCATTTGAGAAGCAAAAGTGATGGTTTTTATGCTAAATAATCTGATAAAACCAAGTCTACTCTGTTTCTTGCTCTCTACACTGTTAATATGCTGAATTTTCTCCACAAATAGCACTTGTTAGTGGATCTTACAAGGCATCTGTTGGCGCCTGGTAATGTCAACTTCTGCTCTAAAAAATGGCTTTGCATTAATGCCAATGTGAGATTCTGTGTTTAATGCTTCTCAGTGGTTTCCAAATGAAATGGACTCAGGAACTGAGTAATTTTCACATGGGACCACTCCAGTAAAATCCACTCTCCTGAAGAAGAGAAAAGAAAAGCATAAGACCATAAAGTGTGTAGCTGATGCAGTCACAAACCATTCTGAAGACTTAAATGAAGTTTTTACGCCTCAATGGATCCTCCTGCAGAAGTCTCAAACTCCACAAAAGTAAAACAGTCCTGCCACGAGCCAGTACAATATTCTGGCGTCCAGATACATTTAAATATCCATCTGATGGGAGAGTCAAATAATATTCAAGGGAAAATGAATCCTTCAAAAATAATGCTGAAGGTTTTGAAGTCCCCAAGACCAACATCCCAGAGTACCCGCTAGTCTTTCCATGCTTTGTCCCTGCTCATCATGGATTTGGCTAAGCCAGCTGTTTGTGCACAGAGGTGCCACCCAAGGAGGTACACACCTGCTCTCATTTTGGGGCTGAAGGTGATGGTGCCTGATCACAGCCTGGGTGACCTTCACAGGTCAAGAGGTGTCAGGAGCTGCCTCTGGGCAAGTCTGGCACTCACCAGGCTCTTCATCATCCCCTGTACTCTTGCCAAGAGTTCATTTTTCATAGCTAAATGTCCCTCATCCCAAAACACCTGCAACACACATGGCCTAGGATGGGTTTGGTTGATTCCTTAGAGCTGGAGGAGGACTGAGGAGAGGTGAGATGGGAGGTCTGGCTGTGCAGTATTATATTTATCTCATATGTAGGCAAATGCAAAGACATCCAGTCTCATTTCCAGCCCTAGAGGCATGCATGTTCAAAATTTTGTGCCTTGCCTCCCTTCCTTTTTCTCCTTCCTGCCTTTCCTCACCCTTTCCTCCTTGGATATTGCCACAGTTCACATCCCACATCAAAACTTGGTGCCTAAAGGTTGTAGCAGTGGCAAAATTTCAGGTGTGTCCATGCCACCTCCACAAGGACGTGATTTTTCCATGACGTTCCATCTTGTAGATTATTTGGTGTGTGCAAGGTCTGTGGTAAAAGCTGGAAATCTTAAGCTAATTTCATAGAAATGACAGAAGTTTTTCAGCCTTACCTGCTCCCGGGAGGAGTTTTTTAAGAAAGCCGTTGGTTTCAATGTCTTTGCACAGGAACAAATTCTTGGAGTAAAGAAAGAGGCTTTGATGCTAACACGCACAAAGAATCAAATGCGCAGTTTGTTGCCTCTTGCTGTGCAGTTGTCGTGGCTACAACAGTAAAAAAGTGCATTTGTCACCAAAACCAGGCAGCCTCCTTAAAAAAAACATAGGAAGCCACAACTCTATGGATAAGAAGGTGTCATGTTTTAAAATAATTTTATTCTCAGAAATTATTCTAAACCAGTTTCTGCAGTGGTATACATTTCAGTTTAAATGATTCATATACCAGTTTACTTTACAGCTTGCATACGATGCATTTTAATTTTTAATTTAAATATAAAAAATCTCCTGGCAATGTACTAATGGTGGATAGGAGGAGAATACAATCAGGATTTGAGGAAATGTTGCCCAATCATAGCTTCTATAAAATCTGCTAGTAGTGAAACACTGAAGGTATTTCCCCGCCACAACCATAAATGCAGGATTATATGCATACCATGATTTCAGTAAGGACTTGATTACATCCAAGACTAAAAGATATTATTTAGGATATTATTTAATTAATCTCCTCAGTACATTTCATTTACAGTTCATTTTTTATAAGTAGAGGGTTTTCACAGTAAACTGAGTGAAGTGTCACTTGATTTTGGTTTTGGTTTCTATATGATAGATGACAAAAATAAAAAAATCTCATTTTGCTGAATATTAATGGAATAGTAAGATACAATTTGCCAGACTTGTCATGATACGGGTTTGCAAATGTTTTCAGCAAGCTGTCAGTCAGAGAATTATGATTGTTCAAATAACTTGTATTTGAGTCAATAATTTTCCTATTTTATATGAACAGATGTTAATGCAACATATTAATTAAAGATAAACATAAATAAACATTTTTACGAAGGATATTTCATGACTAGTACTCTATTTTCAGTTTCTATGTAGCATTCCATCACATCTACTATAATATAAGAAACACATTCCACATTCATTAGGTGTTCTGAGCCCAAGGGCCTGGTATTTATGAATGTTGTATTTCATGTTTATCTCAGTAGCATACAAGTATTTGTACTGCTCAAGGCTGATGAGATTCTCGGAAGCCCGTAAGCCCCTGCCTAAGTTACTTTCTATCACATCTGCAGAGAAGCCCTGTGACAGAAATAATAATCTGCTGTGGGTCAATTATGTTCACATGACCAACATAACTCTCCTGAATGGGTCAATTAGAGCAAATGCTGCCAGCGAACCATCCTACAAATGTGGGATGGTTACCTCTTAATGACTGTTTTCCTTAAAATTCTGAAGGCTGTGGTAATTGGCAGTGCATACATTAAAGGAAACAAAAACAAAACCGCAGAAGCATTTCTTGCTATTGCTCAGAGATCGGGTGCTCCCCGAGAAGCTCTTATAAAAGGCAGTCCACCCTCTCTGTCAAAGCTTTCCAACATTCCTCAGTTGAGGGCATGCTTCTGACTGCAGGTTGATTCCAACTTCCCAGGCCCATGGCCTTGAACATAAACAGTAACTATTGATTTTCCATCAGGCATTTATAAATGCCAGGTATCTTTTAAGCTATAAAGCACAATAGAGAAACCATAACCTGAGCTTGGACTTCACAAACAAAATAAAAGAGGTGATAATTTACCAAAGTTTATGCCAAACCTTCTCCTTAGATTTGGCCATTCCTTGTGCTTGCCTGTTAAGTCCACAGCCCAATGCCTGCTCTTAGACCCCACTTTCCTTCACTTCAAAGCTGAGTGAAATGTATGCAGGAGGTAAATTCGGGAGTCTTGAAACCCTTTCCTAGGCAGATGATCAACACCTACTAGAATTAATTGTTTGTGAGAGATGCAGAATAGCATCCAGTCTTGATTTGAAGGCTGCAGGAGACAGCAAAGACACAATTTCCCTCATTAACTTGTTACTTTTGTTATTTTCTTGGTCACCCAAATCCACATCACTGTCAGCTGGCCGTGAAAGAAGCCTCTGTTATGAACTGGAGGTGTCGGTGCTGTTTGCAGAAGGATGAAGCCCAGAAATATCTACAAACATAGGGGATATATATATTATAAAATTGTGTAAGTGAAGGTAAAACAGGTAGAAGGTAGCAAAACCCTTAAGATTTTAGATTCTTTGTTCTGTTCCCAGTCTCCCAATTGACAGCTTGCCTACAGCTTTCCTGGGTTTGCAAAGTTTGAATCTCCCTGGCTCTCCCCATTCTGGAAGGGCATGAAGCAAAGAAGTCTTGAATGAATGGCCCCATCAAAAGAAACATTTAGGGATGATCTGGGTCCACGTAACATGTGGAAACTTTACAGGTCTGTCAACTGATCATCAAATACTTGTTAGCCTTGGAATAGAGAGCAGTGATTAAAATACTATTTCTTGCTTCAATTCTGGTCTTCTGTCACTGTGACAGAAAGGCTCTTCCCTTTCACTCACTCTTTTTCTACTGATTTCTGCTATAACATCTTTTCCTTCTCTTTCAGTTTTAGTCAACAGTTTCCCTTATCTGTGCTGTCTGAAATCATCAGTCTCCTGGCTACCTTTTTACCTTTCTGCTTGCTAAGGACAAAGTATTTGGACCTCAGGTAAAATCTCCCCTGAAACTTCCACCTGTGAAGGAACCTGGTCAGGTGACAGAGTTTGGCATTACCCAGATCAACAGTTACGAATCTATATGGAATCAGCATCGAATGCGGTTTAGTGCCCACTTCACTACTAGATTTGGCAATTGTTTGCTGAGATTATTGATTCTCTGCAAGATGGGTTGCAAGCTGACACGTGCATTGCAATGGTTATAGTTCTACCCTCTGCTGTTCTTCACAAAGAATCATCTCAGTTATCCCATCACTAGATCCCTCTTAATCCAGATCCCTTGGGTCTCCTACCCCCTTTTACTTCATTGCCCTTGGTCTTTTTTCCACTCCATTCTCTCTGCTGCTCATGGCCTTGGATCTCTGAATCTAATGAAAAACAGGAACAAAATGCAGTTTTTCAAATATTATTTTTTTGTATTTGTGCTGGCAGTTTTTTTCAGAGGAAGGGCAAAAGCAGAGATCTGACCCACAATCTTCCAGTTATAGACTTCAGTCTTTAGCTCAAAACACAGAAGGCTATGGCTTCCCAACACCATGACTACAAAGAAGTATTTACCATGCCTAACATGACATTTGTGTCCATTGATTCATTCTCTGTTTTTTTCAGTGGGAATTGGAAAAGAGAAAAATAAAAAATTATTTTTTTTTTTTAAAGTTTGCTCTCCAAGGTGTATCAGAAGTCATTAGTTCAAGGTCTTTCATACCAAGCTGGTGAGATAGGCATAATATCAACATACCAGGCTTTGCATCAGAGGGATACATTCTGCCAAAAGATGCTTTCAAAGAAAATTGAGTTGATTGTCCAGGACATACAAAAAGAATAAAACTATTTTCCTGTGTCCATAGAACAGCAATGACCAGAATAAAACAACTGAGATTTTTGGCATTAATACGTTGTCAAGAAATAATCTTTGAGCCTGGCTAGTCACAGCCTGCCTTTATGCCATACAAATTGCTGGATTTGATTAGCATGAAGAGTGGAAAAATTTGTTGAGCTTAAAAACTGAAGTGCTTCTGGCTCTGTTCAGAAATCAGCCTTAAATTTCATAGCAAAATTTAAAAAGAAAGTGAATGAGAATGAAGTCTAGATGTATATATTTGTCTGTGTGCAGAAGGTGCAGGGAGGGACAAGAGAAACAAACTATAGGAGCAGTGAGGAAGAAAAGGAAAGCAAAGGAAATAAATAAACATGCAGAGACAGATTCTCAGCTGGGGTAAATCATTGTTGCCCTGTTAAGGTCAATACATCCAGACAATTTTTATGTGTAATAAAAAGACTCTTTGGCTTCAGCTGAGGTAGACCAATTGCATTTAAGCCCACACCATTTATTTTCAAAATTGTAGGCAGAAGATACAATACGCACTCCACAGAACTTTTCTAGTACAGTCATTTTTTGAAAACAATTTCATCCAGGCCAAAGCAGACACGTTTGGACAAAATTTGAAAGAACAGTCACCACTGTCCCTGACAAAAGGCAGTCGAGAAAGTCACTCACTACCAGCACATTCATACATTTCTCTCTCTGTTAAATTGTTTCCTGTGGCTTCTTTTTTCCCTTTTCCCTTTTCCCTTTTCCCTTTTCCCTTTTCCCCTCTCCTCTCCTCTCCTCTCCTCTCCTTTCCTCTCCTCTCCTCTCCTCTCCTCTCCTCTCCTCTCCTCTCCTCTCCCCTCCTCTCCCCTCCTCTCCCCTCCTCTTGTCTCCAAGAAAAAACCTTTCACCTTTCTAATGCCACATTCATTACAATGGTCCAGATTCAGCTTTCTGCTTAAGTTTTCTGTACTGACTGTGCAACAAAAAAGGGGTTTTAAATCTCCTTCTTTTAACTGAGCTGAAACTGGGAGCAACAGGAACAGTCCTACTGAAATTGGTTGCGATTTCTGCACACGCAATTACTCACACACAAGAACATTTATTTTTTAATGACAATTTTACCCAGACATCTATAACCAAACTGCTTTAATAGGGAAAAATCAGGAGACACTCCCAGCTGAATGAATAGTTCCATTTTTTTACAGAGCTGTTCTTGGAAATAAAACCTATTTTGTGATAAACTGTTCCCAGGACTGAGCCTGATATTTGTTTCCTTGTATTTATGTCATGAGAGCTCTCTAATGCGAAAAGATGTATGTTCTAAGTATCTACATAATGGCTTCCCTCCAAAAGGGCCATTACAGGCTGTAAAATAAATAGTACTCATTTAATTCCTTTTGTAAATATACACAGTTTGGAGACAATAATAACACAGAGAAAGTAAATTAAACCACAGAAAACCACTGCATCCAAATGAGTTTATGAAACCAAGGGAAAAAACAACCACATGATAATGGAAGAGTATCTTGTGATGAGAGTCCCCAGCTCAGCAAACTATTTAAGCATATGCTTAATGGAAGAAATGGTCCTGGGTAACTTGCTAAATGAAGACTTTGGTTATGTATAGACATGATAAAACAAAAACTGCCTACAACAACAACCAACAGAATTTAGAATGTTCAAACCTCTCCAAACTAATTGGATGGCCCCCTATTTGATGATCTAAGAAATCCCTCCACTCCACTGGTGAGACCCTCAAACCAGGAGTCTACAATGAGTCAGTTTTATCCACCTTGGCCAGCCCTTCCACAGACTCAGTTTCTCGAGCAGCAGCCTCTGTCTAGCATCCATCCCTTTGTTCTTTGCTCAGTTTATGACTTTGATTTGCTGTTGCAAAAGGCACATTGCTTGGCCAGGCTCAGTTTGCCAATCAATGCAGACCATTCCATCTCCATCACACCTCTCATTATTTATCACACCCCCAACATTACTGTCATCACCTTGCTTTATCAGATAGGATTTTATTCAAAGCCTTGACAGAACTGTTAAATAGCAGTCTTAACTAGCAGGTCACCTGTCCAGTAATGATCTCTAATTTACAGGAATGTTTTGAGTTCTTCCCATTAGCAGCTTTTAATCAATTTAATGCATCCATGTTGATTTTCTATTTTTCTAAGGACTAAGGCAAATTTTTTAGCAAAGCCTAAGTCCATCAACAGGATACTATTTCCCTTATCAGCATGGTTTGTAAAGCTATCAAGTAAAGTTACCCACTTTAGTTTGACAAGATCTACTGCTAATAATCTTAGGCAGATTAGCATTAATTACGTTATTTTCCTTTAATCCTATATCAGATTGATTGTTCCATTATATTCTGTGGAATCAATGTCATACAGAAAGAGCTGCAATTACCCAAGTCATACTATTTATCCTTTAAAAACATCAATATATTTACTTTCCTGCAGTTTCATGGCCTTGCTAACCATCAGTTTTAAGGAATTTAAGAGTACTTTGGCCGGATCCTTTAAAACTCTTGAGTGCAAGTTATCCCCATCTCTTCTTTTACAAATCAATCCTTTGTCAAGTCAATCCTTTGACTTTTAACTTCTTAGGGCTTCCAACAAGGGAAGCAGTCAGAGGGAGTACCACCATCCAAGCATGGCTTCATCACAGGCCACAGGAGCAAGGATGTCCCAGGAGAATCCAGAGCTGCCACTGGTGCCAAACTCTTCCAGGGAAAGAGCTTTTCTCACCATGGCATAAATCTGTGCTCAGTTTGAGGCATGGAGAAATCTATAGCCTGCTCAGGAGAAAGGCACATTTCCCAATTCAGGGGGAAATTTTGATGGAAGTGGAACCGTTGGAGGACACTGAAATCCAGGCTGTGAAATTCAGGAGTATCTGAAGGATCAGACTGATAAACCCTTTTTGAGAGTGATTAGAAAAAGTACATTGTGATCCTTACTGGGCACATCTAAGGGAACTAGGATTTTATATCTCATTATATCTCCTGCACAGTTTTCTTACCATACAGGAAACAGGGTGGCTCCAGGCACTGGAATTTCAGCAACAATTGTGCTGAGAATTTCTTTTGCGTTTTTCTTGTTTTGGGCTTTTTTGGCATTTTGGGGGACGGGATTTGTGTGTGAGCACTATAATGTGACTCAAACCACTTATTTATGTGTCTTTTTAAACAATCTGGTTAAAACAAGACCAGTAAAGAAAGATTAATCCCTCATCTCCACTAAAGCATGTCCCAATGCTTCATGAAAAAGTATTCAAACAGGACTGAAAGCAAAAAGCTGTTAAACACTGGGCCAATAGTATTTACAGTGTTTTAATGACATTACTACAAAATCAGTCACCTACTAAGTTTGTCCCACTGAATTAACAGTTAAGGTAGTGGGAAAACCATCATTATTGAATACTAAGCATGACTAAGTATTAATCAGCAGAACATAAAGGGTTTGGCTTTAGAATTAAATCTTTTTACTTTTCTTTAGAACCAAATCTTTTTGACGGTCCCTTAATTTTTCCTTTGTTATTTACTAAACACAGAGTACAAATCATTAGTTCCCTTGCCTTGCTCAAGTTACATTTGGCTGTGTCCAGCTTACTTTTTTCTAACTTTGGGAAGAGACCGGCATTCAGCACCCAATTTAGTATAAATGAAGAGGTACACTCAGATAAACCAGGGAATGCAGCCTGTTCATTTCCACAGCACCCAGATGATAAATTCTGCCCTCAGAGTGGTTGACAGTGAACCTGTCCCTTGCTTTGTATGATATTCTGGACAAAATAATGTAATATAACTTTCCATTGTTGTTCAGGCTCCCATTCCTGACACCCCTGGGTTGTAAGAGGCAGGTAAGTGCCAATTTGTTACACATATACCCACAATGGCATGTCTGAAGAATTAAATAATTAAAGGCATGAAGAAGCTTAAAAATGAAGAATTGAATTAAATATCTCCGATAAAACCCTTTATTCTCCCAAATCCCAAACCCCCTGCATTACACAACAACCAGAGGAGAATAAATCAACTCAATGGACTTGTTGCCTGTAAGACAAAATGGCAAAAAACAATTTTATTTAAAGGTTTCAGTGAAGTATGTGTTTCTTTGCTGCTGTTCTTGTTTGCTTTTGTTTGCGGTTTTTATAATATGTCTCAAAGGTTTAGCAAAGTATAAAGTATGAGATGACTTCACAGTGAAAAATGATGCATTCAGAAAATGTCAAAAGTAGAATGTTTTGCTGCCATCAAACTCTTTCCGTAGGTTGGCAGGGGGAGACTGTGTGTGATAGGCAGAGACAGAGAGGTTTAGAGTGTTTTATTTGCTTTGAGCAAAATGTTGTTGAAGATGATAGATATCTGTTGTTCTTGTTTTTAATACATATATTTGGGTAAACCCACAAATTTTTTACAGACTATCATAAAAGTAGGAAACTGCAATTAACCCTGGAAGCAGCCCCATCACTCCTCTGCTCTGATCCACTGGCATTAAGGATCTCCAGAGTCAAATGCAGGAGTTTTACTGCTTCATCAAGGGATTTGCCTCTTCTTGTGGTTGCTTTGAGCCCAACCTCCCTGCAGACAAGGTGCCAGAAAAGGATATGCAACATACACTCAATCTTTTGCATTAAAATGTGCTCAGGCCTTTGGCAATGCAGCATTTTATAACAAATTGCTGAAATTTCCTGCTCCTGGGGCACAGATGCCAAGAGCCCTGCACAACTACAACATCTATGACTCTGAGCACAAATCCCAGCCATGTCTGCAAACTCATTTGGTACACAGAAATATTTGTGCAGTTTATGGACATAGAAAGCTCCCGAAGCTTTTCAGTAACACTAAGTATCTTGCTATTGTTTTCTCGTGGCCTTGGGTAAGAATTACTAAATGGGTGCTTGGCTTAACTGTAATGGAAAAGGGATATGAAAATAACAGGTAACAGCAATATAAAGCAAATGATTCAAAGCATCTCCATTAAAGCATCACCATAAGTATCAGAGGAATGGTTATGAAACAAGAGCACAGCACTTTCCTCCTTAGCTGCTCCTTTGTGAGAAAGGAAATGGATCAGGTAAAAGACAGAAAATCTATATCCATTTTTTTGTAAGTGGCCTATTACATCAGAGTAACACCTCAATATCATATTAAGAACTTTATAGCTTAGCCTATTGGATTCACATGAATTTGCTATCTGGTTTTACTCACTGAACACAACTCATTGTGGGCACAAACGGCTGCTGTGGACCTGGTGAGTCTGTATGAAGGAAGCCTGCTCTCCTCCACCTTCATGGCCTTCCGTGGTGCTTCCCAGCACTCAGTGATCTTTGGAATTCACCTCACATGCAGGTGATTTTTGTTATTTTTTCACTAGTTTGTTCAGGTATGGCAGAGAGCGACAAAAGAAGGGCATCAGCTGTGGTTCCTTGGACCTCTGCTATGATGGAGACTGGAGAAGCATGGGGTGTCTAACAGTACTAGCAAGGGACGAGAGGCTTGATTCATTGGCTCCACTGGAATGGGAGATAATGTCCACACTGGGATGTGCTGGCTGGAATTGTGGTCTGGGCATTGATATCAAAAGGGTTAATTCAATTTCTGCTTTGTCCTGTGGGGGTCCCTGGGCAGTGTATCACACCTGTGGCTCTTCAACAGCCACGCTGGCTGGGCTGGGTCAAGTAACAGTTAACTAATATTTCGTCAGTATGGGAAACCATGTTCTAGAACTTGGGTTTATATTCTGGCTTTTCCAGACTTCCCTGCTGGGACACGCCTTTTGCCTTTTGAAGGGATAGATGAGAATGAAGAAAAGGAAATGCCTCACTGAACCTGTCACTCCCCAGGGGTAGGCCATCCAGGCAGCTGGGTCAGCCGGAGACTCAGTCACCTCCCAGTTGTGCTCATCTCCTTTTTGTGCAATCACAAGAGTGGTTCTCCCTGGGGTGGGCACAGGCACCTCTGCATCAGTAACACCTCACTCCCAGGTCCATTTTCAGCTGCTGCAATCAGTCAGGTCTATCTGCAATCAGTGGGTCTTTAGGTCTATCATCCTCCACTTGAACTGTTTGCTGTCTCACCAGGGCACAGGCCATTCACTTCTAGCTCCTTCCATTTCCAGAGACACCTTTCTCATGAAACAGCCACAAAAGCATGAAACAGCCGCAAAATCTAGTCTAATCCCCCTCCAGCCACACTGATCCCATCTCCATGGTGCCTGTTACTGCTTCCTGGTATTTGTATACTTATGGGCCTTTGGAGTGCTTCCTCTCCCTTTCAGGAGTTACCTCATTTATCCCAGATACCTCCCTAAATGTCCTTGCATCTGAAGGCCATTGACTTTCACCTTCTGTCCGTTTAACCATACCACAACAACCTCCAGAGCTGCAGTCTCTTGGCCTAGGATATTATTTCTGATTTACTTGCCATCCCTCAGGAGTGGGTCTCCCCAGCACGCCTTTGCTCAGTGTGTGTGTGCCAGTGATATATTTTATCCACTGAAACTGCCTGTTCCTCATCTTCCCTCGGGAGAGTCTGGCTCTCTGTCATATTCACAGTTGGATGAGCAACAATTTTCCAGAGGTGAACATAGCAAACTGAAGCCACTAGTTCCAGGCAGATACATATGTTGACTTTTCAACCCAAATCTAAAATCTGAAGTACATATATTTTATTTTTCCAAGGCAGCTATGCTCCAGTGCTGCCTCCAAAATGCAGTATGATGGGTGTCTTTCACACAGTCCTGTTCCCCAGATTTGCCTGGCAATTTTTATTGGAAGGTGATGCCTTAGTACTGCTGGGTTTGCTGCTTGTTCTGCTAGTCTGACACTGCTCTTTACTGCGTTAACTACGGCCCTTGAGATGGCAAGAAGAAATGCATCCAGAGCAGGAAGAAAAGGAGAGTTGGGGCAGAAATGATTCAGTAAGGTCTGGTTCACATTCACTTAAACATGACTCAAGCTTTGTCTTCATGCCCAGTCAAGAGAAGCTGTATTATGATTTATCTCACCCTAAAGATGATGGCTAAGCAATTGCATACATCATCCTCTAAATTGCTCCTTTCTGTTAATTGACTGAAAAAGGAAACAAAGTAAGATAAAATGGTTCCTCTCTCTGGGAGGAAGAGCTCAAGTGCTCAGACTGATTCCACTCTACCTGTATAATTTAAACAATGTTCAAGGCTTTCTTCATATTCAGATATGATGTATCTGTGGGTGGAATCAATTATGCTTAAAAGATGCCCACTGGGAGCATAACCAGCCACTGGAAGCTGGTCAAACACTTGATATCTGACAAAGAAGACACCAAACCCTCCAACACTTCTTCTCTGTGTAAGTGTAGGAATATAAAATACTGGTGGAGACATATGTCTGTATAACAGTGTGATATGGGGTTATATTAATGTTATCTACAGCAGATTGCCCCCAGCAGCTGCTATGATCTGCACGGGAGGCACTCACGATGCTCAGGTTTCCCCTGTTCAGTGAACAACATTTCCAGCACACATTTGTGTTCAAGTCTGGTCCCTGCTATGTGTCCCAAGGGCGTATCAGCACCAGTGCTCAGAAGGAATAGGTTTTCTAACATATTAGAAGTGTTTGATCAAGTGTTAGGTCAATCTCTTCACATGTCTGTCACCATGTCCCTTCAAGCCCTTTAATCACAACGGGGTTGGGGTTGGGGTTTTTTCCCGTTATCTCCCAAGAATAAGTAAGTTTGCTTATTTTTAGCCTTGGGCCTATTTGGTGGGAATCAAAATAGACTGAAATACAAGTGTTATGTGAGACCCATCATTTATTTCTAGAATGTTTTCACTATCTCTACTCAAATAAGGGCTTAAGGTCACCAGTACTTGTGCTGCCAGCCAGTTCCATCCACACAACAACCCGGAACTGCTTTTCTTATGCTTAAATATAGTCAGAAGGTACTGCCATACCCCATCTCTCAAACTGTTTTTATTTTGCCTACAAGCAGCATCTTACTCTAGGATGAAAAGCTGGAGGATTTCTTTAGAAGCTCTGATGTTTTTCTGCCTTAAAATAACTAGACTCATAAATAAAGCAGAACTGTGCCCTGGGAATCAGATAGTCACGCTCAGTATGTGATCCCAGGAAACAACTGAAAGCCCCTGTGGCCTTGGTGACTCTCTCTGTTGTGTAGCTGAAGTGTTTATATGCAAATAAGGATAAGGAGGCACCAAGTTCTCCTGTCAGTGATTTTTCTTCCAAGTTTAAGTGATTCATGTGACCTATTATGGCTCTTATGTGTGACAGGGTGAAGCGTGTCTTGATCAATGGTGTGATTCGTCTCAAGCTAAAGATGACATCTAAGATGGGTCAGATGAGCCACTCCCTAAACATATATATTCTTTCCCTTTAACTAGAAGGGTGACACCTAAAGTTGGGTGAAATCAATCTTGGCAAAGAGGTAGACCCCCACATAGAAAAAGTAAAGTAGAGTTTGGAGTCATACGTTCAGTTCGGGTGCTGAATAAGGAATAAAGCACAGGTTCCTCTTTGTCTGTTGTGATATTTCTGTCCTGTTGAATCTGTTCTCCCCAGAGCTTCTGAACAAATCCAGGTATTCAGAGCTTGATATTTGTGTTGAAAGACCAGTGGCAGAATAGATGCTGAAACTGCCCTTATGCACCACAAAGAAGCAATAAAGGGAACAAACTTGTTTTTTCACATTTCAGCTTTGTAATTCACCATAAAAGGGAAAAGCTCCCAATAGTGTCCATGGCATCCAGAGTTCATAAGAGCACTTGCTGTAAGACGTGCTGGAGCAGTGTCATCTTCTCTAACAATCTATAGCAACTAAAACAAAAAGGCCTATAAAATTGTCTAGGAGAAACAATCAAATCCTAATGAAATTACAAGAGCCTGCAAATAAGACTGCTGTAACATGTTGTCCCAGTCCTACCTGCTCTTAGCAAGAGCTGCATTGCAGTGGCCAAACTTCTCAAGGATTTCTTTCCAAATAAAGATGTTGGCAGGTGGGATATGTGCTTTACTGATCTACAGACAATTAAATATTTGTCATATGGCTGCCCAGGGAAATACTGTGGGAATTCCAATCTGTGTTTTACTTGTATTTCAGAGATCTCTGCACTCCTTTATGCTCCATTGAGAGGCCAAGCCTACAACAAGGGCTGTCAGTGCTGAGAGATGGACAGCAGGATCAATAATTAAGAATGCACGAGGTACTAGACAAACACATTCAGAAATTTTAGTCGTCATTAGATATCTTCATGGGTTTCTGTTCATTTGAGTTCTTGCCAATAGTGTGACACCATTGCCAAATTGTATCCAAAACCACCAGGAGTGCAACTCAGTGATAGAAACTGTCTTTACTCAATCTTAGGAAGAGGGAAATATAAACACTTGTGATGCATTATTGTTAGTGTTGCTCTTGGAGTGTGGATTTTTTTCCTTTTTTTTCCAACAAAAAGAAATAATTTTCAGGAGAAGACTAATGTGTGCCCTCAGTTACCATCTTTCAGCTGAATACTTCCCTTGTGCTCTGGATTTTGCCAGCATGGCATCACCATGTCTTTAGTCCCTGATAAGTTCTCATCTCATCTAAGATTATTCACAATGCAAGAACAAAAAAGCCAGAGGCTGAGCAGGCATTAGTCTGCTTTCACCTCAGCTCTATCTGGATCCAGTTTTGTAGCAGGGTTTAACAGCACAGAGTAAAAGCCACCATCTGTGATGGTGAATCTCTGCATTCATGATTTAGAAACATGGTTTTCTCTTCCGTGAAAATTACTCCGGCCCTGTTCAGTAATCCTCCTAAAAACACCTGAAAATTCGTTACAGACATAAATGCACACACAATGGAGAATACAATGCATACAAAATAGGGAATAGACTTCTTGGAATTATCTCAGGGCAGAATGAGGTATATTTGATGTCAGTTCTTCACTCTAAATCTTCTTCCTAATACTACCAACCCCAGCAAAAAAAATATAGAAAAAGATGAAGTAGAGTACATATTTCAGTTATGCTGGCATATGCTGAGGACCTCCCAGAGCTGTACCTAAGAAGTGTGAAATAACAGCAAGAAGCAGCATTAGGTTGTGTGTGCAGAGCCTACTCTGTCAGGTTTGTTTTTCAGAGCTGTTTGGTGCCATATGGTACAAACATACCCCCAAAGATTGGGCTTGGCTTGCAGTTGAGGGGATTTTCCTTCTGTGCCTCTGTTAAGATCCCCTCCTCTCCTGCCTTGTAGCCACCTGCAGGTCCAGGCTGTCTGGAAGGGATGGGCAAATTGCCCAACAATTGTGAATTAGAGAATTAGGGAGCAGCATTCCCACTCCCAGCAAAGACCAAGCACTGGCTGTTGATGAACTAAAATGCATGCAAGGGGAAATTATGATCCAAATTTGGAGAGTAGCTCCCACTCTTTGATTTGTTCTCCACCATGTTGGTGAGGGTTGGCTGTAAATGGATAATTTCAGGAGCACAGGTTTCAGCTTTGTATGCCATCAAATTCCCCGGGTGGATCCTCTAAAATGGTTATTGCAATAACCTCAGTGACATAGGAATTATCTTTTTAATATATTCAGGGTTTCAGTTATCTGCAATAGTTTGTTGAAGCAGATGGGGAGATGAAAAGCAGCCCTTGCCTTCACACTGAGCAATGCACGGGGTCTGATTCAGGCCTGCACAGACTGAAATGAACTGATATTCAATATCCCTACCACCACAACAAGAGTCCAGTGCAGTAGAGCTAAACTCCAATAGACAACTTTGGTATAAATGAGGAAGCTTGTTAAAAAGTTAAAACAACCAGCTGAGGGAATGAAAACCTTTTAGGCAGTATGAAGACTACTGAAGGATGTGAAACTGGAAGCACAGTGAAACCCCCCCCACCCCCCCAAGGAAATCTTGAGAAAAAAGATAAAAGGAAAAGCAGCGTGATGACACAGCAAAGAAAAAGAGGTTATTAGAATTAAGAAGGCACCATTCCACAGACAGAAACTGTACCCAAACCAAATAATAGTAATAAAAATACTGGTGAAGCATCATAAATTCTTTTTAGTAAACACAAAATAAAATCAGGCTCATGAAAAAAACAATTTGAGAAGCAATTGACTAAAAGATTAAAACAAATAATAATTTCTTCTTCCAATACGCCAGGAACAAAACAGCCTAGAAAAGCCTGTAGGGACAACTGATGATCCCAGTGGACAAGGATCACTCAGGGAAGACAAGGGCACTACCGGGCAGCTAATAAACTCTTTTTATAGGTGTTTTCTGTGGAAGAAACTGAAAAGAGTCTTGTATAGCCTGTAGGTCTGTCTGAGACTGAATAATCACAGAAGAGGTGCTGGGACAAATCGGAAAAGTGAATGCCAGCCTCTAACCAGGGCATCCACTCCTCCTAAGGGAGCCCAGTGATGAAATAGCCAAAATACCAATGGCAACATTTTACCTTTCCCTTAAAGCTCTCTTGGGATCAGAAGGATGTAGCAGGTGGAAAATGAAAGGACCGCAGGCGGACCTGGGATAGCAACTGCCTGAAAGCCTGGTAGTTCCTCCAGTCACGTTAGTAAAAGGTGGAAGAAAAACAAACTAATTCTAGATTGTGTTATTTGTTTCAGATTTGATTCCCCTTATAGTTAAGCATTAGTTGAGTTATCAGTGTAGGCTGTAGGTGGCTGCTGTCCATATGGCAGGGAAGAGCTGGAAAACACTACACACCTGTCTGAGCCCCTCAAACTCAGTGCTCTCAATACAGGCCTCAGACAGGTTTTTCAGAGCCAGTCCCTCCACCTCAGGGATTTACAGGACCTGAGCACTGAGGCTTGATAAGCAGCAGCAGGATGCACTGCTGTGATTAATAGACTTTTTATCCCAATTGGTATGGTCACTCTTACGTTGTTAACACTCTTGTGACATCTTGCACTGGCCGTTGCAAAGGTCCAATCCTTCATGTCGGTGCTTCCTTCATAAGAACAAAATTGCTTTTTCTTCAAATTAATACTGGATATAAGTATTTCTGCTGGTAGCACATCAAAGAAAGAATCTGAATTGTCAAAAAACTCAACGGAAGCTGAAGTTTTAGGAAGCACTTAATGCTACCCTGATTCTGCTTCTTATAAAAACAGGCAAGTTTCACTGCAGCTTTTTAGCTCTCAGCTGGGTATTAGAGAGTTTATTTGTGCTAAGACCTTCAGCAGGGCTACAGGGCAGAACTTCTTGATCATAGAGATATAGACAAATGACCTCTCCACTCACCCCTGTTATGCAGCACAGCTATGAAGTAGTTTACTGTTTGGGGATGTTTGAAATCCAAGCCTGGCCAGATTGTTTCTGGAGAGATTGATTTATCAAATCACAAGACATGGGGTCATGGTCTGAAAGCACAAACACAAAGGGCTTTTGTCTGGTTGCTGAAAAGACCAAACATCTTGTGGTCATCCTCAGAGCTGTGTCTCCTCCAGCCTGCTGCCTGTTTCTCACCCCAGAAGTGCCAATCTTTAACAGTACAAAGCATAAAGCTACAGCAAGGAAGGCATTGATACCAGTCATGGACTAGCCAAGTGAGGAATAAAGACTGTTGTGCAGGGTTACAAACCTGCCTACAAAGCAGCAAACACTGCTCTCTGGGAGAAAAATGAATCCTTATGGTCCTGTTTGTTCCCCTCTCTTAGAAGCCAATGCTCTGGTTTGTGGAAATATATTACTCAATGCTGAGAGGCAGAAATCTCTAGAGCACTGGTCTCTGCAACTTTACTTTTCTTCTTAAAATTCATGCTTGCCTCAGATCACCACTTCCAACAAAAATGTGTAACAAAAAATAGTCAAAGCCAGAATCCCCTCCTTGCTTTGACTTTCCACATGCAGGTACAGAAACGTCTGGATCTTCTGATAGTGACACCACAGCTCTTGATGTAATAAATTGATGCGACCAGAAACAGAATGTCCAGTCTTGCACACCAGATACACCAAAACAGACAACTACTTCAGAGATTTACTGCTTATTTCACACAGACAGGGCTCCTTTAATTCTCTCTCTGAGTGTCTCAGCCACAAGGGTTTTGCAGCCTGAGCGTGAAATTAATGATAACGGAACAGTCAAAAACTGCTATTGCCAGCGAATTTCGCATGGCAAGTGCTGACGTATCCTGATGATGGGCAGCAGCACCATTGCTGAGACCGATGGGCAGACAGATCACCCTGATCTGAAGGTAGCATGAGGACAAGGCTTGTTCACTTGTAATTCAGGACTGATACACCCCATCCTCCTCTGGAGCACGGGGACTGCACAGCACACCAGCCCTCTGTGGTCATTGGGATGCGAGATGCATCTGCCTTGGAGAAAAATCCTTGGAAAAAGCACTTTTCATGTCATTTCTGCAGTTTCGTCCAGAATGAAAAATCACTTCCTTGGCTTTTTCTGTGAAAGAAAAATGGGCTTTTTTTGTATGGATCAGCAAGTGGAAGAGTTGCTTTTTCTTCCTGCTTACTGATAGAATTGGTTTTATCTCTTTCTTAAAAACCCAGCTCTTCCTGGCCTGTCTCCATCTAGACAGAGATCTAACAAACATGTCTAAGGTATAAAAAGAGGAAACCAAATTCTGATCCCACTTTTGCCATAGTAAATCTAAACCAACTCTGCTGGTTTCAGAAGTGGCTGCCCTTGTCACGCAGCTGCCACCTGCTGAAAAAAGAAATGGAGATGCAGGAGATAGCAGTGGAAATCTGCAACTGAGATCTTCTGCTTCCTAAAATTAATGATCCATTGGGCTGCAGCATCCCACAGGATATTTCAGTCTTCCATGAACTGCTTCTGCTAAGAAAATTTATTCCACTTTTGTTCTAAACCACTGTGACTTTCCCGATTTCAACAGAACAGTTTGTTTCAGCTGAGGATTTGCCATTAGGACCACATAACTGCACCATAAATTCAAAGACTCCAACCTTTCATATGGATGGATATTAGGAATCATTCATGGTTTGATCCTTTGGAGGAACTGTAATCTGGCTGGCGAGGAATGTACAGTTTGGGAAATGGATCTGGATTTCAAACACCAGCCAGCATTCAAGTACAATCAGGCACCACAATGGTGGGACAAGAAATCTGGATGTGGTGGCTGGATTCTCTTTGCCTCTCTGCCAGTAGGTGTGGGCATGTCACACATTCTTCCTTTATAGCAGTGTAATGTGGAAAATTATATTCTCTTCTTACAGCAAGATCAGATCTGGAGCTGAAAAACTTATTGTATTATTTTTTAAATCTTTTTAGTAATTTATGACAAAACCACACTATAAATATGGTCTTTTCCTTCCTGGTATTTCCCTTCTCACATGTGCCAGCCCCTTGTACAGCCACCCACCTTGAACCCAGACTCCTTAACAATTAACCAATATTTAAACCTGAATCCACTCAATTATTTATTTAACCAACTGCCGTGCATTAGTGTCAATGAAAAGACCCAGAAAAGATTGAGAAAGAAAGAAAGCTGTTTGAAATGCTTATAAACAATGAAGAAGAAAATAAACATCAGGAAAAAAGATGGCTCATCGATAAAGATCATCTTGCAGATCAAAAGTAGAAGTCACAGACATGAATGTACATTTCCTATTATATAACTCTATAGTCTGCAAACAATGCACTGAGCCCAGCTGCAGAACAGTTAACAGTCCAGTTAAAGGCTAATGGATTTGCACAGGGGCATCTTGACCAAAACCTCCTATTTCTGATGATGAGGAAGAGGAAGGAGTCACCAGCCTGACTTCTAGATTTGCATCTGAATATGAACTTGATATTTGGCAGAAATTAATAAATGAATCTTTTAGTTGCAAGACAAATAAATTGACTGAGAGGTCTGTGAAAACCAATCCATGAATTTCTATTTTTCAGGACATTTTCTCCAGCTCTCCAGAATGCTGATAATGTGAATATTGTCCACAACACAGCAATAAGTACTTACTTGAGCCTCTTGAAGGTATAGCCCTCCCCAGTAAAGCATAGCCATACCAAAAAAAATAGAAGTCACACATACAGATTATACATACACACCTTACTAGTGAACCATCTCTAAAATTCTCTGAGCCGTGGCATTCACAGAGCATACCCCTTGGGACACCTGCTCCCCAGATAGCACCACAGCTGACAGATACTGCAGGTCCTTTCCCATGCAGACAGTTTGTTGCTTTTTCCAGACCTGGGGCTGGGTGAATCTGTGAGGGTTGGCTCCGTGTTTTATGGATTCAGAAGGGCTGCCTGTTTTTCTGAAGGGTGTTTCCATCTCCACTCTCCAGATGATGACAAAGTCTGTCCTAGGAGCACCAGTGCAGTTTGTGTCTGTGAGAGGCCAGATTCCCACATCTGGCTCCAAATTGTCCCTTCCCACATCTGCAGCCCCTGACTGGATCTGACATTAGTGTGCAGGTGGGAGCCTCACACACACCATCCCTACAGCACCAGTGATGCAAATGGATCCAAGATCAACTCCATAGTTTTCTGGTGTCAACGTTACCACTTGATGTAAACCCCTGAAGTTTTGCATGGTGGAAATTAGTGATACAACATTTAAATCCACACTTCTCAGTAGACTGCATAAACTGATACCCACCAACCTGTTTCCATTCTCAAGCATTATTGTGTCAGGTATGTAGTGAAAATGGATTTGATAAGTGTGAGCACTTGTTTAGCTTCAGGGTCCTGTTAAGGCTATTGAGAAAATAGTATGGACTTACAATATATTTTTTCTTGCAAGCAGAAATATATTTACACTGTTTAAATAAAGGAGGCACTAATTTTGTGGCACACTAAGATAAATTCTTTCCATTATTTTGACTGTTTTTATCACAGACAGAAAGAATGAATTCTCATTTTAAGTCAGAAGAAAATATATTTTCCGCTTGCTGTTGTTATGTTTTGTTTTGCAGTTTGGTTGGTTATGGGATTTGAGGTTTTTTGTTAGGTTTTTTTCATTCTAAAGGTTTTTCTTGTATCAAGTAATCTTTTTTTTTTCACTTAAAACATTTCTATACTGTCTTTCCCAGAGTCTAGGAGCAGAAACCACATTTAACTCTGAGAGGTCCCTCTTAAAACAAATCAGGAATATATTGTTCTAGTCACCATTTGCTGGAAAAATGAAATTTTTATTGGTGAGATCACATCTCCAACAGGAGTTGTGGAAACCAAAATCCAAATGTTACCTGGCTGTGAAAAATTTGCTATTACTTTAATGTCTAACCCCTTACCTCTGATCTTTGCCCCGATATATTTTTGCCAGGTGCTCAAGAGAATGTCTGAACCCACAAAATATGATGCCATTCAGAGGATGTTGTCAATACACTTGAGCAATGGAGAAATAGTGAATCACGGAAAATTTCTTCTAATGCCTGAAAGAGTGGGGTCTTTGCTGCCCCTGTGTGAAACTGTTTCCTTTTTCTGCCTGATGGCATTGGCATTGCTCTGCTTTCTGCCTCTGCTGCCCAAACCATCATCTCCCACATTTATCAGCCAACGGTGTCAGAGCTGTTCTCTCAGTGTCTCAGTCACTGCTGTGCAACATCAGCATTTATGCAGCATCACAGATGCCAGCTGGTACCCAGTTCCCCAGGATTTAGTCTCAGACCCACAACGGCTGTTAAGTAAATAATTCCAGCAAAATCACCAAGTATTAGATGGTTAATTCCTATCTGGACAGTTGTATGCCTTTGTGGAACTGGGTCTTGGCCCACACACCAATGCCATTCAGAGTAAAGTATATGTGCCTTGATTAATTTTTTAATGAGGCCAAAATGAAAGTTGTTTTATGATGGGAGTTAGATGTTATTTGTCCCTTTACAAATCACTAGTCCAAATAAATGTGGTAAGAAACAGATCTCTTCTAAAGACTGTAAGTTCCCAAGGGCAGAATAATTAAATTTTCCAAAATACTTATCATAATTATGTTTTGTTCAGAGATTAGTTGAGCTGTCCTCTCAGGATCAATTATGAGTCATCCTAAACCCAGAAGCAAAAAAGTTTTTCAGTAAATCCTATTGAAATGGGTACCAGCTGTTACACAAAATAAAGTATACTTTTTCCAGCCCCCACATTTTAACATGCTAGTGAAGTTATTAAAACATTGCTCTTGGTCATTCTCCAGAATTTTGCACAAAGCACTTGAAGGTCACTGTGGCTGGCAATTAGAGAGTGGGATATGCAAAGGAGCCCTCAAGGAGCCACGAGCCAGGTGCAGGAGTCTGTTTAATAAGAGCATGTGGTTTGTGTGAGAGAAATTAATATTGCTCTGCTTTTTCTGATGGAAAGAAGCAGCAGGTTAGAAGGTTAGAACAGAACAGAAGAAAAAATCAAAGGGCCCAATTCTGATTATCTCATCATTTCCAACCTTCAGCAACTCTTGTGGAAGCAGATTTCTCATGTCCTGCTCCTGAAAAAAAGGTGTCATACTGCTAACTTCAGCATGCGGAAGGTGGTTTTGGACCCTCATTTTCCTGGTATGTTTCTATGGACAGCATAACTCTTGATTTCAAATAACACCCTTTAAAATCACGTCAGTGGCACCTAATACTTTAGCTCTGGAATTCTGACTCCCTGTGATGCTGTACAGGTTGAAAAACTGCCAAGAGCTTGAGTACTGAGCACAAACACTTCTTGTTCATGTTCGGAGGTGGTAAGAATTGTCAACATCTTATGCAAGCCTGCTACTTGGGACCAGAGAGTTAAAATGCTCACAAGGAAGTTGTCTCCAGACCCTTTCTGTCCCCCAAAGCAGGACTGGCACAGGCCAGTGGATCCAAGCACATTTCACAACTGAATTCGTGTTGCACAATAATACCCCTTTTTTCAAGTCTTTGCTTTTATGTTTTTAAGGCTTTGACACTTTTGGAAAAATTTTGTACTGTATGCATCTGATATCTTCAGCATTTAAAAGATAGTCCTGAAGATGATTAGAGAGGAAAAGGAAAGAGCAAGTCTCCAATGTCTTAAAGAAGCTTTGCCTTTGAATCTCCAGGCTGGTACACCCCTTTCAGTGGGCGTAAGGTTTGATTTTAAAATGTCCCATACTGGACTCCTGACTGGATGACACCAAGATATTGCTGGTAACATCACAGAAAAGAGAAGCTTCGCATCCTGTGTCATTACACATCTACTGCCCAACTTTCATCCTCTTTGACTGGTTTAGTGAACTTGATGATCAGTTAAAATTACAAGGGAAGGATATTTTAGGGAGAAGGGTATTTTCCATAGGGAATAGTCTGCCTGTGACAAGAAAAAGCAGATTAAATTGTCAGGAGTTAGTTTCTCCCATTATAAAAAACCACAACTTTTAGCTTTTATTCATTGTGACAAGTCTCCTTTCTGCATCAGTTAAACACCTACTGAAAAGAGAAAGATTTCAGTGGGTAATTTCTTTCGTGATGTTTTGCACAAGAAAAGGATTTATTTATCAGCTCTTACTGTGAGTATCATCAGCCAATCAGTACTGAAAGGCAAATCAATTGCATGAGCCAAACAGATCAATAAAAAATGGAGCCATTAATTTTGCTCAAGACACTTTACAGGGTATCATTTGCCTAACAAGGAGGAAACACAATTACATCAATAACCTCTTAGGGTTAGAAAGGTCTGCTGTAAGAAATAATTGGAAGTGATTATAAAGATCAGATTTCCACATTTACAAAGATTAAAGCATTGCAAAATGTGGTCTCTCCTGTGAAAAGCTATTTCTTCAACTGAAGGGTGCTGTAAGCAGGAAGAAGAAAAAAATACCATTTGCATTACCCAAAATTCAAGCCAGACAGCTTAGGAGACAGTGTTTAGAATACATATGATGTATTAATCTTACCAACAAGAGAGAAGTATCACTTTGTCTTTATTGAAAGCAAGTCTATTATCAAAGTGATTTCTATCCCCACAGAGCACAGGTCACCATGGTACAAATACCTGTCTGCAGATTCCCCAACCTGGGGAATCCTTATGTCAGAGGGTTTCCTCATGGGAAAACACTTCTGCTGACAAAATCAGCAGCAGAATCAAGGCCTGTGTGGGGATGGATGCTGTTATCACACCTCATGTCTGCTGTAGGCTTGTCTCTAAAGGACACCAATGACTCTCAGACTCCTCAGAACACAGCTGCAGCAGCTGCTTGTCAGGGTGTCTACATGAATTTATTCAGTCTAGTTTTTCAAGGAGAGATGCATGCCAAACTGGCAGCTCCATTCCCCAGAGCAGTACCTGGTTATTTTGCTTCATATGGGTTGCACAAGCGTGAACACATTTGGTCAATTCATAAAGCTACCTGTGCTGGGTCTGCAGGTGCTCACATCCAGGCATGGCTGCACCCAGCCAGATCCCACTGGATGTGAAAATACAGCATAAGACAGTGATCAAGGATGAATTAAACTGAAAGCACATTGCCATGAGCCCCAGAAGTCATGGAATAGAATCCTAAAGTGATGTGGGTTGGAAGAGACCTTAAAGATCACCTAGTTTCAACCCTCTTGTCTATGCAGGGACACCTTCCACTAGGGTAGGTTTCTCAGAGCCCCATCCAGCCTGGCCTTGGACACTTCCAGAGATGGGACATCCAAAACTTCTCTGGGCAACCTGTTCCAATGCCTCACAGTAAAGAATTTCTTCCTAATATCCAATCTAAACTCTCTGTCTTTTTAAAGCTGTTCCCCATTGTTCTATCTCTACCTGCCCTTGCAAAAAGTCACTCTCCAGCTTTCTTGTAGGCACCTTCAGGTACTCCTTCACTTATTTGAGACAAACCTGGAGCAGACTATCTGTCCCCTCTTAATCCTTTTCTTGGCCAGCCCCATGCCCTTAGAATTTTTTTGAGGCTTCTTGTCTCCAAGCAACAGCTAAAAAATCCTGGAAAGGTCTGAAAAAGAAAGTGAAATTCAATAAAAGTATCTGTGCAACTGAAGGGATGGAAAGCTTGAGAGTGTGACTAAAAAACACTTAAATACAGGACTAATGAGCAGGCTGCCTGTTGTCCATCATGCCAAATCCTGCTGAGTGCAGAACTCCCCTGGAAATTAAATACCAGAAAAATAAAGGTCTATCCTGAAATTAGTCTAAAACACCTAAGATATCCTAGCTAAAATGCTTCCCCAGAACCAACTTTCTCTTAGAGCACTATGATACCACCTCAGCATTTGTGGAGGATCTCTTTACTGACCCTTGTTCCTGATTTTGCTTATGTTGAGATTACATTCTGTCATTTTGGTGAGATTGCTTCTGGTCACTCAGTTTGGGTGAAAAGCAACTGGTATTTCTCTAAGTCTGGGACTTTGGCTGTGCTGGTAACCATAGTGGAACAGAAAAGAGAAACAACCAGGATAATACAGAGAAATAGGAGACTCTCATGAGCACTGAGTGCTCCCACCAAGCTACAAAGGACTGATGTGTCTGGTGTACACCAGTGACTTAGTTAAAAAATGACTGCACAAACAAACAGGCAAACAGAAGACCAGCCAGGAGACTGTCAGGACCAGTGAGCACAGCTGACAGCGACAAAGCCAAAGACAACACTCAGGAAAGGAAAAGCCCATTAAAGAAGCACAAGAAGATAAGAAGGGAAATTATCCAGGCACCAAACAGCATCCCATTAGAGTGAAATTTGGTGTTAACAACCACTACTTATAGTCATCATATGGCCTTAATGAACAATTTGTCTCTGCCAAAGCCTGCTGTCCCTACTGCAAGCCACCATGTTTGATGTCCTTTTAATGATCCATGTGTTTTATTTGTAACAGCCCAATTAACAATCAGGCTCCAATAACTCTAATTATCATCTACTGTTAATATTGTTTCTGTACTGTAGGGAATTTTTCAAACTGCATTTTGCAGAACTGAGATTTTCTAACTCAAAGTCCTGCTCAGCCTGTTAAACTTCTGGAGGGGAATGAACTGGTAAGGACAAGAAAAATATAGCTACAGAAGAACTGTCACTGAGCTGCTGCAGCAATTTCTCCTTTCAGGCCCAATTCTTAGCTGCAGAGAGTATATTACGTGCACAAAACATATGACAGAGGGGCTGCAAGAGCCCATGGGCTGATGAACAGTCTGGAAGGGAGAGACACTCTTGATTTACTTGCCAGAGTGCTGAGAGAGGAGCACACACTGCTGGGTCACTGCAGCTGAGCATCACTTCTTCCATCCTAGAAGTCAAGATGCTGCAAACAGCTAAAATCAGGGAGAAATTGCCGTCTCAGACACACAGTGTGCACAGCTGTGAATGGACCAGATTAGGAGGATGGGTGTTCCTGCTGACCCCAGTTAATGTTACCTGGCTTAACACAACCCTCCACAAACAATGGGTGGAAATGGCCAGGTTTACAAAGAGGATTTCAGTACCCTCCATAGGCCAACACAGAGGTGGTAGAGAAAAACTCTGATTTATTTGAGGGGCAAACTAGAAAGTCTGGCTATTTACATCCTGTCTGGTGAAACTGCATCATATGAGACAAACACAACAAAACAAAAGTGAACAGAAAACAAAACAAAAACCAAAACAAACACTACAGAAACCCCCCACAAATTACAGCAGCTCTTGAACCCTTTACATATTTACAATCACTTATTGGGTTCACTGATGCAAAGAACAAAATTATAACCAGATGATGATGTGGACTGACTGCCTATCCACTAACAATGCCCTTTGGGGGTCCTTAGAGGTCCACAATAAATATAAAATAAACAACTTTAGAGCATCCTTTCTAACACCTCATTATCTTCTTTGAATCTAATCCAGTTTGGGACAGCAGACTCTCAACTGTACCTATCAATCTTTATGTATATGCTGAATATTGGTGTTTTCTTAGAAACTATACATGCACATAGTGTGTTTTAGAGAAATACAATGGCTAATTTAACCACATTTTTGGCTTTTTACACCCTAGGTGGTGTAAAAATAGATTAGGACTTTTGTAAGATCAGACTGTAGATGCTGAAAGAACAGATCAGTCCACCATCAGTTTTCTTTTCATCTTCCTTGTTAATTTGTGTTCCTTGATTTTCTGCATAAATTGGCAATATATTTCTATACAGTGTAGCACTGGATAGCTAGCAATCTGGAAAACAACAAAACAACTTTCTATTTATAGAGAACAGATACCTGTTCCTTTTTTTCTAGCAGGCTGTTTTTATTTCTGCATTAGACAGACAGAAAAAAAGCACTTAGAAAATCTTTGAGATTCAAAAAGATTGAGACTAGGTTAACTCGGAAAAAGTCTGTATATGAGAAGAAACACAAAATAGAAAATATCTCACTACTGCCCCTGTTAACAATATTTATATATATTTAAGTGCAATGTACAAAAAATATTGACATAGTCTGGTATTTTTATATATGTAATTAAAGCAAGGAGATCTAAATCCTCAGAAATCCAGTGCCAATTATGTGTGGGGCTAATGACCAGTGAGTATTAAACAACACACAGAGGCAAGCGAAACAAGGCTGCCCAAAATGACCAAGATCTTCCTTGATCTACCTGATAGATGCCCTTTGAAAAGCATCTGGGTTTCTGGAAATCATGTTAAATTTTCCTGTTATAGTATTGGGCAAGATGAATTTTACTAAGACTAGCAGATTTTGCGCTCTTAATGGCAGAAATAATTTACCAGAAAAGGGAGAGGAAGAAAGGAGGATGTAGAAAGGGACTGATTAACAGCTGCACTTAGACAAGATCAAACAATCTAATAAAATTAAGTATCTCTGCAAGACCAAAATAAGATCCAGAAAACTAGACCCTATTTGATTCAAGTAATAAAGATGTTGTAGCCAATAAAAGTTTATGTGGAAACCTAATCCTCTAAAATGATAAAAACTAATTTAACCCAGAATAGTTATGAGGTTACCAAATTACCCTTTTTTTTATCTTTCTTTTGATGTCAGTCATATTTCATAGATCCTGTGACAGATCTCAGTGTAGCACTTGAGTTTCCACCCTGTGTAATAAGACACATAAATTATTATTATTTCTCTTCTGATATTTCTGAGTGCCTTTACTGCTATTCCCAGACTTTTACCTGCACCAGCATGTCAGGAAGATTTTTCCTGCCCAAAAGATTTAATCATGTAATTGATTGGCTTATTTTGTATTTGGTGGATGGACAGGTAGAAAGTGCTTTTCTGCAATGTCTTCACGACCCCCATCTTTACACATCTGTAATGTGAGCACTTATATCTGACCTGTATAATCAGTGGAAAGAAATAGGCACTTCTGGGGGCTTCTCTTGACTCAGATGTCTGCTTTCATGAGGTGAGTCATGCCTTTGCAGTGCCTACGTGTCTCCACTGATATTAAGGCAGACTGAGGTCATGAGGTCAAATGTAAATTTGATCAGACAACCTGCCCACCCCTGCTAAGTGCATCAAAATGGGAATGTCAAAAAAAATTACTGTTGCCCTAAATTATATCTCCTCCCTTTTTATCCTCGTTTCCTGTCTGAACCAGCTCCCTAGGGATGTCATGTTGTTACAAGAGAAAGTTTAATTAATAAGTTGGTTCTCTGGAGTAGAAATTTTATGCTATTCTCAAATGAGCAATGTTCATCCACAGGTTTGGTGTTACCCATGTCACAATCCAAGTTATTCTGGCTGTATGTGGGGCAAGCAGAACCTGCTACAGAGAATCATAGAATCATTTAGGTCAGAAAAAACATCTAAGAAACAAGTCCAGAGCAGGGACACATCCCATAGCTCAGGGTGCCCAAAAGGCACACAGTTTTTGTCACACAAATATGTTCTGCACCTCCAGACAATGTGCTTTCCAGCCTCCTCTCACTGCTTTCTGCTCCTCTGCCTCTTTGGACCAAGTGGTGAAGAGGCAGGAGATAGGAGATGGATGGCAAAGAGGGAAGTTGTGGGATGGGGCCATATCCTCAAAAGTGTTTTCTGGCAGGGCCTCTGCAAACATGGGGACCCTCAGGGGGAAGGTTTCTGGGTTTGTGCCATGGCCACTCCCTTCCTCTGGCAGGAAGAAAGTAGAGACACAAGCCACAGTGTTCCCCATTCTCCACCTGCCTTCTTGCTATCTCACACATGATTCAGCCTCCATTTTGAGTTTCTAGGTTCACTGAATCAAAATATGATTTATAGAACAATAATACAGTATGAAAAGCATTTCCTGCCGTATGCACAGTAATTGATGTTGATGCCAGTTGACTGGAAGATAAAGGGGTAGATAGGGAAATTCAGTAAGCCTGGCCCCAAATCCTTAGGTTATTTCTACTCTCTGCAGAGGGTTTTGGATGAAAGTGTTTGTGAGCCCTTCAGAGAGCTTGAAGTTGTCAGCACTGTGTTATTACTAAAATATATATTTTTTATTTTAAAAGCTAGTGGCTGATTCATGATCGTTTTCCTTTGCTTATAGAAAGCACAGCACTAGCCAGGTGATTTCACTATTGGCAGTGACAAACTGTAGAGGATTTGAGTGGTGTTAGTCTCTCCGAGAGTTTGATGCAAAACAGAATTTTCTCCCAGCAGTCTGCAGCCCACAGCCACATCCCATGTAATGCTCTCCCAGTCGTTATATCCTGTCACCTTTTATATGCACACATCAAATGTATGTTAATTTCCACCACAATAAATAGTTGTGGCTGAAATAGCTTCTCTACTGAGAATTTTTTGCTGATTTATAGTCTACACTTGTCTATACTATAGATTGAAAATGATCCATCTACTACTGTAGCTGAGCAACTGCAGTTTCATTTGGATGGACTCCTTATGGCAATCAACCACAATTTGCAGGAAGATATCTTTGCCTGCTTTCCTACAGAGGTAGTTCCCACTGGTGGAAACTTTGGCTGTCACAATGAAGATTTGTAATTGTGCAGTTGTACCAGTTAGTGAAAGTAGGGACATGTGAGGTGTGGGCAGAACTGTAGCACGTACAGTTCATTTTGGAGTCTAACTAAGTTGCTAGTGAATGAATTGCCATTAAAATATGTGCAAATGAGCTGGAGTTGTCAAGAAATAAATACATTAAAAAATCCCCTACTCTGCTAGAAAATTTACTGGAACACCAGAGGGGAGGGCTGAGACTGGGTGTTAAACATAACAGTACTAAAGAAACTACAGCTCAGAAAGGTGCTGAACTGTTGACTAAGAGAAGATGAGGGCTACACGATGCAGGACAGCTCTGTGTACAACATATGTTGGTCTCCTAAATGTTTCCTGAATATCAGCACCTACTGAATATCAGCCACAGGATGAACTGTTCAACAACCTTTTGGTATGACCAATGTGGCCATTCATGTACACAGCAGCAAAAGGAGAATTAGCAGATTCAGGTCAAGTACTTGAAGATGACTGAGAGCCCTTTCCTGCAATATAAAACTGCCCTAAAGCTCCAGTTTTGTCCTTATCACAGCATTTTCCTCTGGAAAAAAATTTGAAATTGTTAAAAATTCAGACTTTAGGGCCTATATCACATCCTTCAAGATTAAAAATATGGGAGTATTTTCCATATTATTTGCACAGCCTCAGAGAGCTGATTCCTTGCTGATGGATTTGAGTTGGGTGCACTCTGCCTTCGGAGAACCACCCTTTAGTGACAGTGATGAAAGTATCTGTAAAAAAATACTCAGAGAAAAAAAAAAAACATAATCATTGCAGTGACAGAGTAAGAAAAAGTAGGAAATGAACCTCAAACAAAACAAATATATGCTGATGATAAAAAACCCTTCTTTGTAAGGTTACTCATGAAAACTGCTATCTTTTCTTTTCCTTTCACTCAAAAATCTCCTTTTTCTTTCTATCAGCTTTACCTAAGTTGCCCTTTACAACCACTTGATTAAATTTAGACTGGGTTCCTTCACACTTTATGTTACCACCTTCAGATAGATGTTCTGTTAAGTGTTTACATGGAAAACAGATGTATATGGAGAGGCAGATCTAGAGATCAACACATAGATTTTAAAGATTACCTCTTCACACTTCTTATACCCTGTTTAATTCTAGCTGGTATGAACAGGCTCACACATTTAGATCATGAATCAGAGCCGATTAAACTCAATGAAAAGCTCACACTGACTTCAACAGATATTAGATCATGCTACAGAGGGTAATAGACCTTTCAGTAGAGAAAATGAAAGTGTAATAATACACTGGCTTAGTGTATAATCATGTCTTCATCTAAAGGCAAGCTCCAGTGTCTGTAATAACCCGGATTTCTTACAGCTGCAAGGTTTACACTTTTGGCTCACTTCTTATTCTTTTGGTGTTGAAGGTCAAGGATTCACTTCCCACCAATAGCCACAAAGTCATAGATTCACTTTCTACCAATAGGCAGGATGTTTGAAGGGAGGCAGCTGTACCTGTGTATGGAGACAGCCGTGGAACGATATGAACTCTGGCTTTTAGAGGTATTTGTCAAAAATGAACAATATCTAATAGAACAATTTAGGTTTTGAGTTCTTGAATCATAAATTTTTCCTCTAATCCTCCACTTCAGAGACTATAAACCCAGGTTTTTATCAACAGCATATATAACAGGCACATAACTCTAAGTTTGCTGATAGAGATAGCTTTTTGAGTACTAACATTTGTGAGAACAAAATACATGAAACTGGTTATTGCAGAAGCTGTATCTCTACTACAAAACTGAAATATGCCAAGCAATGTCCCCAGACTTTGAAATGCTGTCCATCCTGGTGCACTGTCAGAAGGCTTCCAAGGGCAGCTTTGACCAATATCTCCCAGAATCTCTCAAGATTTCTGGGCAGATTTGACCATTCCCAGCAGGTTACTTTGGAACATGAGAGAACCTGGCAATATGCACATGGACTGGTTTGTGTCACATGGACATTGTGCCAGTGCCGAACAGTTGGAGGCAAAGGATCTGAATCTGTCTCCCAGCACATCTTCATCCAGTCCAGAGGAAAACTCCTGTCATAAAAGTCAGTTCCAAGTGGCATTGCTGCATGTTGAAGAGTGGCCAGGTGCACTAGAGGGAAGAATATTGCAACTGCTTGTCTATATTTCCTGTATTATAAACATTAGTCTGAGGAGGTTTTGGCGCAATAATAACAAAAAGAATCAAACAGATAATAAAGATTTATACAAGAACATTTCCACCAAATGGACATGTTTTCAATTGACATGTATCTTTTATCTGTAGTGTAGGATGTGAGAAGAAAAACCAATATGCTACTGCTTCAGCTGTTGATAGCATCTTATCGGCATTGTACAACAATGACTCATGGAGAGCTTTTCCAGCTCATACCTTGGTGAAAAATTATTCACTGCAAGGAGGAACTATTCAGAAAGAAGATAGCAAAGAAAAAGTATACATACCCTACATCTCTGAAAACACCCTCCCTTGTATAGTCTGTCACTGGAAGAGACAGCAATGACAACACCAAAGGACATAAAATTAATCTCAGAACTCCAACAAAAACTATATGGAGAAGGCTGACTCCAGCTAATCAACTTTGGCAGTCTTTCATCTACTGCAATATACCATGAATATTCTCCTGCAGGCTCTTTACATGAAAGATAAATGGGAGTTTGAGGCAAGAAATCCTGTGTAATGATAGATTCTGACTGGTATGGGTTGCCAGGATCCGTGGGAACATATTCCCAACCCATCATCACCTCCACCTTGCCTTTTACTAAGTGTCTCCTGTAACATTTCCCATTCCTTTCACAGATTCCTACACTGAAGCTTTCATTTCTAAGTAAGCAGATGTAGGAATGCTGATGCTACCTTGATTTAGCAGTAACCTCATTTTCAAGATGTCTTCTACCTAGATTGTCAAGAGCCATGACTGCCAACCCCATCTTCTGGTTTTCTCTCCATCCCACTGTCCACAGCAAAACAGGTTTTCATATACATTCAGGCCTACAATGACAGAAAAAACTTCCCTTCAAAGTACAATATCCATTTATTCTGTTGTGTAACTAACATACAGTAGGTTATAAAATGGGGATAATGTTCAGCCACAGCTATCACAAAAGCAGAGCTTCTCCACCTCACTTCTCATATTAGCACTTTATAAGAAGTATATGAAATACCTGACATCCCCCAGATAGGACTCTGAGCAAAAATTCATAAGTGCCCATTTTAAATTATAAACATTTTGTTTAAACTTAATCCATAAAGAAAAGACATAGACTTTTAAGTTAATAATTATTTCAGTTCAGTTTTCCAGAGACAGCTTCTCCTCCTTTTCCTGACCTAGGAAATACATCACAGTATAATAACTCCTAAGTATATTGTTACTATTGTAACTATGGCATAATAGTATAATCATGGTATTGTAACTAAAAATATGCAAAAAGTCAGATTCTATTATCACTATATTGATTTAGCTATTCCACACACCTCGACAACAGCATCACTGACTCATGCAATGAATTCAGCTTTGCACCATTTCAGTTCTTACATATCTATATTATCCAAAGTCTTCCTGCCTTATCTCACAAAGTCTCTGTGGGTGGCATTTCATCCACAGAAAGGATGTCAGCTGCCAAACAAATACCTGAGTGTGTCTTTATGGTCATCAGGAAGAATTAGATGATTCAAGGATGTGATTAATTTAAATTATTTTGGGATGAGTAGAATAGCACTCTATGAGTCCCATGTTTTGACTCTGGTGCCTGTAAAGGAGGGCAAGGAAGATTAATTCAGCTGTAGTCATCTATGAAGTAACTCTTGTGCACAAAGTCTTGCTGTTTGAGTTTTTCTGAAAGAATATTGACTTTATTCAGGATACCAAACAAAATTTGAAACATGATTTAGAAGACTGAGAATGTCCAGCAAACTATGTTTTCCTCATAACTGCTTAACTGCCATTGTCCCCCTGCTTAAACTTTTAAATACTCAAAGTAATTTTTTCAATTCAGTTTTCAATTTCAATACAGTTAATAACATATGTGATTCTCCCCTAAGAAAAGAGTTTATTAAATGGCAATCCCTAGTGGGTTCATTTTTGATGAGGAATACCAAAAGTGATGATTAAAAAAGAGCACTTTGTATAAGGTTTATGATAACTATAAAAACCCCTTCTTTGCAGTGATGAGGCTTTGTTGGAACCACTGTTAGGGACAGAAAAAACTAACCAAGACAAATCAGGAAATGCAAAAGAGCAGAGTGAACATTACTACCTGAATGAAATTATTTTGTCTCATTAAGGGTAAGTGCTACAGCTGAGAGAAAATCAGCTCTTCCAAATCAGAAAATCAGCTGTGCCAGTTCCAGCAAAGAGCCATTACACCCTTCTGCTAATTCTTCCACGACTTGTGCCCACACCTGAGAGGCTCTGAATGCCTTTGTCTCCCCCAAAGCCAGCCAAAGGGATGGATGCTCACATCACCACTAGACCAGGAATTTACCAGTCATGTTGGTCATCTTAGAGATCCCAGGAAACTCTATATGTCGTGGTTGAACACCACACAGGCACTGCCTCCTTCCCTCACACAGTGGGATGGGAGACAGAATTGGGGGAAAAAATTAAAATCCTTGAGTTGAGATAAAGACAGTTTAAGAGGACTGAAAAAGAATAAAAATAATAATCAGTGACAAAAATAAAATAATTAGAATATACAAAACAAACAATGCACAATGCAATTGCTCTCCACCCCACAACCCATGCCCAGACAGTTCCCAAGCAGCAGCCCCTGGCCAGCTTTCCCCACACTTTACATACTGAGTGTGATGCCATATGGTCTGGAATATCCCTTCAGCCAGTTGGGGTCAGCTGTCCTGGCAGTGTCCCCTCCCAACTTCTGGTGCCCCTTGAGCCTCCTTTCTGGTGTGAGAAGCTGAAAAGACCCTGATTTAAAGTAAGCACTGCTCAGTAACAGCTAAAACATCAGTGTGCTATCAGCATTATTCTCATTCTAAATTCAAAATACAAAACTGTACCAGCCATTTGGAAGAAAATTAACTATATCCCAGACAAAACCAGGCCAATCTCATAAACCCTTTTTGCCTTCCTTCTCTGACTATAGGCTGAATTTGTAGTAGAAGCTAATTGAATTGAATTGAATTGAAGCAAATATAAATTCTTGATTTTGCAGAATCCTGATTATTTTCATCATTAAATAGTCTTGATTGATTATGCCACCATAACCAACCATAAGGCAAAAAACACTGTAAACCTTTCTCTTCTGTACTCTGAAAATCTGGCCATTCTTGCTCTTAGGACAATGAGTTAAGAAAATTAATAAAAACACAGTAAGCCTTTGAAAAAGCATTGACAGGAATCTTTTTTCAGCCACTTACTCTGACTGTCACTGGATCTCTCTGGGATATACTCAGAGAGTTCCTATAACTTATGACTATTTTAATAAGAGGAAAACTAATGAACAGAAGACATGGAACCAAGTGATTATTAAACAAGATTTTTTGATTAATACTGACTGAATTATTTATAACAAAACATTCACTCACAAAATTGCCAAGCCTTACATAAGACCATAGCCAGCAAATTCATTTATCTATTACATTTTAGAAGCACTCCAGTATATATCCTTCTTATAGCAAACATAAGATCAAACACAGGAAAATCAACAACAGCATAACAAACACAAGCTGAAAAATTAGACGACTGCTTTCAAAACAAAAAGAAGAAATTTCTGTTTAACTATTCAGTAAAATTATTTAGAACTACAAAAGCAATGGAACCATTATTAATGTTCCCATTAACAAGCAGAGTGTCTTTGCTCCAGTCAGGTGTTCTACTGCTAGTGAGGGGCTGTCACTCTCTGAGAGCTAATCTGTGCTTCAAATGGCTCTTACAAGAACAGGCTCAGATCAGCCTCAGAGACAAAGATGAAGGAGAACTCAGTCTTCTTGAAATGAAGAGCGAAATTAATTAGAGCTTGTTTCCTGGCTGCTGTGTGTTTGCTGAGGTGGGCAGTGATTCAGACAATACCAATAATTTAGTCCATCCCAGAAAGAAAATTATAGCAGTTCAGGAGGATTTTTTTTAATGTTGGTTGTAAGGTTGCAGAGCAGACTGACTGTAGCTCAGAAAAAGGAATAAGCTGGTGAGACAGCAGAAAGAGGATGATCTACCAGACAGCAGAGGAGCCAAGGACCAGAGCCAGGATCCCTTGCTCACTGTTTCTGATCACCAGTTCTGAGCTGCAGAAAACACGTGCTGCCAGTTTCTTATCACTCTTCTGCTACAAACACCAGACACACAAAGGCATTTAAACAAGCAGGTGAGGGTTCCAGCACAAGCACACAGTGCATTTGCTACTCTCCAGTCCCAAGGAAATTTCTTCACTACACTTCCAAACCATCAGATGTAAAATAATTCATGCTTGAGCTGTTTCGGTCCAAACACTGATGAAAGGCCAAAACCAGTAAATTTTTTGGAATATTGCCCAAGGCAAGGAGCCTGCCCAAAAAAATTACTGTGGTTGATTTTGTTATCATCAAGTATAATCAGAACTCAAACCTGTTGCAACAGAGATGAGGATATTTGGTTTACTTTGTTATGTGATGAAAATGAGAAGCACTGCTGAATTTCAAGGAAAGCACCCAAAAGCTCAGCAACGACTCCATCCCTAATTGTTGCCTTTTTTTTTTTTTTTAAACTTGTCATTTGCAATCTTATTTTGTAGCTATTAATCTGTAATCTTTGCAGCTCATCTGCCACCTTGTGGCCCATCTGGAGACTTTTCTTCGAGCTGAGAAGGAGGAATGAGCTCCTTAGCAAAACCTCTGCGTCTGCTCTGCACTTGCCAGCCTTCAATATTATTGCCCTGATTAGCTTTTCATTCCACAGCGTGAAAAACTGTAAATCTAAGTATAAATCATCAGGCCATGTCTGCAAGCTACCTATATATATTGGTCTAGTATGTTGTATATGTGTATATGTGGGGACAGAATCAGGTGGATCTATTAAATCATATAAATGAAGTTCTGAACATATATATACATAATATATCATGATATATACATTGACAAAATGGTAGAAAATGAGGCTGGAAAAGACCTTGTGATCTCACCTAGTGAATATTCTTCTGCAAAGCTGGACCAAATCTAACAGATCATTCTTGATAGGCATCTAAGCTTTTCACAAAATCTTCAAACAACAGCAATTGCCCAACCTCCCAAATAAACTGTTCAAGTGCTGACTGTTGGTTTTAATCCCATCACTTTCTGCCCAGTGTGAACAGAAAGTATAGTTTACTCCTTCCTTTCACATACACAGGAAACATCAATGACTTGATATCAGTTTCAATGCTTTCTCTGATATCAACTGATTCTGATATGGATGAATGGTGGATATTTACATTAGAACTATCTGGGTTCAAATTATTTCCAAATAACTGAGGAGATTGCATGTCCAATTTAAATCTCGTTGAAGAAGCTTGATTTCTGAAGTGTCATTTTGCAAAAATAGGTCTCTGTATAGTGAAAAAAAAAATAGGAAACTAGAAATTGGGGCACCAGAAATAACTGGTTGTTTTTGAAAATGAAAACGCTGATATTGTGAAGAATAAATCAACATTTGTATCTCATGGTGATAAAAGTTTTAGCTAAAGAGGGTCCAGGTGCTTGATCTTGCTATCTTGACATCTTCCAAAATTACAGCGCTCACATTCCCCTCCCCTCAAAAAAAAAAAAAAAAAAAAAAAAAAAAAAAAAAGTAATTTTTAAAAATTGCTTCTGGTTTTTGATGTTTTATCTCAATTTTAAAAAAACAAGCTGCTACTCCATCTGCTGCAGCAGAATACATTTACAGAGTCAAGCTGCATGGTCTACATGCTAATATCATTGTGTGAGCTGCACAATTACTGCTCAGAGACAGATTAGATCTGCACATCAAAAGGATCCTACACAATATGCCAATTTGAGGTGTTCATAAGGAGCAGTCGCTTTTACAGCTGGTGCCATGCCTATTAAAGGTTCTCAGGCACATTTGTGATATTAAAGATATCCCTCAATCTTGTCTGGTTATTTAGTGAGAGCTGCTTTTATATTAAATGTCACCTGACATACAGCTTCCTTGGCTGAAAGGGTGGAAGAAAAATGTACAGCAAAACTCATCAGGGAGATAAAATAATTTAATACCCCTTTCAGTCTTTGCCTTGAAGCATCCCTCCCATCCCCAGTTCTCTCAAACACAGAAGTTACTGTGTTTACTTGTTGAGTATACTCTTTTCTTTCTGTGGTGTTGCCTACTGATTTTTTTTTCACCAGCATTTCAGTCCACATCATCTCTTATTCACACACCAATTCTATCACAAGATTCTCAGCCAGCTACAAATATGACAATATTCACTGTGGAGACAGAGACTGCCCCGTGCCTAGCAGGTTTGCAGGTCCTTGCACCACTACCTTTAGGCACATTTGGAAATGCCAACCCCCTCATTCACACCAGCCCAGAAAAAATTAAGCCTCATCCCATGTCAGTACATGGCAACAGGTGTGAATCACAACTACAGCATGTTCCATGCCTCTTCTGGCTAAAGTACTGGCCTTATATTTTTGGCCTCAATATTGATTGTAATGGCAGGTGGAGTAATTTATTCCTGAGTGTCTCAAGTGGTCAGAAAACCTTGGCTGCCATTTATTGACAGGAGATAGGAAAGTTAAAACTCACATCATCACGGAGGGCAACGACTGATGCTTCCCTTGTAGGGTCACTGTAATTTTTGCGTGGGGGCAGTTAACACACTTGCTGAAGGGTATCCCCCTGCTAATTTACTCATGAACAGATCAATATGTTGGCTGGGGGGCAGAGAAAGCTGTAGAGTTTGAGATAATTTTGCCCAACTACAGCTGCTGGACATGAAAAGGGTTGAAAAGATACCTGCCATCCATGTGGGAGATGCCTTCCACCTCTCCCAGAGGGAGTCTGAATGCAAAAACACAGTGCTTTTTGTTGAAGTATTGACCTCAGCCTGTCTCCATGGAGGCGCCTGCTGCCCAGGGTTGAGGCTGTCTCCAGCTCCACCTCATGTGCCTGCCAGCTTGGGGGCCCCTCACAACTTCTTTACAGGCAGCCCCCAGTGCAGACCTGACTGTTTGTTAGCACTGGTTCTGATGCCTGTGATGGAGCAAATCAAACCCCAGCTGCCTTCCCAGTACCATGTATGTGCTGGGAATGGGAAAGGGAATGTGCTTGGTGATGGATGTCAGAGAAGGGGGCTCAGCTGCTGCTGGCTCCAGGCAAGGAATACACACAGCCATGCAGGGAAGCTGCAGGGTGCAGTCACCACCACGCTTCACCAGCCTGGAACCCTGACACTGCCATTTCCCCTGGCAGCCAGCAGTGCCAGAAAGCCTCTCAGGCAGCACGCTGGCCTGAAGTGGGACATGAGCACTGTAAACCCCTTCAGACACGCTGTCTCCTTGCTTTCTGGCCATACAGCTTTGACCTCAGTGCAGTTCCTCATCAACAACTAACACAGGTTCTCCATGAGCCCTGGGCTAAAAATTTACTGGGATGGGCATAAAGTATGACCTGCACTCTGATGCTTTCCCCTTGAAGTGTTTGTGCTGCAAAATCAAGTGTTATTGATCCCTGCTTTAAAAATCACAGGGTGCAATAGGTCCAGCTGCTTGTAGGGTAGAAATATAATGTGAAATATAAATGTCATTGCTGTTGAGTTATCACTTGTGAAGTGTGTGAGAGCAATAGGAGCAATCCCCACAGCTCTGAAAGCCACCATTGTTTTCTGAAAATGGAGAAACTCCACCTGCTTCACCTGTTTGATGGACAGGACTCTTCACTGGGAGCAAACACAAGATGGCTGAGGTTGTTTCTTACACAAAAGCTCTTCCTGCCACCTCTCTGTGAAGGCTGGTCATCAAGAAGTTTAAACAACGTCCATGGTATTACAAGGGAGACCTTGGAATTACATGGTATTATGAGGGAGACTGGCTCCTTTCAGATCAACCAACAGCATGTTACAGAGGCCTCAGAGCAGACTCTGTCCCAAGTACCTTCCAAGCAATTAAAAAACACTCTAATGAGGCATAGAGATTGCCACAGTAGGGTGCAGACAAGATTTCTTCCTCGTGGCCACTCGAGACAGATTTCAGATGAAGACCTCAAAGGAAGTGACACCAAAGAGAAGAAATAAAAGTATAAGCAAGCTGACCAGTGATCATATTCTTATCAAGGATGTCTAGGAAGGAAGAGGCAAGGGAAGATTAAATAAGGAGGGCAGACAAAAGGATACGAAACAGAAAATATTTACCACAGCATTTCAAGGAGGAAGGAAAAATAAACTTTACAAGCCAGAGAGCATCCCTGCAGAGCATCTGAAGGGATCACAGCTGGGTCCCATGTGCTATGTCTCCCTCAAATTTCTCTCTTACATATGTATTTAAGACCATCTGCATTCACTCTTTGCTATTTCAGAACTAGTCCAAAGAGCTTCCTTGAATAATACATTTTTTATCTCTACCAATATTTTAAAACAAAGCAGTTCTGCATTATTTTTTCCAATCTGTCTGCAGTTTAAATTCTGCCACAGCAGAATGTTTCAGCACAAAATGCATTTGAAATACAAAATTGTTTATGCTGCTTTTTCCCCCTTTCCAACTGAAAACAACCCAATGTACCCGTTGTAATGGATTTTTAAACACATTTATCATTAAAGAATCTTTCCAAGGAGTAAAAGCCAGTAAGTGGAACACAAATGGACCTTCCTTACAATATTTCCCCATGGTATGGCTGTGTACTAAAAAATATGCCAGAGGCTTACACCCTCTTAATAACATTTTCTTTGTGTTTGCGATGAATTAAATTTTCAGCTTAAAAAAAAAAATTAAAAGGAACAAAATCTTTAATTACTACAGTTAAGCAGACATTATTTTCTCAGCACAGGTCTCCCCACTGCCATTCATTATGTAGGAAAACCCAAACAAATCTCTTCAGACTATGGAGCATTTCCAGAAAGCACTTGTCCTTTCCCAGTAAGGAGCTGAAAGACAGTTATTTCTCAAATGAATAGAGTCAGAAGAAGCTAAGAACATCCCCAAAACCCCAAGTTCAGTTTGTTCTAATTTTCATAGTGTCAAACAATGGTAAATTATTTGCCTGCCTACCTGGCACAGACACAGCCTTGTTCTCTTCTTACTGTGAGAGGCTGTAAAACACTCTGTCACACCTGTTTTTATAAATTCTCTGAATGCAAAAGTGTTGAAGAAAGGCCATATTGGCCATATTGTTATTGAGATGTCTTGTCTCTGGGGAAGCTCCTGCAAGCAGGGAATTTCTTTTATGACTCAATTTGTCCAGAGAGAGTGAATTGTGAATGGTTTTTTGATTGTCTGGAGTAAGAGTTTGATTTGCTTTTTCTGAATATCTCCCTACACAATAGATGCATTATGCTAACTTTACTAAGAATTCGGATTAAGAGAATATCTAGATTCCATGCAATAGATATTTCTTTTAGCAGGAATTTATTTTCAAGGCTTTAAGATTTGCCATTGTTTGAGGATAATAAAAAGTATATCCTTGACTTCCCCATTGGCTGTCTCAAAATAAAAGATTCCTGAATCTGTACTGACACTAAATACCCAGCCCATTAGTAAAAGAAAGAAGAGCTATGTGTATTTTTAGCTCTAAATTATCAATCCAAGGGCACTGTTATGAAAATGTAATTAAGTAGAACATGAGTATTCATTTCAGCTTTGGAATTAGCAAGAAACTGCACACCCTGCCCTGAAAAAAGTATCAATAATGATAGAGGATATAGGAAAATAATAACATCAGAACTATCAGTTAATAAAGGAGATTTGAGCAGGGTTTTTGCCAGACCTAAGAAGCAGCTGTAGATGCAGAGGATAGCAAAACTGAACAAGCCTATTGACCCAGAGATGTAAAAGTGGCCAGGTTTTTCACAGTGTTGCACCTCTTGTAGTAATGGCTGTTGTAATAGTTTTATGGCCCATCAGAGAAAATTAATTTATCTAGGCTGTAAGCTGTAAACTTGTGATCCTTGACATTGTGACCTGAAAATATGTGTTTCATTTGCTGAAACTCTGTGCATCTCGCGACTCACACTACTTCCAGTCTTGGCTCCATGCAGAACATAGCAAAGGCCTAATTTTACCCTCAGACAGGGACATGCAGACCTCAAAGACTTCAGACAGACATACCTGGCCATATCTGAACATATTCCAGCAGCCCCTACCACTTGCTCTATGTTGCAGATACATGTCTGTCCCCATCATGATCATCAGGGTAAGATTCATCAGTGAGAGAGAAAATTAATGATTAAAGGACTAAAACTTGGATAAGGAATCTTGTTTAAAAGAAATCACTTTCTTACAGTATATTTTTTTTGATTAAAGAATAATTATTGATTGAATTTTTTTTTAAATCACAAAATGTCTCTGCAGTTGTAACAAAACAAAGAAATGGAAATGAACACATTTATAACAAGGATGCAGTCAGAGGAGGCCAGTTTCCTAAAACCTCCTTTTCCATAACCACAGCTGCATGAAATATGTAGGCAAAAGCTCAGTGTTTTCTCCAGAAAACAATTTATATCTCGCTATGACAGTTAATTATGCTTACTGCTGCTTTTCAAAAAACCTTTAAAGGGAAGAAATCACTTATTCCAGAGACCTCAGCCTGACAGTTCTGACTGCATCGGCTGTTGTGTTGCGTTCATTGACGTCTTTGCATCTTTATTGTGCCTTTAACACACATTGACTTAATGCGGCAGACAAAGCTTAACTTCTCCCTGAATTTGCTCCAAAACATCTTTGAGAGTAATGGTGCAAAAAGAGCCCTCTCTCTCTGCGTCCTCTCCCTCCTCCCTCCTCTGTGTGCACATGGCAGTGCAGGCAGACACATGTGCATCACTCATGCATGTGTGTAAGCAGCATTTTTTTATGCTGGGGTGCTGAGATAGTTTGTTAGCAAAAAATACCTCAGTGATTTGTTCAGATACTCGAGGGGCAATAAAAAAACCACATTATTATATGAAGATTTTGCTTTCATGTGTGCCCACACGAACTTTGTTTGGATGTGATGTTAGCAGAACCTGAATGCTTAAGAGTCTGCTTTTCAAAAAGATTTATTCCTGAGGCACATTTGAAAATCCCACTAGTGATGTGTGCCACCATTTACACAGTGAGAATATGGGATCTGCCCATTGCTGCTCAGCCTGCACCTGCTATAAAAGAAAATGCTGATTTAAAACCTTTAGAGCTCAAGTTTTCTACATGGTGAGTATACCAGAATAATTCTTGCCTTCACCCTTTTTATTGATATTCGGCTACATGATAATATGACTACAAACCTACTCATGCTTTGTAAGATGCAGCACAGCTGTGACCTCAGACATTTGTGATAAAGACAACTAGGTGCTGAATTGGATGGTGGTGCTTCTGCTGGTAAGGGTAGAGTAATGTAAAAGGCAAAACCTGTAACAGGTCTCTGCTACCCCTTTTCTTACATCATACACAAGAGGAACAGAACTGTCATCAGTATTTTTAAGTCTTTGCTGTAGGCACATAACTAGAAATTTCTGCCATTTTCAGGATTTATGTCTCTAAGTTGACTCCAGTTAATATTTTGCCATGCAAATATAAATATTATAGGTGATTATTTCTGCAAAACATGCTCATACCATTTTAACTGCCCTGTGCTTTGCCAGTGCAGGAATGACAAGTCCCCTGCACAGCTAAGCTCCCCTCTTAAGTCAACAAAATAAAACAAGACAAAGTGCAGGATAGCAGATCAATAGATAGAAAGCCTGAGGGTTGCTGGAAAAGAAGAAAGAGGGAAGAGGGGGGGATTTTAGTGATTTTAGAAAGTAGGAAGAGGAAATAAATAGGAAGAGGCAGAATAACAGATGTGTAGCACAGGGAAAAGCAATGCAGAGAAAGGAAATGTCAGAGGAGTGGAAGAAATTCAGCATGTAAAAGATAATGAGAACGAGCAAGAATGTAGGCAAGAAGAAACTTCCTCTAAAAATAGTTTAAAAATAAATGAACCTGGCCGTGGTCCTCACGGACTCAAGAACAGGGATGTTTCCATCCCAATCTTTAAAAGCCAAAACACAGCCCCATGTAGCTACTGTGAAGAAAATGAAACCAGCACACACCATTACCCTGGGCAGCTTCAGTCAAGTGGTTCCTCTGCATTTCGATGTCTACACTGAGTCAGACACATCCTACTGCTCATGGCTAAGTTACACAGAGACATGGCAATTGCCAGCCTATTGATCAAAGATGATCCACTCCCTACTCCCTACTTGCCAGCTTGAGAATGACAGGAGACACAAATAAAATAAAAATCACACATCACAGTATATTTCTTGAAGGCAATCAAAAATCCATATGAATTATAGAATATAGGACTGAGCTAATATAAATTAATCCGAGACACCATTCAAGCCTTAGCAGGTAGCACTGTTGCTTCAGTCCAGATTCTCATCATACTTTAATAATTTTTAATGCAAACAAGACCTCATGTAATCGCTTGCTTGCAAAGCTGTCTTCTGGTTTTAGGGATCAGGTCTTATTTATACAGGGAGGGAACACTGGGGAAATTGAGATCAACAAGGACTTGTGGAAGGAGGCAAGCCCTCCTTTTAAAATCTCTCTGCTGGAAGGCACTCAGCACTCCCAGCGCTTGTGGGAGACCACTGAAGCTAGGTCTAGTTTCCAGGGCTCCCACAAGACTCAGGACTCTGTGGGGCAAAGTCTTGGATGGATCTGTTTCGCAAGGAAGAGCTTTGAGATAGAAAACTGCAGCATCCAAGTAACCTCAGCAGACCAATGAAAACAAGCAAAGGCTTCTCCTGAGTGCCCTGGGCACTGGACTACTTGTTCTTGGGGTTGAAAAGCATTTTAATTTCAAGATTAAGACAAAAAAACAGACACTTGATGACAGGACCAGGCACCCATTTGCACCCATCAAGAATCTGTCCCTTAGGTCCAAATTAATTCCACAGTTTCCTCAAGAGAATCTAGAATTAACAATGGATTTTAAAGATTAATCTTTTCAGTGCAAAAAAGGAGCACAAGCTGTAATGCCCTGGAATAACTTTAAAGGAATATTATCCACAAGTTCTTAAATTTTATTATAGTATCGTTTTCCACTAGTATATTTAAATTCTATATGTATTCTCTAAAACTTGAAAAATAAGCTATACATGAAGACCACAACTAAGGAATAGGTCGCCAAATATGGCTTACCAGGCTAGACTGGGGTTGCTCTTACTACTCTGATAGCTCTGACTATCTGGAATTCCACTCTGGGGGTCCTTGAATAGGGTGGAGAGAGGGGCACCTCAACAGAGCTCTTTAGCCCATCTTAAGGTAAATGTCAGAAGAATCAGCATGAATTTCCTTTGTAGAATAAAGGTAGGTTTCTACATGGGGTATTTCCAACATATTAATCACACTGTGATTATATAGAGAGCATGATGGGAATTGGTTTTAGCTGATACCAACTATTTAGCTATGCTGGTGTTTTAGCTTTCCATCAAAATTAAAGGAAGGAGAGGCAGCCCTTGAGAGTTACACACACCCCTTGCTCAGACACTGCTGTTAAGACAGGATGGAATACCTCTGCATGCTTCTCACTCCCTGCCAGCTTCAGCTGGAAGCAGGACCATTATTTTGAGAGCTTCTGAACATGAATACAGCCCAAACAATATATTTGTGCTTTAATGAGGAGTACAACCACAGTTCAATCTTTTGTTTTGCTTGTGGGTCTGTATCTTGTATCCCAGTATCTTGCTGGGAATACACAGTCCCATGTCAGAGAGGCAGTGAACCACTCAAACTGAACTGGACCCTGACTGAAAAACCCACAAATCAAAGGGTTGAGCTGTTTGCCAGGTCTGGGGAGCTGCAATCCAAGAATTGTCCCATTAAATCGGACTACACTCAAACACATACACAGAGGCATGCAGCTTTCAAGCACTCATTTCACACAAACCAATTAATATTATCCTTCAGTATTTTCTTCCCTCAGAAGAAAAGGTTAAACGTCCATTTGACTGACACACATCCCAGCCAGAACACCAGAGTAACACAGAAATATGAACAGAGAGCATTTAACTGTATATTTTAAAGTCATGCCTAAAAATGTAGCCATAGAAGTGCACTTGAAAAACAGTGAGGTGAGTCAGACACCCAGCAATTACACTGTACTTAAAATGAGTGAGAGGGTTGCTGCTGGGAGGTCATGAAAGATCATTTTGTCAAGCAGTGTTAAATGAAGCAGTTGCCTTGTGTCTTTCTTCTGAGCTGCTCTGTGGAACACGGGATCTAGTCATTTAAAGGTGATGTGAAGAATAGGCAGAGGGTTTTCGGAAGAAAAGCCTGGCTGTGTCCATTTGCTTCCATTTGCAAACGCATGGACAGGGAAAGATGAAAGATGCCTTTGCACGTCAGTCAGTGCATCTCTGCAGGCTCCAGCTCTCTGCTAAAGGGGGAAGAGAGACTCTGAGGCTCTTGGCCAGGATCTTTGCACAGCAGTGAGGCTTGATTTCATGCACTGAAGTTTAATTCTGGCATCCGCTGACAGGCAGGGGTAGCCTGGATGTTGAAGATGTCCCAATTCCACTACTGAAGTTGTGATGCATTATCAAAGTCATGATGCAGCTTATAACCCAGATAACTCTTTATATGGAATGAGATGTTCAGAATGTACAAGGACTGCCCTGGTGGTTCCATCCCCAAAGTTTTCTTCAGCGTTTTCATCTGAGCTCATCATTTTTTCTGTCTGCCTTTACTCTGAACATCCTCAGCATGAGATATGAGAGCAGTAGGCAGGAGATGTCCCTTGTCCCCTGAATGAGATTATTATTTGAAATACAGATTGATTAGACCAAGCTCCTGCAACCTTGATGTGAACACCATCTATGGCTCCTGTGCTGTGTGCTCCATTTTGGCTGGTTCCCTGATCCAGCTATGGATTTGTTGACCCTGTGTCCTGTATTCTGGGGCTTCCAAAATTCTTGGTGTTCCCCAAGAGTCTTCTTCTTCATGCAGTACAGATATACTTACCATTCCTTCATCAAACAGCAGCACACAAGAGCTTGGCACTATTTTTCTTGGAATAACACTTACACATAATGTAGAGATGGCCATTGTCCCAAGAGGCAAGAATCTGAGTGCTGCTGATAGCAGTGAGAAAAAGATGTCCAGTGAGAAAGTTACCCTCTGGCACAGTTTAGCATATTTAAACATCACTAACTTTATGTTGAATATTCACAGAGCTTAAAGAGCCCCCAGGTGCTGAGCTGACCCCTGAGTTTGTCCTTTGTGACTGCAGTGGAAGCACATGATAGCATTTGCCCTTTAATGGGATTCCAAAAGCCTTTACAATCCTTTAATAAAAAAAAAGAAGTACAATCAACAGAAAATAAAGCTGCATTTTCAATTAACGAGGACAATTACTTCTAATTGTAAAGCTCATACATTTTTTAAACTAAGAGATATCATTTTGCCTTAATTGGTAGGTGCGGTGAATAGGCAATTAAAAAGGCATTAAGTTTGGACCCACAGATAACGAGGAGCAAATTTGTGTCCTGAGCAGATTACAGTTGTGAATGTGTCTCTGTTGTCACTTTAAAACCAATAAAGGGGCTCCCTGGGCATATTTCATGGTTCCTCCATTATTGCCACTGAAGATAAGATATCAGCATTTCCATTACAGACAGTTGGGTTTCAGGGGGAGTTGGCTAAATGATCCTGCAGACACAAGTGTGCCATCACTCAGCCCAGGAGAGCTGAGTATGGTTTTAAAAACACTGGGTTGCTTTTTGCTCCCGTTAGTCATGCAGTGCCTGCCCTCTGCATCCTGGTGGATGAGCCCCAGCAATTAAACAGTGGTGGGGACTGTATTGGTTCTGAAGTGCAGATTATCTAATGGAAATCCCTAACAGAAGTGTGCCCCTTTATCCCCTCATACTCACTGATGTGTGCTGTGTCTGCTGCTGGCAATTGCACAAAGCTGACAGCAAAAAAGGAATTTCTCACTCTTTCCCCTGGTCTCACTCCTGCAAACACTGAGCATATCAGCCAGCTTTACAGAGGAACTGGCTGCCCCTTGAACTGAAGCAGATAAGCCCTGGAGAGCTATGTTCGTTTCTGCTACACAGCATCATCATGGGACAAATTTACATGTGAATCCATTTGTGCTGCTATGTATCTGCAAACCAAGAATGACATATGCAAAACAACAGTCACAGCTGAATGGACTTCGCAAACTGGGAGAGCTGTATTCCAGTTCCGTTCCTCTTGTTCATTTAAATCCTGTCTCTTTCCAACACTCTGCCTCAGTCAAGGAAACTGAGGCTCTCTGAGGGCATTAATAAGAAACACAATTTGTGATTCCTAGAGATTAGTGGAGGTTGAAAGGATTGTTAGTGTAAAATGACCTCCAAGACCAGAAGTTTTGGCTGTCCATCATCGTCTCAAGCTGGAGGGGTAGCAGACAGGTGGAGAGGTGAAACCCAGGCCTTGTTCATGACAAGTGTTCAAAAAGCATTCACAATAGATGCTTGAAGAGCCAAGCTGTAGTCCCTAAACTTTCCCCAGCAGTAAAGCTAATTTGGATTAGAAAATTCTTCTAGTTACTACTCTGTTCATACAGCCCAGGGAATTTTAATAATCCCTAAAGTTAATAGCAGACATCATTATACACACACAGGACAGTCAAAGCAAAAACAAACCAGAAGCTGACATTCTTTTTTTTTTTGTTGTTAGATCTGTACTCAGGAAAGCAGAAAGCACATATTTCATTATTGTGATTCATCATACACATAAATTTATTCCATTAAGACATCTTGACTTGAGCTGCTTTCATGCCTGGAGCTAAGACAGCAGAGAGCTGACTAAAAGTAAGAGTGATCAGATGCTTAAAGGTAAGTCTATCTAAGCACCTGGCTGATTTGGGGCTTTTAATGAAATCATTCATGGAAACCCAGTTCATTAGGCTTTAGTCTTTATTGATTTCTTGCCAGAACAATTTATAGAGTTGCAGAACTCACAGCTTCCTGCAAAGATTCTTGTAGAAGTAGTAGAAGCATGAAATTCAGAAAGGGTCCTCATTCTCATGGATGAGCAACTCTGGCTCCTGCCAGTCCCCCAGAAAGCTCATTTAGTTCTCCAGAGGAGGAGAATTAGGGATGTGGACCCAGGAGCAGCTCACAGGTCAACCTTACCTTGGTCACAGTGGCCCCTAACCTGGTTAATGGATGCTATTGTCTGGAGCTGTGAGAGCTGCCATGACAGACCAAAACAGGGCAAAGCAGTGGCTTTGTTTCAGGGGCTCTCAGCAGTCCAGTGAAAGTATAGCTACAAGTATGGCTGTAATACTGATCTTTACAAATACAGATAAGGTCGCTTCTAAAGCCCATTTGCACAGTTCAGACTTCTAAATGTTTTCTTTCTGCAACATCCGAGGCAAACTTCATGCTAAAGGCCAGAACAATTTCTGTACAGATGAGATCTTTGGTAACCAAAAGCTCTAACTTATTTATTCAGCAGAGAGACCTAAACTTTGGCTAGTTTTCTAGATGGCATTTGTGGCACTGTGCTGATGGCTGCCCTAGTTTGCACTCTCAGCTCTTTGCTGAAGGACATTGTTCATTTTGCACTTCACAGCACCCATCCCAGAAGCTCCCTGGTGCCACAAAAATCTGAACCAGCAGGTCCCTCTGAGAGCCTCAAGCAAAGTTTCATGGTGATGTATCTAACCTGTAGACACAATGTGGTGACCTCTGAGTTGCTTGCAGACCCAGATGTTCCCAAAGCTGCGCAGGAAGCAAAGTGTGCCCATGCTGCACTGGGTATTCCCCTGCCTCTGGATGACTTCAGTATCCACAATGCTGCTTCTGAAAGGAAGATCCTGAGATTGCAGACAACTTCCAGCCACAATCTCTCCAGAAAGCACCTGCCAGCAGCTAAATCTCTCCAAGAGAGACTGAGAAACAAGATGGGAATGGAAATCAGGATTCAAAGTCAGGTCTGATGCAACTGAGGAGCAGAAACAAAAAACTTCTTCACCTAGTGATGGGAAGCAGTAGAAATTCCTGCTTGATGCATGGGCAGGGGGAGCTTGGAAGTGCAGAAGGGCATTACACCTCTTGATTCCACAGCCACCAGACCCAGGGCTGTGGACCATTGCCAAGCTGTGCAAAGGGAGGAAGGAAAACAACAAATATTAATAACAAGTGATATGAATGAACTGTGTACATGAGGAGGGTTGATATTACTGAGAACGCTCCCTAGGGCTCAAATGAATTTGGGTCCTGCATCCATCATTTCCCATCATTTTTTGGGTAGATAGGTAGATACAGCACAGATGGAGAAAAGAAATTGCAGGGCTTCAGTGACAGAGCACATCAGTAGAACTGGTAGGGAATTTTCTGTTTAGAGGCTTCTGACGTCTCAGGAGGTACAAGTTCATCAGAACAGAAAGCTCACTGGACTTGAAACTGGACTTGATATATAATATTTCTCTGTGCTATCAGAGAAAGGGCAAATGATAAACCTCATTTTACATTGTATTTGCAACTTAAGTTCAAAAGCATTTCTATAAATGAGGATTTTAAGACACTGAATTTTATTTATATATCTGAAAAGAGTACTCCAATATTAAGGAGATGAAAAAATATTTACCTGAGAATAGTTGGTTTTTACAATATTAAAATATTCCATGTGCAGCAACCCGAGTAGGCCAAGAGACTATTTCATACTTGGGTTGTGAGATGCATAAATATGATGCATTACATCAGGGAGTGTTAAGATATATTTATAATTTGAAGGACTTTAGAGACTGTTTCAGTGTGGAAGATGAGATACCAATAAAAAGGGGAGTAATCTTGGAGAGAGCTGTGTTGTATCCCTCGGAAAGCAAGGCAGCAAAAGATAAACTGTGACCACAGGCACACACACTTAGTCGTCTTCCTTTATAAATATGTATCAGCTAAAAACAAGTACATCCAGTACATCTGTCTCAATATGTGTGTAAAAACCTAATCAATATGAAGGATAACAGAACATGGGTTTGGTCTGGTGAATGCACAGATGTTGAGATATATGAATATATTAATAGAAGCCCGGGATGGTAATGAGTGCATGGATACAGCTATTAATACACAGGCGTGGGCTGCTTGCACTGATCTTTGCCCTTAAGGGCAATGCTGAAGCAGCAGTTTGCCACTGCTCTTCCTGACTGGTCACTGCTAATCAATAGCCTTATAAATCAGTGCATTTAGGGCACTGCCAGTCTGATTCCTCATGTAAACACTCGTCAGGTTCAGTTAATGGCCAGCCAGGTCTGCTGCTCTCCCCTTGCCTTCTCCTGATGCAGCACGGAGCCCAGGCTGCATTAAGTGTGGTAGCTTGAGTTGTTCTTCTCTTCCAGTGTTAATGAAGGAAAGAGAAAAGCATCACTGCCTCCTTTATCAGTGGGGTTTCTAGACTTGCTGCGCTGCTCCTCACTCCGCTGGCCTTGCTCCCAGCTCACTTCTGTGTAATCCACGGGGAAGGTCTGCCTTGGTGAGAAAAAACCTCATCTGGAGGAGGAGCCTGTGAAAATGGATGGGAAATGATGTAGTGAACCACAGGCATGGACAGACCAACAGAACAAATATGTCCTTACAGATTAATGCACACACTAAAACACAAGAAACAAAAGGAATAACGAAAAACTGGAGAGAGAGAGAGAGAGGGAGGTAAAGTTAGCAGGGAAGTCCCTCGAGGGTCCATCCTAGAGTTTGTTCAGCTCAGCATATTCATAAATGGTTTAGGGAGAAGAATAAATAACAAAAAAACTATTCAGAACAGTCAATTCTGTGTGATTTCAAAGACTCAGAAAAGGAGCTCACAATGCTGAATGACAGGGTGATAAGATTGCAGTTGAATTTCAATACTAATGAATACAAATTAATGCATTTGGGGGAAAAAAACATAACCACACATACAAAATTATAGGTTATAGAAATTAGAGAAAGAGAAGAAAAGGATAGGAGAGATCTGTATAGGAGCTGTGCAGACAAGAAAGGTTGCAAATCATTATTCATGATGCCCAAGAAAAAGCCAGTGTGAAATGCAATGATCAGAAGGAAGGTAAAAAACCCAAAACCAACAGAAATTATTTTTTATGCACTTTATAATTAAATTGTGTAACTCATTGCCACAGGAAATTGTAGAGACAAAAGCAAAATCTGGTTCATAAAAAAAGTTTAATCTCACTGATAGAGAATATGTCATTGCAGATGAATAGTGGCTCAGAAATTCCTTGAACTGCTGTTTGCCAGGAGCTGGTAGGATATACCAGATAAAAATAGTTTCCCATACAACCTGTTAATCCTCACCCAGGGGAATCACTGATTAAAAACAGAGAAAGTATTGGACACTACCTGCTTTTAATCTAGCCCAGAATGCTGGTTCTTATATATTTAATAACAATATTCTTACCTACTTTGGGGAAAAAAAACAAGCCACAAGACCAAACTTACATACATTTCTATGAAAACTAGAGAAGGTGTGGAAATAATGGGATATACTACTCTAAATTTCCAGCCTATGGAAAAAGGGATTATTTCCCTCACTTTCCTACTCATTGGGATAATATCCATATCTTAATCAGCATCTCTGCTTCCCCATCACCCTGACTTTGCCACAGACTCAATTGTTCCAAGCTGGCAGCTTGCCTGGCAATATAGGGACTGTCAGCCATGAACAAAAAATGTCCTGCTTGTCAACAGTGATTCACAGTGTGGCCTTAACCATATCAGAAACTCAATCCAGCTCCAAAATACAAAAGCTGTTTCATGAATGGTAAAGCTTAAGAAAGACTGTTTTCTTGCAGTCAGGTTTTCTGCCTTCTTTCCCATGCTCCCCAACCAGTACTTCCAGTTCCTTCCAGGAGAGCAGTTTGGGGCTCTTGTGACATGGCCAGTGGGCACTGGCTGGGTAGCTCTTACCCCCAGGATATATGAGGTCATAAATGCCTCTTTAAGTGGGTGTCCCCTTGTTCCTTCTTTGGTCTCCCTTTGGTCTCCCCCTTCTTTGGTCTACCCTTTGATTCCTTCTTCTTTTGTCTTCTATTTACCTAAGTATCAAAAGGTATCATTAAGGTCTTTAATTCTCACAGAATCGTTTAGGTTGGAAAAGACCTTTAAGATCATCAAGTCCAAATGTTAACCCAGCACTGTGAAGCCCCCACTAAACCATGTCCCTAAGTGCCATGTCTACATGTCTTTTAAATACCTGTAGAGATGGTGATTCTACCATTTCCCTGGGCAGCCTGGTCGAGTGCTTGACAACCCTTCTGATGAGGAATTTTCCTGATATCCAATCTAATCCTCCCCTGGCATAACTAGAGGCCATTTCCTCTTGGCTATCGTTTGTTCCTTGGGAGAAGAGATTGACCCCCCACCTGGCTACAGCCTCCTCCTTTCAGGTGGCTATAGAGAGTGATAAGGTCCCCCCTGAACCTCTTTTTCTCCAGGCTGACCACCCCAGCTCCCTCAGCTGCTCCTCACAGGACTTGTGCTCCACCTCCTTCACCAGCTCTGTTGCCCATCACTGGGCAGACTTCAATATCTCAATGTCTTTCTTGTAGTGAGGGGCCCAAAACTGACCACAAGATCTGAGATGTGACTTCATCAGTGCTGGCAGGGACAGAGTCATGCCATCATTGGATGAAAATGGCCACCTGCATCAAAAGCTGTAGAAGGGGAACAGACAGAACAAAAGCTCCAATAAACAACTTTGATTCCAAGACAAAAGGGTCACAAAAGGTGTCACATATCACTCTTTGTCTGCAGAGCTTATGAAAATTCAACCTCAAGGGACAGAGTCATTAAAAGAGAATCCCAGTGTGTATTAAAGGAAGTCCACCATTTTCCCTAGTAAAACAGATAGGAAAAACAGCTTCTGGGTCATTTTAATTTATAAGAACATATTAGAGAGCAAAAGGGCTTTGCTAGAGGTGCCCAAACTTTTAAACATTTCTGGTGTTTTCTGTCGCACTATGAAGAGGGATAGCTTCTCCCTCTGCAGCATCTGATGAAACAAGAGAAAAACCCAACCACAGGATGGAAACAAATTGCAGACCCCACCCAATTACACAGTTCAAATTCTTAAATCATATAAACTGCAAGTCAGGCATTTCAGTTCAGTTTAGTGGAGAACAAGGAGAAGAAAAAGATTCTTTGAGAAAACTCATTTTGTCTGAAAGCGAAACATTGCCAGCCAGCCATGAGCTGCAAGTTCAAACACCTTTGCTAAAAGCCTCTATTCATTTGCAGTTTATTGGATAGCATTAAGCTGCCCATTCTGGTTATATTCTCTTTTTTTTTAAATGCTTGGAACAGTGAAATATAAGAAGATTAATCATATGCAATATATATTCATTAGGTAAATTTCAGATGATGAATCAAATAGATTACTTTGCCTAAATATTTCTCATAAAATATCAGCGGGCATCATATTTAATAAAAATCACAAACAAGTGGAGACTGATTGCCCTGCACACAAAAGCAATATAAAATAAGCACCTTCATAAGCAACAGTTTCACCACTTACCTCCACAAGCTATTCATATATACAATCCATTTATAACAGCAAACTGGGGTTGGGTTTTGCCATTTTACAATTATGATTCCCTCAAGAAGAAGACAATATGAAACTTTATGGTAACTTCTCTTTTACTTAATACTGCACATAAATTATTGTCAGGTCACAGGGAGCAAATAACCAGAGTAAGTCCCATTTTCTTCCCATTCCTTCTTGTCTCCTTTTTGTTTTGTTTTTTTTTTTTTATTACTGCTCCTTTTGAGAAATATTTTCCATGAGAACATTTCCTTCCACATTAAAATATAATCACTGTTTGGGGGGAAAACATGGGCTATAGGTCAAGTTTTACTGCTGCCTGTTAAGAGACCAGTCACTGCTATGGAAGAGTATAAAATCAGCTATACTGCAGAATCAGTACAGCACTGAACCAAATGAAAATAAATTATTTGAGAAACCAGTGCACAGTTTGTTGGAGCAACATAGAGCTTTACCATAAAAGCCTCTTTTTCACACAGGTGAAAGCCTGAGAACAGTCAATCCCTTGAGGAACAACACGCAAGGCTGCCCAGAGCTGGCAAACACTGGAGAAGAGGAACACCTACCCCCAGTTCCCTCACTGTAAAGAGAAAATCTAATATAGTCAGTGTCCGTAGGACACTGTCTTTCCTCCTGGAGTAATGCAAGGCACGGGGGTCAACATCCAACACTACCTGGAGCTGTCTAGCCTTTGGAATTTTTATAAATCCTTGTACATAAAATTTCAGGGCACATTTCAGAACAAAAATACGAATTAATGGAGAAAGGGGTGCTAAATATAAAGATGCACCACTTCTGGATAAGGAATTTGCTGAGTCACATATCAGAGGCTGGAAGAATGTGCTGGGAAATATCACTCTGCATTTCTTGCCTCTACTATTGCCCACTCTGAGAGAGTACTGAGCAAGATGAACCTCTGCCCTGACCTGCAGCTGTTTAATAGTTGATCATTCTCAGTCTAATCTAAGCTAAAAATATGCTTCATATTTTTCATCAAATACAAGTAGAATCTTGAGTACAAATAACCATGTGTGTCTGGTACAATGTGCTCTAGGAAGAACTCCAGAAAATCAGGCAGTGAAGGAGAATGAAGAGGGAGAAGTTGGGTAAAGAAAAGTTGGAAGCTATGGGATGCAGAACACACCTAATTATCCCTAATGACAAATGTAGTAGAGTCAAATGCAAGGTCACACCACTTACTGAAAACAAGCACTGATACCACCCTGAGCTTGTCAGTGCTGTGCATCACTTTTACTGACACAGTCTGACAGTTTGCTGAGGAGAAGAGAGTGTTTTTTCCTTCACTGACACAAGCAGCCCAGCAACAGGGCTTTAAGGAGAGACAATGAAGACATGTTCTTGTCAGAGATTGCACTTCACAAAGGCCTTTAAGAGACTAGGATTCTTAAAAAACTGCCTTTCCCATGATTGGTCTACACTGTGTGGTTTTTGCCTTATAGAGAAGACTCTTGAATGTGAGAGCCTCAATGGTTTAGCTCTATTTTTCCAATTGTGTTAATAGAGAAGAGTCCAGGGTACTAAATTAATACTGAGTCAAGAGAATAATTAGTGCAAACCTTCATGTGTGTCCCCATCAACCCAGGGAGTTGTACAATTCACAGACACATCACAGAGCATACTAATGGCTAACAAAGTCTCCAGGGGTGCTTTAAAGATTTACACCAGCTAGCCTGTAGTTTCTGAGCTTTGGTCTTTTGCTTTCCAAATGAGTGAGGTTTTCCCATAGGAAAGAAAGCAGGAAATAGGAAGTAGGAGTTTAGGAGGTGGAGAGAAAGAAAGACACTGGATTCCTTCTGTCAGAAAAAACTCAACAAAGCTCTCAGAGCATCCATGAGGACCCACAGGCTGAACTGCACCAAACTGCAGCTTGTGTTCAGAAGGGATTGAGCTTCAAGTCTGCTATTTTGCCCACCTTGCTCTGCTGTCTGTATTTTATTGCTCTATCAACAACCTCTTTCTCTTTTTCTTGTGCCTTATAATTAAATCCCCCCTCCTAAATCTACCCACGAACATAAAATATTCTGAAATGGCATCATCCATCTTACCAAAAGGATGAAATTCTACCATTTGAATTAAAATCAGGAAAAATAACATGGATTCTATCTTTTCAGGCTGAATTACTGCTCTAATCCATCATGCTGGCTACATGGTAAATGATGGCCCAGAACTCTGGGAGACCACTTGATTAGCTTTTAATTACCCATCACACTGATGCTGTGATAAGAGACATCATAGGTTCTTGATTTCTACACGAATCATATGAATGGCTGTGATTAACACAAATGCTGAGAGATTAATAAGAGTGGTTTTGGAAGAGATTATGGTGATATATTCTCAAATAGAAGCAAGAGCAAGCCATGATTTGTGGGTTAAATTACAATTTTGCTTCCTCCTCCTCAAAATTGTAGTGCCACAGAGCCAAGTAGTGTATTGCCTTGCATGCTCTTACAGCTATTTGCATTTGTAGTAGGCACTTTACAGCTGGTTTTTAGGGGAGAAGTGGCTGCATCACAACAAGGTGCTGGAGAGTCAGCTTCAAAATGTGCATAACTGGTATGAATATCCCATAACAACGTTGTCCTTCTTCTGCCTCGGGAGCCAAGCCCTGCAGGATAATCTGCAAAATATGAATACCACAAATGGACAGACGTGCAAAAGTATAAAGGAAGATAGGGAAAAAAAATACACCAACTTCTTGTCAAACCAAGTGGCATTATCAGTTATTAACTTGACTTATTATGTCACAGTGGTGGGAAATCTGTTGAGGAAGGCAGAAGCAGGAATAACAAAAGGAAATACTGCATTGCCCAGCTGTAAATACAAAAATAAAAGCAAGCTGATGTTATTTTTTCATTTCTTCCCCAGGTACCACACTTTTTGACAGTGCTGAGATTAACAACCTTCCTCTCAAAATGTGTGGCTAGCCTTTGCACTCAAAATAACACTCTCTGGTTTCATTCCCTGGTAGGTCTTGATAAGACTTCTGCAGAATTTTTGATGCAGAGCATTATCGCGCTGCTGTGGTATTGATTGATCCACTGTGATATGGGCAGGAGGTGCTCACACAGGCTTGAAATCCCCTGATTGGGCTTGCAAATAGTTCCCCAAGGCAAGATTTATGCTACTGAGATGCGAAGAAGTAAAGCAAAGTTCACAGGGATTTTAGAGATATAATTCCAACTCCTAAACTCTTTGTATATTTAAAAACATATGTGTAAAAAACACATATATTATTTATCTTCTTAGTTCACAAATACCATGTCACTGGGGATATCTCAGTGATTTAGGGGGAAAAGCTAATCTTCCTGCTTTTCATAACACAGCTGTCAGTTTTCCCAGGCTGTGTACCACAACTCATTTCAGGATCACTCTTAATTGGCACCTGAGAGAGAGCTGTAGTAACTTGATTTGATGCTACTCTTTGCCAGCAGACAGTACAGAGCAGCCTGTGAGCTCGGAGAAGAGATTTGTACTGGCTGAAACCACCAGCTCAGGGCAGCTGCTGTACATCAGAGCACAAAACCACATCCAAGAAAGGGGACACAATCAAGAGAAAATTCAGACAGAAACAAGCCATGCAGATTGCAGAAGACTCAATTTATTTGCGGGGGTTTTGTCCTACTAGAAGTTGCAGACAATGACAGCTGCGACATTTGACTTATACAGCACCAACTTGGCTTAGTCACTGACTGAACAGTACTGCATTTCCATTAATTCAATCACTGAATTGGTTTCCTCCAGACTGAATTTTTTTTATTATTATTGCAAATTGGTCTATACTCCCAGTTCTCATATTCTGTCAGAGCTCACACTGTGATAATAGCAACCATGAAGGTGCAAGTGCTGTTCATTATAGAAGAATGTAAGTAGGACCTAAATTATTCTCCCATATTAGTGATGTATTAATTTCCATTAGTTACTAATTACCAGTAGTTAGCATTTTTGGGTTCATGCAAAGAGACAGCATGAAGTTCCTGAATCTCCTATACAACTTGGCATGTGAAAGGAGCCCTGCTGTAACTCAGCTCTAATCTAGAGCTGGTGGGAAATACTATAGTCTGTGACTTCAGCCTCAGGAAATACCAGGACATCAAGTTCTGAATGTTTCTATAAAACTGTCCTAGAAAAAAATATTCCAATGAAATACATCCTCCCTTATCCTTTCAGATTTGAACTTTGCTCTGTTCCAAAGTGGTTCCATGATAGTACTTAGCAGCAGGTACATGTACCGCACACCACTGGGATAAAAGATGCTCAAGGAAACAAAAAATTATATGCTATTATCCAAATTTGTTGCAGATACAGTCACACTCTCCCTGGACACTAAACCAGCCAGAATTACAGTGAATATGGTTAACCTATCTATAAACTAAGTATGTTCTGCCTTTCCGTGGGAAGAATTGATAAGACTGTCCCCTTGGAGAAGCAGCCTGTAAGGGATGTGATGCAGACCACAGAATAATCAACTGCATAAGAGATAAGAAGCAACTGATTATGCAGCTCCTCTACAAAAAGGATTTGCGGTTTTTAGAGGATGAGGAAATAAAGAGAAGTAAATGTCAAACTTCTTTAAAAAGAGAAAAAAAAAAGGAAGAAAAACATAAAATAACTCCTGAAATACAAACAGAATTTCTTCTTTGCAACTCAAAGTTGACCAAATGACTAAGAAAACACTCTTCTGCTTTGAGCATCACAGTTCAAGGAATGCATGGATCAGAGAGAATAGAGAAAAATAACAGCAAGAGCTCTAGAAAATGTGACTTATAGGAAAGGCTTGGGGCTCAGTTCAGTTTGGAAAAAGGAGACCAAGAAAACAAACATCAACAACATAAAAGATACACACAAGAAAAAAATATATTAATAAGCTGTTCTTTGTGCCTGCTGTAGCTAGGAGATAGATATTCAAAAGCTGGAATAGACTGTAAGGAGGGGTTTAGACTGTCATCATTACAGGTTTCTAAGAAAATGGTAGCTAAACTTCACCCTGAACCAGAGAAAAAACATCATTCCTTGTGTCAGCTTCAATAAGCACATGTCCATTTGTCCAGCAGAGCCATCGTCCTTCAGATCCAAAGCAGACAGAGCAAACCACTCTAGTCTTGTGCTAGATAAATGTTCCTGCCTCTTTGTAAAGATTGGTCTGAAACTGCTAATTAACCTACATTTGTGAAACACTTCAAGATGCTCTAAAATATGAAGGTGGGCGTGGAGCATGGAGGAAAGCAGATAGAATAAAGAGAGAAGCAAAAGAGAACAAAGCCAACAAACCAAAGAGAACAAATAGTAGGTTGAGTTCTGCTCCTGTGAGTCGTGCTGGAAATCCAGGGCAGTTTTCTGTGGGGTCACATAGCTGCAATTAGCAGAAACAAATCACCTTTTCTGTTGCACAGACTTGTTAAGGATGTCATTTGCATGATTAGTATCCAGCTACTCTTGCCCAATCCAAGCCTTTACAGACCAAAGGAAGTAGCCTCTCCATGAGGTGTCTCAGTGCCTGGTGGATGTCACAGTCTTTCAGCTGCATGATCTGAATGGTGATCACGGGGGAAGAACGTTGTTGGGTAGGGCAGAGAAACAGAAACAAAATTACCTTTTTAACAAGAGGTTCAAGGTGAATCCAAACTGGATTAGGATGTTCTAATGCGCATTTTTTCTGGTTCAGCTGAAGGAGAGTTGGTCCTTTAAGAATTTTTTGTGGGGGGAGGCAACTCTCACAGTCTACTATTCATGTACCTCAGAGTATTTCAGGTTAGATAATTTGTGAATTCATATTTCTGCTTCTTTTTTTATGAGTTTCTCATTGCATTCTTTATCTTGGCATTGTTACCACCACAGCGTATTTTCCAGCTACTTTTACAGTACCAGCCAGAACTTCTGGTTGATATCCAGTTCCATCTGACACACCTTCATATATGTTTCCTCTCCTTAAATCTCTCTTTCCCTGTTAATTCCTGTGCAAAGATCATAATCTTCAGTGACCAGTTATCCAAGAGGGATCTAAGGTCCATAATACAAAACCATCCAGTTTTTAACCCCTGCAGGGTGCTGACATTTTCTGGATAGCACCAGGAGCAGCCCACCCATGCTACCATCAGCTGAGAGCTGCAGGTTTGCAGCTCTCGTGGGTCACTTCAGGCTTCTCTTCTCATGGGGCTCTACTGTCATTAATTAGGTCACTGCAAACTGGGACTGCTCTTTGCACACCTGACACCTGGACATCCCCTCTCCAGCCACCAGCACACCCTCTGATGGTGCCACCAGATGTGTTCACATGTCACATTCTTATTTCTCACTCACTCTGTGACTAAAGAGCTGCACAGAAAATGTACCTGCTTTTAGTGAAATGAAGAATACAGGGGATTATTTTACCATATAAGAACACACCAGCACAAATTATTACAGAGTTCATGCAATTGATCAGGAAGAAAGCAAGAGCAGGCTGTAAATCACACCTGAATTGGAAGTGGCTCAGAAAGCAGCCATACAGGACACCACGTGGCATTGTATACTTACCACTATCCCCATGAAGAATTCAGGCATCAGCCAGGGATATCCATCTATGGCACTGTGGTATTTCCCAAAGCCTCCCTTCAAATTCAGTGCAAAACTCACTTTACCTCACTCCGACTCAGATGTCCATGGGAATTTAGAGGTTGAATCTGGTTAGAGATTACAACACAAGCTGGTGTGCAACCATGTATGTGCATCTAATTTCTGAATATACTGGTTGTACTGAGAAAGGTCTAAAGATTGCAGAAGTTGAGCAAAACTTTCCCTCTCGTTACTCCTTCTTCATCCAGGTGACACCTAAGGGGAAAAAAAAACTAGTGGGAAAACTGTTGGTCTTGAAACACAGAAGTAAAAATCCTGTGGAAATTAAAATATCAACTATGCTTACAAATTATTAAAGTGCATACCATAGCATCATATGCCCACAGTGACAAAAAGCAGACTAAATATCATTCTTTTATACTGGCATGTCTTAACTTCTTGAGATACTGATTTTGCAAATTGGGAAGCTTAAATGCATGTACATACATGTAGAGAAGGAGTTCTCCATGGCTTCTTATATCAAGAAAAAATATACATATATCCAGTCTTTTAAAATGCCTGGGTACAAGTTTTATAATTCTACATAGTCTGAAGTATTTTCTTTCAGGATTTAGCACCATTTTTACTGTAGCAGTGTACTTTCTCTTCACAACTTTTTTTTGATCCAACACACTCTCGCCATGTTCCCACAGATAAGACCAACAGAAGTGCTGAACCCTTCTTTGAACACAAGAAAGGAAAATACTACTGGAATATCCTCTCTGAGAATGCTGCAGCTTGTAATCCTCATTTTCTTTGCTTCCAAAGGATCCCCGATCTGCTATTGAGGGCACACGAAAATCCCACTGGGGATGGTCCTTACAGGGTTTCAGACATTCAGGGAGTGTGTGTGCTCTCTCTTGTCTTCATTTGGTTGGATTTTTAAGTATCTGTTAAGGTACCTAGATCCAGGAAGAGACACTCCATTAATGTGCATGGAGAAATTTGGAATGAATAAATAAGTAAATTGACACCTAGTATCACCCCAAACTGCAATGCCTGACATGTTTTGTCTGCTTAAATACAACGTTAAACATGTATTGCAAGTTTTCTTATTTCACAGAAAATCAACTGTTGAAATAATAATTTTTTTTAAAAATAAAAAGAAAAAAAGAGAAACCCTCTTATTTAATCCTGATTCTTCTTTTGGTTAGGGTTCCAACAAGCAATCTCTTCATCCCTGAAGGGTGCTACTTCTGCAGCACATTGCAAAAACAAAATCCCACTCCCACATGACAAAAAACAAGAACACAGTGCGCAAGCAGACTCACACTTCAGAACTGCCACTCTCAGCATTCAGCCTTTGCAAGTTTTCCCTCATTATTAGAGTCATCAGTGATTGCTGATACACATGGATGCAATTAAGAGGGAGCAAAGAAAGGATCCACAAACAAGCAGATGAGCTTTGTGTTTGGAGAGGGTATAAAAGCTGAATGATTTGTTAATTTTTCTGCTTTAGCTGTGAAAGGAGGGTATAGACTCATCACTATGAAGAGTCTTGAAGCAGAGCTTGTAGCATAGATATAAAGTGGATTAAAGAGGGAAATTTCTTTTATGTTTTGTGTTCTTACTCTTTTTATAGCATTTATGTCTACTTTTCAAAGTGAGGACTAGGATTTCATTTGGATCTCTGTAACAATGTTGTTGACACAGAGGGCATAATTCTACAGACCATGGAAGTCATCAGAAATTACTGATAGAAATAACTCCATGCAATTTTTTTCAATTTTTATCTCATCCCAAGAGACTTTGACAATTTTCAGCCAAAGTTTCACTAAAATAATTTAATTTCCTGATAACCTACTTTTAATCTATAAACAGCATCGATGTTCCCTCTTTCAGAGAATTTCCATTTGTGTGCATTTCTGGCAGAACATTTGAAGACCCTCACTGGGAATTGCCACGTAATGAATAAATGCCAAAGCTGAGCTGAGATCCTGAGTTTACCTCCAAAGCTGTCCCTTCATGCTTTCCAGGGACATTGACATCATTCTGATTTTACTTGGGACTCCAGAGGAAGCCTCGAATAGAATTGAGACAAGAGATTCTGCCCTGTGTGCTGCCCAAGGGATTCAGGATTGTTATTGAGATCACAAGGCAGTCATGAATACACTCTGCATGTGAACAAACGTTTTCCAAATGGCCCATGTGAACCAGACTAGCTGCTATATTGGCATTGAATCTGTGTTTTCCCTGCTGAAAATTAAGAGTTCCCCAATTGTTTTGTGGAACCCTGGACAGAAAGAGGTTTGTAGGAAAGCAGGAAATTATATAATCCTTTGCTTTCCTTTGCAAGCAGTTCAAGTACAACTTCCCAGGATGTCACTGGCTATAGGAATGAGTATTTGTAACACCTCAAACACATGAATAGACTGAATCATGGAGAGATTCAGTGCACCTCAGCTCAGATACTATGGTAGGAGCACAGGATGACTGGTTTAGTGATAGATGTCAATAATTCAACTGTCTGGAGGATTTTCTCTCAGCTTTAGGAACAGTGTGTACTCAGGAAGATGAACTGCTCTTTTCAGGAGCAGTAAACACCCCTTTTTCCAATCCGTTTTTTTTCAATAAAGTGCTGACAAAGATTCAAAGCTACTATTTGAGGGTGCCCTTCATGGCCCCTTATTGAGACGTGCAATTTGCACATCTGCCCTTGAAAAGGAGGTGAATAAACTGATAGTGAAATCTAGACTAATTTTGGAGCTGTAACTTACTTCTAACCACATGAGCAGTCCCATTGAGTTCAAAATGCCTAAGCCCAGTAAGAATCTGTTTTGACTTAGTCATACTGAAATACTGTTCTGTCACATTTTGAGTAATTGCTGGGAACTGGTGGATAATCATAGGCAATTTCCACAGCACAAGCAAACTGACTCAACTCTTGCAAGCAAACATCAGGAGAGAACAGCAAGAAGCATTTACTTACCAAACTTCTCAAGATTTCCTTGAAAATGTTTGGATTCAAACACCAGTGGCTTTCATGAACACAAAAGCTTGATTTTAAACACAGTTGTGTCAAAAGAATCCCTTTGGTGGCTGTCAAGGGGCCTTATGTCCCTGCCCTAAATTTTGGGGTCTCCAACTTTGATGATCCTATAAGATCTGAGTAAGTCTTCTAACTCCATCAGATCCATTGCGATCTGAACATTTTTCCTGCAGTGCTTCCTGAAAAAAATCTTATGGGGCACCAGGACTTTCCACAGAGTAATTTACCAGAGGATTTGGTTTTGTTATCAACAGGAAGCTAAGAAGTCTGCAGTAAGTCACGGTTTGCTTCCACAGCAGCTAGGAATATTCATGAATAAATCATGAAGATGCTTAGCAGTGTTCATACATTTGCATTAACGTTTCCTACACTAATTAAGAAATATTCATCCAACTTACTTAGACTCTGTCACATATTCCATATTGGTCATGTCAGCATTATACTTACTTTCTTCCTGAACCCACTCAGTATTGGCAGAGTAGTTTGCAGGCATAGGTATTGCACAGCCTCCCTAGCAGCCCTAAATGAAAAGGGAGTAATCCTCCAGGAAAGTTTTCACTATGGATTTGCATGTCTCCTCAGATTATTAGAGCTTCTTCACCCCCAGTTCATAATATCTAATTACCCTGTAGCCTGTTCTCAATTATTGAAAGCCCAGCCCTTACTTATTGAATTATATAGTTTAATGTTAATAGATCAGAGGTTAACTGGCTCAATATTAGAAAAGGAGTCACTGGCTCAGTAATACAAAAGGAGTCAGGCTTATGTTGAGTTCCTCAGTATTATTAATCAGGCTCTAAAGAGGGAGCAGAGAACAGCATATGTCAGCCACAGCAGGGTTTGAAGGAGAAAGACAATATTTACAGACATGAGTGTCTCCTACCTGAGCTGCAGACCATTCTGAGCAGATGGGGCTTGGAAGAGTCAGCTTCAGACTGCCATGGATCAGACCAGGGTGAAGGAAGTGATATCAAAACAGCAATACTTTACCCAAATAAACCTGAATACTCTTAACACTAACACAGATACAGTATTATTAGATGACTGATCTAACTGGCTGGGGAGGAATGGTACCAGGTTATCATCAATCAGACATGAATGATACAGGGTTAATTCCCCATCTCTCAGCTGTTTTCCCTCCCATTTTGAATGTGTTAAGGATATGGTGGTGGTAATGCTGTAGGCTTTTAAGGATACCAGGAAATAAAGGGAAAGATGACTTTATTTTTATTAGACTGGCTGATGTAGTTGGAAAAAGCATAAAAGCTTTTGATCATCTGTTAGGTACCTATGGGCTAAATGGGCTGCTTGCTGTGGTATGAGAGGGGAAGACAAAACAGACAGCCAGCAGCTTTGATCTTCCAGATAACAGTAAAGCAAAATCCCAGTCCCACTACCTCTGGTGCTTTATGAAGTGCTCAGACCTGTTTTTTTCTTTTTTTTCCTTCTTTTTTTTCCTTTCTCTTTCAACCTGCACACTCAGGTGACTGAGAAACAGCTACCATGGGCTAGCTGGGCCTTGATAACCATCCACAGGCACTGTTGCCCACTGCAAGTACAGTGTAATAAAAGTTATTTTAATCTCAATGGAAGAAACTTAAGCCTCATTATCTCATGTTTACCAGGATTAAAGTGCTCCCAATACAGTTATTTCTGCTATTCTTCTCTGGTCTTTTCAGATAAATAGAGTAATATTTTATGCCACAGTTATGAACTAACATTTAGACCACTTTCCAGCAGCCTTTTCCTTGTTTTTTAGTAAGGCATTTTTGACAGTTTGGATTAATTTTACACAAGAAATCCCTTTTTAGAATAACTGGAAACCACATCACCCCTCTCCCAACATAAGTCTCAGAAGCAATATCTTCCACCTAAGAAAATAACAGTATTATTATTACTGAAATCAGGATTTCAGTTCATGCTCCTCTTTTCCTTATAAGCATGAGCTCAGTGTAACTGGACACTTAGCAGAAATTGTTCTTAAGATTCACACAAAGATTTTCTGAAGACCACGATTCAAGAAGTCAAGCTTTTCTATGACTCAAATTATTATGGCCAGTTATTTAAAAGCCATAATATTCCTAAGCCTGCTGCTCTCAGCACTTATTGTCCAGAGAAGGAGTTTATACCTTTATAATAAATGAAATCATTCCCTGTTGAGGAGGATCTCTCTGTTTGCAGAATGCTGTAGCTTTTAGGCTTTTAAATCCACCATGCTTCTTCTAAGCCAAACAATTCCAATTACCCTTATTAGTGCTAGGGAAATTGTTTGCAGCAATTATTTGTCTTTTTAACACCCACACTGAAGACAGCATTTTGCCACTCTAAAGAAAGCCTTTTACCTGGAGTTTGCTACTGAAGGCGTGCAAGCTGTTAGGGGAAAGGTGAAACAAACAAAAGCATAGTATTGAATTCATGGAAGAACACTGAATCAAACTAAGAAACTGGAGTTCAGTGACACAGACTCAATTATCTGTCACAAGGCGAACCTAAGCCTCCCAAAGTTTCAAGCCTTACAGCTTTCAAAACAGCAAGAAGTTATCAGTCTGTATGAAAGCTGACAGCACAAGAACACAGTTGTTGTGCAGCAGACTGCAGGATTGAAAGCCCTTTGTCCAGCTCTGAAGGCTGAGAACTCTCTGGGTCACACCAAACCAGCAGCTGGTAGCAGCCAAGAGCAGAAGGGCAGAGGAAGAACTCACTCTCATGGAGACAACACAAGGATATTCCTGCCCCATGGAGTCTCCAGGTGTCCCCTTCACAGAGCTGTTACTGCCCAGCTCCTCAGCAGAGGAAGAACAGCTATGCCTTACTTTGAAAATCCACCAAAAATCCAGGAAAAACTACTCAGCTCATTGTGCATCCAGGCAGGACACGCTCAAGCCTGCGGCCCTCCTGGCACCTCAGCATGAGGAGAAATGGAGAGGCTCACCTGGCAGATACCAACCTTTGTGCAGGGTGATTCTGGGTCATCCTTGGCTCAAAAAAAACCTGAGCTAATGGCAAACCACCCTCGGGGAGAGCTGTTTGGAAGAACATTAGCAGGGGTAGTCCAATCTGTCTTCTTTTGCATTTTTTTTTCAACTTGGTGCCCCCAGGTTGGGCACCATGGAGAATTGGCCCTTGGGCTAGACAGGGCCATCCCCTAGAGCTCCCCATAGATCTGCCTCATCCTCCAAATCCTCTGCTGATGATGGCTGGTCCCAGGGGCAGATCATGGCCCTAGAGGCTTCTGTAATGACACCTGTATCCCCAGCGTCTGCACCCAATTCCCCAAATCCTTGGTGGTTATTACAAAGCACCGGCTCCTTACAATATTGTAAATGATGTGAATTGAGATGCAGTTTTCATATTATTGATATTTGCAGGAAAATATAAGAATTTGCACAAAACCATGAGCCCAGCTTTGATTATTCAGGTGCCTTTTGTCTTACCTGACACAGAGTCCTATCCAAACTCTAGCTCCCTGTGTACAGAGGCAGCCTGTTACATTTTTTCTTCCATGATGGGAACAGGTTTTTTCTTAGATGAATGGCATCAGCAATGCCAAACAATACCCCTGTTGGGAAAATATTGCCTTATTTCTGAGGCAAAAGGTTTGCCTTTAACAGATCAGGACAGTTTTATGTAACCACTGACTAAAGTCAACAAGATTTCTACAGTAATTATCCTCTTTTAAACTCCTATTTCCAAGAACTCCACCTGCAGCAAATCTTTATCAGTTCATATACAATCGCTGCTGGAATTTCCTTTACATCAGCAACATGTACCTAATTATTTTTAGTGATCTCATTAAGTAAAACACTTAAGTGACCAGGACCCAAAATTACCAGGATTTGGGGAAGCCAAAAACTAAAAGACCATCTTATTTCATTTGCCTAAACTCAATTTACTTTTACAAGATTCACTTTTTTAAGCTGTCATTTTTAACCACTTGTTTCAGTAGTAAATTTTTTGAGTTAGCAAATTATTCAGACTGTGAAACTGCTGTTCTTTTGCTGACAGAAGTGCTGAGATTATTGCTGGAGATGTGCTTCTGGTAGCCTCCTGTAATGGGATGATTCAGTCATCAGTGAATCTGGATAGACTTGGAGATGTCTTTTCCAGGGCTGAAAAACTGGAGGCATTTTAGTACACAAGAGCCATTTGAGGGTTTATCAGACCCTTTCTAGTCCTTGCACAACACCACATCACATCAGCCCCATCACACAAGCTCTGGGGACAGCTGTGCTTCCAAATTAGTGTGCCCTGATCACGCTACTCCATCTATGCTATGTCACTATTCATTTAGGCTGCTGTAGCTCAAGCACAGAAATACAGTGAAGAAGGCACAGATACAAGTGCCCTACTGCTATTTTTCATAGACATGTTCATCAGCAAATGATAGTTAAAATCCTCAGATGGATTAAAAACATTTATTTGTGTCCCAGTACCGAAAGAATATTGAGAGAAAGCACAGAAATGCAAAGAGGTTTTTATTTTGGAATGCTCAATATGAATGCTGATATCTGTCTAAAGACTTTAGAGTGTGTGAGCAGGTGACTCTGGTGGCCATTCAGTCTTCCCCAAAGCTTAGAGTTATTGCTAACAAGAGCTGAAGAGTGGGAAGATTAAAATGAGAGATCACAGGGGAAACCAAGAGATTCCTCCCAAAAACACATTTTACAGCAGCACTGCAGGGAAAGAATCTATATTTGCAAAGTGTGTCAGGCTCTGAACTGCCTTATAACAACATCCTCAGATAACAGAGGTGGGACAGCAGGGGAGAGAATTACTGTGCTAAGGTATTTTTTTTAGCGCTACAAAGCAAGACATTTATTCATTTTTCATTCTTTAATGTTTACTTACTCAGCATTTCCTAAAAAGGAATCAAACCCAATGTTTGGAGAAAGACACGCAAAGGATAACAGCCCTTTCAGTAGCAACTTTTGAACCAGGAGGTCTATGTTCATCTCCCAGCCGTTTTGGGACTGGTCATGGCTATAAAATGGGTAGAAGCAGGAAAGAGCCCTCATCCACAGAGGGAGACTGGAAAGCAAAAGGACGTCATGTCTCTCTCCACATGGTGGCTGCCCTTGATGCTAATGGCATGGGAAGGGAGCACTGACTCCTTGAGTTACCTGTTAGGGCTGCTGCTGATTGCTCTAAATTGTCTCGTTTGAAACTGCTTCTTTTCCAGCTCATGCTGAGCTCCTTGTTTGGAGTTGCCCTGTCCTCATGATCAGCATCAGTAAACACAAGTGTTTTCAGGGAAGAAAACATTCACAAGGTTGGGTGGGATGTGGCTCCCCTCCTTCCTCAGCACCAGGCTCTTCACATCAGGACCTGAACACATCAAAGTAGTGATGGTTTTTGAAAGATGGGGCCTCATGGTCTGAAGTTAGTGGAGCCAGGTGTATTACAACAGAGAAGGAAAAGTCATCAGGCCTGATTTAAGTCTGCCTCTGGAGCACTACCTGTGACAGCAGAAGATTTAGGAAGAGGCAGCGTTGTTTCGGTCTCCTCAACACACCCAGATAAGAGACACTGAAAAGTACCATGGCTCCTCCATGATAAGGAAAAACAGCAGTGCAGGAAGCAAAAGTAAATGTAAATTAACTTTGCCCCAGGGAAGGCAAGATGCCAAAGGATAAAGCAGGATCGTTACCTATAAAACGTAGGTCCAGAAGACAGTGAGTGTGTTGTAGTGGCTCAGGGCAGGGGTAAATAGAAAGACCAGCCTGCTCTAGCACTCTTCTATGAACTGTTTAACATCAGACTGGTGGTTCTTTCTGACCATCTTCTGCACTGAGGGAATTAAAACTCCAGCTCTATGGCTCTGCTCTTTTGGTCATTCCCTCCCAAAGGAGCTTACCCCAAGGGAAGGCTCTGCTATCCTACCCTAGTGCCAGCCCTTTCTCACACACACACAGCCTCTCCAATGAGTCAGAGAAATTCAGCCCACTCACAGCCTTCTGCAAGGCAAAACCCCACATAGTCTGAATCACTCACTGCTCCTAGTCCTTGTTGTGTGGCACCACACAGGAATAAGACACAGAGCACCTCAACTTGAAGAAGAACAGGAGGGTATCTGGGGATAAAAGGGAATTATGTGAGGGTAATGTCTTCTCTGTTAGGGGAATATCATACAGAATGCAGACCAGGAAACATCATTATTTTAGAAGTTATTTCTTTAATTGAATTTAATTCATTCATCCTCCCTTCCATTCCATCCTTCCTTACTATTTTTGATTAAATCCCACAGGGCCAGGATTTTCATCTCTCATCTTGATAAGCAGTTCTATAACATCACATATAGAGACAGGAATGCAGCCACCCAGAGGTGGCTAACAAGAGGCACCAGAACTATTGGGTTAGCTGACACAGAACCAGCAAAACTCCCTTAAAATAAGAATTGAGAAAGGAAAAAATTCCTGCATGAAAAGAAGTAGTGGAAACAGCTAGGTTTCCATCTAGAGGCAAAGCAGTCTGTCGAAGAAAGAAGAAAATAACACTTTTGTTTTCGTAAAAGTAGGTAGAAATCCTGTTCCATAAATAACTTTAAAAGATGCTAAAGAATAGGCATGAATGCACAAAATTGAATATAGCACTGCATTCATCAATGAGGGAATTAATAGTTGTTTCCATATATGTTATAAAATATGGGGAGGTAACACAGTCCCTAAATGAGTACCCAGATACTAGAACATCATTAATAAAGATGAGTTTTGGTAACAACTTGACAGAAATGTCCTCTGGAATTCAAAAACTTTGTCTTTTTCCATCTGGATCAAGTTGAATGATGTTTTTTCATTCTCCAAATTAAAATGGATTAAACAAAACAAAATCTTAACACATAGGCCAGGGGACAATACAAACTCCTTTTCTAGGAGAAAAATTTAAGTGCACAGGAAAATTACTGTGCAAATCGAAGACAAGAGTCTCTCTGAGGGGAGCAATACAAACTTTCATAAAAATGCAAAGAGACTCGAGGAGAGAAATTTTGTAAGAATAATTTCAATCATGCGGGCAGAATAATTTTACAAAAACAATGCGTAAATGAAGTACAGCAAAAAGACTAAACTTAAAAGCTTGGAGTATATTAGTTGTAGTAGAACAAAGAACAGGAAACTGATATCACAGGGAAAGGGGCAGGAGTTTTCCTTAAAGAAGAGCAGGATCAAAACACAGGTCTGGAGCATTATGTCCTATTAATAAGATTTATTTGAGCATGAGTGATTGGCAAATGAAGGTGAAGTGGGATTGAATTATTACATGAACCTCAGTGGAATTATTATTCAGCTGCAGAACACTGTCAAAAATTTGTCAGGTTCAACTCAGTTATGATAGCCATGGACTCAAAAAATGATTATGACCAAAACTTTGCCAGCAAAATAGAAGCTATATCCTGATACTTATTTTTTTTTAATCAATAAAAAAAAGCAAACCCCACCATTTTCCTTGCAGGAAAAGGAAATAGATTTATAATTTTCATCTCAACACTTTTGGTGAAACAACCAGGTCAATTCCTAATGCTAAGTAAACGAAAAATAAAAGACTGCAATAAAAACATTGCAACAGCAGTCCAGAAATATTTTGGAAAAACTTCAGATAACCTGTGCATTGAGAATATAAGCAGAACATGTATCCTTACCTGCCTCTTAGTTCTAGAAAAGTCCCTCTTTGGTCTAGAGAAAGCTGACTTTATACAAAAAGGAAAGTATTATTTTGTGCTGATTTAAGAACCAGGGTTTGTGCTGATGTCTTGAATTGAATTCCTGACAAGGAGAGTCTCTCCTGTGCTTTCAGAAAACCTTGCTGAGGAAGCTCTGAGCATCCTTCACTTGGTCCCTGGTGGAAGACAAAAAATATTTGGCTTCAGCTCAGTCTGAAGGAGAAAGGAGAAGTCTCTCTATGCCTTTTACGTATATCAAAGCTAGTAAATTTAAAACATGAAACGGGCTTTTTCCTTTTAAGCAACTGAGCACAGGGCTGTTGTAGGCTACTATTTCCCTAGATATGCCATATACTACATTTATCCATAAATAACTACAGAATGCACTAACAACTTGAAACTCTGAGGAATGTTGTAATAGACTTTTTATTAAAAGGAAAAAGAAATAAAGATAGCTGACACAGTGTAACTATTAAAGGTAGATTTCTTGAAGTCTATAATATGCATTTAATTCTGCTTTTAGTTTAGTCAATGATTTTGGAAGTCTCTCCCAAAACCAGGGAAAAGATTTATGGCATTTGGGAACCAATCCAATTTCCACTGCACTCCTTATTATTTTAAGGAAAAGCAAATGGTTTCTCAGGGGAGGTGTAAAGCAGCACAATTAAAATTGTATAGACCAGCTCATACAGGGCAATGAAGATAGATCTATGCAGGGCCAGATGCTCTGCTCAGAAACCCCAGAATAAATTTACTTCACTAGCAGTCACACTGAAATTTCTCTAAATGCTCACCAGTTTAGCAGGGAAGAGAAGAGAGCCCAATGGCAGAGCTGTAATTTTCTAGGGGAAAAAACCAAAACTAAACTAAATTAAACAAAACAAAACAACAAAAACCAATAACAAGACCCAAACGTACTTGGCAGAGATTCACACTTCACCCTTCAACTCTTTGAATGTGCAAGAAGAAACATGCCAAACTCCAAAGTTTCTAGCCAATGTTGGCAGTAATTGGCCACTGAAGTTTTGATGACAGAGCTGTGGAGTGGGGGAAGTGGAAGCAGGGCCCACTATCTCCACAAGATCTCTCCATGGGACCAGCAAAACCAGGAGGTGCTGTGCTTCCCTCTGCCCGCAGAGTTGGCACAGTTACAGGGAAAAGCCAAGACAAAACAGCAAAACAGGTCCACACAACAGCACAGATGCACTGAGAGAACCCCTTGGAGGAAAGGGCTGGAAGGAGCCTTTCTGGGGATGAGGAGTGCTGATCTGTTTCTCATGACCTGCAGCATGGGGGGCAGCGTGTCCCTCTCCATATGCCCTTGCTCATCAGCACTGCTGAAATTACATTTTAAACTAAACAAAACCAGAAGGATTTCCAGCTGCTGAGAGGACCTGAGAGATGCTTCTTGTGCAAAGCACTGTTCCGGAGAGATAATCATTCAAAGCTGGTATGCTGCAGGGTCCATGACCCTTTAGCTCTCATGCAGGGGCTGCACAGTCATTCTCAACCTTCACCAGCTCTTACTGATTTTCCTCCAACTCTAAATCGAGTTCTTGTCCTCCAGAGACTTTCAGAATCAAAAGCTCTGGATCCAGGCCACCGTGTTTTGCTGAAGTTGTTCAGCTGACAGCTTGCAGTCTCACCAAGAACAGAGACACAAGACTTTAAAATACCTTGCAAGTGCAGTGTAGCTGCTTCGTGTGCTTTGATCTTGCTGCTCTGTTTTTCCAGGTGAGGGACGGCAGGCACAGCAGGAAAGGAGGAGATACTGCCTCTAAACACACCAGGAACAACAGTACAACATGAGCCAGTGGTAAATCTTATCTCCTGAACAACTGACGCGGTTGCCTGGTGCTCGTAATACAGATCACACCCCTCAGACCTGGTCTTGACTCTTCATCAGCTTTCATGTGACCCTTGGTGCCATTTTGCAGTCTAAGAATGGGTTTAGAAATATCAGAAGGTGAGATCCTCCACAAAGGCTGCTTTTCAGCTGGGAAGGGGAAATATTAGGGGTAAAGCAAATTGGCAGGGGTCCTTAAAGCCATTCTCCCTGTTCCTCAGCAGTGGCTAGATAGTGATCTCTTCTGTTGATTGTTTAACCAACATAAGGCTGGTATATTAAAGACTATTAAAGGACTGCAGGAATCACAGAGGGGCCAATGGATAAAACTATATGGGTTATACCCAAGTTACAAAGAAAACTTAATCCGATGTCTTCCCTGGGGAATGAACAGCCAGGTTCATACTGGCTCTTGTTCCTCTAGAAAATTAAATACAGGACAAATTTTTCTGTGCTCTTTATATTTGCAGTCACTGCCCTTTTAAATTAGAGGAAGGAGTACTTGAAAGGACACACTCTTAAGTACTTTTCGTGTAGTTCAACTTTGTTTTCCTTTTCTCTTCACAGTTTGCAACATCCTCTTAAGAGCTTAAAAACAAACATTGCTTCATTCTCCTTCCAAATGTGTCTTCTTCTATTTGTCAAACACTAATTCCCTGCACCCCTTGTGTTACTAATTAAGCTTAAAATTAACATGCGAGTAAACAAGTAGAACTTCGTTTGTGCATCTGCGTCATCAGAGATGACAGGAGAAGAAATGTTATGTTGAGTCCCTATCCTCACAGCACGTCTCCTGGAGCACAGTGATAGCAAAACCAGTGAAGTTTCAAGCCTTGCTATTCCACAGGGTTACCATAAACAACAATAGATCTTCAAGGCAACCTTCACTAATTCTCAGATGAATGGAAAGCAGAAAGACTTTGGCTTGGAAAAGTCCACAAAAAGTTACCAAAATATTCCTCCAGCATTTGCTTCTTCTGAAAATTCCCACCCCTCTGACTGACATATAAAGAGAAAAATATTTACTAAAAGGCAATGGGCACAGCAATTGACAGGCAACTACCCAGGGAAGGTCCAGCTTGAAGCATTATAGAAAACGGAGGAGGTTTTAATGGTGGCAGAAAAGCAGGCTGTCACACCCTTTTGTGCAGCACAGCTAATGAGCTGCAGTCATATAAGAAAGCGAGACTATTTCATGACCATACATTAGGTTTAAGGGTATAATTTTTCTCCTCCTTCATATGTCACTTTTTGACATAGTTGACAGGTGAGAGCTGAGTGCAGTTCAGAATTACAAAGTTAGTTTCCAGAGATTTAAAAAATGGGGCAAAGCCCCAAACAGGAAAATCAAGGCCAATGTCATTTTATTTTACTTACCTGTTAATTTCTTTTAAAATACAGAAATACATATAAAACTGTAAGTTCTAATCTGACTGATCTGTATCGGGCATAGTGAAACCCTACTGTCAGCAAACTCCCCAATTCCTTGAAAGATATATTTGTTTGAAGAGCAGAGAAATTCATGCTACTCATTGAAGGAAGGGTTCATTCCACTCCAGTGGAATTCTCTGGAAGTCACAAGTACAAGGCAGATGTCTGAACTTCCTCTCCTTACACGGAGGACACGTGTAGTCATGCTCCACCAACACAACATTTACTTTTAGGTGGGGGAGGCTCTCAGGGCTTGTGACACTGCTGGTGTCTGAAACACAAAGCACTCAGATATAAACCTGACCTTGAGGTCTCCTTTCTCCTTTTGATAATTACTTCCTCTCACTAAGTCTAAGAGGAGCAGTGGCAATGGCTGTGATTACACGCATGAAGGAACCACTAATACAACTGAAATGCTAATGGCTCTGCACGACTTGGTACTTTCTACCACTGAGCACGAAAAAAAATACAGATAGACTCTTTATTGTCTCAGCCTGATCATGGGAGAGCCCATGAGCTGTTTCCACCCTCAGATGCCATTGTCCTCCACACAACCTACACACACAAAAAGAAAACAAACCACCTTTGGTTTTATTGGGAAGACATGTACAGGAGGCACTACCCACCAAGGATAAGGTAAGGGACTTAAGGTCATGAGTAAGATAATCCCTCTGATTAGAAGTCTACTTCAATCCTCAGATATTTGAGACCAATTCTATTGACATTTCTGTTCCTACTTTCCTCCACTGGTATATTATGATTTCTCTGAGTCTTATCCACAGATCAGACCCCTGGGGCAGTGGCTCATGGCAATGACACTTCTGGAATAAATAATCTTTTACTAGCAAAGTGATAGAGATGAAACCTGTGGTGAGTATCTTTTGTATTTCTGAATCTTTCAATAAAGTTATGGCAGTTAACTGGAGAAGTATGAAAAGGCCCAATAGTTTAAATGCAAATGTTTTCCCCATTTTGAATTTAACTCTTGATTTTTTTTTCCTTAAGTTTTGACATTCACAAGTTGGTGTCTACCAAAATAAATTTCATATCAGATTCTTCTCTGGCTCCCCTGCAGTGACATTCCATGAGAATAGTCATAACATCAGCTCTTACCTCCTGTGTCACCTGGATACAGATTTTCTTGCCTTTATTGAAGATACTCTTGAATCAAGCTGAATAGTGCTTGTCTTATGCATATCCCTTCAATAATTCATGTTGATTTTTTAACTAAATACAGCTCTAAGAGCTGTTCTCTATATATCAATCCACCAAGCTACTTCAAGATCATATTCTCAGGTGATTTATGCCTGTTTTCTGACATGGAGCCATTTCCTTGAGCTCAGAAGGTGGCTTAATGCCTGTCTGACTACCTAAGGGGCAATTTAATCTTTAATTAGAAGGAGCTATTTCCACTTCTCCACGTGCCTTGGAAATGAACTGTCTGTAATATTTCCTCTGTACAGAACTGATCAGAAGGAAAATTTGGTAAGGGTTCTGCCATTTCCTGCAGCTCATGCCAGAGGCTGGGAGTGGAAAACACAGATGTTAGTAGAGTTGGATGCCTGAAGAGATAAATTCAGCTCTCGTTCTACCACATTCAGGATGACAAGGATAGGGAAGTACTCTAGTACTGTTACCAGCCAGGCAAAGCTGGGATTTGAACCTGTTTCAGCTGAAGTACAAGCTGACAAGCTCCACCCCGCTTCCAGAGGTATTAAATACACATGCACATTGTTGTGTCCTCATTTCTATGCAGAGTGCAGAACTTACCATAACAAGTGCCTCAAATATCACCATTTTCCTTTCTCCTCTTGAAAACTGAATGCCACTTAAGTATTTACAATTTCTACACCAAGAACTACATTTCCTAAGGGTTGCAGTCACCCTGAGCAGAGGATGAAAGCAACAACAAATGCAAATCTCCTGTCATCACTTCATTGTGTACCTCAATGTCAGACAACCCCTGTGTGACAATATTCAGTCTGTACTTCCAAAGTCCACAGCAAGGTCAAGGGTAGCTGGGTGTGACAGCAGAGATGCTGAGGAGCAGCCCAGGGGAAGGCGTGATAGTAGCATCTGACAGATGGACAGCATCTCCAGGAAGGGGATGTTATGGAAGACAATGCTCCATGTAAAAGACTGAAAAGCAAAAGCAGCTCTAAATTGGTTTCTGGGGGAAGGCTCAACCTTATCACCTACTGAAAGCTACAGAAAGTCAAAGCTGCCAACTCTGAGAACCAAGGTTCACAAGGTCAGCTGCAGGCACAAGGCCACTTGTGAGGAGTTCAGTGGGCATAGCTGAAATTACTTAGTTCAGGGATCCTGGTGTGGGTTTAGTTTGGCTCATAGAGAGCGGCTGTGTCAGCCTTGTGTCCCACAGGGAAAAGGGATTTCTGAGAGTAGAAGGAGATGTCTAAGGCAGAATGAAGCAGGACATGGACATGTTGGAGTGAGTCTGGAGGAGGCCATGAAGACGATCAGAGGAATGGAGCATCTCTGCTATGAGAGAGCTGGGCTTGATCAACCTGGGGAAGAAAAGGCTCTGGGGAGACCTTAGAGCACCTTCCAGTACCTAAAGGGGCTACATGAAAGATAGAGAGAAACTTACTAGCAGGGCCTGTTGTAATAGAACAAGGGGTAATGGTTTTAAATAAAAAGAGCATAGATTCAGGCTAAGGAAGAGATTTTTTACAGTGAGGGTGGTGAAACACTGGCAGAGGTTGCCCAGAGAGGTGCTGGATGCCCCATTCCTGGAAACATTCAAGGTCAGGTTGGATGAGGCTCCCCATCTACTTGAAAGCAACTCTGCTCATTGCAGGGAGGTTGGACTACATGACATGAGCTTTAAAAGTCCCTTCCAACCCAAACTGTTTTATGATTCTGTGAATTTCAGACTATAAATATAGAGCACATTTAGAATGGGGAGTATAAAATACTCATAAAATTCTGGACTCTCTATCTCAAGGGGCAGCTGAACAATGACTAATGTGCTGAAAGCTGTGCAAAAAAAAGAAAATCAGCCCAAAGCATGAATACGGCACAGGAATTTCTAAGGCCATTTTCTGACCATCCAGAGAAGGATTCAGCAGGCAGAGCACTGAGATGCTCACCCCTGTCCCATTCTGTTATCCAGTGGAAATACAAGACTGGAGAGGTCCCACAATCCCTCATGTGTGAGTACCATGAGTCCCTCTCCCATCAACTCTTGTTCAGCTGATCAAGCAGACACCCAAGCAGCACTCTCTGAAAATGAGATGTAACAACACACACAAGCCTCCAGATTTACTGGAAAGGGAAACATGCTGCTCCTCTAACAGTCTCCAGTAGGGAATTGTCATTCTGTTATATTTGTTTGCTAAATTAATCATTCAGCCTTACACGTATGCAAACCAAAGCAGTATTGATCTGAGGATCCATTGTGATGTGTTGACATGGAATGCTGTTGCTGGGGCTCCCCATGGAGCTCTCCAGGCAGACCCAGCCTTTCCACCTGCTCAAGACAGCTCTCCCTGCCCTGCCCCAGCAAGCCACCTGCTGTGGTAAATTCAGTCAGAGCTGGGTAGCCATCTCTAATGCAGGGATGAAAATGCTTTTTTCCTGTTTATGTAAAAATATGAGATTGTAATAGTGTTATTTTGAATTCTTTTTTTCAATTTCAACCAAATTACTCTAAAAATTTGAGTTGAGCTATCTGTGTCCTCTATCCCAGGTGGGATATGGTCACTGTAAAATTAAACGAGACAAAGCTGGGATATAAGTTGTTCCTTCACCTAACATTTATTTTCCATCCTATTTATCTCAACATCACAAGGAAGGAAGAGGCTCACTGAGAAGGATGGAAAGAAAGAAAAAGAAAAGGAAGGAAAAACTGTGTTCTGTATGATACCTAAGTCACTTCATAGTTAATATAAACACAAAAGAATTTTTGTTCCTATTCATAAGCCCCCTCCCCCTGTGCTGTTCTAACAAAAGCAGTTTCAATGACTTTACGTATCAAGAATGCCAAATGAACCTACCTTTTATATTGCAGCACATTTTTTTCCCTAGGATAACCATATCTCACAGTGCCTTAAGTTTTGCTAATAGATGTGGTTGTTTTACTAATCCAATCTGGCCAAAAATGGCACTTTCATATTTCACTAGAAGTTCAATGGCTCGTGGCAGAAGAGCTGGGACATAATTCTGCCTTTGTATGAGCTTTTAGTCCCCTTTTGGAAAGATTAATCAGTTTGCAGGATTCTTTCCTCTTGCCTATAAAATGAAGAGATTTCAGCTTTACAAAAAGGTGTTGATTAGCTAGCTCGAGACCTCAGCACCCAGTTATTGCCTCTTCCATTACCCACACTCACATCAGCCTTACCCAGGCTGCTCTCCACCTTCTCTGTAGCCTCTCTGGCCACTCTCCATTACCTTCTCAGCAGGCCCATATTTCAGTATAGAATGGCCAGGGGAAACAGCTGGTTGAGTGGCACACAACAAGCCACGGTCTTGAACATTGCCCAGAGAGGTCTATAAATCTCCTCTCCTACTGGTAGTCCAAGAGTAGAATCCAGGTATTCTTCTCTAATAGATCAACTCCAGACCTTCCACCTTTTTCTCTAAAGTTCCTACATAAATCTGCCTACAAGGTGATCTATTTCCTTATTATTTCTCTCATGCCCCTACACTCCACCCAACTTGCACCCCTCCCAGTTTTCTCCTTACCGCCTGCAGCATTTGAACTAAGCAGGATATGATTGTGCAGCAGGAAGCCACAGTGCTTTACTGGGAAGAGGCCATTATTTTAATTTCCATGTGTAACAAGTAATTATTCTCACCTTGTTAATATTATCTGGGTAATAAATAACCTGTGATGTTCTCGTATTGTGCAATACTATTTTCATAAACCTCTGTTGCTTGGTGCCTCAATAACATATCACTATTAAGAATGAACCACAAAGAAAGGTTTGGGCAAGGTTCAAAAACTTCTGGTGAGAACTGACCCAACTATGTCCAAAGGAACTTTGCAAACTAGTTCCCAGCACAACTTAATGGAGCAACTTTATAATGAAATAGCTCTGTAATTAGTTGTTACCTAACAACTTTTAAGAGCAACAACGCTGGTGTAAGCAAAGGTTTGGGTTGCTTGTCCTGCCAGAATTGCTAAAGCCAGAGGGTTTTTTTGAGGGATGGGCCCTGGAGCAGAGATCTTTGCCACCAGCTGTTGCTGCAATTCTTGTTTCACCCAGTAGCCGGGTAAGCTGTGATTTGTGACCCACAGCTGTGCTGACAAAAGCTTTGCAGTGTGGTTGTGTTGCACATGTGACAATGCTGCTGTGCTGCTCAAGGGGAAGGAATAAGCTGTGGCAGCAGCAACTTCTCTTCCCCAATACAAGTTTCCTGTAAAGACTCATAAATACAACTACCTTGGCCAACAACCACAAACCTTCAGGTCTTAGTTTTCTTGGAAAAAAACAAGACATTGGCTTTGGATTGTCAGTGTAGCATCAAAAACAGGTCTGGTCTCTTCTGTTGCTTATCAATTTTGAAAGCATTACTCATATCTTATTTTCCGACATTTCTCCTAATTCTGTGGTTTTATACAGAACCAATAAAAATGAACCACCAGAGCACTGTGGAGCCATCCCCAGCTGAATTGTTGCAGTATCCAGGCTCCTTCCAGGCTTCTTCTCACACCCACGGAGGGAGTGATGCTGATAAGCTCTCACAAAACTACTCTTCCTGGCTGTTTTTAACCCATTTTAACCTTAAAGCCTAATCCTCCCTTCTCCTACATTCCCCTTCAGCAGCCATTTCATTTATTTTTGTTAAAAAAATTTAGAAACACCACCTGAAAATTGTTACCCACACAAAAATAAAAAGCCAGATAATGTCCTGCTGTTCACACTTTGGTGTGCTAATTCCCTGAGTTACATAGCTGGTATAATCAGATTGAAATGTTCAAAAGTGGATCATAGTAAGACCAGTGATGAATGGTGGATTAAGCACTCATTATCATAAAAACAGATGAATAGAAGTGAAAATGGAAAATAAATTGTACTGAGTTTAAGCAGTAAAAACTCTTCCAAAGGATTAGCTGAACACTATTAACAATGATGTCAGGGAAAGCACTTGATTGTGGATACTGAGTAATAGCTCTGTAATTATGTTCTTCTTAGCTTTTTTTTTATTAGTATTTACCTTCACTTAAACAATCCTGAAGACTCTGTTGTGGCTAGTGCTGTTCATTCCTAGAGATAGATGAGCTTCCTCCAACATATGAAACCAAACCTCAGGGAAGCAGATCTTCTAAGACCACAACCACCTTCTGTCTTTCAGGGAACTGAACTTAAATCAATGGCCACATTTCATAGCTGGGCCCCAGCAATAAATTTTTGAGATGTACAAAATGAGAAAAACAGAAAAGAAAAATAGAAAAGCCAATTTTTTTATTCAGGCTACATGTTGGAACATCAATAGGTGAAAATGAAGTAGAAAAATTCAAAGCTGATGTTGATAATTTCAGGGGAGTTCAGTAAAATGATGATAAAAGGCATGATGTTTTTAAAGTCCATTTACATTAAGATTTCTGGCAGATTTTGAAATGCACCTTCCCCACTGCTCTAATCACAGAATACTGTGGAATAAATCTGTGTGACAAAAAGAAATAAACCTCTGGCTGGCCCAACTCAGCAAGACAACAATAATTCAGCAAAGGAAAAACAACATTTCAGCACTCAACAACACATAATTAATTTCAGATCTGTCCCTTCCAATCACAGATTATAGACAACCACTAGAAAACAGACTCTAAAGAAGATCCTTGCCCTGGCTGGGGAGGGTGAGAGGATCCAGGGTAGCAGCTTTCTGCCGTCTCCCATTTCAATCTTCCTTTTGCAGATCTCTTGGCAAAGTTGAGCTGCAAGTTCAGCTCAACTTGTGTTTATGTGCTTTGAACTATTAAACATCTTCAATAAACCCGGTGGCTGGGAGCTCATCATTTTACGTACTGAGAGCTCCATTAGTGATGGCTGTAAGTGACACTTTACATTACCCAGTTGCTTGAAGGCATAGTTTTTGCCAGGGGATTCTTATTTGGAGAAGAGTGCACTGAGAGGCATTAATTACATTTCTCTCTTGGTTTTACATACACTGATTTATTTCCATTAGATTTTTAAACTCAGAGGCAAATCTTGCTTTCTTGGACATATAGATTTTTGCTATATTTATGCATGGCAGGGCAGAATTATTAGCCCAGTTTTAATGCCTGCTCCTACATAAAGCAAGCTTCTGATTTTATGAGTAGTAGAAATAACATCAAGACTATGTAGTAGAAATAACATCAAGATTATTCCCATGCCTGGGTAGCAAACGTGATTTATCATGTTAGACTGTAAATCCCTCTAAGAGCTGGATTTTGGTTACCTCTTGAAAAGCTTTCTTCATTGCCTGCAGTGGTGATGTAACAAGACAAGGCATCCCAAGGTATCCTCAACACATGATGTCCTTCTTCTGCTGAAGGTCACTCACTCTCTCCCAGCTCACTCTCAAGGAGTTTATTTTGGAATACATGACTGTAAGAGACTTTTTTGTCTGAGTGAAGACAGGCTTTACAAACCACTGCAGTTTAATAGTGTTTGATTTGATATAAAACATGCAAATGACATCCTGCTTTGAAAAGAATGACATGTGTGTGATTTAATCTCTCTAGCACTTTCCAAATTTAGCTTGGGATACATCTAACATTCATTTATCCAGAGTCTAGAATTGAGAACTCATTTGGTAGATGAGTTTCTAGCCTTTTAGATATTTGTACTAGTTTGAAAACAAACCAGTGGGAGGCACCAAGTCAGAATAACAATTTAATGGGGAAATTAAATAAAAGGAAAATCTAAAAGAAAACACTGGTTCAAACTGACAGATTCAAGATACAACTTGACACCCTGTTAGTCAGGGTGGTGGTAGCAGTCTGGTAGAATTGTGGCTGCAGTCCTCTGAAGTGGTGATCCTGTAGAAAATGGGTCTGCTCTTCCTCAGGTCCAGTGGTGGCTGTGTAGCTCCTGTCCTCTGGAAATCCAGTGGAAGGGTTGTCTCTGGTGTTCAGCATCTCAGATTATATCCACGATGGGATGCTTGGTTCCTCCCTCTGGGTGGAGCATCTCACAATGGGGTAATGAGTCATGAGGCCAAGTGTTGATTAGGCTCATTAACAGAAGATAGTCCGGAGGGAGTTATCTCTGAGTCATGCGGCAGGACAATGATGGGCCATTAACAGCAAGATAGTCTGGGGGGAGGAGGCAAGGAAACACTGCCCCACCTGATTTCAACAGCTCATGAGGATAGTAATAGAATACACTGCAACCCAAGACAATATTCTACTTTTTTATTATTTTATTTGAAATTATAAATTATCATGGCATTTTGTGGGTTTATACTTCCGTATTACTCCCTTTGATTCAGTAAATAGCAATTGACTCCAGCAGATCTATAAGCTAAGTCCCAGGTGAGGATTTGCCATGCCTTAATCATCCCAAGCAATGCTGAGCTGAGTGCTTCTCAAAGACCTCCAGTGGTGGAAACTGTACATCTCCCAAACAGCTCCACAGCTCTTCCCAAAAGACTTCTTCTTAACTTCAGTGTCATTCCAACCTGAACCTCCCTTTCTTTGAAGAATTAAGCTCACTACTTCTTGTCCAGTTCCTAGGCCACAGCAAAATTAATCTTCTTTGTTTTCAGTAAATTGAAGACTCAGGTCACATTTTCTAGTCCTCTCCTTCTGGAGTTCATTTTTCAGAGTCTCTATTACTGCTCAGCATTTTCTTCAAATGTCTCACTGATATGTGTCTATAACACTCAGCTGAGATCTCACCACTGCTGGCTATAACGTTCAGTCTCTCCCAAATCACCTGTACATGCATCTCCCAGCCACACACATGAGTTAAGAATAGCTCAGTACACCAAGGGTCATGAAGATCTCAGAAAAAGATAATGCTTAAAATTAGGTTTTCCTACTTTTTTTTTTTAATACCTGGAAAAACTTTCCCTCTAGAATGCTACAAATTAGTTTCAATAACATGCAATCTATACACCCCTACAAAAAAAAATCAATATATTCAAATTTTCTGTTACAAATTTGCAATCAGTTTCTTTACTAGCTTGGTTTGTAAACATGGGGAAAAACAGTGTCTTTCCTTTTGAGGAAAGACGTCTAGAGACCCCATCCTCTAGCAAAGTCTTTACCTCCCATGTCAGTCTGTGTAGGACAAGCATTTCTGCTTCAGCCACAAAACAGACACACAGCTTTTCTATTCCCACTCCCTCCCACTCTGCCAGAATTATAACACAGACCAGGATCTCTACTGGGATCTAGGCTGTCTTTTTCATTTAGGGTTACACAGGAGACTGCTAATCTCAATGTTTTGCTACCATAATTAGATTAGTCAGAAACATGAAATGAAGTTATACTTCTAGTGGACCAAATTAAGCTTGGCAATAAATTCAGTCCTGTAACTATCATAGAATCATAGAATGGTTTGGGCTGGAAGGGACTCAAAAGATCATCTAATTCCATGGGCAGGAGCACGTTCCACTAGAGCAGGTGGCTCAAAGCCCCATCTGACCTGGCCTTGAACACTTCCAGGTATGAGGTGTCCACAACTTCTCTGGGCAACCTGTGCCAGTGTCTCACCCTCTGAATAAAGAACTTCTTCCTTACATCTGATCAAAATCTATTCTTTTTAGCTTGAAAGTATTTCCCCTTGTCCTATCACTGTCTGACATGCAGAAAGTGTCTTGATGTAGAGCTGAAAGCCCCTCGCCAGCAGATTTGACAATCCTGTGATACCTTTGTATTCCTGTGTTCTGCTGGTTAGTGGTTTCTAAAGCTTACATTTAAACCTCCAGCCTCCATAGCTGCAAAACAGATGAAAAGAATCCTTGACTCAGTCTTTGAAGACCTCCAGTGATTGTTTAACTGTTCCAGGCTGATCACCTGCTTTGCTGGTAGGTTACAGTGCATTGCCACTGGGTGCAGTTTAGGGTGAAGTTTTACAAACCCACTGTCATGGGTTAGCATAGCTACGGAAGTGATTCTCTTGCAAAGAGGTGCTTACAGCTTCCTCTATGACCTAACAGAACCTATCAACTGGCTAGTTTGAATATTGGCAACCTTTTAAGCCACTTAAAGAGCTTGACACGCCTCTGTGAACCACATTTAAGAACAAACAGAGGCTGGGAAAGCTCTCTTGCCTTCCAGCTTTCAGACATGTAGTGGGGTGGGGGCAGCCTGCAGGCGTCCCAATGGGGCTGGGCCGGGCCCTGTTCCATCTACGGCCCACCCCAGCCCTGCTCTGTGCAGGCAGCCCCCGCAGCCCTGCTCCATGCAGGCAGGCCTCCAGTGCAGCCAAAGATTCAGCTGAAGCTGCACCGCTGCCCGGCAAAGTTCATGTGACCAATGGCGATAAGCGAACTCCAGCTGCGGGGCCCGGGTGAGATTAATCCTTTTAGTGCTGTAAGTTTCCTCCAGAACAGATGAAGCCTGCAGACATTAATCCTCTTCCGAGTTCTGAGGAAGAGGGAAGGTGAAGAAAACACCATAGAGACACCAAAGTCAGTGAAGAAGGAAGAGCTGAAACCCTGAGGGAGATGAAAGAGGAGATGCTTAGAAGCTGAAATTCTGTTGTAAAGCTATGGTGATGGACTATGATACATCAGAGTACCTGTTGTAATTTCATGAAAGCATGGGGGGATGGAGTATTCAAACTGTAATTGTGAGCAGAAATAAGCAAATGACAGTAGCTGTAATTTGATGAGGCCTCTTTGCTCCCAGGGGAGGAGAAGGGCCTCTATTCCTAGAGATGAAGATGATGAGGACCATGAGGACCCTTTTGCTCCCAGGGAAGGGGGGAGAGCCTCCATTCCTAGAGATGAAAATGTTCCCAGAGATGGGTGAAGAGAACTTTTGTTTCTGGACAGCTCAACCTTAAAATGGTACCCCAGTAGCTCAAGATTGGACCCTCGAAAGCAGTTGTGGGGAAAGCTGTAAGTTGGGGGAAGGGACTCTCACATACGAGCAGAGAACCAACCCGGCCGGCTGGCTCGCTGTGACATTGAAACCATGAGAGAACTTCTTGTGGAGATGTCTCCATAGCATGAGCAAGAGAGACTCCTCTCCCTAAGTGAACTGAACAAGGTTATTATAGAAGTGGTAAACTGACTGAACATCTCAAGGGTTGTCTTTTTACATTGTCAGTGGGAGAAGGGAGGAAGGTGGGGGGAGGAGAAGTGTTCTGAAGGTTTGGTCTGATTTTTTTTTCCTTTCTTTTAGGTCTGTTAATAAACTTCTTTATATTCTCTTAAGCTTTGTGCCTGCTTTGCTTTCTCCTAATTCTTATCTCACAGAAGGTAAATAAGTAATGAGTATTTTGAACCAAACCACTACACTCTAATTGGTGTTTCTGCCCGGTGTCAAACCGGGGACCTGCTACACCCACCTTGGTGAGGAGAGAAATGCACAAATGCAATTTGGGAAGAATTTGAAATAAACTGAGAGTAATCAAAAGGGTAAATCAGACCACAAAGAAAGTAAGAGGCAGTATAACATATTTGACAAGCAGAAATATCACAGCTAATAAGGTGCAGCAAAGCACAGGAAGTTATGTTTGATTTTGAGTCATTTATAAGAAGCCCTTCAATTGCCTGTCACCATATTAGCATATTTAAATAGTTCTAATCTGGTTTCATCACTGTGATTAAAATTGCTGACAAGGGTGGATAATAATGATGAACAGAATCAAACAGCAAGGAGTGAGATTGTAAATGGGTTTATAGAGGCATTAGGACCAGCAGCACACCTAATACAAGAGCAAAACCAGAACCCAAGGGGAAAACTCAGTAGGCAAAATTACAAGTGACCATGTTTCAAAATTTTCTTTCCTTTTCCCATTTTAGTTCACTCTTTGAATTAGATCACAGATGACGTGGGTGTCAAAGGGGGTAGAAGATACATGCATCATTCAAAAGGCACAGCTTAGGAGGCATTAGTTCTCAAGTAGTTTGCTCAGAGGCAGAACTCTGATACATCCTGTACTGTCAGATCTGCTGATGGGCAGAATTTGTTGGCACATCACTGGTCCCATCAAAAATAACTGAAGAGGATGACAAATGCTCAGAAACATCACGAGCCTGAAAACTCACGGGACCTTTCTGAAATTATCTTTTGCTTTAAGCATTCTGATTTAAGTATTTATCTTAACTTGGAATCTAGGAGAGCATTTTATTTGATAACTGAGAAACATTACAAGTAAGGCTTCAAGGAAAAGCATTGATGGCTCTTGAAGAAATTGAAAGACCTGGAATGTACCTCCTTTCTGCGTGCCCCAAAGCAATTCAAGCAAGGACTAATTTCAATCCTTGAGAAAAGCAGTAGTAGGAAAATAATTTCCACATTAAGAAACAATTGATGTGATTTTGAAGAACATTCACAGTGTTGAGGAAGTTCCTCTGTATTCCCCAATGCCTGCAAAAGTCTATTTTGAGCCACTGGGTTTCTGCAATCCCTCCTCACCGGAGTTTGGAGATGGAGCAGCTGCTGTTGCTGCAATGCAGGAACAGCACTGTGGCTTTCCTGAAGGACTCCTTCCCTTCCCTTCAGGTACCACAGCCTTGGGCACTGCACACTCAGAGTGAGATGACAGCTGTCTCAGACTCTTCTCCACACACCCATCTCCATTTTTTAATCATTTAAGCACCCCAGAGCATTTCAGATCTCCACACACAAAGAGGATTTGCATCTTTAGGCCTCCAAAATAATGTTAAAAACCTGCTCTCTTCTAATATGCCAATACATGGACAGTGTGTTGTGGTATATATGGGAATTAACCCCAAGTACTAAATTTCAGGCTACCATCCAGGAGATCATTCCTTCTCTCCTTTGTAGGGACTACAAGTCTCCAGAGGGCTGACAAAATCAGCATCTCTCTCTTTGTTCCTACCAAGAGGGGTTATGGGGCAATCTCCCCATGCTTGGATGCTGCCTCAGGGTTCATTTCCTTACCCCCAGGGGCCATCATTAGGAGTTGGGAGCATATGGACCCCACCTAGCATCTGCCTCTGTCCTCCCCTATAGGATGTGGCCCTGGCTGTTTTTGTAGAAGTAGCTAAACTGCAGGAAAGCCTGTAAAAGCTCAGCAGGAGGGTAAAACAAGCAGAGAGAAACCAACTGGTGTGTAATCAGAGACAGAAGAAGTACATACAAAATAGATCTCTCTCATTCCTACAGATCCATCTCCATTTGTATCTTTTACACCTAAGCTTTTTCCATCGAAAATGACAGAAGGCAATATGCCACCGAGAACAGAGATGACAATTGCAAATGGTAGGTGTTTTCACTAGAAATTGCCAACACAAATTTTGATGTCTTTCTCCCATGGAGGCCTGCAGGGAAAAAAAACGATGCCTTGGAGGTTTTTTGAAAAGCTGGAATATTGCAATAAAATATAATGCAGTACAAGGCTATATAAAATTTATGGGGCACCTTTTATGAGAACATCCCAAGGGGCTTCATATAAGAGCTATAAAGCAGTAAAACATATCAGGGCACAGATTTAATTTTTAAAATGGCAGCATATATATTAATGATTTACCATCGTTACTCCTTGTTGGAGGTCTAAGAACACCAATAAAATGGTTCTATCAAAAGTTAATTTAGGTGAGAGGTTTTTAATGCCTGAATATGGTTCACATTTTAGTAAGTTCAATTGATTGATAAAAACAACACCAAAACAAAAACAAATATGCTGTGTTTTATTCAGGAGGGGTTTCTGAATTATTAGTCACTGGAATTTTGTCCCTATTCCCTAAGGTTGCCCAGGTCCACACCTCCCAAACTTGGAAAAGGACAACTGAGAGGAAATTAGCTCAGCAGACTATTCTGAGACATTCACCCTTGTACTGTCCCACCTGTCAAAATGCTTCTACCAAGGACAGGATGTAAAGAAGAAGGACGATCCTGGCAAGAAACAGCAAGTAAGGAAAGGAAAGGAATCTACACTGTCAACAGCATTAGAAATGTCTTGGCTTCCTTTCATACCTCTCCTCTGGCATTCCTATAACCGAATTCCATGTCTCATCACCTCCTGGACCACCTTACACATTAAAAGTTGACAAAAGCTGTTCAGTCCAGAGCTTTCCCTGAACTCCCATGGGTTAACAACTATGGACTCTGATTTCTGCTCAATCTAAGTTTAATTTCTTTCTAACGAGAACTGGAACCAGATTGAACTGCAGCTCTGCAAATGAGTTGTTTGAAGAAAGATAAGCCAAGCACGGTGTAACATGCAATTAATATGCTGAATAAGTTATGAACTTACCACAGGGAATAAAAAGTAAAAAAATGGTGTCTGTTTTTCAGCTCTTTAATAATGGAAAAGAGGTCAAAGCTGGAAAAAAAAAAATCAAAATCATAGACCAAAGTGGGAACATCAAGTCAGATGGGGCAGTAACAATTAATGCATTAGAGGTTGTGAAAGCTCAGAAGCTGTATTTTTCTGCTGCTCTACACTTAAGTTTAACACTAAAGTGACCACCAGCCCACATATTTCAAAGAACATCAGGGGAATCTATATACATGCAGGGTCTTTAAATATCAAAAAGCAGCCTAGGCAGTCTGCTGGACTCATTCTGTGTGAAGTCTGTGTGTGGGAGGTTGGGTTGAAGAAGTCAGAGGTCTTGTTTTGTTCTAAACACCAAGGTCCTTCATCCCACACTGGAAATGAGCTGAAGGACCAGCAAAAGAGAGTGTTTGAGAAACACAACCTGTATCCTTCAGGCAGCAGTTTAGGGACAAGGAAAGTCTTTTGCCATGAACAAAGACAACATTAATGTGACGTGCATCTTCTGGTATTGAAGACCAACCCAAAACACAAACCCACACCCTTGAATTTGACCTGCTCTTTGATAGTGTTATCAGAGAAAACTGGGCTACAAAGACACCTTCAGCAGAACATCTGTTGAAACTGCTGCAGGTTTGGCTGGAGGATATGAGTGACAGCATTCCCACCTGGACACCTCCAGTGCACAGGCTGTGGGTGAGCATAAACATAGCACAACAGCCAGGCACACTGGTGTGGAGAAGACCTCTTATAGCCCTAACTCCTGGTACATGGGAGGCAGAACCATGAGCAGAATGGGTTTTTATCCTCAGGAGAGTAATTCACAGTGATCTTCTGACCCTGCTCCTGTACTTCTGACCACCACTGCACTGTCTTCAGAAAGAGGACATAGAGACACACACATATCCTTTGTCTGCAGCATCCACAGAGTGAAAATACATTTGTCCTCTTGTCTGTAAACCATTGTAACAGTGAAATGAGCATCTGGATTCCTCACCTTTCCCTCCAAACCCCCCGTAAGAAAGCACTGGATGAAGCCTGCACTTGTGCAAAGGCAGATCAGGGATAGTTCTACAGTAAAGTAGACAAACAATCCAGACAGGCATCCCCTGAACCATCTTAGTATCAGTCCTTGTCTCCGGATGAAGCTGAAGAACCTCACATCCTTCACAAAAGTCAAAAAAAATCTTCTGATCCCCAAAACTTTCTGGATATTTGCTAACAGGGAGGCAAGTTCAATCCCCAAGGACACTGAAGTCCCTGTATGGAGGGATTGGGATCCCCACAAGGGCTGAGTGCTCTGTATTGACAAAGGGCATACATTGGTCAAGCCAGCAGAAGCAAACCTAGCCCATAATAGGGCTTGTCAGGCAGGATATCACCCAGCAGGCTTAATAGCTCTGACTGATCTAAAAAGCTGTAAACTAACAAAATCTGTATGTTTTACAAAATTGGGTAAGTAATCAAAGCCCTGCAGTATGAAATGATAAGCCCAAAGATACAGCATAGGAGAAAGCTCCTTATTGCTTAATCCTCAGCTCTCAAGCAAGCCAAGCATAAAATCCTTTAATCAAATCTAATAACCTGGGATAATCTTCAAAATAATGACTGCAAGGAATAACACATTCCTGCGTTCATTAATGCCTGAGATTTTCAAAAAAATGGATTTTCATTAGCAGCAGTGCTAAAGGTATTCTCACGTGTTGCATTATGCATAACTTCCCACAAGTTAAAAAAAAAAAAGAGTATTTAAAAACTCCATTGATTACGCATTCTGACAGTATTAAAACCAGATCCCTCAACACAGTACAGCTATTTCCTATGTACAGGAACAAATGACATGAAAGTGTAACCATATCAAACACTGAAACATGATGCTCTCTGTCCTGAAAAAATTGTCCTAGATATCAGAATTATTCATGGCTCATGAGAACAGATTTATTAAGAAGAAAAGTCTTACACTTGTCCTTGATTCCTTAGAGGCTTTTTTAGCTGCCAAACAGTCTTAGAGGGCTTTGGGTTCATATGTATCAATCAACCCACAGCATCATTTATTTCTAGGAAATTCTATCTACAACTATTTTCTAAAACTCAGAGTACACAAGGCTGAAATATATTGTCTTATGGAAAGTTTTAATGCAATTAAACACAACAAACTCTGTCAATACAAACCATCTCGGAGTCTAACAAGAGTCATTTATGCCTCCTCTGCAACTGATGGATGACAAATGATAGACAAGTCCTAACTCCTTGCCAATTTTTCTATTCAGCACTTATATTTTGCCTTTCTATGATGTTCTTTCAGATTTATTCCATTCTGAAGTGTGACAAACAATGAAAAAAAAAAAAAGATACCCAGAAGCTGGTAAAATTTATTCCTTTCATAATGTGAACAGATTTGCCTGTATTACAAACAAATGATTACAAAGATGTTTATTTTTCTGCTCACTCGTCAATTGTGAAGTGATAATGTAGTATTTACACATCATACAGAAATAAAGTTTTCAATCAAAGGTTTCTATATGAATTTCACTCTCAGTCTGTATAAAGTGAGAAATCAGCTGTGCCATGGGATATTATCCCTCCCTTTGGTGACTAGATGTCTGAAAGTAAAGATAGAGCAACAACAAGGGATTACTGCCAGCAGTATTCCTGTTCATCCCCATGTCATTCTGCTCACAAGCCAGTATGACATTAGTAGGGAGAAGGGTCACTGCCTCCCAACAGTAATGCAACTAAAACCTCATTCACTCACTACTGAATGCAGGTTTCGGTGGGTCGATGCCGCGTTCGTCCCTGCTGGGTCCCTCGTGGGCCGCTCAGGCAGCGCTCTCCCAGTGCCTACGCGTGCACACGATCTCTCCTTCGCAGGTGGTTGTCGAGGAATGGTTGGAGGATCAGAGACACGGGTCCCTGGAAGAGCTGTACAAGCAAACACCTTTTTAGCTTGACATAAGCAGGCCTCTTGCTAACTGCAGAAATCAGCAGGCCTTTGCAAGCCTTTTGCTAAAGCTGCAAACAAAAGGAAATCATGAGAACAGAAATCATGAGAATAAAGAAGGAGAGCAAGGACACAGACATAGTGTTCTTGACAATCCTGTTATAGATAAAAAGCAGGACGTGCTGACAAGATGTACTGATCATGAGAAATGAGGAAGAACCCTGATTTCCCGAATCGCAACATGTAGCTTTTTACCCAGCGTCAATAGAGAAGTGACAAGTATGCATATTTGAGTATATAAAAGCAGAGCTTAGATTTCAATAAACTGAAGCTTGCATTATCAATCACACTGATTGTCTGCATGTCTTCCCTCGCCAGAGTCAACGTCAGTGGTTGCGAACAGCCACTCACACCCACAGTCTGTGCAGGAACTGGAGACAGAGAGGCGAGAGGGGTTCTCTGCATGCAATTCTGAGGCTTTAATGGCAACACACCCAAAGGGTGGCAGGGGAAAGAAGAACCCAAAACCGAAAGCTTGCGCCAGTTTTATCCCGAAAACTCCCAAAGGAGGGCATCCAAAACCAATAGCCTGAGGGCTCGGGGGCAGAGGCAAGGTTGAATGGCATAACAGGGGCCAATGGGAAAAGGGATGGGAGTGGGGAGAGGGCCAGTGACCAGGAGAATCTAGACAAAGGGAGAACTTTCTAGCACAGTGTTGTAGGGAGGGATCACTTTTAGGGTAACTTGGGGGGTGTAAAATGGACTTAGCCACTGCAACAACTCACAGCACAGAAAATAAGGCTGGAAGATATCCAAGAGGACATTACCTGGTCCACCCATCTCCCTGCCCAAGGCATTCCTGATGAACATTTGTCAACTAAGTCAGCCCCAATGACAGAGTTTCCACAGCCCAACTTGAAACTTCCTTGCTGAAGGTCAAATCTTGTCCTTTATCCATTTTCAAAATGCACTTAGAGAAGATACTCTCCTTTTTTCTTTAACAAGAGAAAATAGGAGGGAAAATAAGTAACAAGTAATATGAAAATTAAATAAGGAAGATAGCATGTTCTTATCAGCATTCTTTTTTCATCTTGAACAAGCCCAATTCTTTCAATATTTCTTTTTAGGTCATGTTTCAAACTGTTCTCAGCTAGAGAATAGATCATCTCTGTCTTGAAGGACAGCACTAAAAATGGCACAATTCTCTCTCTAAGGCCATCCTTTTGCTGCACAGGAATAATTACCTCACATGGCAGCCTGTGCTGCTGTTCACACATTCCCTGTGACACTAACTACTTTGAAAAGCTTGCAATCATTCATCTCTGTCTAGTTTGCAGTTCTCTGTAGCCTCTTCACCCATCTCAGAATGTCCAGAGAGTTTTTGTCTCATCCTATACTCACATACTTTATTATTCCTACATAAGTGTAATCCTTCCCTATTAAATAATATTCTCATTTTTCTGGTCATACTTCTATTCTGTCAGGATCATTTTTAATTATGGTCTGTATCGTTCTGATGGGGATTCTCATCTCAGGATCCTCTGCATTGTACAGGTCACTAACAAAAACACTGGTCGCAGCCAAACCCTGAGGAAACTTTGAAGGACTTCACTGACAATATCCTTCATTTCAAGGTGAAATGCTGATGTGTTATATTGTTCTGAGAGAACTAATCAGTCTACAGTCATTTCCTCTAGACCACACTTCCCTAGTACCCATCCACATTCTACACCCACTGAGTACCTCACTCATCTCCAAGTACTCTCATGGGAAAAAGGATAATAAGGGCTTTTTAGCAGCTAAGGGCTGCTAAAATTCCTTTGACAGAAAAACTTTACATGATCAATTTGAGAACTCCCTCTGCTGTTTCGCTCTCCTGCTCTGGCTGTCATTTCACTCTGTTGTGCACAGGCATTAATAGTGCTGTCTACCTGATAGCAAGTGAAGATCAGCACAGAGTAAAGCATTCATCATTTTAGGCTTCTCCAAATCTTCTGTCTATTAAGTGTCAACATTTGGACTTCTCCTAAGTAATGTGCCTTGCTATTTCATCTCACTTTATGTCTTAACCTTTTTGATTAGGTTACTGAGAGCTCTTGCAATGCCTTTATTCTCCTCCTTAGTAACCTCACCTAGTTTCTTGTCTCTGTATCCTTTCCTCCTGTGTTTGAAGTCAATGAAAGGCTCATAATTTAACCAAGTTGATCTCTTACTGACGTCTTATCTCTCCTCCTCAAGGAGAGAGCCTTATTAATATTCTTCTTTAAGAAACTGCCAGCTTTCTTAAATTCCCTGTTCCATCACGCTTGCCTCCCAGGCAACACCTACCAATTTTGTGAGTATTGAAGCCTTCCTACTTGAAATCCATTGTTACTGTTTTGCTACTTATGTTCCTTCAAGTCCTGTGAATCATAAATGTATAATTTCATGATCATTCTCAGGTAACATGATCTTTGTCTAAATATTGTCAGTTTCTTCCTATCGGTCAGTATTTAATCAAAGTTCACCCTATTCTACTTACCTTAATTATCTTTACCAAAGTCCATCAGAAACACATTCAAAGCACTTGCTGAACAGGCTCCCTCTGAAATACATTTTATTTGCAACAGATATGCGGGTAACTGAGAACCTGCATTAAGATTTACAGCTCCTTCTGCTTGTTCATCATCCTTCTTGCATTACAGCGAGTGCTCTCCACTCCTATGACTTTATGAAGAACAACCCAGCCTGATTTTTATGTCCACCTAAGTCACCATTTTTTATGCTACTTCTGGGAGTGATTAATTCTAAGTCAAAGAGCCTCACTGGTCTCCATTTTCACTCATCGCCTTGTCAAACATCATTCTTAGGTGAGGAAAAAAAAGACCTCCAAGTGTGTAGCCACGCATTTACTTCCAAGATGTGTGTTGACACTCCCTGTACACTGATCCCAGACTGAACAGGCTGAAAATAACACCAGCTGTGATCTTGTTTCTCTCATCCTTGCCTCTCCCCAGCAACGTTATGACCACTTTGAGCTGCAGTACTGAAATGTTCACTGAAGAAGATAAGACCCCACAAGACAGGAAACCTGAACAGGTCAGTGAAATAGAAAGCTGTGTGTACACGGCTGACCATAGCAGATCAATTGACTTCAACAGTTCAGTCAAAGGAGTTTAGCTGCTGGAAAGAGACGGGATAATCCAGCAATTGTACCATGAAAAGGCAGAAGACAGGAAAATGGAAGAGGGGAAAAGAGATTCACAGAGAGTGATGCTCAGAGAATCACTGGCTTTGGAGATTTTCAAACTGGACAGAACAAGGCCCAGGTCCCTGAAGACTCAAAGTCTGTTCTACTGAAGTCTGGGGCTGTGATTCTGCTTTTTGCCCTCCTTTCATAATCCTGACTTTTACCTTCATGCAGTCAGTGTCATCAAGGTTTCTGCCAAACTCCACATGCCCCAGCACTGTAAGCATGAGGTTCAGCAGTGTCTCCCCACTCATCAGCTTCTCAGCCACCTGTGTCAAGAAGCTCTTATCAGTGCTGTCATCAGAAACCTGTTGCATTGCCTGTGCCCTGGCCCTGCTGGGCCTTTCCAGCACGTATCAGGGTGGCTTAAGTCCACTCTGAGGTCCAGGGCTTGTGAACATGAGGGTTCTGCCTGTTGTTTGAAGAAAGTCTTATATGCTCTTTTTTTCCCTCATCCTAAATACTGTGTATTTTGTGAACATTAATACAAAAACTCAGCAAAGATGGAAATGCATTTACAAATCCACAGCAAGTCTAGAGCACTGTGCATTACTTATTAAAAAACTGCAACGAGGAAGAGACAAAATGAAGAGGGAAATTTAAGGACCACTTCCTCTGAAGATGGGGTCATAAAAGACTTTCTTATTAAAAACCAGACAGGTTATAACTATTAAAAAGCAAGTCTGTGAGCTCTAGGGATGGATTTCACACCACTGTAGTCAAGATAGATACAGATGTGCATATATCAAACAGTAAAAGAAATAGCTACACAGAATCCTGGAGAAAGGCCAAGAAGTTATATTGATAACAATCTGTAAGCAAAATTGGGAAGCAACTGCAACAGAGGTGAATTTTGCAAATGGTGGAAAGCAGGAAGCAATGGCAGTAACACAGCAATCAGCACAACTACAGGAAAATAAAGACTACAGAAAAAAAGTTCAGGCAACTGCACAGACAATGGACAAAAAGGCTGATGTGCAAAACTTATGTTCCAGTGCAAAACTTATGTTCCAGTGCACCTAAAAGTCAGTGAAATGTGTGTTTTAAATACAGTGTGGAATTTTTAATCATTGTTTTTGAGAGATCTTATTAATTAAATAGTATTCCAGTAAAACACACAACACATACAAGATGGACACAGAGGAGCAAGTGTAGCTAAATACAATGACTGAATTAAACACAGTGGGAACCATTAAATTTCTATTACCAGAGTATCCTATACAGAGCCCAGAATATAAATATGACCAAACAACATATGCCAGTAAAATCACAGGAGTTCAGAAAAGACATGGAGCATGTGGCATCTGCCATACAAAAGCAGGATATAACATTTAGAGAAGAACCCAATTAATGGATCTGATTTCTCCTTGGTTACCAGTAAAGCAAGAGAAAAGGTAATGTTACATCAGAATTACAGAATTCTTTTTCAAACCTCCTAGAGAACCTACTGAATCTTCCTCATATAGGAGTTTTTGAAGGCAGGCTAGAGAAGTGTCACATGTGGATAGCCTGGCTGTACCTACACAACACCATCAGATGGAGGAGGCCTTCTTGTACATTTCCCCTGCATTTTCTATTGCAGTAGGAACCATTTTCTTCACCTTGGAAGGATTCTGGGCCATTATCTTGGCTTGCACAATTTTTTGGTTTTGATCTGCAGCTGGTCAAAATTATGCAGAAGTGTCAAGTTTAGTGACATGAGAAGTTGAGCATTCTCCTTTCTTCAGGACAATACCATGGGATGCAGCAAAGGATCCAAAATGACACTTTTGTACCTTCTGTGCCATGACAGAGGAAGCTGGTAGAGCAGGATGCTAAATCTATGAGCAGAGCTGAAACCCTTACATCTATTTCCACCTCACGACTGTAAAGCAGAATTTAAATATTGCACAGGAATGTGTATAGAGATTTCACTGGACAGCAAGCCAGACACAGGTCATCTAAAAATGCGAAAGGGCATGCTGATGGCCTGGGGATATGAGCTGCAGCAAACACTAGGAATGACTGAAGCAAAGGATCTTAAGCCATAAAAGACCAGCTGTTAGTTTCAAGCAAGAGCCATATTACTCTAAAGTGCAAAAAAACCTTGCCCCATGACCTCATTTTCAAGTAATACTGCATGTGCCAAGACTCTTATATAAAATGGTTCAAAAGTCAGAAGGGAAATGTAAGGCCCCTGCAAAGCTCACAGAACTTGTGCTAGATTAGCAAACTGCCATGGATGCTACAGCACAAGAGGAGCCCAAGAAAGAAAACCCAAGAAAGAAAACATCAACCTGTCGAAAGAAATCAAACTCTCCTTACAGAAGCAGCAGGGAGGGCTGGGAGCAGAACTGCTGCAGAATCACAGAGCAGGCTGTTTATTAGCCTCTTACACACCCACAGGTTTGGGAGCTACTTGGAGATGTGTTCACAAAGTGAAATAGATGGTGCATTTGCTATATTGACCCAAGCAAGTATCTATGAATAACATTTTCAAGCTTCCCCTGGAGTTGCAGTTTCAAAGCAGAAACTAATCAATGAGCACTGGCTGTAAGACCCAAAAGAGAAAGTAACAGATACCACCAAAGAGGATTTTGCAAATATGGAAGTACTTAATCACAACTAAGGTTCAGCTTGGGTCCCATTAGTAATACCACAAACACTTTCAAGAGCAGCTAATGATCTGAAACAAGCAGTAAACCTGCATGCAAACATGATAAAGAGCTTTGCATTGAATCTGCAAGTCTGCAGATGAACTAGAAACAGATCACTGAAGAAGAAACATTGCAAATAGAAGAGAATCAGTCTGTGTGCATGTTTCTACTATCAAAATTCTAACACTTATGTCTGGGATGCGTTTCAGGGCTGAACAAACCAACTTCTACACTGGTGGAAAGAAAAATGTCAGAATGAATACCAGAATCAGAAAATCCCAATAAAATAGTTCTCATTTGGCCACAGATAAACGGAGGCATTAAAGAAACACTAAAGTACCAAAAGAACAGGGATGCTGAACACAAATATTATTTATTTTCAAATAAATGAAGGTAATTGATTTCACAGTTTAAAATAGCAAGAATTGGGTGAAATGGACACTCCTAAACCGAGCTATTATATTCCAGAAAGAGTAATTTCAATCACAGTCACTAAGGAGAGATGAAGACAAGACTTTTAAAGGAATCAAGCTCTTGAGAGAAGCCTTTTGACAGAGGAAGCGAGAGGTGGAGGCACCTGATAATCCCTGTATTGACAGCTCAGCAGAGTGTTGCCCCAGAGGGCTGCAAAACAGTGGATTGTGCCCCCTCCTAAGACACTGAGATACATTATTGCTTCCTGAAAGCAAACTAAAGGGCTCTACCAGTTATTGGATTAATCCAATAATGATAGTTTACTTAGAAAATACACAAAGGGATCAAAAGCCAGACCAGTAAAGAGAGATTTCTGGGAACTGAAGCCTCCTTTTGCTGTGATTTCTGTATCATGTATTGTGTTCTCTGCAAGATTTCATGTTCAAGTAAAGCAAACCCACACAGAGTCTGGCTAGAAGATGGTATTTGTGAACAAGTATTTTATGTCCCACATGGGTAGATTCAGACTAGATATAAGAAAGAAGTTTTTTGAATTTGATTTCTTACAATAATTTTCAGTGAAACACTGGAACAGGCTGTCCAGAGATGTGGTATATAATCCCTGGAAACATTTGAGGCCAGGTTGCATGGGGTTCTGAGCAATCTAATGTAGTTCAAGATGTCCCTGATTATTGCAGAGAGGACCTTTGAATGTTCCTTCCAAACCAAACCATTCTATGATTCTATAATCCTTACAAAATGTCCTTCCTTAAAACAAAATTTTCTTTGATGGTCAAAAGGTACAGCGAAGAAGCATTTGTTTTCTGTCACTGAGTATCACACAAGAACCCTGCTTGCTAAACAGAATTCAAAAATCATGAAAAAGGGTTATTAAACAGCTATTTTATAGCCAGCTTCTGTTCTGGCTGCACACTGCTCCTGAAGTCCAATTCCCTCTCCTTAGCACTCTGTAACAAGAGCAAGTTAAGTTTACATCATTCCTTATTACCACTGTAATCACAGTCTTGAGACAAGATTCATATTAGCCATTTTCTGCTCTTGTTGCATCATTTGTCAAGAAAATGAGGAATAAGAATTTCAGCACCTAATATGCTCTGTGAGTTATAGGACTGTGCCAGGATTATACTCAGCTTTCCTGATAGTTGGTAGCTCTCTGTCCTAACTGTCCCTGCATGCATCTGGTTGAGAGCTGACTTATAACCAGCCATCACTTCACTTTTCTAGGGAGAGCCTTCACTTCTGGATCTGGCCATGCTGTGGCCTCTAGTAAGCAACCAAAATCTATTAATTGAACAATAGCCCAGCCGTAAGTCTGGTATCACCTCAATCCATTTTGGGGAGCTTGCTTCCAGCTCCCAGGGGTGAGCCTTAGCATGCACATGGTCCATTTGCAATGGTACAAGGAGACAGGGATGTCAGGGCAGAAGGTTTTATATGTGTGTGTCCTTTTGCTCCTGTATGTGAATTGGGTGGGTATGGATATAAACACATACCAGTGCGCCACACCCCTGCGCTGAGGCCAAAGCCGAGGGCAGTGAAGCCCTGCTTGTGGTAGAAGAACATCAAATTAGAGACTACACAAGCCTGTACCAAAGTATACAAGAACAGGAAGGATGCATGCAAGGGTGATGACAAACATCATATGCATCTTCAAGAATGGCAAGAGGGAGCTGGAGCAGGGCCTTAACAGACTGGAGAAATGAGCTGGCAGAAATTTCCCAGAGTTCAGGAAATGCCCTGCACATGAGGAGGAATCATCTGCACACTGGCACAGGCTGGAGGCCAAGCAGCTGGAGAGCAGCTCCATGGATAAGCATCCATGGTTGCTGGTGGGCAAATTGAGGACAAGTGAGCAGTGTACCACTGCAGCAAATAAAAACAATGAAATACTGGGCAAAAGCATAGACAACTAGTCAAAAGAAGTGATTTTTCATCATGGACTTGCAAGACAGCGTATGGAATACTGCATATCATTTGGGGCTCCTGTATACAAGAGGGACACAGACATACAAAAGAGAGTACAGCAGATGTTCCAGAGCCTGGAGCACATAAAGTACCATAAGAAGCTGAAAAAGCTGTTTTGGTTCTGCCTGGAAAAGAAAGAGGGTCCAAGGGAGGATCTTATTACTGTCTTTAACTATTTAGTGGGGTGGTATAGACAGAAGACACACAAATTGTCCAGAGTGGTGAAGCGCAACAAGGGGTAAGAGATGATAGTTACCACAAGAAAAAATCCCTTTAAATAAAAGTAAAAGCTTAACATCCTGAGGGTAGTCAAGCCTGAAATCAGGGTCTTCAAAAATATTTACAACCCAATTGGAAAAGGCCCTGAGCAATATCACCTAACACTGAAGTCAAGTCCCAAGGAGGGACTTGGACCAGAGAGAGTCCTCTTCCAACCTAACTCATTCTATCCCTTTGTGAAATGAGAGCAATTTCAACATCATCCCTTTTCTTCACTGCCTTTTTCTCCAGCCTTACAAGGTTATTTGTGTTGTTGTCTCAAACACTCTCAAATGCACCCTCCTCAGGGAGCCTTCTTCCACGTCTCTAAATCTTTTGAAGTATTCTAATCCTTCCAATAATTACAGTCTACCTTTGTATTATGTATGGAAAGTGGCACGTTGTTGAATATGAAAAGCAAAGTCACTCACAATGTACATTCTAACAATAGGGTACTTAGAGTGGAATTAATGACTGATGAAACCACAACGAATTGAGAAAAGGGTAATGAGCTCCCTGTGGCCTCCACTGTGCTGCCCACATTCCATTATCTGCTAAAATCTCTCTTCAAAAATCTATATTCCAACAATATGTGAACTGAAACTAATGAAAACATCATCTTAATTAACACAATATGATAAAACGGTTGGAAAGCACCTCTGAATAGCAACGAACAGCAGCCCTAGATGAAAACAGACATATGCAGACGTAGATGTTGAAGAGAATTCTTTTCTGTAATTAATTTCTTGCACGGAAGTTGATTCCAGGAAAGTATTTACACCTCTTCCTTGCAGATATATTTTAATACTTCAAATTAGATGTTCCAAAATATTCACAGCAAAACATTCGCATCAAAGAAGATAACGGGCAGATGAAGTTTTCAGGTTTCACCATAAACTTGCAACCCAGATTCCAATAGAAACTGTACAAAGCTTTTGAATGCATTTGTACAATTTTATGGCTTTCAGTCAAATTCTCAAGTTCCTGCAGGCCTTCCAACAGCTGCCTCCCACGCAGACAATATCAGAGGAGAATGAAAAACAGGAAAGCCTCTCTCCTGCTCCAAGACACTTCTTGCATACTAACTTGATTTAGAAATGGTATCATAGGGAATTTTTATAATGAGACATTGCCATCCTGTTTCACAGTTACAATTTTAAAACAGCAGGATGTCTCTAGAGCTCTGCTGGACTGAACAGTTGGGTTTTAGCCATTGTCAAGGTCCTCAGGGGACAGATATTTACGGAAGAGGAGAGAAGGTTAAATGTTATCAGTATCTTGGAGTTCTTGGAGTCCTTGCTGAGGAAAAAAAGTACTTTTTTTCCCCTCCCTATTTTGCTGCTGTATGTTGGACAAATTTAGATTATTGCCCAGTTCCTAAGGCAGAAATTCTATTCTTGCACAAGTTAGTCTATCTCTGGACACATACATAAGGACTTTTTAACAGAATTTCTTTTTCTCCAAGTGACAAATTTTGGAAAAACTTTCTGTATTGGGTGGAAGCTGACAGGAGATAGGTTGTGTTTGTGTCACCACTGCACTTCTGACTTCAGGTTTCAAAGTGGCTCAGAGCACAGGCAGGACCAGCAACAATTTGCTGAAACCTGTCCCTACAAAAGCATCCTCACATTGCTCCTTCAGCAGTGGAACCACTGTCCCAGGTCACACTCCTGACAGGGACACACAGATTCCCACGAGGCAGCTGCTTCCTCTCCCTCACACCTTTCCTGAGCTGTGTTGGGAAAGACAGAGAAGGCGTCAGGGGTGAACTGTGCAAAAATCAGTCTGGCAGAGTGTTTACCACCCTGACCATTCCCTTTAAAGCCTGCCACAGTCACCTCTGTCCAGGATCTCCTCCTGAGGGTGAAGTCAGATTTAAGGGCACCACCACAAATTGCAAAGCACACAGCACTGTAGTCCTTGTTGCTATGCAAGGTCAGTCTTGGTACTCCTTCCATTCCTGGAGAGCTCTGAGTTGTGTTTGCACACCTTCACTGGGCAGCCACTGTGAGGGGGATTAGGAGGTGCAGCAAAATAAAACAGCACAAATCACAAGGAAAAGGGATAAGATATCTCATAGGCCTCCCTCATATTCCCCCCACATTTACAATAAATTCCAGGCTTGTTTAGCCTTCACTGGGCTGCAGTAATCACAAGAGGCCAAAACTTGCTTCAAATTACTCCAGTGCCAGTCGCTGCCTGTGAAACAGAGAAGTGCTCTGCAGGGTCAAAATAGCCAGAATGCCCTTTTGCAGCAGCTTTTTCTCATATCCCACGGTACCTAAATGTGGATTTGCACATCTCAGGGGCAGCCTGGCCAGTGCGGGCTCAGCCGCCCACCCAGCTTGCTCCATCAGCACAGGTAAATCACAGAATGAAAAAATACAGAATCATTAAGGTTGGAAAGACTTCTAAGATGATTGGGTCCAAAATTAACCCAACACCACCGTGTTCACCACAGGTTCATGATGGGTCCATGCAGGGGTGGGATTATATATATTACACCAGTCCACATATTGCACCAGGTAATATATCCCAGGTATATCTCAGGTCAAAGGCAGGATATATTCACACTAGTAATGGTCCATTTCTTTCAGACGAGGATCAAGAGCAAAACAAGCTCATAACCCATCTACAAAAGACTAAACATATCTGTATTCTGCCTCCTTTTGCAAAGGTTAGAGCCCTGCTTCACCCAGCTCCCTGGAATGAACACTTTTAGGATCCAACTCACCTGACCTATTGACCAAAAGGAGCACAGGTTGTCTGGGTTTGGCTGCAAATAACTTGATTACAGACATCCAGATATATATACCTTAATAACTGCACAGTAAACTGAACCTGGGAAGAATGATACCAACCGTGTGTTAAGTTGTTCTGACACCAAACAGATAAAGCAGACCCTCCTCTGGGGCTGTCTGAAGCAGCTCTGCTGAGTTCTGTGGAGCTGCACTGCAGAGCATCCCTACTTCCACAAATTAAAGACCAGGCTCTTTGACATGGTCTCATTACAAAGAGCATTTCTGGAGTCCATTTTGAGTGCAATGAATACAACAAAGATCTCAGTTAATATGAAAGGTTATAATCCCTTTATTTTTTTGCTGTTCTTTGTTTCCCCTCAACAAAACACTTGCAGATCTATAGTGAACAAGATAAAGTGCAATAGGAGTTCTAGGTTTTCTAAAAAAAAAAAAGAGAGAAATATTTGTCATATACTACAGCCACTGTTATATGCACCAGCACATGAAATATGGTCCAAATTCCATCTTCAAAGCTATCACAAGAAATATTGTTTGTACTGAGGGTTCGTAAAATGCTCCAGCAAGTTATTACATTTATAGTCTGCTTTTTTTTTCTTTCCTTAAGATTTATCTTCAATTTTTACTTGAAAATCTGGGGCCAGAAAAATCACATTTGAGCTTAAAAAAAATAATCTCTTTCCCTCATTTCCTCTCAATTTGATAAGTTAGTCTTAGTACCCAACTTAGAGATACTTTCTCCTGAAATGCATAGTTACTATACAGCCACAATATCTTAAAACAAAGAACTGATATTTTATGAGTCATTATCGTAAAATGGAGTTTAGAGTAGACTTTAGTATTCCTATTTCCCAGCTGTATTGCAGCAATCTAGCTGCCTTCATGAAACATCAGCAAATCCCTTATCACCCTTAGTACTTGTTGGTCTTTTCTTTCTGGTTTCAGATTAATGTGCTAACAACAGAGAAAAATAATGAGAAAACACATTTACTTATTGCCCAGAGAGAGGAAAAACTTTATAGCTCCCTGAGCTCTGAGATCCTTTCCTTGGGGTGTGTCGGGCTGGAGTGCTTTGAAAAAAGGAAAGACTAAAAAAATGTTTTAACTCTTCAGCCTGATAATACCAGAATAAGGAACACACAATGAAATAACAAGGAATAATGACTAGTTGTCTCCTGACTTCCTCTGTATCTGAGACTGCTCCTTCATTGGCTTTTAGGACATGGTTGGGTACAACAAAGAGCGGAAATCAAATCCTTTTGGGATATTTTTCTATCTCTAAACACGTATTGCTTACTTAAAAAGTTAATTTCTGTGAAATTTTCCGATAAACAGGCAAGAGGAAAGGATGAAAAGAAAAATGTTATCGTTTACTTTCAAGTATCAGTGAAGCGTGAGAGGCAAAGCATTAAATTATTAAGCCCTAAAGAATAAATATACATGTCTCTGTAATTCAGGTTAACAACATCTGGCATGGCTGTAGAGCTGCAAAATCTAAAAATAGAAATATCCCATGATAATATACAACTGCCTGTTCATGAGACCATGGAGACACCGTGACTGGAGATCAGTCCACTACATTTCTGTCATCATTCTCAGAGTGCAGAGGTCAAGCAAGGGTTCACAAAGGATAAGGAAAAAATGATTCAAGGCCTGTAAAATCAACTTTCCACCAAGAGTTTTAAAAATGTTCAGTTTGGCTTAAATGATAAATTAGTCTATAAATACCTACTTTAAGAAAGAGATTTTTCTGACTTAACAGGATCTTTAGGTTAGCAGACAAAGGCATAACAAGGTCCAATGTCAAAGTGAAACCAATTCCAGCAGGAAATAAAAGCATATTTTTAGGAGAGAATAGCAAATCACTATAGGATGCTTAAAAATTACTAAAAGGCTTTGGCCACCCCTTCCAATTAAAAAATCTTTCTAAAATGCAATGTCTGGGAAAAATAACATTAATTCAGGGAGACTTAACGCAACACAGGTTTGCCCAAATCCCAGTATACATTTACAGGGACTCTTTCTCTGTGTTCCTGGAGAGGAAAATAATGCTGTGTTCAGAAGGCACCTCAGAAACTGGTTTCCAAGTGGTTCCTCACAGCAGCCACCACATCTTTGCTTTCATCTCTTGGCATTTCTACAAGGCAGACAGGCATTAGCCGTCAGCTGGGGTTTCAACACAGGAAGGTACTGCCTGCTTCAAAGTCCATTTAAGTCCAGTACACAGGAATGGGACAAATTTAACTTTGCACCATCACCTGGGTTCTTCATCAGAGAGTGTAAAACTGGGGAGCCAAACCTTCCTGTTTCCAGTCAGCATTCTTAGACGGGCAGACATGAGTATTTTATTTCCCACCTACACACAAGAGCAACCCACTCCTTCCCACTCTCTGCCAGCACCCAAACTCTGCCAAACCCCTTTTGTGATCTCCCCATTCAGAACAAGCCCCTAAATCAAAGTGGGAAGGCCTCTCTGTGCTGTCCAGCAACTATGAAAGCCAGGTGTGAACTCTACACACATAAGCAGAATCTCTTTCAAACCAAGCGTACAAGTGCTCTCTAGCTGCCTGAAAATCTGGATTTCTCTCCAATAATTTCCAAAATTACATTCTTGCTTTTTACATCATTTATAAACAAATGTTCCATGTTTTCTAATTCTGTAAGGAGTAATTCTATAGAAATTACAAAATAAGTCTCTGTCAAAATGGTAGGTATATTTTAATTTTGCTACAAAGTTTTATTTCCCATTGTTTGCTTAGAATGAAACTGTCTTAACATGTTATATGTAAAACAAGAATAAGCCTTGTTCTCTGCCCCTTTTGACACACCAAGGTGGTTTCCAATGCATGCCTAGCAGAAAGTATCTCTTTCAAGACAAGCAGAGACGAATCCTCCGTCCACTCTCATAACTAAGAAACAGCCATCAATTTTCAAAAGATTTGAACCATGAGTCCTGCTCCAAACATTTTTGTAAGGTTGATTTGAGACAAAAAGGGGTTAGCTAATCCCACTGCCTTTGTGCATCCTCTTAACATCAGAACCACTCAGCCAGATTCAGTGAAAATTTGAAGAGAGGAACTGAAGGCTTAGACGCATTTAGACCCTGAAAGTTTTGTGAAAAGAGGTTCCAATGCAGAGGAGAGAAATTAGCTCAGCACTACTTTAATTATGGAACCAGACATCAGGGAATCCCCCTGAGTACAGACTGTTACAAATGCTGTTAGAAATTCAGGAAAACTTTCAGTCAGAGCCTGCACTTAATTTGATGGAAGATAATCCAACCACCCAATATAAAGCCACAGAAAACCAAGATTTCAGTTTCCTCAGTCACAGAGCACACTGCTGTATTTTTAGACCTGCTTGGATCTCACTTCTACAGCTCTTCTCAAGGCTCTCAGGCTCAGTACCGGTGAATTAACTCACACCAATTCATAAGCCAATTTTAGTAATATTTAGAGTATGCAGGCTAGAACACAAGAAGGGTATTCACCAGCAAGATCTTCAAGTTTCATGAATTATATTGAATTCATGAATTCATGAATATTATAATATTCAGAGAGAAGCAGCTAAGACTCATCCAGAGGCTGCTGTGGTCAACACCAGAGGCATCAACCTGTCATAAAAGGTTTGATTAAAGCCTGAGGGATTTTTATGAGACCCTTAGAAAATATATGAGATTTTAAGAAGGATAAGGATTTTAAGAAGGATTAGCACACAAGATAATGATTCAAAAAGTGTGGAGTACTGCACAAAAGGTACAAGGATGCCAGAAGCAAGAGAAAGATAAAAAGAGAAAGTTGTGAGATGGGAGGAGATGTTGGCAGGCTCAGAACAATGTGCACTCTCAGAATGACAGGCAAATTATTAAAAAAAAACCTACTAAAACACATCAAACTGAGAAAAGGAGGGCAGAAAAGCTGGCAAAGACTGTGACCTGTCTAAGAAAGGGTGCAAAGCCATCAGCAAATTCTGCTTCATCTAGCAAACATGGAAGCAGTTCTCTGGTAAAGGTGGAGCAAATAGTTTGAAGCTGCTTTGCCTAAGGCCATTCTCATCATCATATTTATGTATATCTTGTAGCACTATTTCTCAAGTCAAGTTTCATTTTTCATCTCCTCCAAGACATCAATTGCCTATTGATTTCTTCATTTCAGGATCCATTGGCCTCAATTTGAGCACAAAGGGGATTAAGATGGCCATCGATTCAACAACAGTGGATTAAAGTCAGTGTTGACACATTCACAGCTACTCAGTGAGGAGACAGGACCACCAAAACACCAAACTTGCACTGAGGGCAAATATAGAGAGCTGCAGCATAAACTGACAGCCAGAGCAGACAGTCAAAAGTGCTAGTTTCAATGGAAAATAATTGTTTCTGTGGAATCAAAAGCATCAAATGGTACATTCCAGTTTTCTCAAAAAACTCAGAATTTGCCCTCTTTCACCAGCTACAAGTAATCCAATTTGAACTAAAAAAAGACAAATAATAGTAACTCATCTTCTCCTTATTATATATCTTGGTAGGTACTTAGCTCTTCAGTCAAAGTCTTCTTCCACTTCTTTAAACAAAGTCCCAGTGACAATTTTCTTCAGCCATTTACACAGCTTCATTAGTCAAGAGGTTGCTCTTCACCCTGGTATATTTGGAATCAATTCAGCAAAGCCAAGCCCTTAATTTATTAAGAGAAATAATTTTCAGTCCATGCATGCAGCTGAAATTGAGGCTTTCCCCACTGATTCTTAACAGATATGCATATGTTTCTTTAAACCTTTAAGGCTTCGGAGTCAGATACAAATTTTCTTTAGCTCTGCTTTACACATTTTGACAAAAACTCACTCATTCTTGCTATCACTCCTTCTTGCTGCCTCACAAGATCTGAGTTTTATACACTCATTAATCAAACTGTGACAGGAACTTAAACCAGGCTAGTTATGTTTAATGTACAAGGGAAACAAAGGTCTGAGCATATGAACTGAGCAAAGTTTGGGCAGATGTGACACTGGCCATTGGCTCAGTGTGATTTAACAGGTACCAGCAGAGGCTGCACACACTCAGGGGACAATCTTGTGCTTGCCAGCAACAAACAAGGTTTCCAATATGTTCTTTTTAGTTGACTAAAGTTGTCATGATACAGTGCTCACAGACAAAACCCTTCATACCTAAGGGGTTTAATTGGATTGACAAGAACTCAATTTCTTCCATCTCATTCAGCAAATGAGGATTAGGTTAACATTAGGCTAAACCCAGGATTAACACAGACCTCAGGATCAGCTGTGGATGGCTCCACCTTTGTTTCTGTTGGTGTTAACACAGAAACACATTAAATGTTACTATGAACTAATGCATTCTACAGTCAGACCGTATTCCAAAGAGAGTTACTACCTAGGAACACCTACATTAGTATTTATTGTTCCATTAGAGGATAATGAGACATTTAATTCAAAATCCTCTCATTGATCTGAATGTCACATGTAATTTAAACTTGACTCAGAATAAAAGAAAGTGCAGTTGCATTTAATACATTATCCATTACATGACAATATTCTATGATCTGTGGCTGATCTTTCATTGTTATTATCAGTGCCATGGAAAGTATCCACTACAGTAATATTTAAGCTTAAAAAATAACCTATAAATAAACAAAAATTTCATTATTTCTGCCCTAAACTTTCTGTTCTCCAACTAAAGGTAAAAGAACAACATTCTCTCAGTGATAAGAACTAAACAGAAACCCTAAGGAGACTGGAAGAAAGCCTTTATAACAACTCAGCTTAATATAATTAAAATACTTTTGCAGATATTTACTCTTGCCTGATTAAAGAGGCTTTCCTCGCACACATCTGAAATACAGTGGGGAAAAGCTGCTATCAGAAGCGTAAGGAGATGAAAGCTTGTTGTACCTGCTAGCACACCATGCTAAAAGAAGGTAATTTTTGTAGCCACCAAATACATTGGTCAGGGTGAAAAAATGCTACAAAGAGAAACTTTAATTATTTACTTTAGTCCCATTTAACTCAGCAGGAGTTACCCAGGAAATACACTTCATGAAGTGCATTGTATTTTTCCTACGTGAAGATGGTCTACTAAACCTCAGCTAAGTGCCTGGCATCATATAAGGATTTCTCATTAGGTACCTGGAGCCCAGTCATTTTTGACCTAAAACTAAAATCAATGTCTCAGTTGGTGCTTTCAAACCACCCACTCTGCTCTCATCCACATCATCCCACTGCCAGTACCGGGAAAACAGCAAAGGGACAGACCCAGAGCTGCATTCTGGACAATTCAGCTTTCCCTCTGTGGGAATCAATAGCACAACACCCACTGACTTCAGTGAGACAGGAATAAACCTCAAAGTCTGGGAGTTTGCTCTGAACTCCAGAAACGCTGAAAACACACACATTTTTTAAAAAAAGCAGAAATTCTTTCCTGGTGTTCACAACAGATTTACAATCTCTAAATGTGTAAATGGTGTGTAAATTTACATACCACATGTCCCAACAGCAGGTAATAGGGAAGAAAAAAGGAGGAAGCTCTTTTTCTACAAAATTGTCCAATTCTGCAGAATTGGATAATTCCCCGTTGAATTGACAGCATAAGCTAACAAATAAGGGTTTAGCTTCTCACTTAAGGCTTCTGAAAATGTGATTTACTCCCAGTAAATACTCCTGCATTCAGTAAGGAAATGCCATGCAACAGAAAGAAAACTCTGGTTCACCACTGAACCCAGTTCAGAAAACTTAGCTGTTGCTATGACTTTACATGTTAAGGCCAACTCCGAGAATGCTCTTTGAATTTTTCTGTGGGCACAAATATGATTTAGGTAAGATATCCTTCCCTGAAGTACAGCTCAGAACAAGTATGGTGATTTGAACAGTGATAATCTTTAATCTTGCAATAAATTTAGTTTTTCTCTTAAAACTTACTGCTTATGACTCAAAAAGAGGGGATTAATACATACAAAGAACTAAAAATATATAATATACTCCTTTTTTGTAAGTGCCACAACCCATTATTTTCCTGTGATAAAAGACTATGGTAAGGCATTTTTAAGACACTTGGTATATACTTCAAACACTATGGTAATTGTTTTCCTCCTTCTTGTCTTACCCTATTCATTGAAATAGTCTAAGGAGCTCTTTACCTCTTCAGCATCAGCCTTTTGATTGGTAATACCTGTGCATCACTGCACCCCCAGGTGCTTTGCCAGTGCACCTGCACCCACTGATTTGTCCAAAATGGAGAGATGCGTTTCACAGTCTCCAAGGCAGCTTTGCATCCAGCTACCATGACCTACCCAAGCAATTTCCATTGGCATCTTGTTGCTGTCATGCCCACCACTGTGTTCCCCCAGTCAGGAACAGCCTGGGTCTGCACATCCCACAGGCAGGAACAGGGTGATCAGTGTTGCATTCACCCTGTTTGGCAAAGGTGGGTTGGTAAAGGCATTCACTGACACTGGCATTGCAAAAGATTTCAGCTTACCAGCTCTCTCTCACCAGCAAAATCTATACTAAAGCTGCATTTATCAAAGTCCTCTGAAAAGCCAAGCAGGAAAACCAGAGTTTTCCATGCAACTGTTCCAAAAAAAAAAGGAATGTCAATTCTCTAATGTCAATAAATCATGTCCAAATCTCTCCCTACTTTTACTACACCAGGCAGCGACTACCATAGCTGAACACAAGGCAGAGAGCCTGAGACTGCCTGCTTCTCCAGCACTGATTGACTGTCCTGTGTCCATGACGAGATGTCAACAGCACATGGAGAAAACCACTGGAACATGAGTCCTCAAGCCACAAGGTAGAAGTTCTTTCCAGTGCTTCCACTTAACTGCAATCAGAAGGGCTCACAAGTACTGTAGATGATGTGCACACATCTTTCCAACCATTTTCTCCCTATTTTCCTATCTAGAACATGGCAAGGCTTGACTTGCTGTTGAGATTTGTAACCTGCACCTGTGTTCTTGAAATAAATGTTTGTGTTTATCCCCTCTTTCATTTCTCAGCATCTCTAATTGACATTTCCTTGTAAAGGCTAAACACTACATTAATTCTATGACTTTCTGTGTCTTCGTGGAGCTCCAATGATGAGAAACGTCCCATTCTGCTAATGCCTTGTTAACAGCATTTGTTGTTTCAATCACACTTGTTCATGTAAGTGGGACAGACCTATAACCAGCAAATAAGATAATATATGTGACCATGCAGATCCTTCTCTGCTTCCTCTCAGCTTTTGCAATCTCTTCTGGTATCTGTAAAGCAGAAATCCAAAAATATTTCTCTAAATGCTGTTCTGCAGATACAGTGCTGTGATGTTGACTTTTCTCTGTTTACTCTTTCCACTATTAAGAGGGAGGTAGAGAAGTCAACCAAAAGAGTTACCCAGCTCAGTGTAAAATAAACACCCACATTCACCCACAGAGAGCTGCTCTTCCTAAGTTACTCAAAGCTGGAGTAGCAAACACACAAGATTAATGTTTCTTGTAAACACAACATCTTGTTGTGAAACAAATCCTGAGTTTCAAAGGCTAAATCTTGTGGTACAGTACAGTTAATTCATTAATTTACTAAGACAATGAATGGCACAACTGTTTTTAGAGAATCCATACTAGTGACCAGAGCAAATAAAAGCAGAATGTTCTTTCAGTAGATTTTTCTTTTCCACCTGCGCTTACATACACCATCAATAAGTAATGTTAGTACCTCTGCTATGGTTGATGAACTACTTTTGCTTGTCTCTGTTGATAATTTAGCAAGAGAAGATATAATTGTGATATGTTCCAAAGCAAGAAGACCATCTCTTGTACTTAGATGTCATTTCTCACCTGAAGCTTCACCTCATCCCTCAGGGAAATTTGGAGTTAGGAAGGCATTAGCAAAAGGCTCATTTCTAATGAATACAACATTTTCTGTTGCAGTGTATAAATTGCTGATGTTAACAGTATTCTGGTTTTATTCTTCTTGATTTAATGTATAATTTTAATAACTGATGGGACAGAAAATTTCTTCAGTATTTATATGGGTAACAGTAGGAATCCTTCCACCTGTCATCTTTACCAAATTATTTTCCACTTGTCCATCCTCATCTAATCTGTTACATTTACCCAACACTCCATTAGTGCTTGTCTTTACAAGTACACATTTTATTTCGGAGATAAGTACTGCAGCTTACCTGCTGGTGATCAACTTGCAGCTCATCTCAGTTTCTGTGACGTTTCCCTCACTAGAATCCTAATACCCAGGTTTTTTATTACATTCAAAAGTGCTTTTAGCAAGAAACCACTTCATTAATTCTAAGAATTTTTCACCTGTGGCATTCCCTTCTTGACAAACCTTTGGTGGTATCAGGAAATGGAAACATCTGTGGATCTGGGAAGCTCAGGAGAATAACCCATTAGATTGCATCCATTGCTGAAATTCAATTTGCAGTTAACATTCTTGAGGTAGCAACTGTGCCTTGCCGAGAAGGGAACACTATGATTCCTTCTTCAGTGTCCACCTCTTCAGATAGCACCTGCATGTGATCTAAAATTATTAAGAACATTGTAGGCAGCAAAACAAGTTTACTGATACTTTTCAGTAAAGACTAAAAATATCAGATGTATAAACAACACAGGATACAGCATCAGTGAGTATCAGGAAGGAGTTACTCATCTGGCAATTTTATCACACATAGAAAGTTGGACTTCAGGGAAGACTAAAGTACGTCTCCAAGACACTTTAGAGCTCAATATCAAGGTCACCATTTTAGATTCTAGACAAAATCATTCATTCATGCAACACTTCAAAGAACAATGGATCATAAACTAGACCAGAAACTTCAAACTGATGAAATTTCAGCCACTACTGACATGTCAAAAAAAAAAAAAAAAAAATCAACTGTGAGACAATTTCTTAGCCTCAGCCTGGCCAGGAAAGAAGATTAGTGCATAAATATTACCATATGCATACGCTCTTTTACTTTCCAAAAATTATTTCAGCCATGGACTGACTGCCCATGGTGAGCACCAATCCCAGAGTGCCTGGGAAGCTCTAAGCCGACACAGAGGGAGCACAGGCAGATGAAGTCAAATCAGTGGATTATTTATGTATTTACACTTGGTTGATTTAGAGCCTTAAAGGGCTTATGACCAACAGCAGAGGTGTTACCATCCCATCAGAAAGGCAAGACATAAGCCCCGAAAGAAGGAACAGCTTTGCATTTTCTTAAATGAGCATAGATATGATTTTCCATGGATCACTGAGGGAAGCAATAATTGCTTTGAGGTTTATTGCAGTTTAGGCAGGCAGAGTTTCTCAGTTGCTCATGGTGGATCATCAAAAGGCAACATGCAAATGGGGCAGATGTTAAAAATTTCAACAGGTTTTGAGAGCAAACAGTTCAAACACTTTGATACCAAGGTCCTTGGAGGAGATAGAAAATGACAGGGTTACAGAAGGGATAGAAGTGCCCTTCAGCATTACCCACAGTCACTCATATGGATACCCCAAGAGCAACTGCAAAGGTGGAGTGTGAACCTTGGAGAACACAACTTAGAGGTAACAGGATGCATCTTCACACTTCTGTGCCAAAATCTATCAGTTCTTCCTCCATACACCTTACGCATGTATATAAACAATTTCCAACCAAAAAAAACCAATACATGAAATGGCTGAAAAGAGCTTATTCTTTCTCTGCTGCCACTAATCCTTGAAATCATGGACATACAAAAATGTCTCCCAAAACAGCTTGTTTCTTTGTGCTTCAAAAGGAAAAAATCCATTGTCTGGTGATCTGCCAGGCAGCAGTGAAACTTCATTTAGAAAAGTTGCAGGTGTAAAAAGGTTACTTCAGTCAAATAAATGGCTGAGACCTCAAGAATACAATCTGCGTTGGGGCTGCTATTTTTAATGTGTCTAATGTTCAGAGGAAAACAAGTATAAATATTTGCTTCCATTCAGGTGCTTCATTCTCATACAGTGTCACACAGCAGAGCACCCTGAGAAAAGCATCCTTTGATCTGGAAGTTTATGTAACTGCAGTTTTCAGTCACTTGTCATGTGCCAGCAGAATTTCAAAATTACAGGAAATCCATTTGTCAGCCTTCAGCACAGCAAAGCGTTCAGGCACACCCACACAGGTAATTACATGTATATTGAAAGGATCTCAAATATTTTCCCAAAATTACGTCTTTCTATAGAGACAAGGTTAGGGCTCCATTTTCTTCACAGTGGCAAAGATGAAGATAGTGGAAAGACACTTTTTACTGAATAGTAATTATGTGCTAAAATTGCATGCTAAAATTTTCAAGGTGCTGTCTTAGAAGTAGAATAGTCTCATCTGGGATGTGCTCAAGTCTGTGACACAGAGGATTCAGTGAAGAGCAAATTACAACAAGAAAAAAAACCAAATCCAAATCACAGAATAAATTCTTTAATCAGATGTGTAATTTATCTAAAAATATATCAGGGCAAAAAAAAAAAAAATCTCAAAACCAATTTCATTCTGTGGCGTGAGTTGGCTCTTGAACAGCCAGTTTCATAGCAAATGAGATAAACTTACCCTGAATCAGTCTTTTTCTCTGGGAAGAAAAAAAAGTTGACTTCTAAGGTCCCAAACACTGAGAGGCCAAACCCTAATACAAAGTTGGATCTGAACATATTTTTTCAGAAATACCTTGTACCTACTGGCTCAGTACAGTGAGTACACACAATATTCCAGAACCTTCAACATCAGTTTCCTGCTACTTTTTTAAAACATGTGGAATTTATTACATCCTTTCCTATCTGTAATGCAGCCACAGAAAGAATATTTTCCTCTGTGAAAGGATTTGGGCAGATGCAGCATCTTGCTGAATACGGATTCTGCTAAGGCTGAACTTCTATTAAAATTGTCAGTGGAATAGGTATGGATTTTTATGACTAGGTTTACGAAAACAAAATGTACTGAAATATATAAAAACTGATAACATGCAGCATTTTCACCAGTAAATTGAGGCTTGTGGTGACTGACAGTATATTTCAAAGCAGCAGAAATATACATTTGAGATAAAATACACGTGATTTACCAAGGGAAATGCTGTTTTCCTGGGACAATGTCTAAAATTTTTTCTCATGATCATGTTCATTGTGATCTGTTGCCAAAAAGCCAGTGAGGCCCCAAAGGTCACAGGTTACATTTTGGAGGACACATCAGACCAGGATCCATCCCCTGGTGCTACACACAGAGCTCACAGTGCTTCCCAGAGCCTTTGCTTCTGGCAACACAGCTGTGCTGAAGGAGCATTTTCAAAAGAAAACCTCATTTTCCAGTAAAACTTTTCCGATAACACCAGCTCCTGCTAAAAATCTAATCTACCTCTGCTTTTAAATGCAACATTTATGGTTTGCTAGATCCACAAATTAAGTATCCATTTTACATTTGCTCTGTGGTTTTTTGTTAATGTGCTGTTGAAAATGAGTAAAATCTGCAGTTCAGAAACCCTGTGCCTTGCTGAAGCATCTCTAAAAAAGCCCAGCTTAGAGATAACAAAAGATCCTTGGAATCATCTAAAGGTGTCTGTTTTGTGGGCTTAATTTAATTTTCTTGCTGAAGTCAAAAGCATTCTGTCTGCAGAGCACTTGGAGCTGCAACAGTGACTGAGTTAACATCAAATTCGAACAAATCACACGTGTGTTGTTTCATCCTGTGGAAATGGTCATGACTTACAGGAACAAGCATAATTATATATTTATTTTGGCTATCATTAAAGCCAGGAAGGTTGTTCTATAAGATATGTTTAGATACAAGAGCAAGCCAGAGGGAACTGGATCTATAGAGAAGCTTTGCTGAAAGATCACTGTAAATTAAATCTGTTTCAGATGCATTCAAAATAGGTTGGCAAGCAATTCTCCTAGAGGGCTTACAGGGTTTTGTATGGCTTTTGAATGATTACAGAGTCCTAAAAAACACAGAGTATCTGTGGCATAAAAATCCCACTATCAACTCTGGATGATGGCTTTATAGGCTTAGTGGTTATCCTACTCTTAATTATAAATAAACACCTTTTTTTTTTTTAATAGAGTTCAGCTTCTGTGTATTATCCACATTACTGGAAGAGGCAGCTTTGTCTCATTTGTGTCTTATGCTGAAAGAAAAACAGCAATTTTAGCTTCTAGTAAACTGTCCTGAGGGTTTTCAGTGCTGCCTGGCAGACTCAGATATAAAGTGTAGCAGAAATAGAATTTAGTTTCATTAATGAAATTCCAGTTTTATACTGTGATGAGATCAAGAAAGCCAGGTGACATTACAGGATAAATTATGGGTATGTAAAACTGCAGCATGCAAAACATTAGGCTACTATTTTATTACTCAATTACGTATTAATATGGAATTAAAAGACATCATGGTGCAATTTTATTGCTAACCATATCTGTTAGCATTTTTTTATAACCAACCACTGAGTACTTTCATAAGAAATTTCCTTCTTAAAGCCTGAATTACCATGCCAAGAGGAAATCTTTTAAAATTCAACAATCAAGAAGGCTAATCTAAAATGTTTAATAAAGGCCTTCTACTGGAAAATCGTGTTCATTCAAAGCATTTTCTTAGGATAAGTTCAAACTTTAAATGAAAAGCCTAAACCAATATGAATTAAAAGGGGGATGGGAGGGTGGGAAGAAAGAGAGAGGCAAATATCATAAGATCTGCCCAAAACCACAGGTTTTAATGTGGTTCAGCAGTTTCTAGTGCAGATTTTGGTGCTGTATTTTCTGTCCTGGTAGTTGGCCCATCCCCTACATCTTCAAGGTGACTCAGCTCAAGACCATGGCTCACCCAGCCCAGTCACAAAGAAAGTGTTTACCACTCGCCTCCAGTACAATTCCTAAGTGCCACAGCATTCTTAACTGAGTTTTTTCCATTTGCAGCCAAAGAACAGGCAAGGAGGGAGCAGGTGGATTTGTTCTAGTTAGTATGGACAGGGCACATGTGGAAAAGCTCCCAGTTATGTCTAACTCATGCTGGTTGGGTCTACATTTGGGTATTCTGTTTGGTTCAAAGCAGCAAGGAGGCTCTGAAGTGAATCCCCATTGTTTTGGTCTGCAGCACAGTGTTGGCATGTGTGAAATATATCTCTTCTAGTGGAAACTACAACAGAAGCTCTTCCCCAGTTCACATGTCTAGGGGTGACTTTATGATGTTGTATCCCATATCGCTGCCCTATGGCCAGAAATTAATTTTGTACCTTTCTATGCCTTTAAACTGAGCCTGAGAAGAGAAAAAAACATGACCAAAACTTTCAAAGCAGTTTGCAGTTTGTTTTCGTGTTTTCAAGGACACAGAGATAGAGACAGCTCTCTGCATTCAGCTGCAGCAGGAGAGTGAGAGCGGAGGGAAGCACCCAGCTTGCTTTCTTTCCAGCCAGCTTTTGGCCAATTTTTCAGCTCCTTTTCCTCTGGAGAGTTGAACTTTGTTTTCCTGGGACTTCAGTTTTTTCTCTTCTTCTCTGCTGGACGGTTTCAACATCAGAATACATTGGGAGGACTTTCCAGGGAGGCCTTGGCCCTGGAGGTGGGCCCACCACCCCTTCCCAGCTCCAAGGAGGGGGAGAGAGATCTACAGAAGGACTCTGAAATTTTCCCAGGTTTCTCTCAGCAGACTGAGAAGTTTTATTATTTAGCATTATTATCCTTTTCCTGTGTGTTTGTTAAATAAATAGTTTTTATCTCTTTCACTTTCCTTCAAGGAAAATTCATTTTTTCCCGAACCTGGTGGGGGAGGGCTGGTTGTAACCTGTCTTTTATCAGAGGATATATTTCCAAATTTGGCCAAACCAGCACATCACCAAAAGCAGTATAAATCCCACTCCCAAATGAGTTGTAGGGTTACAAACCATCCTTTAAACAGTTTCAAGCTACTTATAAAGTGGAAAAACTGACTCCAGAGCACCAGGTTAAATTTGGTTTGAAATAAAATCTATCACAGTATGAGGCTAAAGGGGGTACTCAGCATCAGCTCCTTTGAGTGGTCTTCCCTAACACAAACACAGCCAATTCTTATTAAATTCAGGCAAATAATTACCAGGCCTATGTGCAGCAGCACAGGTGTGTGCAGCAAGAGCCATAGCCAAAGCTCCATGGTGCTCATATAAATTTAAGTATTTCCATCAGGTGTTTTTATTGGGTGTTCAGACTGGTACATATGCACTGGTATAAACACTGCCCAGAGCTCTGTGGAAATCAGCCTGTCCTCTTTTTGTCAGTGCTAAGCATCACCCTGGGTACGAGACAAAATCCAGGCACAAAAGCAAAGCAATCTGCTTTCTCATTTTAAGGGATAAGAATGCAGCCTTGTGCAGTTATTTTAATATTTTTCCCCAGCAGATGAACCTCATGAGAGAAATATCTAATTTTCTTGGAGTTCCCAGAGAGGCAGCAGTCGTAAAATCCATGTTTCAGCATCCTGCACACAGCACAGACAATGTCAAGCAGAGCAGACGTCACCATGCTCTCGCATAGAAACAAGGAAGCAAACAAGTGGCCCGTGTCTTCCCTGCACCTGCCAGAAAAGCAAGCAAGAGGCTCACGTGGCTTGCAAACAAAATTCACTTTGCACCTTCTGAACAGCTCTGAGTAGTATAAACCATTGAAAAACTGAGCCCCAAGATGAAGGCTTTATCATCTTCCTAGCAGAGTTCCTGCACATTAGCAGCAAGGAAAAGAAATGGCAGGGATACAGCCACAGCCTCAGCTGTGCGTTTCCACCAGCTCATGGCTTTGACACCTACTCTGGCTCCAGGAGGGACCACTTGTGGCTCACCCACATGCAGAAGCACTCAGAGCCACTGTCACACCAACCTTCCTTGTTTGTGGCTCTGCAAAAACACAGAGCAAATATAATCCTTACGACAAGAAAAAACAGGACAGGGAGAGAGGAAAAAAAAAACCAAACCCAAAGCTTTGACTAGGCATTCAGGAGGTTTATCTTGTGAATAGGGGTGCTGAGGGAAGTTACATGTTGTTTGCTGGAGGAATGCATGTCTGGCTGCTATGGTGAGGCACAGAAGCAGGCAAAAATGTTGAAGGAAAACCAAAAAGACAACCAAAACACAGCCCTTGCAATGGGGTACAGGAGTCCTTTCCAACAGGTGGGTGTGCTGTGTGGAAGAGGAGTAGGAATGGTACAAAAGGACGCAGGAGTACGAGATGTGCTCCTGGAATGTGCATAAGGATGCAGGAGTACAAGATCTAAATGAGCCAGTGTGATTCAGATGCAGGCACTGGCTGCTCACCATGAACCTCAGTCACGACTGTGTTGACTTCTTGGGCCAGTTATGATTTACTCATTAAATACTGCAATGTCAGTCACAAAGCTTTGGCTGGGGACATCAGTATTTGTGCCTCAAGATACTCAGAATGCAGCACCAGATACAAATATTCCCGTCTCTCCTGCCAAACCCCCATGCACTGGCTGTGTTATACCCACAGCCACAGGCTCCCATTGCCCACACAATTCCCTGGAACCTTGCAGACAAGCTCTTGTGCACAAGCTGTGATCCACCCCCACTCTTTGCTTATCAGAGTTGGTGAGGGAAGGAACAGTGCTAAGAAGCTCTTCTGTTCATCTTCTCACAAAGAGTTCCTATTCCAAAGAAGGCGTTTCCCCATTATCAATGTCCTTGTGAGATAAACTACCCTGGGATCTGTGCCTGTCAGGAAAAACAAATTGCAATAGCTAAGAAAGTGATAATAAATGTAGTGCTATAGCCCCCAGTATTACAAATTAAGTCATGCCCTACGATATTTACCTAGAAGTGATCTGCAACATTTTCCTCCAGGCATTAAACAATAAGAATTAATCAAGTTGTATGCAAGAAAAGGGCATGGCATCCCCTCTGGTAGCTGCTTTGCTTTCTGTACTTGACACACCTTTTGCCCATTTCAATTAAGGGGTAAGCTTTTAGGGCAGCGGAGCTATTTCTAAGGTAATAACAGTGACTCAATGAGCAATATTTATCTCCTCATGCAAATGGTAAACAGGGGACAAACAAATACCTAAATTTAGTGTTTGGCTAGGCACCAAATGTTGTATTAAGGAGTGATATTCTCTCAATGCCAAATTAGAAGTGAGAAAGGCAATGAATTATTTGGTACACCTTTTTGTGTTTAATTTACATTGCCCCTCACACTAAGGTCTCTGTAGTAGCCTGATATTAATGAAACCAGGAACAACTGATAGCTGATGGCGCAGCTGAGCAAAGCAGAACACAAACGAGCTCTGTAAGACCTAGCACCATTTGTCAATGGCCTGTTTTCACCCTGAAATCTGCTGCAAGAGCAATACCTGACTCTGCTTTTTTGGTAACAGCAGCATGAAGGAGAAGGTTTTGCACAGGAGGCAGGGGAGAGTCAAAGTGGTGCAAGCTCAAACTCATGTCCCATAAGTGAGCGCTGGGTTGCAGCGTCTGTCTGGGCATTTCAGTGCCAGGCTGGGAGCAGCAGTTCAGGCTACAGCAGGATGTACTGACAGCTGAAAATTCAGCTGGCAATAAAAGGGTCAAATGCCATTCATGGATTCAACTCACCTTCCAACAAGCACAGCAGGTAGCTGGGATGCAGGGAAGAGACAGGTCTGGGTAGTTGCTCTCTTGTACCCTAAATACATGCAGCTAAGTAAGGGGATGAATCTGTTCAACAGAACTTGATCCCTTCTCATGGCAAAGCTGGGCTGGCAGGAGGGAAGCACCATCCAGCTACTTGAAGAGTGACGATTTCAACGGGGGACAACTGGGGACACACAGCCAGAGGATTGTGTGAGAGCTGTGAATATCTCACATGGGCTGGCTACAGCTGAGTGCATCTGACTGATGGAGCTATGCTCATTTACACTGAATTTTTGTCTCTGCAGGATTGTGTCAGAAGGGACACTCTGCAAGGGAGATTCAGGGACCAAAGGAACAATGAGATTATCACCAACCTGCAGCAGAAATCCCTCGGGTGCAAATCTGAACTGCTGAGTGAATACATGGAGCATATTCACCCAGCATCTGTGGGGTGGGAGCATCCTTCAATGTTTTCTCTTTGTCCTTGGAATGCTCTTAGCAGTGAAATTTAATTTTTATGGCAGATTCTGTAATCTGAGGTAGATGTAAGTCACATGTAGCAGGGAAGGAGCAGTAGAGAGGATCAATTACACTGTGCCTCTCATCTAGTGGCAATAAATTAATAATTCACAACTCTTTAGTCCTCATCTCTGTCTATTCCCAGAAGTTTTGTGATTCTCTATTAGCTCCTTAGCTCTCAACAAATTAATATTCCTCATACTTTGTTTGCAGTACACCCTTCATTACATTTAGATGCCTGCCATTCATCTTGTGAGCTCCTGCTGAGATGCAGTAATGGGGAATACTGGGACAAGGGCAGTTTTGTGGGATGAGGAGGACATGGAGACATCCCTGTACCCTGCCTACCCTACTTCATGTAACTCCTGTTCTCTCAAGAACTCAAAAACTCTCTTAAGAGCCCAAAAACTTCCCACCTATCCACAGATGGAACTTGCTGGATCTGAGCTATCAGCCCAAAATCCCTTTCCTCCCCATGGAAGACCTTACAAACACAATCTCTCTATCTTGTTGTAGATATTCCATAATGGTGATCACGTCTGTACTATTCAGCTTCTCTTGGCTATGAAGGAGTCACAGAAGGACTCTTAAAACAACTACAGCTCTTTGGATTGTAGCTTTCACCCTTCCCAAACCTCCTGAAATTGTTGTTGAGGGCTGTTTTTTGGGGGTTTTTTTGGAGGGGGGGATTTCCCCTGAAGAAGCCACCCTTGAAAACTACTTCCCATTTCGTACCTTCCATTTAACAATTACTTGCCATTTGCTTAACTTCAGGGGACTGTCAGAATTTTTTTCTTTTAGGCTGTTCTAACATGTTTCACCTTGTTCAAGGGACAGTAAGGCCTGATTTAAAGTAAGAAAAAATTTAGTAAAATATAGCTCCCCTTTGGACAAGATCACTCTTTTTAGACTATAAAACCAGATCATTTCATTGGAAACAAAATTAGGTAAAACATAAATTACAGTTCTGCTCCTGTTTTCAAGACTACTTTTCTTACTGCTCCCTAGAGTTCCCTGATGTAACATTTATTTCAGTTTTGCATGATATTTAGCACTCTCATGAAGAGGAGCAGCCCCCTAATGACATTAAATATTTATGTCAGCAAAATGTTTATAAACAAACAAAAACTATTTAACCTCTTCTAATGCAAACTGGTCCTACCAATGTACAAACCCAACAAGAATAGCACTAGAGAAGCCCCCAGAAAAATAAACCAAATACTCACTACTTAATGGCCTTCAGATTTATTGAAAGTAAGTCAAATATTTTCCCTATAAGCTTGAGTGAGGAAAGAGACCATATTGTGGGAACACTGCTGCAGAATAATAAAACGCCTGTAGTAAAACCCTCCACTGCATACTTCTATAATATTTCGGGGGCAGAACTTGGGGTTTTTTTAACATTTCTGGTAAAGGAACAGTAAAGAAATATCTGCTGAAGATATCAGCTCTCCCCAATGGAACAAACATTCTTAACAGGGCCCTGGATGTGGGCTGGTGGGATGAACCCTATGACAAGTATCCACAGCTGGGCCTCAGGGCAAGCAGACCTCCTCCTTCCTATGAGTTGTGAAGCACTGGCTCCTAGAGGTAGAAACTTACCCTTCAGAGCAAATGTTTCATGCTTTTGTGATGCATGTTCAAAAGCTTTTCTTGTCAAATGTCAATTTTCTTAACAAATGTAAACACCTCATGACTTTTTGCTTCACCTGTCTCCTTCTTGCAGAGTCTTGGAGGTAGAGAGGACCCTGCACCCACCTTGGATGCCCTGGACACAGGGGTATTAATATTGCATAGGCTTATTTCCCTGCACTACACAGCACAGCACACACTGAGCTCCAGAAACACACGGGAAAACTCATAATATAATAAAATTCAATGCCTTCTCACTTGAAAAGAAAAGCACATTTCTTCCCAACACAACACATCTGACAAGCCTTTGTTTGGGCTTTTTGCAGCAAGGGGAGCTAGCCTGCAGGATGACTGAGAAGAAAGGCAGCAGCAGGGAAGAGAAGTTGTAAGCCCTGTCCATGGCTGGGAGTGACAAGCCAGCAGTCACAGCCAGGACTCGATTTGGAGAGTGACCTGTGCAGCCTTTAAATCACAGCTTGCACCTTTCTCGAGGGTCTCTCTCCTGCCTCTTTCTGCTTGTGTGCAGTGTGCACTCTGATAGCACAAGAGTTTGTCTTTTTCTCTCTGTGTTGCAACAAAGAGAAGAAGAAAATAGTCACAACTCATTCTCAAGGAAAGATACTTACTAAATATACACATTTTGTGAAGCTTCTGATAGTGAAGTAGCTTTTTATTAACCCTGAAAATACAGAGCAGAGGGCTTAGAAATAATGTCTTTTACTACACCAAGATTTAGTGTCTCCCATCAGACACTGGACTGCTGTTTAAAACTAATGGAGGGCATTATAATCTCTTCAAGTCCTGTAGTGAATTAATCTTGTGCCACTGTTTGTCAGCCTGACTCTGACTAGAGACTGAAAGTCTCTGTTACTACCTTAGGCAGCTCAGTCTCTGCCAGCTGTGCAGGGCCTCCTTCATTCTGCTCAAGTAAGAAGCTGTTTCAGTGGAAAAATACACTGAAGCTGCTTTTTGTCAGATCAGAGACTGCAATCACTAATTCAGTCCTCTCACAAGGACACAGAGAGCCGAACGTCTTTCTGCTTTTTTTCTACAGGCCTTGATGAAGCTGGCATTATCATGCTAAATTACAGTTCAGGTCTGCTGTGCTTGTACAGATTTATCAGAAGAAAGCTATTAAATGACTTCAGTATGGTGCCAATTATGCAGTCCCCAACACATAATTAAGTAAGGCCCCAAAGTATGTATTTTAATCAATTCCTGTTCAGCAAAGCACTCATGTGCTCGTGCTTTACTTCAACACTCATCTAGCAAGCACATGGGTCCTTTTGTAAGCAAGGAAAAACATGGGAGCAGTAAGAACTTCACCAATGTTATTGGGCCAGGCACTACTGGGATAAGATACTATATTACTTGGATAATGCCTTATATTTTCAAAGGATCTCTATAACTTAGAAGCCAAGACCAGTTTCTAGCCGGACCTTGGCCCAGAGGTGCAACTAGGGCAAGTTAAGCACAAAAATACACAAGTTCTGATGGAATTAGTATTCTTTACTGCATGGAATGCAGTTGGATAAAACTTTAGGCAGCAGAAATCTTCTTACAGGCCTGTAAAGCTAGGATTTATCCTGTTTCACCTGAGCTGGCCTCAGATAAGCTATGCTTTCTAAACAACTCACCCAGGATTTGTCTGCAGTCAGTGGAGAACACACAGAGATGCCAAGGATGAGAGGAAATGGCCTCAGGCTGCACCAGAGGAGGTTTGGATTGGATATTAGGAAAAATGTCTCCACTACAAGGGTTGCCAAGCATTTGACGAGGCTGCCCAGGGAAGCACTGGAATCACCATCCCTGGAAGTGTTCATAAAATGCATGAATGTGACACCTGGTTTAGTGGTGAACATGGTGGTGATGGGTTAGCAGTGGTCTTTTCCAGCCTTACTGATTCTATGAATCCATCCCATGCGGAGGTTTCCAAAAAGGGTAGGATGAACCATGCTCTGTTTCTCTGTTGTTTTTGTTGGAAAAGCCCACACAAGTAGTTTAGATTAAACACGTGAGTTTCATCTGACCAACTTCAAGTGTCCATCTGTAGCGACTGAGGCATGGACCCAGACCAGCAGGGAATCTCAATCGTTTCTTCAAAGAAATGAGCTGGTTTTATACACTTTTCCAAGGCACAATATTTCCTTATATGGCAATTCTCACTACCCTGTGATCTATCCCCTGTTGCCACATCAGCAGCATACTTCCTTCTGTGGGATGATCACTCGCTGTTCACCCGTCCGTCAGCTCCTGGCAGGCTCCTCTCCGTAGGGCTCTGCCATGTCACACCTTGTTCCAGTTTGGCCAAATTTAGAAATATATCCTCTGAGAGAAGGCACAACCACCTCTCCCCCACCAAGTTCGGGAAAATATAAATTTTCCTCGAAGGAAAGTGAAGGAGATAAAACTATTTATTTACCAAACACACAGGAAAGGAAAATAATGCTAAATAATAAAATCTTTCACTGTGGAGAAAAAACCTGGGAAAGTGTCAGAGTCCTCCCTAGAGTCCTCCCTTTGGTCTCCTCGGAGCTGGGGCTTGGCCCAGGGCCAGGCCCTCTGTGCCTGGTGGAAAGTCCTCCTGATGTGCTCTGAGGTTGAAAGCAGTCCAGTAGAAAAGGGAGAAAATCCAGAATTCCAGGGAAGGAAAAACAAAGTTCAACTCTCAGTCTCTCTCTGGAGAAAAAGAAGCTGAACCACTGGCCAAAAGCTGACTGGAAAGCAGCAAGCCGGGAGCTTCCTCGCTCCCCTGCTGCAGCTGGGGAAAAAAAACCTGCTATCACTGTCTGACCTTGAACAAGCTGCAAACTGCGTTGAAAAAGTTTTGCTCAGTTTTTCCTTCCCCCTCTCAGGCTCAGTTTAGAGGCATAGAAAGGCACAAAAATTAATTTCTGGGCATAGGCAGCGATATGGGATACACATCATAAAGTCAGCCCAAGACACACCTCGTCCTCCCAGGGTCCGGTGGAGATGAGCCTCTGTGTGCTGCCATGTGCCTCTGCAGCACGTCTCACAGCCCACAGCTCAATTCTATCTTATCTCTTCCCACATCCATCCAAGCTACCTCTCTGTACTAATGAAGATATTGATGTTGCAGACTAACTAGACACAAGCTAGACACCTAACCTGAAATAACTCATGCCTTGAACGCACTTATTTCTCTCCAGCCTGGCCTACACTGACTAGCTCAGCTGCAGAGAGAGGGCTACATCCAGCCCCATAAACATCATGGCCAAGCACTGCTTTGGGCACTGTGTGTCATCACAGATGGCCACCAAATGCCATCCCAAAATAACACTGGTCTGGAGTGACTCCCTTAGAGCCACAGTGTGTCATGGGAGCTTGGGGAGAGAGATTCCCTGAACACTCCACAATTAACACCAACATGACCTAAGGTGAACCTCTCCCTTTCTCACACCTCCTTAGGGTGCTGCAGACCTCCTTCCACCTGCCAGACAAAGCAAGAAACAAAAACAGGTGGTAAAGTCCAGTCATTTACACACATCATGGGCTTTCTTAATGGACATGGGCAGCTCCATTTGACTGCTCCCACTTCCAGCTGGCATCAGGCATGGATCATTTCAGAGCAAAGTGGTGTATCATCCCAAAAAACAAAGAACCTATGAAAAATGTGTATTGACTTAGAAGTTGCAATGCAGCCTGAGTTACAGCACTGAGAGCCTCTCTGTAATCCATTACAGTGATGCAAAATGTAATAAAACTACTACAAGGTGCTCTATTTCCATTTACTAATAATCATAAAAGTATTTGAGATGCATCTGAGGAACCATTTACAAGATGCTTTTTTCAAAGATGATTTGTAGTCCAAAGAAAAGCCTTTAATACCATATAAATTAGATTTTATGTACAACAATATTTAAAACTATTGCAAAAGAGGTGTTTTGTTTTTTCATAGTCACTGTTCAGTCTTCATTGAATAATTTCTTTGAAGAAAATACTTGGCTTCTGAGTTCTTCCCAATGAATCATAGAGCAGGATTAATATCATAATTTATCTTTTTTTTGTTTGCAGATCCCATTGTGTTCAGTGTAGCTCTACCCAGTTAATTTGCACAGCTTCTGATGAATTGCATTTACTAAACACACAAAATTATTTTTCACTTAGCAAACATCCTCAGCAGCTCCACTGGCAAATCTACTCCTACACTATGCAAACACACAAATGTTTTCCTTTTCCAGAAATAGGGGCTGGGTGTGCCAGAGAAATACATGGATAAATAAATCAACCATTGATTGATCTGCTACAGCATTGATGTCAGCTAGTTTGATAGGTTGAAAGTGACTGCCATATTTCTATTTTTGTCTTACCGTCAGCTTTTGCCATCACTAAGCACTTGTGTGGCATCTCAAAGAAAAGGGCTGGTCTCACTCCAAAGCCAGATGCATGTGGGGGTTTCTTGCACGTTTGCTTTATGCCATCTCTGATTTTTCACTCCTGCATAAAAATTCTCCTTAAAGGTACCATTTCCTTCTCTCCCATTTCCTCTGGGAGAGCAGGTGAACATCAGGCTGTCTGCTTCTCTGAATTTTTCCATTATGCTGCAATAGTGAAGATGTCTCCACTCCTTGCACCTGGCATAGCCTTGCAGAACAAAGCAGACATCAAGCACACTCTCTTTTGCCCATGCCAGACTGACTTCAGGCTTGCCTTAATCTCCTCTCCCCCAGCCCAAAGGCATCCAGACAAGGAACAATTCTTCTTCTCCCATACACAGAATTTTGCACCCACTTTCCATGTGTAAAGCTGGACTAGGAATGCTTGTCCTCACCCCTCCCAATGCCATGTAATTTAAGTACTGGGTCACAAAGAAGTCAAGTTTTGCATTTGTCCACCAGAGTAAAACACATTTGCAAAAGACAATCTATTAAACACAGTGAAATAGAAAAATCTGTCTCTCCACAGGATTTCTGAGCCTTTTCAGCAAACCACTATGTCACCATCAAAAGTCTCACAGAAGCAGCAGTGCTGGCTAACACTGCCAGTGATACGTGGGGTATGTTAAAAGCAGCACAGTCTCACACAAAATGCCTCTGCCAACTTCAGTCAGACTTCCCCCACCTACAGCCTGCGCTTGTAAAAGAAAAAAGAATAAGAGAAGAAAGCTGGAAATCTGAGCAGCACTGGGCTGCCATATATATATATTTTTTTTTTAAGTATGTACCAAGACCTATATTGTCATCAGGTTTTATTCCCCCTTTTACCCATTGGTGGAACAAAGCAAATGCCATATCTCCAAAAGTTTTCTTCTTTTTTTGCAGGGGCAAAGGGAGTCTCTGAGGTCAGCGTGAACAGCAGACAGAGAATGAGGAGCCCTCTGAAATTAAATACCACACACTGAAAGTGCTGAGATGAAAAAAATTTTGACAACCCTCCCATCCTGCCCGTCCTCACCAAAGAAACGTTTGGCAAAGGGGGGAAAAAAAAAAAAAACAACCAATAATTTTGCATTTAGAGAAAATGCTTAGTTTACTTGCTTATTTCTTGAATATAAATGCATAAAAGATCAAAAAAAGTCACCATTGTCCTTTACACCTTATACAGAAAAAAAATGATTGTGGAAAAAACTCTTTCCAGCCATGTTGTCCAACAAAGATGTTACCGACTCTGGCTTAAGGATTTGCCTCTGCAGTAAATACAATCACTGTAATGCCCCATGTAATTCTCATCTACTTACACACATACAACATACCGTCCTACTCAAGTGTAACACAGATTTTTGGACTTTTTTCCAGCTTAGCTTATTATTTTAACCAGTTTAAGTTGTGTTGAAGAAAAATATTTCGACTGCAACAGAGGAGCAGTTATGTTTTTATGGTATACACAAGAGCCTTAGCCACACTCCTGAAGATCAGCTCTGCTGGGTACTGAATAATCACCATCTCCAGGAGAGTCTGGGTAGCACTACAGGACCAAATCCAGGGCAGTTAGTAGAGTTCAATAGATTCATTGCCCACTTCCCTGCATCTCAGATACCAAATAAGCACTTGCACCATTCAAATCTCAGCCCACCATTTTTCCTTCCCCTACACACACTGCCTACCCTGCACTGCCCACACGTGTGGGCCAGCAGAGGATGAGCAGAGCAAAGGGTGCTCCTGATTTCCCTGGCCATTCCTTCAAGCACTGTTTTATTTGGAGCAAGACTTTAAATACACACAGGCAAGTCACTCATATTTCACTGCAGTCAGAGCAGCTGCTTTATGCCTGTCAGTGGGACTTAGTCCTCTAACCTGAGCAAAGCAAACTTCTATTTAGGAAGTTCCATCTGCTCCCATTCCAGAGAAATTCAAACAGAAATTATTCACAGGCAGTGCTGGCAGAGCAGCCCAACAGTGACTACCAACTAAGCCTTCAGGGAAGATTTTGGCTGGTTGGGCTCCATGCACTATAAACTATAAAAACAGGAAAAGGCAGCAGGAGAAAGATTTCCATCTTTCCCACTTTGGCATTACCTCTGCTGCTGTCAGTACACCTTCCATGGCTTTCACGTTCCAGGCAGCAGAAACACAAAAAGAGGCATAAATCCTGTACTTCTGACTCACACCTAACATAAAACCTTTGGAGTCACCCACCTTACCTGGCAGCTGACCTCTGCACTCACACCCTCAGCAGTCATTCTGTTCTAGCACAACAGAGAACACACTGTACAGCTTGAGCTGAAAGAAATGGATAAACTCTTATTCCACAATCGGACTTATCAACAGACAACTAGAGCATGCATCTCAAATCTCCCAGCACAGACCACGCTTTGCATTATAATTTGGTTTGAGCAGCAAGATGCTTAAACTGAGAGATGAAAATCAAGGCTGGGAGGCAGCTGCCAATTATACCAAACCAACAGGGAAGACTGAGCAGCTGCAGGTGCTTTTGACTCCTACAGGTGTAAAGCATAAGCTAGAAAATTGAGTGAGTTTTTCCAGTCTGAGCTGAAGTATTGGAAGTTTATATTTTACCTAATTTGTTGTATAATTACAAATGTGCCAGTTTAATTTGACTTAAGTGTGTTTCCTCAGGAATAAGCAGTGTTTTTCTTTACTTGGCAAATGCTCCCAAATGCAAAACTTCTGACAGGCAAGATGCACAAAGTTTGGCTTCAAATCTTCAGAGGGTTTGTGAAAACAGAAGAAAGGAAACCTAGAAAATCCCAAGGGACATTGCTCAGAGGGGAGATGTTTTAACTATTGTTTTCTGGATCCATTTTTTATTCATCAGTCAAGAAAAATTCAAATTCCTCCTTAAAACTATAGGCTACATTTTGAGATTTACACCTTTGAAAGTTAAAACCTAAGGCATCACCTTCAGAGAGGTGCTAGCAGTGAGTGCTGAAGTGTGATGTGTGGTGTGGTGCATCCCAGACAGGCCATTCACAGTCAGGATTTAGAATTTGGACTGCCAGCAACCACATGCAGAATAATCTTTCCAGGGTAGTTTCACCCAGTCAGGGGAGATAAAATAATATGACTGATGTGGTTACTCAGAAAAGCTGTCACACCATGCGTGTACCAGTAGGAAACTCACTGATCATGTCCTCATGCATTATTTGTCGAAGTTTTATGCCAGAGACAACAATTTCCAAGAGATGGAAGAAGGCAAAATGAACCACTGTGCTTAACAGAATGGGGCTAAGAATTCTTGGCTGGTTTTAAACCCAATCAGAATACCTGCTTTTTTACCTAGAGGAATATAGGATGATAGAGGTAGCAGAGTTTTAAAGATGGTGCTTAATTTATCCCCCTTTCTCAAGGCAAAACTGATTAATGTAACTTGAACACACACATCCTCCCCATCACAAGCAATGTGAACACGGCAGCATCTCCAAAAGAAGCCTGAGATTCTTGAGGCATGAAAAAGACATCTGAAACTCCCCCAGAGAAATATCACAGACCAGGCTGAGCTCAGCAGCCAAACTCCCAGAAAGGGAACTCTCACACCTGTGTCCATCCTACCAACTCCGTTCAGATCCCAGGCAGATGCAAATCCATACGGAGCAGGCTGCAGGAACAAGATGCTGTTTACGTGGAAAACCTGCCACTGTGAGACAATTTTATCCGCAGCTGTCAGCTCGATCTCGTTTGAGAGAAGGCGTCCTGCCAGCAAACGTGGGCTGTGTGTTGTAAAAGGCAGGACTGCTACATTTCCAGTGCCACTCCCCACTCTTGAATGCGAGTGCTAATGTTTCTAGCAAATTACCTTCCAAATGTTGCAGCACGACATGCTTTATAGGAACTAATGAATCACACAGTAAAAACTAATTGCAACTTACACACTGTTGTGAGCTGAGTTTTGCAACATAAAAGCAATCAGCCAGCAATTAAAATGCTAATATGGGGCCGAACCTCATGTAACAGTTTGCCAAAATCTAGTGCAATACCGTGCTTCCTGGAGTATTTGGAACAGATGGAATTTAGTTAGTAGGTAGTCATTTCATCAAACTTACAAACCTTAACATGCTGGAGGAGGGTCCCCACTATGATACATTACATATTTCCAGTATTAGAAGTGGCAGTAAAGGATCATTACATATTTCCTTCTTTTGAATGGCTTCTTCTATTCTCATGTAAATGTTAATACACTCTTAGCAAGTCAGAAAGGAGGGGTACATACCAGATGCTCTTTCCAGACACAAACATGTTGAATTTCTTTTTGTTGTAGTATAGATGGACTCCAAAAGTGCCGGTGGACATCATCAAACCTACTTTTCGTTTTAATTATAAAAACTTATTTTCACAGATTCGCTAATGCAAGATTGTGAATTGAATGAAACAATTACATTTTAATTGGGTTCACCTCCCCCACATGCCCTTTTTCTTCATTAAATTCCTAATACTAAGACAATCGAAATACATTAATTAATTCAAATGGGGAATTATTAATTTTCAACATTATCAGCCTTGGAGAAATTACCTCTGGTCCTGGAACAAAGCTCCCCAGAACAGTTTCTTCCATTGCGTGTTAGCCTTTAAATTTGTACAATCATTATTGGTAACAGCACTGAAAAAGCATAAATGAGCTCTAAACTGACTCATGAACCCCTTGGTACTGAGCCACCTGCAAAGAGAAGCCAGGGAGGGCAACAAGAGTAGGCACCTGGAACTCACCTGTATATGTGATGCCATCCAAACTCCTCCCAGCTGGACACAGAACATGAGATACTCAAAAATGTCCCAGGTCTTGCCTGCTTGGATGAAGCTGTCCTTCAGCCACAGGGAATCTTGAGTAATGAGGTCTTGGTTCTCAGGTCCTTGCAGCCCTTCAAGCACAAAAGCAAGGCAGAATCACTGCCTGGTCCCAAGACACAGTCAGGCACAGCTAATTAATACAAATAATAAAAATGGACTAAAGTGTTTTCTTCTCATGTCAGTGGCTTTCATATCCTCCTTAAGTCTTCTCGTCAAAAATAAAGCTATTTTTCTCACAATTCCTACAGTCCCTTTCCCTATTTAATGCCCTTCATGAGAAGCCCTGCATGGAGGACCACATTCCTTGATTAACATTCCTCACCATTTTATCCCTAGCATCTCCAAACATCCACTTTCCCCATCTCCTCACCACTCCAGCCTAAGCTTCAGAGAAATAAGCAGCTGCTGCTCCCAGCTCAATCCCAGCAGTAAAACCCCAATGCTCAGCACACCTGCACTCCCCTCCCATGCATCCACCCTAAAAGGAAACAGGACAGAAAGTGCAGAAACTGTCCAAAGGTATGAGAGATGCCTAAAATGCAGAGGATGTGTCCAAAAAAGCAAGAAACACCCTCCACCTGCTCCAAAGGATGGCATGGACCCTAAATGAGAGGAGATAGGCTGGGCTTTGCTGCTGTGTTCACTGCTACAGCTCCACCATCACATCAGAACAGAAGGTGTCATTCTGAGACAACTTTAAATTTATGAAATAGGAAACCTACTGCTCAGGGTGCAAAAGGTGAATCGCCATTAAAGAAGTGACCTGGACTCTGAAAGAGGTCTGTCAACAGAGGAATTGGAAACTTTAACCTTGATTTCCCAAATTACCACTCTGAGATAGCTTTGGAAGAAAACTGACAGGAGTGTGGAGAGAAAAGGCACTTACACATAAAAGCATCTCTCATGACAGCAAGGCAGAGCCTCCCTTAGCCAGGCTAGGGAAGGAGCAGGTTTCATAAAAACCCTAGTATTACTAGAAGTCATAGAGATTTGCTTCTACCTCTACCTGTTTGCCCTGGGAATGCAAAAAATGATGGGAGTGTTTATGGTTCATCATCAAGTCAGAGGAGCTCTGTTGCTCAGCCCCACAGGCAACGCATCCCTACAGATACAACCCATCTTTCTCAATGAGGGCTTTATGTTAGAGAATAAAAGCCGCTCTGCTCTAAGGTTCTCAGTACAGAGGAGAGGAGCAGCACCTTTATTTCACCCCAGTGAGCAGAGAGAGTGTGTCCAGGTGAAGGATGTGTCCCAAATCACACAACACTTTGGGTAACCCACCCAGTGCCATCATCATCACATCGTTCTGCTTCAATCACAGCACACCCATATGGCAGTAAAACTCTGAATTCCTCCTTCCAGACACCAAGTTCCCAAGCCCACACACTTAACACTCACCAATTTATGTGTCAACCGGGGCCTGTAGCACCACCACCAATTTTCAGTAGTTCATTCATCTTACAGTAGGTGCAGACACTCCAGTCTGACCCAATTCTTCTGTTTTATTGGTAACTGTGACCTTGAGACCCATGCATTGTGTAAAGGTGGAAAATAGCTGTAAATAGTTCTAAGCAGTGAAATTTGGCTGATAATACAAACACATTAACAAAGTAGTGCTGGTTTGTGTCTCCTGGAAATCTGATCCCCTTAATGTGCTTCTGTACACATTTACAACAAGCTGTAGGCACACATATTATCTATTTTTTACCAGGCAGAAATAGCCACAGTGCACATTTGAAGCATAAATACAGCAAATTCAAAGGTAAGTAAACCAAAGCATGGCTGAGATGTAAGCTGGACATGATAAAAAATGCAACTGTAATTCCTTGCAGTATTAAGTTCTGTCGTTCCATCTGATGCTTTGGGATAAATATTGCAATAGGGCTGAAGATCTCATTTCATTGTACTCTGGGAAGGGAATGGGTTTGGACTGCCTGCTCTGAGAGTCTTAGAAAGAGACTTGTTCAATAATTTCATAGCAATTTGTTTCCATGAAAAGCTTTGGGATAAATGGGAATCATTCAGCATACCTGAAGCTCTGCTGTCATATTATTGTACCTGTGTGTACCACAAAACATCTCAATGAACAGTGAAGGCAGAAAGTTTTCCTCTGATTTAAAAGAATTTCTTACACAGAAATAGAATTTTCAAGGATGGCACAAAAGCAACCAGATAATCAAAACAGCTGTGTCTCCTGAATTTACACTTTCTTTTGTTTTATTCTCATGTATTTAGTAACACAGCAGAGTAAAGGCAGGGAGGAAGGAAAAAAGGAATTTTGTACTTAGCAAGGGGATTTTGAAGGGAGTTGAATGTTCAGGAAGAATAGGAGAAGACAAAGCAGTACAGTCATGTCAAAAAGAAAAAGTACTAAAAAGCACTTTCTCTTCTGACATAGGTCAGAGGAGGAACCTGGCATGCCACACTTCACTCCTTTGTGAGTGAGAGATCAAGCAGTAACTCTGCTCATTGCTGCTGGAGTGAGCCCCAAGTGAGAAAATAACTCAGGGCAAGTCTCACAGCCTGTTCCCTCGCAGGCAAATATTCATCTGAGGCTGCACTAGTGACTGGGGAATTTGTGTTTAATTTCAGGAGCTGCCTTCCCACCCAGAGCTATAGATCTCACTGAGGGAGAGGAAAGCTCAAGGTTATTTTTGGAGACTTTCCTTGAGTGGGGCTCAGCTGCAGGACATGGGGCCTCAGCTCCCTGTGCACAGCAAAGGACTCGGGCAGGTGTGTTTTATGTACAACTCAACACCTGTGCTATGCAAGCTTCCTCAAGGCCCCTTACGACCAGCACTGTGAGAAACCAGCACTGTTCTTCAGCCAAACCAGAGCAGTGCAGCTCCTGGGATCAGTGATAAACCAAACATCCAGCTGAGAAATGAGCTGAAATGGGAATCAGAACATTGTGAGGAATCAGAAACCTGACTGATGAGTGGGACTCATGCAGCCTAGAAAGAGTAACTGCCCAGATCCTCCTCACCTCTGAGATGGATTACAAAACCAGAAAAAATTACACAAATGGGCATTTTTCAATAGGCTGGGGCTCCTGCAGCAAGTCCTCATGCCCAGACCTTCTTGTATGCCATCCCTGACATGGGCCACTATGGCAGCAGTTGACAGAATTTCTTCTTTTAAAGAAGTACTAGTGAGGTGAATGAAATTAGGAGATACCAGAGGCATCATGGACCATGGTATATCGGCATCAGTAGATAAAGTCTGCCGCAGGTGACCCACAGAAATACAAGCACTGACCAGAAACCTGCTGGTGGATGAGGACAGTCACAGACATAACCCAGAGCCCAAATCAGCCTTATGAAGGAGCTTCACAGCAAGAGGCAAGAAAGGCTGGAAAGGAGGGAAATGGTCAAACCCAGGCACTTTGCAGGATCGACTCAGTGAGAAGTGAACCTTCAGTGGCATTTCTGTGTTGTGGCTAAGAGCTTTTCAAGTGATGAACCATCCCCACTTCCAAACAACAGCCCATAAATGACACAAAAATCACCATCATGGGAGACAGCAAATATGAAAATAAAGGTAAAAGTTAGAATGGGGCAAAGGGTAAGGATGTTAGCTATTAGGAAAGCATCAGCCTTTCCAGAGAAGTTAAGAAAATCAGGGATAACGAAACAAAGCAGAATGAAGAGATAGAGGAATAAGAAGATGTGAATGCTGTGTCAGTGTGCAGCCCCCTCCACATTATGGTCAGGTTTGTAAGAAGGAAAAGAGCAGAAGCAGCACAAAAATAGGTCAGGGAATGAAGGATATGGGAAATTTGGGCTGTTTGAAAGAGGCATATCTGAGGATCATGTCCTGACAGCAGTGGGATGGGATGGTGGGAAAAGAGATAATAGGAAGAGGAATGAAAGGAGCAGGAGAGGAGGTAGCCAGGCACCAGTGGGATAGATTTCACCAGAAATGTTAGCAAAAATATTATTAAATATTAATAGCATGGGCATATGAGAGTTTGTGCAGTGGGTGTGGGAGATTTTTTTACCCTTACTATGAGATGCTGGTGTATAGATCAATTTTCCTCAAGCCAGGTCAAGATGCCTTGGATGAAACCACTGCCTGAGTTCCTGGTCTGTCTCTGCTCTGATGAATCTCATAATAGTTTGGAAAAGTGAAGGCAGGGAAATGCACAGAAAGTGCTTGGAAGCAGTCAAGAAAATGAAATGAGATTGGAAGAACTGAGCTCCCCATTGAGGGTACTGACTTTATACAAAAATAATGGGCAAAGTCAGAAAGGTGAGATTTGATGAGGACAGAGACGTCAGGTCAGTGAGATGAAGGCTATAATTGAATACAGTGAGGTGGCAGCAGAGGTAATTAGAGCTCAGTAAGCTGCAAAGGGCACAAATTAAATGAGGATAAAACAGAAGTTAAAGCACAAAGACAGTCAGCATGCTGGTTTTCTTTGCCAATGGCAATCTGGCTGATGAAGATCAATTAATTGAATTCAAAGAGCTGGGATAAGCCAGGCCTCCTGGGAAAACAGAGTTTGGATTGTGAGGAGGAAGAATAGAGCTTCTGAAAGAAAACCGGGTGGTACAAAACAAAAGTAATTTGGGCTCAAAAGAAGATAAGAGGGAAATGCCATGAAAGGAGAAATGAGGAGAGAGCGCTGTCAGTGCATGGAGGAAAACACTGAGAGAACTAAAGTTTGAGAGGAGGATCAGAGAGGAGGAAAACTGAGGAGTGGAAAGGAGAGAAGAGCACTATCAGAAGTGGGAAGAATGAGGAACATAAATTCATCTGTGTTGCTGTCTTGCTGTCAGACTGGAGGGGTGGGTAGTCACAGCCCTCACCAAACACTCTCCTCTTGTCAGTGGCTAACACGCCCTGCTGATGAGCAGCACTCCATTCAACACTGGATTTCACCTGCTTTTCTCCTCCCTTCATGCTGAAACCATGAAGAAAGACAGAGTCATCTTCCTGCTAAACCATGGAAATTAAAAGTAAAAGCAGTGCTAATAATTTTCAGGGTTTTCCTCTTCTCTACTCAATGCTGCTGGGGGAAGTCTGGCTTTGTGGTCAGAACTTTGGCTGCACCCAACCTTTTGCAGGGACATGGTGTTCTCAGAAAACAAGATGCAGGCCTCCAATCCTCTACCACCTGGTGCTAGGGAGGCACTTAGGTTGGTGCTGGGGAGATTGAGGGTGGAGTCACTGCTAGACAGCATGGCTTGAGCCCCAACACAGTCCTGGCCAGGCTCTCCAGTGCTGCGAGGTGTCAGCCTTGGAAAGGGCTCTGCCTCCATCTTCCCCATCAAAAACTCAAGTTCTGCACTTTGTCAAAGCACATCCTAGAAGGAAGTAACCTTTAGGTGGATAAAACTGGGGTCTTACGGGTGCGATGATTGAGAATAAGGAGGTGTAAACAGTCCTCATATTAGGTCCATTCTTCCCAACCAGTTCTTAGCCCAGCAGCCCTCATCAACTTCCGGAGCTCAATGGACTCTGCATCCCTCAAGGTTTGTAGAAAATGTCTCCTGCCTTCCTGTCTTCCTTCCTGCCTTCCTTCCTTCCTGCCTTCCCCTTGAAGGCTTTAATGTGGCCCCGCTCCTTAGCTCCCTTCAGAACTTCCTGGTCACCACCTCTCTCACAGTCTCCCAGTTCCTGAAGGTTTTCCCAGTTAAGTGAGGTCTGCTGCTGGTTGGGAAGGAGCAGTTCTCCCTCCCAGGGTCCTCCCTGACCCCAAGGTGATGAGGCTGTCCTGCTGCTGCTGCTTCACAGCTCTTCATACTTTATTTTCGACATCTAAAAAATAGCTAAATGCAGGATTCTTGGGCTCATATTTATTAGATTTGCAGCCTGGAAAGATAACACAGTGGTGAGATTTTTCACAATCCTAATTCAAATAAAGATAAAATATCCCTTGAGAAAGGGTTTTTTCCATGGATATTTTCATGCTTTCCTGCACTGTCCGCCCAAGAGGTACAGCAAATTGAACTGATCCTAATTTAGCCAAAGACTGATGGTGAATATGGGCCAAACACAGAGTGAATAGAACAAAATATGTCAAAGCTGAGGGAGATCCACTCATTGTAAGTTCTTGAGAAGACACACAGTAGGTTTGTTTTAAAACCATTTATGTAAGATTATGAGATTCTTCCCCACTGTGGAACAGTCGATTATACTGATGAAAAAATCATTTGCCACTTGAACAATTTATATCCCATCCAGTGCATAATAGGACAGAAATGAGGACAAATGGGCACCTGTGGGTGTCATTTTGAGAAAGAGAGCGTTGAGTATGCCTTGTCTGCTGACTGGTTACTGCTGTACCTGGCCACCTTCATAAAGCACTCCTGGATACACTGATTGAGAGCTTCACTGTTGGTACCTGATGTTCATATTACTGTTATTTAATTTTTGAGCCAAATGGGCTGATCTATAGCATGGCCATAAACTGTTCATTATATGGATCCTGGTGACAGAAAAACAGTCGAGTTGGGATAAAGCTCTGTACATATACAGAGTACAAATCTTGCCCAAAGAGTTCCCAAAACCAGGAATTATTTTTTCTTTTTCTTTCTTTTTCTGTTTGGCAGGCTGGGAATGCTGACACAGACAGGATTAAGCACTAAACTATTTGTTTAATGGCTGCAAAGCCTCCTCAGTGACAATTAGATAAGGTAGAAATACAAAAGAGAATAAGGCTAAGAAGTGCCCTGAGTAAGATGCCACACCAAAGCAGTCCTTGCTGCTGTTCATTTGGCCAGGAGCGCATGGCCGCTGTTATAATTTTTGACTCAGCAATTGCAGAGTGATGACCAAAGCTGGAAGGGCTGGCATTTGCTGCTTCCCCTGGGAACTGAGAACCATGGACTCCCAGCACAGGCTCCCAACCTGACCCAATGCTGGACAAGACTTTTGCAATCTTGGTTGTTTTTTGTCCACTGTAGAGTGGAAAACCTAACAATTATATCTGTTTTTTCTCCTCAAAAACTGGTTTGGCTTTCTAGTACTACTTTGATTAGACTGATCCAAGTATGCAATCAGCCCAATTTATATTCCTAAAACAGACAGAATTTCTCTGACTGGAGTCCGTATTTTCTGTCTGATTGCTTTTCATTTCACACTTCTTTGTTTTAATTACGTTTTAAGATTAAGTACGGAGATCATAGTTAGTTGCACTCCATGGATATTGTACAAATTCAAGGGTCAAAGGAAAAGGAAAAGGAAAAAAGACAACTAATACCTCATTGTTTGCTGTGGTTCCTATTACATGGGCAGTCAAGTGCACAATGAGTTTTAATGGAATTTGGCTTGATTGTGATTAAACAAAGAATATACTGAGTGAATTCTTCAGCTCAAAACTATGTGCTTTTAATTTACCTGTATTGAGCCTAAAAAAGCTGATTTTGCAGAACTTTCTTGACCTCACTGATTGCAACCAATTGCAAAAAGGATGGCATGGATTTAAAAGCATCAGCCTGTTGCAGCAGCTGGCCAAGTATGTCTTAGACAGCTCAACAAGGAGATGATGGGAAAGAAAGAGACACATTGTGGATTTTATTATCCCTTTCACTAAGGCTGTAAAAATCCTGCTTGGCTGGATCATAAGGTCTTTTTAAAAATTAATAAATAACAAAACAAAACAAAAGATATATCAGTAGTTTTAATATTATTTCATTAATATTTATATAAATATGAATGTTTTCCTTTATTTTCAATAATTTCAATAATTTTCCTTTCCTTTATTCTCAATAGCACTGAGAAGGATTTTCACACAATCAATATGGTTCCAACAGTCCCCCAGCTCCCTTTTTTATTTCCCCTCTGGTACAGCTTCCCAGAAAAACCAGTAAAATTGTGAAGGGTGCTTTCGAAGCTGAACTGGTGAGAAGCAGAGAGAATTGCAGAACATGGAATGGCTGAGGGAATTTGCAATGCTATTCTGCACTTCACACAGCTCTTACCTTACAGATCATACATTGTATTTGCTATGTTGCTGTGAAAAATCCAGTATCTGCACCTACTAGAATTGCCAAGGTCCAGAGGAAGACAGGGAGATGCTCAGGAGGAAGCAAGAATGGATGTCATGCCAGTGGTTGCACAGTGAGCTTTGTGATCAAAAAGCCCTGTGAAATTCCATGGAAAGCAAGCGGGTTTCTATGCATCAGGATTTGGCCCTGTAATCATTCAAGGTCAGGCTGGATGGGGCTCTGAGCAACCTGGTCCAGCTGAAGATGTCCCTGCTCATTGCAGGGAGGCTGGACTGGATGACTTTTAAAGGTCCCTTCCAAAAACTAGTCTATAATTTTATGATTCTTTAACTGCACCTTTGTAGGTACAAAAATGCTGTTAGTGAGGATCTTCTTGTTATTTTTCTAAGTCTGTGAGAGACTTTTCTCTCTCACAGAAGAGGTAGCAGGGAATGTAAACAACCAAGCCACCTGCAACCTTGGAAAGTCTTGTTTATGGTATACTAGAAAAATATTTTGACAATGGATGTTTTAGGATTTTAGCCAATCACCCCCAAGGGGTGGCTGGTCCTTTGTCCAATTAGACTATGAAGAAAAAAGTCTATAAAAGAGTTTGTAAAATAATTAAATAAATCAATCTTGCTGCACAATTCCTGCCTGCTGGATCTTCTCCTCCTCCTCCTCCCTATAGCTGCGGGACACGGTGATATACCGTAGGAACCAGGTCTGCGGTAATACACCTTCACGGGGTTTTTTTTCCCATGTATGTCTATCTAAATGATGCACAAAGAGGGAGAGCTATGGCTGTGATTTACTCGTTTCTTTATGTTTGGATTTGCAATCTTAAAAATTCCTGACACATCTTTCATGCTAGGAAATAGATACAAAAACTCACAATGTCTTCTTGCTTCTTTTCTTCTCTTTAGGCACAGAGATATTTAATAATGGCAGATAAATAAACTAACCAAAACACTTAAAAAATCCATGAGAAACTAACTCAAGAAGAGGAATAATACCAACAGCTCTTCCTGTCCATACCTTTGCTAACTGTTAAATCGTTTCTCTGACAGCAAACACATTTGCATTTTTTTAAGGGCATAATCCTGCTTATAACTAACTGGCATTAACCTGTTCATAATTAACTGAGCATTAGCATCTCTGGCCATGAAGGTCAGCAGTCTGTAAGCAGCAAGGATCCTGAGAGTTCTCCAAATTAATTGAAATATCTATAATTTAAGTGATGAGGTCTTCACTACAAAACCTAATGAGGATGTTTATTTACTTGTACATCCTTGGCTTCATGGAGAATGTTTCCTTTGACTGCCAGAGGACAGAGGTTACACTTGGCTACAGGAGCCCAACCACAGACACCCAGTGACTTCTGGATTTCTGTGGAGCTGTCAAATTCCTCTCATCCTTTTCAACAATAATGAACAATTAGTTGATGGTATAAAATGGCATCTCTGTGTCTGAGGAGGGAAATGAAGTGTCAGGACAAAATACACAATTATATCATGCTAGAATAAAATCAAACACATCTTCTGTATGAAGAATATGGTGCACTAAACATGAAACAATAAAAAGATTTTTTTCTTTTACTCCATCCCATTCAGCTTCTCATACCACCCATATTCATCAAAATCTGAGTGTGAACCCAAAATATGATTTTGTGAACGGAAGTTAGGGCTGACGAGCCTTCCAGCTAAAAATCTGGTGATGTGGCCATTTTCTGGGGCCCCGTCAGGGTCCCCAGATGACAGAATTGTGATACCTTGTTCTGCAGTGCTTGAAGAGGACAATATTCTTGACTTTCTACTCTCCATACTAAGAAAGTTGAGTAACTTAGGGTGATGGTAATTCTTTATTCTCATGCCCACAAGAGTGATGCACAGAAATCAACAGGCAGTTGTAACCTTCACCCAACATTTTAATTCTGTACTAGCCAAAAAATGAAAGTCCTTTAAAATCTTACTTTTAATCAGTTCTAGATATTTTAGAGACACTTCTGCAGAACACCACTGGCTCCCAGTTCAGAATGAGTAAGTGGAAAGTAGCACTCTCCACATCTCAGCCTTAAAAAAGACACAGAATAATGAGATGTCTGACATTTTCTCATGCCTTATTAGCAATCATAGATCCAAGGCAACCTGCCTATATACTCTTATACTAAAGGGTTGTTTCCTAATATTACTGGTTTATTGCTGTTTCTTCCACCTGTAGACTGTTGCCCAGCATTAAATCAAGTAGAAAAGCATAACTGCACTTCACAAATGGCAAAATGGAGGGACTTTCCCAACTCTCACCAAGATCTTTCACAGGTGAAGCCTTACAGAACCCACTCCCTCAGATCTGACACACACTGTGACTCATGGCTGATGAAGGGATATTGGCATTACAAAATAATACAGCTGAGTAAATTAACCAATAAAAGAGAGACAGTTGGTAGAACAGACATCAGCCTAACAAGTTTCATGGTATTTTAAAGCCTTTTGGTTGTTGTTGAATAACAAGAAAAACCAATCACAGACAAAATCCCCATTGATGTGAAGTTGCAAACTCTCCCTACTGGAGCCACATTACACCAAGGGCACAAAGGGCTCTCAGTCCACAGACATCAGCCCAAACTGGAGCACCAGGTCACTGATAGATTATTAACCCTCCATATTGAGATTTTCAACAGGGCATGTGCCAAGGGAAACTCTTTTGCCATTCCTTACCTCGCTCCAGGAAGGAATAGAGTACTTGACGGCAGTGAGGAACATTCTTCTGTGGGTTCTGTGCTGTGCATTTAAAACAAAAACAGTGCTCAAACAAATGGACTCGACTTAATTAAATCAATAGCCCAAACAAATTACTTTTCCAAGCGTAAGTTTTATTAAGTATTATTTCACATTACTGGGAATCTAGTGCCGGGAAAAGGAACTGGGCAAGGTAGTGAGCAAAACACAAAGCACTGAGCATTCTGGGAATTTGTTTCCCTATTTATCCAACATGCTGGTACTCAGCCTATTGCTCGATTGAGTGCTTTATATAATGCCCTCTCCTGGTTTACCTAAATTAATATGAAACATGATCACTAATGAGATGCATTGCACTTGGAATTTTACTTATATAAGAAGTGGAAAAAGGAAAACGGAAAAAGGGAAGGGAAGGGAAATGAGAACTCATAACTGTGGAGGCCTGGAGGGGGAATTAAAATACTCAGTACTAACCTTTCTGCAAGACATTTGGGGGCCAGCCAAATTTGAGCAGAAGGGATTTCTTGACGGTGGTGAATATCTCCTTTAAAATAACTTGCTCATGTTAACTTCTAAAAATTTATCAACCATATATCTTTTCTCAGGAGATAAAACAGGGAAGTTAGATTGCCTTGACAGGTGATGCTTTCTTGACTTAGAGTAAGGAATCACATAACTTCCTGTACTTCTCAGCCCTAAATCCTACTTAAGAGTTTTGGGTGTGCAATGAAGCTGTGGGCACACACTTCAGATGCTCTGCACTCTCCAAGCAATCACTTTACCAGGTATTGCAGAGGTGTCCAGGGCTCAGGGAAGAAGCTCTAACTGCAAGGCTGACACAGGATGAGACAGGCTGACATTTCCCCTGCCAACCAGCCCCAACTCTACAGGCCACCAGAATGGTGAGCTGGAATTCCCATCCTGTCAACATCATCTGCTGTTGCAATACCATGTGCATTCAGGTCACCTGCTGAACATATTGTCAGTGCTATTTTCATTCATTTTGGATCCTTCAGAATTTAGATGGTGAGAAAAACTGAAGTCCTGGGAAAAACATCATGGTCAAGAAATTGGTGGTAGCAGTGAAATCCTCTGATGGCAACAGCACCATCCTCTTTGGCATGAGAGCCACAAGAGTTCCTGGAAGAGTGGATAGCATAAGGGTTTCCTGGAAACCCCTGGGTAGTGCATGAGAGATGGTTTTCATGAAGTGGAAAATGGAAGGAGGAAAATTAATTGGAAATGGGTAGATGAGTCTCTGAATTTAATACACCAGGGGTAAGGATGAAAGTGAAATACTGAAGAGATGAGCTGCCACCCTAAGGAAAAGAAGGGGGGAGATGAGGGCAGGTGGATTTGGTAACCAGAAGGGAAGCTGAAGGTCATGAAGTGAAGGTCACTTTGTCAAGGAAGGTAATGAATCTAAACCGTCTGTGTGACTTCTTGAGCTGGAGACGAAGGAAAAATTAAACAGACATGTCAGAAAGGAACCCAGAAATCACAACATTCCTCTTGTATAAAAATTCCCAGACTCTCTAGTAAAATTCTTTCCTGGAATGAGAGGCAGAAGGGCAGGTAGGACTGGAAAGAAGGAGTTTTCTTAAATCAATATGACAGTATAAGGGCAAATTTCTTCCCCAACTGCAGAAAAATAACTTGACGATGTGGAGAAGGAAATTGGTCAGCCATCCAGAGGTACTCACCCACCCTTATTTCTTCTCTGTGTTCTTCTGTATTTTCTGAGCAGCAGTTTATGAAATGGCTCATGTAAATAAAGTGCAAGCACTTAACTGAAACAGCCTCCAAGTCTAGTTAGCGTCATTCCTGATATGTGGCAGTGAGTTTGGCAGAAACTCAGATCATTAACAAAATTTAACCTCCTACACAAAAAGCCTTTGGGCTCTTGGCAGCTATCACCATCCAATGCTGGCTGCCCGCCTGTCAATAATTAAAATGCAATCTAACAAATAATGGGAAATTACTACTTGTGGATGCTTTCCTGATAGCTGAGCACTGGTTGCCTTGTCCCGGGCTGTAGGAGGTTTCAGACAGCTGCTACCCTTGAGTGAGGAATCAGAAAAGGGCTGCAGACAGCTCCTCTGGACAGGTGTTTCTTTCAGCCTGATGGTCTCCAAAGTTTTCCTGAGGTTTGGTAGCTTTGTAACCCATTTCACTGGCTAAGTGGTTCCTCAGGGCCAACTGTTTGTGTGCCATTGCCCCAGTGAGCAGTGATGGATTAGAGCACTCAGGTAACCTCAGCAGCTACACCTCAAACCTAACCTGAGGTACAGGTGACAGGAGAGCAGGGACCATGTGCAGCACATCATTGACTAAGGGGATTTATTCTGAGCCTCTGGAGAAACGGGAAGGGAGTTTTGCTTACTCCCAGGAGAGTGAATCCCTCTTCATCCCACCTGGATGTGGCTAGGAGTGATTGATTTCCCTCCTGGGAGGAGGGTAAGGCTCTGACTGAGGAGTTGCAGGGGGGTGGGAATCTGAGCAGCAGCCAAGCATGCAGAAGGGGTTGAGTTTTGTCTTCATTAATGTGCAGACTTCCTTGAAGTGAGGATGTGTGTAAAGCCCTTGCTCACAGCATCCTTCTGTTAAATCCATGTTAAATGACACCTCTTCCTTTTCATCTGTATTTACACTGCTCTAATGTCAGGCTGTCACAGAGACAAATTGTGCACATTTGGTGCTTAACTTTTCTTCATAAATCCTGCTCTACAGCCCTTATTATTATCAGTGCTTGAATTCTAGCCCATCCCTCAGTGTGTCCCAGTTATGACCTGCCTAGGGAGACCAGAAGATTAAATGCACAAAAGTTTAGGCAGAATGAAGTCACTGCCTCCTCATCCCATTGCTCCAAGCCATAACACCCATGATTGCACTCCCAGCCCTTCCTACTACTCCTTATGTGCTTGATCCTTCCACTGAATCTGGAGTTTGTGCAGAGTTTTTCTTCTTTAAATTACCTTTCATCTAATTTTTCCAATCTCCCCAGTTTTCTGTCTCAAAATTTTTTGCACAGAGTTATAGAATCATAGCACATTTTGGATTGGAAGTGACCTTTAAAGGTCATCTCATCCAACCCCCCTGACACAAGTAGGGACACCTTCCACTAGACCAGGTTGCTCAGAGCCCCACCCAACCTGGCCTTGAATGTTTCCAGGAATGGGGCATCTACCACCTCTCTGGGAAACCTGTGCCAGTGTCTCACCACCCTCCTTCTAAAAAAATTTATTTCTTGTATCTAGTCTGAATCTACCCTTCCTCATTTCAAAACAATTCTCCCTCATCCTCACAAGAGGCCCCTATCTTCCTTATAGGCCTCCTTTAAGTTCTAAAAAGTCACTGAAAGGTGTGGTGGCAGCACACAGCACTAACCTGCCTCTCTTGTGAATCTCTGGCACCCAAATTCAGTGTCATTAGGCACCATAAAAGCTTTGGCAAACTTTTCAAGGGGAAGGAGGAATGTCAACATGACTTGTTTGGGTTTTTCCTACTCTAAGACAGCTTGCCCTGCTACTGCCACAGTGCCACTGTCCTGCCTGGTTTCATTAGGTCCAAGCACTTTAAAATTCCATATTAAACTCCTAGTAGAGACTTACTTAACACATGATTAAGGAACTAAAATGAAACTGCTGCAACAAGCATTTTTTTCCACTAAAACCTCTATATAGAAAAAATTGATAAGATGTCAAGTTTTTCCTTTAACCAATTTATCTTCCCTGCAGAGTTAATAGTAAGATCATCTTGAATAACTAATCCACAGCCCTAAAGCAGAAGCTATCATTTATTTTAGCATTTGCATTTAAAGAAAACGATATTACAAATTCAGCAGGACATGATATGTAATCCAATAACCTGAGGTAATGTAATTCTAGTCCATGTAGCAATTATTCCCACAAATAATCTGACCATACATGGCCAGCAAAATTTACAGCAAGCCTTTTTGCATTTACTGCTATAATATTACTAAATTCAGTGATGAAAAGAATAAATGTTCTTGACTTTAAAGAACTGATTAATTGAACCTCAAGCATTCACTGGTAAAAATTTCATTTGCTTCACTACATCAGCTTTGTTGTACCATCAAGGCTTCTGATTTTTACTGAAACACCAATATGAATCTTTGACAGCTATTTGAGGGAATTCACTATCAAGGTTTATTTATTCATGAAATATAATCCCAGGACTATCTTTACTCTTACAGGATGTCAAATCAGTATCCCAGTTCCCAGAGAGCCAGTCAATCCTATCTGGTCTTTAAACCACCAAGATCTCCAGTCCTGGATGCTTCCAGCAGAAAGGGCTTTGGGTCAGCAGCTCTGCCATTACTTGCATTACTGACCTCAGCCTGATGAGAGCACCAGGCATTTTTACACAAATCTATAGCATGACCACTGACATCAGGATTATGATCTGTGTTTGTGAAGGCAAAAGAATAAATCACACAAAAAAAAAAAAGTGTATGTATAAGGAAACCATAGAGTGGTAAAGAGGGTATATTGTCTGCTTGCTCTTCTGTTCTACGTTTTCCCTCTGCCACTTCATTGTCTGTGCCAAACACAGGCTTGGATGGACTTTTGATCTGACCTTGTATGGTCATTCTCATGTTCTTATGAATTGATCATTCAGTAAAAACTGTTTCACCCACCTTCAGACAGATAGCACAGCTTGCCTCCTATTACATGGACAAGTTAACAAACCAGAAAGGTATAAATGATTCCCCCCCCCCCCCCCCCCCCCCCCCAGAAACCCCTTCTGTACATAAGGCAGCCATTTACACAGGAAATGACAGAATTGTTGGGTGAATTCTTCAGGGACCTTCACCTAGTATAGAACAGCATAAAGTCTGCAAGACACTGGCAATCTTTCAGAGGTTTTTCAAACACCTTCCATACACTTTTCATAAAAAGAGTGCTATGGGCTGAGTGGAGTTTGGATAGGCATCAGTAAAAGTGAAAGGTTTCAAACTTCTGCACTAACTACCAGGGGAAAAGACATCAAATTCTTCTTTCCCTAGAAATGTAAATACTGCACACACAGCCTCTGGAACTGTGTGCCAGAACCCTTTGCACCAATGAGGTCAATTAGCACATCAGTAATGAGGCTGAAGGCAATGCCAGTGGCTGAAGGCAACCAGCCTTGGCTGCTCCAAGGGAACTCCACAACCAGCCTGTTGTCACATTCCCAGGCTTGAGCTGGGCATGGCTGAGAGAGAAGCTGAGGAAGACAAAAAGCCATCAATGCCATCCTCCTCGAACTGTCCATCCAAGAAAATTTCTCTCTCACTGTTAATGCCCAGCAAAATTACGCTGACTTACCATGACAGTTCTGCAGTGGGACTCGTCAAGCAGCCTCAGTGACAGGAGTGTCACTTGTGGATAGTGCAGGAGCTGCCTCCTACACTGCACGGACGATGGCTGCACCACCTGCCTGTAGCTGAAAAACTGGTGCGTGCTGCCTCCCCCAGCTCACCAGGCCAGACTGGCTCAGCTGTGATGTCAAACTGTCACCACAATGCAGCCTTCTCCTTGTGACCATTATTTCAATGAATTGTCTCAATGTGGTGAGCTCCATGACAGCTCAGGGCAATGCATTTCGCAAGTTAAACATTTATCAAAATCATTCAGCCTTCAGGTGCACGTTTTCTACCTCTGAGCTTTCCTCTGTCCTCTGTTGAAATATGGAGAAAGAACCCACAATTACTTCATGAACAGGACAGGCTGTTGCTGGGCTCATCCTGTAGTTTGCAGAAGTTCCAGAGGTCTCAATGTTATCCAAGGGAATAACTGCACTCAGATCTCTGCTGACATTAAAGAACTGTCACAGATTTTGCTCCTAAACCTTAACCTCTTCAAATAATAAATTACTTTCCTTCTGCTTTATTAGCTATTTCTTCCAGCCTCAAATTCTTTACCTCAGAGCAATAATTCCTCGTAAACTTTCTGTTGAAATCGCATTTGTTCCTGTACTTTGCATTTTATTCCTTGTCTATCAAGCTCTATCTTGCCTTCCTGACTTGCATGACTTGCACTTTACATCTGTAAGTGCTTTGCAATTAATCTGCACTGCAATAATTTTTCATCCCTGTTGCTTTGTCCTTTTCACTGGTTACACCTTTTAATCTCCCCACCTGATCTGGTATTATATGCCTGTAAAAATGCCTGTCCAACTGTTGATGTGACAATGTAATAGCAATAATTTTCCAAGGAGCTGACAATACAACTTCCCAATCAGTTCCTGGGAACTGCCATGATTTAGAGAGTCTGAAAAGTATCTAAGAGTGTGTCTACATCACACCACGTGGAACAGAGCAGAAATGCCACAGCAAGTGATGGCCACCCAAGCTCCAGAGCAGCACAGCCCCACCTCTGAGGGCATTAGTTTTGCTAAGAGACAAAGATTACCAGCGTGGGTTTGTTGCTGTGCTAAGAGTGATGAGCTATTGGGGTCTGATCTAATATCTCTGCATGACTCAATACCCACATGATCTGTGTCTCCATCAGAAAACTCCACATTAACTCACTGATTCTTGCAGTGAAATCAGCTGCAAGGTGTAGACCTGACTAAAGGCAGGATAGATCAAGTGATGGTCTCCAAGTGTAGCTGTGCACTAGGGAGGGAGCCCATGGGGATAAGGAGACAGTTTTGACAAAAAATGAAGCACAGGAGACATCAGTCCTCTACTAGAAACCTAACCTAGGCACCTGTGCCCCAGCCCACTGTCTGTCTGCACTGACTGTCACTTACTGGTGTGAGTGGCTGCTGCCACACAAACCTGCTCTGTAGAGGTGTCCCAAATGTGGCACTCAGCTCACAGCCCTGGGGACACTGGGCTGCCTGGGCATGATGCCTTCCTTGAATTGGTGAAAGTCCTGGTAAAAGCTTCATGTGGCAGAATGTCCAGCAGCAGCTTGGCTACTGAAGCCAACTAACTGGCAAGCAAGTTTGCAGACAACACAGAACTGGGAGGAGTGGTTGATGAACCAGAGGCTGTGCTGCCATCCAGAGGGACGTCGACAGACTGGAGAAATGGGCCAACAGGAATGTCATGCAGCTCAGCAAAGGCAAGTGACAGGTCCTGCAGCTGGGGAGGAGCATCCCCAGGCACCAGGATAAACTGGAGGCTGACTGACTGGAAAACAGCTTGGGAGAAGAGGCCCTGGAGGTGCTGGTGGACACCAAGCTGAGCACAAGTCAGCTCAGTGGCAACGTGCCCCTGTAGCCTGGAGGGAAAATGGCATCCTGGGCTGCATTGTGAGAAGCACTGACAGCAGGGGATGGCACAGTGATAAACATGGGTAGTCTTGGTCTGAATTGTTGTTGGAGTGGGGAAAAACCATACCAGCTCATCCTGTGGCCACACGAACAGCCTTCTTCCAGTACAAGCCCTAAGTATGGCCCCCTGCAAAAATGCATTCCCCCTCTTACCCCCCCCAAAGCCTTGTGAGAGCCAGCCAGGCTCTGTCTGTAGCAGACCTTTGCTGCCTAGGACTGGCAGGGAAAGGTGTATTTTTGCAAAGAACATGCATTTGCAATTCCTGTCACTGAGAACAAGCCAAAGGTCAGTCCTCACCTCTGCCTGTCTCCCCAGCACAGCACAATCTCTCTCCCCAAGATATGACCCAGATAGCTTTCTCCACTTAAGAATGCAGCAGCTGTACCACGGCTGCCCTTCAGTCATGTGTTTCTTAGGTTCACAGATTTGTAGTGCCAAGAGGGAACATGAGGATCAGTGAGTATGACAGCACTGTAATACAGGGCATAACATTTCACCTGGTAATTCCTGCATAATTTCTGCTTGAACTGAGTAAAGCTTACCAAGAGAAACCCAGCAGTGATGCAGAATCCAGAAAATCATTAGATGGAGTATTACCAGGTCTGCTAGCCTGTAAAAAGTTTTGCGTTGTTACCCTGAATATATCCATCTTGAAGTTCTGGCACAGGATGTCACCATGTCTTTGCCTGCTCATTTCCCCAGCCCTCTGCCTTCAGTAATTTTTTATCCCACATAGGTGCTTACAGTCTGTGAGTAAGACACATTTATTTCTGAGTACCCTTCCTCTTGTACTTAGGCTTTTTGCCTAAAGTCAGATAACTTTTTTAAAATGTAAGTGGTTATTCTTGTAGTAAGGACTGCATTGCACCTTCATTCAGACTCCAAGATAACTTCTGGCCATTAAACACACTACAGCAGCAAACAGCAGTAATATAACTTTCTTTCTTTTGTTCCATTTTCCCCTGGATTTACATCTGAGCCTCCCATTAGCTCTCTGAGCCACACAATTATATCAGACAACCATTGCACGCTGTTTGTTGGCCATAACCTCTCATTCCCTCCCCAAGCTGATGCCTTCCAGGAGGCAGCCCCACATCCTGCCAGCTCCAGGCACAACTCCACTTCCCAGGGGGACATGCTGGCATTTGAGTACATTAAAAATGCTGGTTCTTTAAATCATTTTACCTTACAGAACACCATATAACTGCCCTTCCCTCACCATTATTCACCACTGCCAGCTGCTGCTCCAAACCACAAACCTTGCTAGTAATGAGCCCTTCTTTTCCTTTGGATCATTAATAAATGCATTGCATTGAGTTACATCCTGTGTGTAACTACTCACTGAGTTCTCCTGGTAAGTCAGGTCTTTAAGATATTTTGCATGGTTCAGATGATTCAGTATGCCATTTATTGTGGGGCTTAATAAACGGTTTAATGGCCATTTAATATCACCGAGCACAATTGCTGTAATCCTCCCACCAAAGTCATCGTTCCCAATTCATGGCATCCCTCAGGGCAGATACCAGGATTACTTTGGCCCACAGGCATTTTGAGAGATGCACATCTCTCTTTTGGGAGTCCTGAGCTACTCTGTAAACATCCATACAATTTTAATCTAAAGCCAAAGTGAGAAACAGCTCCATGTGTGTGCCCACACACCCCTTTACACACATCCATAAACACGCAGGGCATGTGCCTTTGCCAGATGTGTGGGTTTGCAATCTCCAGCCCTGTCTCTGGGCAGATGCATTGCACCAACACATCACAGGCAGAGCAGCACTCTGATTAGGCCTTGAGGTGATAGATGAGCAAAGCCTGTCACTGGGACTGTGAACAGCTCACAGTACTGCAGCAGACATTGTACAAGATACCATGCATTACAAGAGGGATGGTCAGCAGTGGGAAAGAAGGAGCTGAGGAGCCTTCAGCAATCTGTACTTTAAATATGCAGTTAACTCTCCAGCCCTGTCTGGTATGATTACACTGACAATTTGTCAATATTTGTTAAAATACCCCATATTTTCAGGGTGCATCAGGATCACAATCCATATTAAGGATATGCTCACTTTCTAAAAGGTCACTCAATGTTATAGATGTGGCTGTTCAGTGCTATGATCTCCAATAACCCTTATTTGGCTTTTCGGTTCCTTTCTGACTTTTGAAAACCCTTGTTAAGGTACAACTCCATTGATTGCACTGTGGTGCTCTCACCTGAGCTCTCCATCTGAGACTCAGCTTTATACTCTGTGGTAACACCCTTCTTGGCAGGGTCAGGTGAAAATTTCAAAACCCCATTGATGGCTCCACAGCAGGAGGCTCCATGAGTTACAACTTGAATTTTCTGGACTTTAACAGGGGTTCTCCCCCTAGGTAATTTTGATGCTTTGGAAAAGCTGTTCTTTCCAGCTGCCTTTTGTTTAACAGCAGGATCCCCAGTTCCTGCAGAGGTTCTGTTTTGCTTGCTGCTGTTACAGTGCTAGTGAATATGGTGGGAAGGAAGAAAGAGTTGATCTGTTTATTTTGATGACTACATTCGATGCATCTGGATGGAAAGATACAGAGAATTATTGTCTGATTATGTATTCTTTGGCATTAATCTTGGTAGCTGAAATGAAATATTGGGCTATTATGAAGTGTGAATGAGCTTCTAATGTGATTGGGAAGGTTAAGATTTGAGCAGTGGCTTGGTTTTCTCATTCATCTTCAGCGTGCCAGATGGTGTGTCATCAGGCTTTTATTGGTTCTTTATCAATTTTATTAGCCATACGATTTGATTGATCTTATTTTGCCTGAGCAAAAAAATAAATTCAAAAGGTATAACTTATAAGAGCAGCTCCCTACCTTAAAGAAATAGAAGAGCCTAGCAAGCATTAAAATGTGTTGAAGATCACCATGCTTAGAGGGGCTCCAAAACACATCCACACAAGAACAGGCATTGTCATCAGGAGATGAGGCCACCAGGAGAGGGAGGAAGATGGATGTACTTCATCAGATTGGAGGAGACTGATGGCTCCTGCAGATGCAGCTGAAAAGAGGCATCAAGTCACAATAATCCTGCAGAAAGAGCAGCACAGCACTTGCACTGCTCTGTGCACTTCATTGCTCAGGCAGGAGGCAGCTATGACCTTTGGAAGCATCAACAAGTAAGAAAGAAGCATTTCCAAGCTTGGGGTCACTTTAACAGCATTTCTAGAAGGGCTCTCTTTCAGATGAGGAGTCTGGAGAAGAATTTTCAAGGTCCCTGCCATCCCTTGGGACAGACATCACAGTAGCTGTGACATCCAGCACTGTCACTTCCAGGCACATCTTGCCAGGTGAGACATCTGCAGGTGACCCCTGATTATATCTCACAGAGAGCCAGGCTGTCCAGTTAGTGAAATCTAGGAAGTATTAATCTCATCCTACATTTATGCAGAGCTGAACAACTCTGTACAATCTGGTCTCTTCATCAACAGCTTCTTCATGGAATAAAATGGGAATCTGGGCACCAGGCTCACACATAGCCATCTCAATCTGAGAGTTTACCCATCCCTAAATTTAGGACAATCTGCATCTCACCAGCAATTTCTGAAATCAGAACTAGAATACATCTCTTTTCCCAAAGTTAAAATATTTTTCTATTCAGCACTGGAATATAGTTGAGGCAAATTTTTATAACGTAGACATCCTAAATTAGGGGATACAAACACCATTCACACTGATGGCCATGGCTTTTTTACAATAGAAAATGGGTCCAAACAGGTACAAACACCACTGTGCTGCAACAGCAACCCCAAACCTAAAGGCAACATGGGCATTTATAAACCTCATTCAGTGCCAGGAGCAAGCCAGTGCTCAGCTGTGGGGTTTTATGCCTCACACCCTGCTAGAGTAGTGCCACTGAGCTGGAGGTTTAGGGATGGAGCAGCTTCTTCCACACTCTAGGAGGGAGGGGATCTGATAGTACCTGTGAGAACACATATCCTATTCACAGCCATATGCTCCTGCAGCATCCCGGCCTTTGTGAAACCCCATCTAACAGCTTCCTGATAAGAAAGTGTTTCAGAGTCAAGGTTAAAGTAGAAAATCGAAAAAAGAGCACAGCCCTCTTCCCCACAGCCCAAATGGAACAGGGAGAGACACAAATAAAATGCCCAGTCAAGAGGAGGGAGGAAATGCTGATGAAGAGAGTGTGAGTGAACATTATGAATCCCATTACACTTCTATCTCATGGAGCAGATTGCTGCTGGCAGGAATTTCTGATGTACAGTCTAACTTGCTGTACAGTCTTACCACATATAAAATTGCAGTAATCATAATGCCAAGGAATGAGACAATGACAAATGAAAAAGCTTTCAGAAGTTAATGTTCACAACACACTGCCAGCAAAACACACAATCTATTTAATTAGTAAAATGCCATGAGATACTGTTCAATTCTCCATTCAGAGAGACTGTGAGTAAATATGCAAGAGTGTTATAATCCAATGAGATGGCTGCATTAAAGATTGAAATATATGTGGCTGGTGAGATGCAGACACTGCACATTAAAATAAACACACTGCCTCATAAATTTAACACACTTGACATCATAATGGGCAAATGAGAACTATGTCACCTATGAAAACAGCTGCAGATCCTTTACAACCACTGGCACTGACTGCTGCACACTCACATCAGCTTTCCCAGTCTCTGGTCTTGCTACTCAGGTAATCTAAGGCCACCAGAACAGCCATGGGTGTAATAAGAACCAATGGCTCTTTGTTGGGATGGAGGGAATCAATGATTCTCCCATGCCATGGTGTTGATTCTCTAGACACAGCTCTTTTCTCCATTCTCCTGGCTCTTCACTTGGCTCTTTGCCTCAGTTTAGATAGCAAATTCCATGCTCTAAATCAGGCGCAATCTCACTAGCCTCAGCCTTTCCTAAATGCTCTTCCCCCTTCTTCCTCTCATGCCTGGGGACTATCCTGTCCCTTGGTCTGTTCACAGTGTAGGTGGAACTGGTTTCAATCTCCACCAGACACCACCTGCAGCAGTTCCATAACACTCCAAGTCAGGAATGGGCAGGTATTCTGAGCTCCTATTTGGCCACTGACTCCTTCTATCATCCCCAAAGCCACTTCCATTGACAAAAATATTCTTAAAATGGCATTCACACTTCCCAAGAAGCCCTGGAAAGCAGCTTCAGCCATCATGAGCTTATCCAACCTACACAGATGCCAGAGAATAACTTTTATTCTGGGTAAATTCACCTGTGCCAACATGGAAATCCCAGCTCCCTTCATTGTGCTGGGCCCAACTGAGTGTGGAAGGCTCACCCCAGCACAGCCAAGATTCCCTGGAAATGGATGCATTAGGATGAGTAAGTGAGGAAAAGGACACAAGGGCACTGTCATCAATTCAGGTTCCTGTGCATATTTTAGACCATTCTGTTGCACTTTTCACATGCAGCATGGAATATTTAATATTCATGGGACTCCATGTGGTCCTCAAGATGTCTACCCAGCAAACTATAAATTCTGCTCTATAAGCAGTAACTTTGATTTAACACTGCTGGTGTCTATTCTTAAATCAGCTTCAATGTCTCCAACTCCATGCCATCATATGCCTGTTTCAGCAAGTGATGCAATGATTCACAGTGAGCAATCTGGGTCATCAAATAATCTATTGCCTCACCTCAGTTATTATTTTTAATTGGTGATTTATGCCTTTATGATCAAAGCAGATTAAAAGCCTAGCACAGCATATTTCAGTGTGTGGTGCATAGCTACAACTTCTAGGATGTGGGTTTGAGTCCATGTGTCTTTCTCAAGTCCAGGATTGACTGACACATCACAAAATGTCACTTCATTAGGAGACAAACAGAAATAATCCAAGCAGAACAATTTTTATTGATAAAGTGGAGCAGAGAAATATCAGGGTCACTTATCATTTTGTATGTGGGGAAGACGCAATGAAATCTTTATCGGAAAATTCTCTCTGACAGGAATGCACTTAATCTTGTCAGAGATAACACAGCCACAGTAATATAGTGCTTGATATTGATAATAGCTACAGTAGATAGCCCTACCCAAACATGCTGTTTCAGCAGTTCACAAGGCTTAAACTACTTTATGTCAAATGCCTTTGAAGATTTCATTTCTCCCTATTTTTTGCCAGAAAAATCCAGTATCCAAGCATTTATAATGTGCCTATTGCAATTTTTCAGACTTAATATAGAGCACAGAAGGTGCCATGTGCTCTAGAGCACACAGATTTTGTATAGGACTCTTGCACCTTCAGAAGCTGCTTCTGCAGGACAGGCAGAAGGTTGATTTTGATTTTGAGAGGTTCAAAATGGTGGATGGGATTCCTTCAACAGGCAAAATGCTTGCAGAAATGCTCATACCACTTGATTTATAAGTAGCTTAAGCTTTTGAAAACAAAACTGACTTTGAATTCCTCCAGAAAGATTTATTTGTTCTTGTTGCCACACCAGTGACTCCTCAGGAAAATGTAAGCACAGCCAGTAACCTCTACAGAGGGAACATCCCAGTCTGGTGACATCCTCAGTTCCAGGGCAGGAAATGTTTCTGTAAATAAAGCCATGATTTGTGTAGTGTTTCATATATTGCTTTCAATTATCCTATAATAGTAAAGAGACCTTATCTTTCAGTTACTTGACTGTAAGGAATCCAAACCAACCTCCTCTGGCAGATACATGTTAATAAATACCTCAAATGTTGACATCTCTACATCCCTCTCAGTGAATCTCTATTCAGTGTTTCATTACCAAATTTTTTTGTGATGTCGATTTTAAATCCTCCTTGCTTGCAACCAAAATCCATCAATTCTCATCACATTCTCCAGGAATCTGAAAAACAAGTTATTCTTGGTAGCAGTCCTCTGTGTATTTGAAGACTAGAGCTACTCCTTCTCAGTCTTTTCATATTTAGGCTTGAGCAAGTGTTGATCTCAATCTCTCCAGGTTGTATTTTGTATTTACAGCACTATTCAGCTCCAGAGAATGAACCTCTACATAAGTGCCTACCTATAGCTCTATACATAGAATCCAGGTGTCTGAGATCCCAATGTAGTTAACAGAGTTTAGAGAATGATTCTATTCAACTTAAAGCAGATATCTCCAGTGACTATTTTGCCTTCATCTTCATCAGCTATGAGAGCTTAGACATCTGGTTTGCCTGCAGATGCTTACACTGTAGCCACAAAATCTTAGGAATCTAAACCAGATATCAAATGATCCCCATATAATTTTCATTGTTTTCCACTGAACCGGTGGACTCAAACCTCTGGGGCAGCTTCAAGCCCTCACCACTTGGCTTGTATCTCTCAACAAATGCATTCTAAGAGTTTTCCCCAAAATTAGTTATTTACACCATACATATGTATAATAAGTTATTTGTAGCTCAGACAAACAATTCAGAAGACTCCTGTCCTGAAAACATTAAATTGGCAGGAATTTTCAGCCAGGGATTTTTTTAATGGCAGATATCACAGGCCTAGGAATTTAAAAAAAGTTAAATCTGGGGCTGGGGAGCAGTTTCAATGCTCCACCAGCCTGAAAACAATTATAGTCATACTGGCAATCCTCCTGACCTTTCCACAGGGCCAGATGCATTGTAATACAAGCAGGAGGACCATACAGCTACATAGCTGTGTCCTTATCAGGGAATGTGGGAATATCCTTCTGGTCCTGATCCAGGTGGATCTTAGCCTGTCTTATCCCCAGATGAAGCTCTGAGGCTCTCCCTCCTGTGGAAGAGTTTTATGTGGATACCGCCACTCCCACAACTTGAGCAGCCTCCAGACTGCTGCCATCACTGCCTGTGCTGCAGAAATGCAGAGCCCAGAACAAGCACACTCTGAGGGGCAGATCCTGGGCAGGCACTTACAGGCAAAATAGACTCAGCAACAACAAATAAACAGAGAAAAACTTTGCCTGGTCCAGGGTCCCCAGTCTGGGATGATATGTAAAAAACATTCCTGCATCTCCTCACTCTCCCTTCCTTGTTCTATACACACATTACCTTGCTCTGTGGCCAGTTTACCCACTGGGACCAGTCCCAGCTCCTGGCAGCTGCATCTGTAATGGGATGAAAAGCAAGCCAGTGCATGTTAACTGGCAGCATATTTCTGCAAGATGAGATTGGAAGTGACTTCAGCAACAGCTGCCAACTGAAGCATCCTTGACTGTAAATAAGGAAGAAAATTTCATTTTCATCTGTGCTCCCCTACAGACCAAAGTGCCTGATTGATGTTCCTAAAGAGCATCTAGAAAGCAGGTCCTGCTACAGTCACCTGTGGGACAGGAAAGGGCAAACCACACCTTGCCTCTCCAGGTTGCTTAGAACAAATATATCAAACTGTGATTTTGATTCGCAGAGCTGAGCTTTAGTGCGGTGGCCTGTTAACCCTGTGATTCTGTACGATCCCCCTGTTCCCTCCCTAGCCTTGGCCACTCCCTCGGTTTCTCCCTGTTTGTTCTGTATCCCAACCCCACCCAGGGACCGCCCCTGGGCCCCTGACAAAACCACCCCGCACCCAGACCCCACAGTCTCTGCACCTCTGAACATCGTGGGGACAAGATGTGATTAAAACCATCTCAAACCCTCATGAGAGACCCTTCTCTACCTTCTTTACCAGCACTGCCCTGTAACGCTGCTGTGTGCCAGAGCCAGATCTCAGGGCTGTCCGAAATGGACTCCGGGGTGCGACTGATCGCATGGCCCGAGGAAACCCTCGCTGAGCTCTCAGGGAGCAGCAGCCTGCTAGGCAGAGTCCAGTGGTTACAACAACAGTTCAGCATCCCCTGCTTCAAGCTGAAGCTCCCCTGAAGACAGGGATGAGGAGGAGAATGAAGCCCCCATAATCCAAGGGGAAAAGCTCAGAGACCTGGTGTGCCACCAAAGACACACACAACTCTACAGGGCCAGGTGGGACCCACTCACAGATACTGAGGGAGCTGCTGGAAGTTATCACTGGGAAAATTTCCATCATTTACCAGCAGTCCTGGCTAACTGGGGAGGTCCCAGTTGACTGGAAGTCAGCAAATGTGATGCCCATCTACAGGAAGGTCCAGAAGAAGGATCCAGGGAACTACAGGCCTGTCAGCCTGACCTCAGTGCCAGGGAAGGTCATGGAGAAGATCATCTTGAGTGCCACATGGCACACAAGGACAAACAGGGGATCAGGATCAGCCAGCAGGGCTTTAGGAAAGGCAGGTCCTGCCTGGCCAACCTTACCTCCTTTTGTGACAGGGTGACCCACGTAGTGGGTGAGGTACAGGCTGTGGATGTGGTCTACCTGGACTATAGTAAAGCCCTTGACACTGTCTCCCACAGCATTCTCCTGGAGAAACTGGCTTCCCATGGTGTGGATGGGTGTACTGTTCACTGGGTAAAAACCCATCTGGATGGCCAGGCCCAGGGAGTGGTGGTGAATGGAGCTTATTTGAAACATCTTGGAATGGAAAAATAAGGCAGTTTTCAAGGGTTCCAAAGTATTTTTAAAATTATTTCTTCTTCTATTTTTTTTTTTTTGCCTTATTTTTCACCCTGAATGCATTTATTTTGAGATGGAAACCTAGAAAGGATGCTTTGTCCTGCCCAGAACAAATTGATCTCTGGGAAAGAAAGGTGATGTCAATGGTGCAGTTACACAGGCAGTTCTTCCTGACCCTCCACAAAACCAGGTACTTGACCTAACCCTCTGCCTGTGAAAGTCTTCCCAGCATCACCAGCTTCCTGCACAGGCAGACCTGGCTGGGATATCACGTGTGGCAGCTGGAGCTGAAAGAGCCATTGATTTCATCTGCACTGAAAAGGACTCCATGCTCCACTTGATTTTAGTGCTGCTTTTGTGCAGAAATCTTTAGACTTGTTCTGCATTATCTCCACACATAAAAACGTATCCTGCCTTGAATTACAAATGCCAATAGTCCAGGTTTAAGAGATAACATTTTTGGATCAAGGCACCAGCTCGCTGTAAAAGATGTATGGGTATGAATCCATCACACCCTGCTGAGACATCTCATGATTGCTCTGGTTCAACAAACTGGACGTGGAAGCATGGGGCAGTCAGGAAGTTTTTGTCGTCTTTGGCACATTGAATTTCATGGAGGTACTGATATTCAGAAATAAACCAGCAAAATTCTTGACCAGAGGGGAAAAGGGTTGCAAGTTTAGTCCTGACACATGTGCAAACATCTAAAGTACTGCAAATCCTATAATCCAAGCCACAGAGCAAAGGCAGGAACAGAGGAAGGTTTGGGGGCTCAGTGGCTTTGCCACAGAAATCCCACATGTTTCCATGGATGCAGTTGGCTCACAGTGCACCTCAGTTCTTCCACCTGTAAACTGAGAACAGAAACACTACTGGGCTTGTGAGATACTGCAGGGTTTATTTCATAACTATTGAAAGATAATCTGAACATGGGAAAGTGATAATTCAAGATTCACAAAGCACCCAAACCTTTTTACCAAACCCAGATGTGAGAGAAGGGAGAAGCTGTGATAAGAGAAAACCTACAGAGTCTTCACAAACTTTTCAAGACAACAGACACAGAATTCTTCCTGTGTGAAACCACAGCTCCAGCAGGAAATAATTGGGGTCAAACTGTTGAAGTCAATGAGTGTCATCCCACAAACAGCAAAGAGCTTTGGGTCAGGCTGTTAAGAAGCAGGCACTTGAGCACAGGAGCATCCCATAAGCAAATGTGCTTCTCACTGGAAAACACCCCTTACATACAGCTCTGCTGACTTCAGAATTAAAAACGAGACCTTTTTTTTTTTTTTTAAGCAGATGTTTGCCTTTCCACTGTAGCAGGAATTCATTGTAAGGGAAGCTGAAATATTCCTCTATCAGTGTGCCCAAACTTTTTCTGGAGATCAGATAGGCAAACGAGCTCAACAAAACCCAATTTCTTACACAGAAAATCTATTCCGAGTCTTTAAATGTTGTCGTAAGTTTGGAAAACAATAGTCATGACAGGTTGGTGATATTAAAATTACTGTTTTGAAAAGAAAAAGCAAGGCTGAAAGAGCACATATCTTTGTCTAAGAGCTCCCTCTAGCTCATCAGATAGTGTTCAGTACCACAGAACTGTATCTTGCACCACAGAGCAACACTGCACATATGCAAGTTGGACTTTACAGAAAAGTATTGCAGTACAGAGTATATGCAGTTTGAAAATCTACTTCTCATCACTCCCATAGGATCGAGAACAATAAATACAAACCAGTAAGACATTAAGTTCAGTTTCCTGAGACTTTTGAGTTTACTTTCCTTAATGTTAAATCCAACCTGGCTTTAAGAATTTTTGCCACTTCTTGAAACTCTCAGCATCTTACACCAAAAAAAAAAAAAATCTCAGCTCTCAATATTGTTGTGCCAATCTGTGTAATGCAGCCAATTTTGCTCTGCAGGTTCACCAGGAGTGGCAGAGCAGATACTGCTCAATTTCCTTGAAACCATTGCAGGCAGGACCTCTTCAAATGCACCTGGCAGCACCTGAGTTACTGTCTCTGGTTCTCCAACACCCACATGCCCAGCAGCAACACCCCTGCACAGCAGCAGCTATCCCACCTTTCCCACTGTCTTCTCCTTATCCTCAGGTAGGAAGCTGGTACCACAGAGTGATTGCAGTGGCTGCTGGAGGGACAGGAGAGGTCAGAGAAAAGATGAAAACAGTTGATTTTCCAGAGGGCAAAGAAGGTTACACCCCTGGAGATCATGGGGATGGGGCCACACTCCCACATCCAGCACCTGCAAATGTTGGACCACGCTGCTGCAAATGCTGAAGGCTCATGCTGGGCTTTAATTCACTGCCAAGGACCTCAGCACAGTTTATGCAGAAAATAAAGTACAGCTGCCCTACATTGCTTCATTGAGCAATAGAGAAACTGGTTTCTCAGTCAGCTGCATCTGTCTGGGGGTGATGTCTGAACAGAGAGCTGGGTCTGGATATTTGTCAGAGCTGGACAGAGCTGTGGTAACAACTGGGAAGGGTCCAACAATGGGAGCAGGCAGCCTCTTCCTCCTTCTGCATCATGGGGTATAGGCAGCACCATGTGAGACCATGATGGGGAGTGACTGGGGGTCTCTAACACCATAAATCCACATTCAGACAGTGCCAGGTACTCCAGTCTCTGCCAGTTTTCACCCTTTGTGGAGTTTCCCCAAACAGACACTGTTTCACAGAAATCATCGTAGTTGTTCTTCTTGATTTATGAGCCTTGAATGAATGACCCATAAAGAAAGTAAATGGAAGTAAGGCTTGGAGTAAATGTCTTGAGACAGATCAGTTCCTGCCTCCTCCCAGTCCCCCACCAGCCTCAATTCAGTACTTCTCTTTGTTAGGGCAATGTAACTGGAATCACCACAAGACTTTAATTTTTAGCTTTATACAACTTTCCCTCAGAAATAAGTCCTACCTCAACAGAAGAAAGTCAAAACAGGAAAAGCTAAATTTATTAATCATTCCAAGCTGGATTAAGACACTTATTTTTAGTTACTAGCTCATCCTGTGTGTGAACATGCACAGCGCCCACACTCAGGCCTTGCCTCCAAACAAAATCCTGGTTAAATACCTACTACCAGCCAAGGAGAGCTTTTTGTTCAGAATAGCAATCAGACTTAAAGATTAACTGCAAAGAAGTTTCCTTCATCTAAACTTAATTAATGTGCATCCTTATCAGGTTTTAGAAAATTGCTGAGAAATCACAAGCTCTGTACAAGAAGAAAGTTTCTAGAAGTAGAAAGGTCTAGGGTTTCCTTTCTGGTAGAAAAAAGATTAAAAATTTTGTTCCTATATAATCTGTAATTGTCCAATAAATTGCAACTATCTGATTTTCTGTTAAAGGCCAAAAGGCAAGAATTCAAATGGAAATGTCTTCTATCACTATGTTCTGTACATAAAGTAATGTATCAATGCAGTAAGGAAGTTAATTGGTTTCATGTTGCTTAGAGTGTACATGGAAAAAAATTAAAAGGACCCAATTGCTATCTCTAATTAGAATTTCTGAGGAGCAACATTGTAGTGATGGATTGTCAGCTTCCTCAGGCATTTCCTACTCATGCCAGTCAAATTCATGCACTCCATTTCCAATTAGTACTTTAATTCCCTTTCTCATAACTACCAAACTGGGGCTGGTTGCTAGTTTATTTTAGTTCACCAGGATCTCCCAATAAGCAGCTGGGCAACTGGGTAAATCCCTGTGTTGCAGTGATGGCCAAACACTGCTACATGGAGTATTTCTATTATGAAATTAAACCCATTACAGTTGTCATCTAGGACAGTACTTCTAGAGGAGAAAATAAGTAGGTAAAAAATAGCAAAAATATTTTGAAAACAATATGGCTGTCATAAGACATTCAAATACATGAGAAGACTTTGATGAATATCTCTGCTTTACTCATAGGGTCTCCTGGAAATTTGGGCTGGATCTGGTTATTAAGTACAGTCTCCTTTTACTGCATTGAATCCACACAGGAGGCTGTCAAGTCAAGCACCACAGAAGGGTAAACTGATCCAGTGGAAGATGTCCCCATCCACTGCAGGGGGCTTGGACTAAATTACCTTTAAAGGTGCCAACCCAAACCATTCTATGATTCTATGGTCAGGTGTCCTTCCTGAGTACCAAACTATGAAAAAGCCAAACTTATAAAAAAGCAAGAAATTAGAAACTATCTTACACAAATTCACACTCACTGTGGTTTTTTCTTTCCTCCCACTCCTCCCCCACACAGCCCAGCCAAGCAAATGGGAAACTCTTGCCACCCGGCAGCTTTCCCAAAGTTAACTGGTTCTATTGAAAGCCAGAGGGGTTCCTAGAAGGGGCAGCACAATTCTGACGGTAATGGAGACCTTTCTTGGGACAGAAGACCCCTTGGCCTGGGAGCTGGGTGCTAATGAGGTGTTGAGTGTGGTTTGTGGGGTGACAAGTAGCACAGGGTGTCTGTGAGCACACAACAGAGAGGCTGTTCCACACAGGGACAGCGTGTTCTGTCTGTGGCAAAGCTGACAGACTCCAGGGCAGGTGTAAGAGCTGTTGGCTGGTACATGCAGGCAGAACTAAAACATGTTGTTCTACAGATGTACTGAGCTATTTCTCCCTGCTCTTTGGTCATGCTCACTGCAAAATGTCTTGGCCTTGGAATTTTGAATTTTTCTAAACTCAGTTTTCTGCAAAAAAGGACAACACACCACCCTGCTACCTCTAACCATTTACTGAAGGGGTTTTTTTACTAGATGTGTTCTAACCAAAGACATAAATGTTAACTCTAGAAGACAACAGCTATGCAGTCATTCCTGTGGCTGCGAAAAGGTGCAGTGGGCTCTGTGCTCTGTAGCATTTCTGTACATAGAGTGTTATTGTATACGTGACCTAAATGGGATGTGAACTGCAGCTGTGCATCAAACACTGGTTCCAGCTCTTCCTGACTATACTGGCCACAAGCTGCTAATTAACACCTGCCAAGTTCAGGATTCTACACAGGCAGCAGAGAAGAACTGAGACCACTCTTTCCCAGACAACCTGCAAGATCCCCTTGGATATTGAATCCTCCAATCCCACTGCAGCTCCTAAACCATGCTCTTCTGAAGATGACAAAATTAGAAGATGAGGCCCAAGCATCCTTCCCAGACCCTGCTTAAATCACTACTGAACATTATATTCTGTATTTGATCTCTAATGGGACAGCAAGCACTGGACAGTGGCAGGTGGGAATCATTACTGAGAGCTGGGGATCCTGCTACAACTGATGAGAGACATATTTTGACTGTATAAATGACATATAAAAGTGGCAACATCTGTCCATCAGATTCCCAATTATCAACATTTCCTGAAAGCTCTACTCTGCTATTCCCACTCACTTCTGAAATGGAGAGCACAAACCAAGTCCAGGACTTTAGGCTGCCTCCACACCTCCATCAAGTGCCCCAGTCAAATTTCAGCAAAGATCATTGAGGTGTATGACAGCTTTTTTTTACCATCTTCAAAATCCCTGAAAAAGTGTACCTATTAATACCTGGACATTTCACTCTTCTGAGAAGTATTACTAAGGTATCCTTTCAAAAGAAATTGTTACAGCATACAGGGATTTCTAATTCAACTCAGGCAGAGCTATAGCAGAATTAAGCACTATGATACATTAAATAGAAATGACCTTGGGAAAAAAAAATGGTTGGCAATATACCAGAAGCACTTTACTTGCACAAAAAAATCAGAATAATGAAGGAAATTGCTGTTCAGTATTTGACTTTTCAGTATATATGACTTTTGCACCTCGTAGGCTAACCACAGTGGTGCAATTCCATTTGCTTATACAAATGTTAGGTCAGGAATAATAAATTTGCATCAGTTAAAACTTCATGCAATGAAGTGGCCAAAAGCTTGGAATTTTTTAAATTATCAAATGTAATGACAGGATCCTAACACGACAAGTAGGATTTAAAACTGACTAAAAAGCAGGAGCCAGCAGGTTAATGCAGACTGTTCATGACGGTAGTGGTGGATGCCTGTTGGGAAATTCTTCATACAACCTGTTTTCATCAAAATTAGGGAAACCAAATGTTTTCACATTCTTATCCAAGTTAAGCACAACAACAAATAAATCAGCTTTTTTTTAAAGCATTCGAACTTTTAGCAACTTCCTTAGAGAAAATTACAGAGCAATAAACATATTTTACCTACGGATCACACAGGATAAATCTTCTCCCACATTATGAACCTGCACAGCAGCTCAGGTTCTTGGTGAGGATCACCAGAAGTCCTGCAGTAATCAGCAGGACACAAGGTAGTGCTATGATAAACCTAGCAATCTCCAAAAGAAGATGGGCACAGAATTGGACCCAGCAGGCACGCGGACCTGTGGAGCAAATGAATGCAACCAAAACAGCACCAGGTGCCCTTGGGCTTTAGATTAAATGTCGGTACAACCCTCCTTCCCATCCCTCTGTGCCCCACAACTCTTTGTGCTCAAATTCAACACAATCCAGACTAATGCAGCTATTTGGAGTGAATTAACACTGGTTTTCACTCCCTAAGAACGCTCTTACAGTTACACCTGACTATCATAACAGCTTGACTAACAGAATTGCACTGTGCTCCCAAGCAAGAGGATAAACTGAAACACCTTCCCCAGAACCAGTGAGGGGCAGGAGATCCTGTTCTCAGCCACTGTTGTTGCTTTTCTGGTTTTAGGTTGGAGAAAACACATTGCTTGATCCTGGCTGCTGCCTTCTCCCCAGTGCATGCTTTCCATAGGTGACTCCTTCCCAAACATCCCAGGCCCTGCTGTCAGAACATCTATTGTCAAGATCCTTCCCAGCCAAGGAGGTAAGAGACATTTGGCCCTGTGTGCAGACAGGTGTCTCACAAACTTTGTTCTAAAGCTGCCAACAAATAAACAAATAAATGAACATTATTCAGGAGCATTCACTTGTGAAATATTGGTCTCCTTCAACCACTGACATCCCTTAGCCACTGTACACATTCAAATGACACCATCACAGCACATGGGAAATCCATGTGATGGATTTCCAGATCTAGAAAACGGTGTTGTCCTGAGAAGCAACACTGTAGTTCAAAAGGACCAACAGTTGAGCTGCTCCTGTTACTTCTGTCAGTGATTCAGGAAGAGGGAGCACAGACTGAGCTGCTGCACTTTCTCTGATGCATTCACAGAGAAAATTTTCCTGCAAAGAACCTAAAGGCCCTGTGATGTGCCCAGCACTCCCAATCAATGCAGCAGAAAGACAAGTGTGGGGAGTCCAGCAAATTACCCACCTGTAAACAATTTAATTAGAAGGCTCTCCTCAGAGTAAAGTGCTAGGAAAATGGCAGCCCAGAGTAAGAGAATATTGACAGCCCTGAGTGTGAGCAGGGAAAGTGCTCTGGTCTGGGATAGGAGAGGAACCTTTGATGCTTTACCACCACCACTGACCCTTTGTACTTCCTACAAGTCATTTACTGCCCTCTGCTTTTGCTTCTCCACCTGCGAAGAGGCCATCAAAATTTAGTTACCTTGCACAGGTCTTGATTTGCAAAAAGAAAATCCACATGTAAGTGGAGGGTGTCATTCCTGTGACACAGAATTTTTTCTCTGCTATGAGCCTGCCCTTTTTAACCTTACAATTCATGATGTGGCTGGAAGAGCCGGCAGAGCGGTACAAATAATTGTAGGTAACAGCACTTGCCTTTTGCTTCTTCAGAGTCATTCTTCCTGGGTTAACTTACCTTCACCAGGAATCACATCTTTGTGATGAGGGCCTTGGGGTGCACCTCAAAATTTGAAGGCAGTTGACACACAGGGTTTGATGTCAAAGGCAATTGCGGTTGTTCACTGCAGAGGAGCAAACCTGGCTGAAACAATGGGACACTTGACAATAATTTTCAGTGTGCAAGACAAATAGCTGGATACTGTGCAGCTGAATGGCTGGAATGATAGATGGCAACTGTATAATAACAGCCATCACACAGCAGCTGAGAGCAGGGAACAGAAGCACCACATTTGGTTTTACAGCACCAATGAAAACACCACCAAGTTGGACTTGCCCACATGTTCTGAACAGCAAGTGCTAGACTGATCACAGTGATGCTTCAGACTGGCTAAAAGGGATTTTTTGAACTGTTGGCCAATGGATTTGGCATTCTTTGTATGTCTAAAATTTATATGAAGGTAATGCTTGTGTCTTCCAAGTTCTTAACTTCTCCTCCTGCTGCACCAACAGCAAACAGATCACACAGGGACTTTAGCCCACACCACAGAAACCACGGTACAGCTTTTTTACCAAGACCTTTAGCAACACATCACCTTTGTGGAAGGACAAGAGAAGGACCACCAAGCTGGGTATTGTCATTCAAAGCCCTGCCAGTACTTATCACATTCCTCATCAATCCCACTGGTAACCAGAGATGTCCAAAAGAGCAGGCCAGCTGTTCAAAAAGCTGCATGCAGCAAAGCCATGGTGTGGCTGTCCCAGGTCTTGTAATTCTCATCAAGATTATCATTAATACAAAATATCAGGTTCAAGGTAACAGTGTTCCTTTGGCACCTCCCATCTTAACATCCATTTAGCAAACAAATACAGATGGAACGGGCTCCACTGGCTGCCCTCCTTCCCCGCAAGGAGTGGTCAGGATTTAGTCCCAATCTTCTTTCAGTGTGCTCACAGTTTAACATATTGCTCTCCTTGTCATCTGTCTGCTTCTTCTTAGAAGCTCTAATTCATGGTTTGATAAAGGTTAAAGCACTAAATGATATTAAATGAATTCATAAAGCTATTTAGGAGTTTGTTCTTTGAGTGGCAAGAAATGCAGACCCAGAAACAGGAATTACAGTCACTGATGAACTAACAGTTGCCTTTAAGATAAGGAGGATGAAGCCCCAAATCTGAACTATTATTGAACTCCAAAGCTATAATAAATGCCTTGTTTGATGTCCCCAGCACTCAATAAATCACAATACAGCAAGTCATTGCAGTCCTATTTGTTAGAAGGAAGAGATGCTGACAGCTCAGTGAAGATAAAAAGCAAATAACATTAAAAGCAGATTCATGAAACAGAAATATGGAAGGACCCAAGAATAGCTACAGTCCAGGAGTAAAATGATTTCAAAGACATCAAAAGAAGATCTTTAAACATAAGCAGTACTGTCACAGAAACAACAATGTGAAATGAACCTTTTCAGCTCTGACACTGCACATCAACCCCATGCCTTTGAAAAAATGTAATATTCACACACACAAATTACATCGGGGCAGCTAAAATACAGCATCACGAAGTACTACTGAATAATGAAGAAAGGCTGCATGGAAAGAATAAACACTCACAGTTTATTTGATTATGATGGTTACACTCAATTTAGTGCTACTACCAGCTGGTAACTGGTAAATGGATGTCTGAATCGACTCAAAATTCAGGGCAGCATGAAAACGTTACCAGAAATTTCATTAGGAAATGCAGGTTCTTTCCCTGCTTCTAGAAGTAAACTCAGTCTTTCAGAGATTTTAGTCCTAACTTGATCCTCTCAGGACTCAGAAAAAGCCTGCTGTTTCTGAAGAAAGGTTAGCAAATGTCTGTCCTTGTCAGAGACTGGATATACCACCAGAAAATTTAAACCCAAGCTTGTGACACAGATTTGAGTTGAAGAAAACTCTTCTCACCCAGTTTCAGCTGCATGTCTTGATCTCACTGCATGGAAAGAAACAAGCAGAGCCATGGAGTCATTCCCCTGACCTATTTCAGACCTGTGTGAATTACACTCAGCAGCACACACTTCCCTCCTAGGATTACAAAAGGAGCCAAAACTGATAAGCTCAGGTTCAGGTATCTGAGAATCATAAAGTGGAAGAAATTAATTCTGTCCTAAAAAAACCAGCATGTCATCTCAGGATTATAACCCTGTTTTCTCAGCACACAACAGTGAGTTACCTGAATACCCACTAAGGATTCAGGAGTATCAAACATGAGGAATACCCTCCTCACAGAAGAGCTGACATCTTCAGGAGGAAAAATCGTAAATTCTTCATGATACCCTCCCCCCCCCTTCCAGAAGGATTTGCTCACATCTAGCTCCACTCTGCTGCCATTCACAGAGCTGAAAAACCTGACAGAATGGTCAACAAGACCAAAAACCAGAGAGCTTTAGAGCAAGAGATGCTCGTGTTGAGCAGTTGTGCCAGGCTGCCATACGTTTGCCTTCCTAGTCAGCACTCACCATTCCCATGATGGTATCAGAGATCATCTGGATTGAAGAAAATTAGTATCTGTTGTTAATTACTGCCATGGAAGCCTGGGAGAGTGCCGAATGCATCTCTGGCAGTACACAGCATTGGTCAAAACATTAGATTTACTGGAGCTCACAAAACCAAAATAGCACTTTGACCAAACTTTCAAGAGGATTTAAATGAAATGAAAACTTATTAAAAAAAAAACCAAACAAAAAAGCAAACTATAGAAATCCTGAAAGCACTTGCCAATAGTCCAAAAGGAAAGGAAAATCCCAACCAAAGCCAATCATAGCAAAAGTGTAGCTTAACTGTTGTATGATGTGTAATATGCCTATTAGCATCATTTGGAAAAGAACAATTTCAGTTTGGGGACTGAAAAACTTTATTTTCCTCACAAAAAAACCCAATGCCTGACATGAAAAAGTGCTTTATCAAAACTGGTTTTTGAACTAACCCTGCTCTGGCTGAGAAAATGCCGAGTAGCCCATCATGAATCCTTCCTTTAAACAAAAAACAAAAACAAAACAAACAAAAACCCCAAACCTAGCCCAAAAAACGCAACTAACCAACAACAACAAAAATATTAGTGCTTAATTTTGGGTGTCTGGTTCAAGTGACAGCTACCTTTAGAAGCTACAGAACCATCCCTCTGATGGGGGAGCAATCCTGAACAAGGAGCACCAACCCTCAGGACATGGTCCGAAGGTACCTGAATGGTCTCAGGGAGCTGCTGATTTGCCAGCTGATGATTTCTGGTGGTGGCTGGAGAAGGTAAAAAGTGGCTGCAAAGAGGCAGCTCCTCTTCCACATAATTTATTATTCAAGTGTAAAAGTTTAATGTACCTATCTGAGCAATTAAAGTGTGCTCTCTGGAGGAGAATTTTCTTTTTGTCTCTGAAGACACAATGCCTCATGAATCACTAAGTGCTACAGCCAGGACCCTAACATGCATTTAGCCCCAAGTTGTTTGTTGCTCTGTAAACATCCAGGAGCAAGAAATAGTTTTATTATTATAATAGACACAATTAAAGAAAGATAAAATCAGGAACCTCACACAAAACTCATTGGGCTTCTGGGACAAATCTGCTCACAGCTGGAAGCCTAATATGTTTAAGGGTGGCTGATCTTTAATACAATTTTTATAAGATTTTTGCAGTGCTGCTATAAAAGCCTGTGGCACAAATCATGATTGGAACAAGCAGACCTTCCCTTGAGAAAGAACTGAGTTGGCTGTGCTGCAGCTTACTTCGTTCAATGTTTCAGGTGTTTATTTCTTAGCAGTTTAACTGATGGTTGGACTGAGCTGTTGCCCAGTTACATTCAGCACCAGCAAAGGAAAGGGGAATTAATTTCTCTGTTACCTTCAGTTATTAAGACTTTGGAGTACTCATAACCCAGGGTCTCTAACTCACTGAATGGATTTAAATTACTATTCTGTGAAAGATTTACCTTCTTTGGCTTTCATTACAAGCATACAGCCTAACCTGTGAAAAAGAAAGCAATGCTTGGCTTTGAAAAGAATGACACCACTAAACTTGTCATCTGCTGATATTAGCAATTTATTTTTCACTGCTCTTCTGCTGCTTTGCAAACCACAATGACAACTGCATCTATCAGCATTATTTAACTCTGCTTTACTATTTCATTAAGTTGGACCCATTTGAGAAGGAGTAGGTTCAAAAGACTGCATCTTGCCTAATAATGAGAATTGTATTCCTTGTTCTCAAAAATGACTACGCAAAGAAACTATTCTAGCAGAGTTGCCCAAAAAGTCTTCCTCTTTCCACTGAAAAGTATCATTTTGTCACACCAATCTTTTTGTTAATTTAATAATTTAATTGAATCATCCATGCCAACTTCTTAGGACCAAGACATAACAATACTGTGGCAGAGGAAACAGGAAAAATACCATACAGACACAAAAGGACAAAGGAGAGTTTTTACTACAGTTTCAAAGCAGTTTCTGCTTGAAGAGAAAGACAGAAGAGCTTTAATGTTCATGCCATGCACACAGCAGGCTGGCTCCAGCTGCCAGGCCTTATTTGTGCCAATACTCCAGAACAAATTGTTCGACTGATAGTTCCGTAAAGCCATCCGGAGAAATGTGGAAGTTGGGCAGGGTGGTTTTTCCTTTCTCACATGTTCCCATCAGGAGGAAAGATTCTCAGAGATTAGATACATCTCTGTAATGAGAGCTTTACTGAGGTTACATGATGGTAACTCACGCAAAGCAGTGACATGAAAAGATGAAAGAAAAAATCCTGTTAACCATAAAAACTGCAAAAGCAGTTAGGAGTGTAAGCTGACCTGTATTGTTACGTATGTTCAACTTACACACTTAGATCTTATTCTGACATTAGGAACAATGTATTAAAAACTATTTTTTTATTAAAACAAACTGGAGAGTCTTTATTTATCATTATTATCTGACAGTCCACATTTCTTCATCAACCGTGGTAAAAACACTCTCCTAAAACATAGATCAGATTAATGTAAAAACGAGCAGGACAAAGATCTGGGGTCTTAAGAAAATAAAACATCCTGTTTGAAATATTTAGCATCACTCTGCTACTCAAAAGACACAGGTTAGATTTACGCTGGTAAATTAAACAGTGCCAAGAACATTCCCAGGTGCTGAGTGCCATCAGCTCAGCTGTTAAATTGTAATCAAGATCCACAGCACCATTTTGGCCATGGCCAACTGTCAGTCAGCCAAGTAATGGCAGAGCACAACTCAGGAATTAACACAGTTCAGAGACCAGCCCATAAAGCAGCCCAGACGTGGTCACTTCATTGGCACAGTCAGGGGAGTTGAGTAAGAACAGGCTGCTTCATGCAAGTGGGTCTCAGTGCCAAAGAAGGGCTCTGAACATTTTCAGTTTACAAGCATTGCTTCAACCACTCAGAACTGACACGGGAAACAAGATGATGCGTTTCAAAATTAATCTAAGGTTTGATGCTACCCTTCAGAAGAGTCATCCAAGTTCACAAAGTTAAATGGTGTTGGGGTCCCTTCCCCCTGCCATGTAGCCCTGGGAGAGGGGCCCTGGGGGGACAGACACAGGGTTTCCCTGGCCCTGGTCAGCCTCGTTCCCCACTGGTTGTTTTGTGTTCCCCTGCCCGGCAAGGACCCTCGGATCCCGTGATTGAGCAGTTCCTCGGCAGAGCCCGGCCATGCGGCTGGAGAAATAAACATCTCTGAAACATCTACCAAGAATCTGTCCATATACATTTCTTTTCCACAGCCTCCTTGTTTGATACACGTGTTGCAGTATCCCCACTGTAACAAAATGGTGGAGAATTGTGAGCAGAACGATCCCTGATCCCTAAGCGACTGATGCGTGAGTAAAGAAACTTTGGATTCCTCTTCTTGTTTTTGTTTTGCTATTCCATATCTAAACTATGGAGGAACCATGGGAAGACTCTTGGCTCTCAGAGCCGCATATGGACATTTATCTTAAACTTGAAAAGATTCTTGAACAATGATTTGTAAATTTTAGCTTGATTCAAGCTCAAAAAGAACTGAAACACTTCCTGGCATGGTTGTTTAAGAACTTTTTCTATGTTTCTTGGGATTTAATTCTGACCAAAGACTTTTGGAACACCGTTTGGACACAGTTAATTTATAGTCAAAATATATGCCGATGGAAGAATATTTTCATGAATATTATTTAATTACCGAGAGTGTTGAGGAATGTCAGCTGTGTCCTGGTGAAGGGAAGCCTGGCTCGGGGACTGTGCGATGTGGACCGAGCGCTCTGCGAGCAGCAGCGAGGCAATTCCTGCGCGCGGGCAGAGCCACGCGAGCCGCAGTGTCGGTGGCAGAGCGAGGCGCGGCGGGAGCGGCAGGACCCGGCGGTGCCCGCCCGGCCGCGCACGGTGGAGCGAGCCCCAGGAACGCCCGAACAAGAGGGGCGGCGTGCGGGCGGCGGCTGGCGGCGGTGGAGCAAAGCCGTGCCCAGCTGAGACGCGCGCTGGAGCAGGGCATGGGGGGTCGTCACTCAGGGGCCCGGCCGAAAACGTGGGCGCGGCCCCAGACAGTGGCAGCGAAGCTGAGAGCAGAAGCAGCAACGCATGGAGAACTGAGCAGCGCAGCCCCGGCCCGGCCCGCGCGGTCCCGAATGCCACCCCAGGAAGAGCACACAGGCACCAGCAGCCCCAACAATTCCAACACAGGAGCGACCGAAAGCGAAAGAGAAAGCAAGAACGCAGCAAGACAGAAAACAGCAGCCACTCGGAAAAAGGGAAAGATCACCGTACCTAAGGTTTTAGGAATAGTAAAATGGTGTAATGTTAAACAAAATTATGGTTTTATAACGAGATGTGACAACCAGCAAGACATATTCGTGCATAGAACTGCTATTAAAAAGAATAACCCTGAAAAATGCATCCCAAGCTTGGGAGATGAAGAGGTAGTGGAATTCAAAATTGTGCTAGGTACAAAAGGGTTACAAGCATCAGAGGTCACTGGGCCTGATGGTGCTTCTGTAAAAGGCAGTATATATGCTAAAAATCGTAGTCATGTTAGACAATATCTCCATTATAAGCCCCCCCCTACAGTCTCCCTTTCCTAATCCCACCTTTCCCTTTTACCCTATGTCCGATTACCCCCAGTGTATTGGCAATCCATTTTTCCACTCATGGTTTCCCTCACAAAACCATGCTTTTGCCAATTGTTTCCCCAAAAATCCCTTTCCAATGCCAAGTAGGGGATGAAAAGGGGAAGAAATTAAACCCTCTCCTGCCTCAGTTTCCCCACAAAGCATGCTCAGAGAGTCCTGTCTCCCTTCTGTCAGCCTTAAGATGTTCCAGAGAATCTATTTGGACATATAAAGACTCAGGAGGATGGCTTATTTTGTTTTAAAACTGTTCTTGTTATGTTTATCCAATTGTTTTCAATGATAAGTTTTAAATCTCGTTTTGTTAAAAATAAACAGGTGAAATGTCGGGGTCCCTTCCCCCCTGCCACGGAGCCCTGGGAGAGGGGCCCTGGGGGGGAGACACGGGGTTTCTCTGGCCCTGGTCAGCCTCGTTCCCCATTGGTTGTTTTGTGTTCCCCTGCGCGGGCAAGGACCCTTGGGTCCCGTGATTGAGCAGTTCCTCGGCAGAGCCCGGCCATGCGGCTGGAGAAATAAACATCTCTGAAACATCTACCAAGAATCCGTCCATATATATTTCTTTTCCACGGCCCTCCTTGTTTGATAGATCGTGTTACAGAATCGCCACTGTAACAAAAGGCATTTAGGTTACGTGTTGTAATTTGGCAGAAAGTAGCCTAAGCTTTCCAACTAACAGCTCAGCACTCTTCTGCTACTCCAAAGACAATTCTTAGTTACATTCTCATCCATTTCAAATAACATCAGCATTGGTTTATCTTCATTACAACTAAACACTTGCAGTTCTACAGGGAACCATTGATTGCAGAGGTTCTTGGAGTAAATAATTTTCAGATATGCAGAAATAAAAGTTTATATCCTACTACTTCTGTAATATCTAACAATACATCACGAAAGCTCCCACCTCCATTCCACAGCAATGGAGAATCCACAGCTTTTTGCTGAGGTGTGAAGGACGAGTGCAAAAGAGGAATGAGTTTAACAGTGCAAGGTTGGCTACTGAAGCTTGTCTGCTTTCACTTCCTTAATACTTCAATTTCAGCATTGTCTACTCAAGATCTGAGCTACTCTGACCAGTGCCTGCATGGCAAACTTAGCGTGAGGGAAGGAAACAAGCATAACATAACACAAAACATTCTACTGGACTGTATCCTTTAATAACATTCCCATGAGAGGTTACCAGCTCCTTAAAGCCAGTGAGTTGTGAACAGCATATCCATGAACTGCGTGTTACAGGAAACAGTCTGTAATCCCCCTATTAATCCTTGGCATCAGGGCACACACAGTGTAATTACAGACTGCAGCAGAATAATTTGAAAACTTTATTCCACAGGGCCATAATTAGATCCTGGCTGTAATCCTTTAATTGGCAATATCATCTAATGCATTACAGACACACCACACAACTACACGAGCAAATGTGCTAAAAACTCATGCAAGAGCCACAGCAAAAGCAACAGCAGAGCCAGGAATGGAGGCTGTTAAACAAGGATTAATTAATTAATAAACATCAGAATATACAACCTGAAAATACCAGGATTTCTACTCTCACTGTGTATTTATTGCATCAGAGGTTGGTGTTCAAGAGCACCTGACTGGATGCACAAGTCAGAAGTATCGAAAAAAATCTGCCATAAATTGCCACTTATGTCACTCAACCACCACTGCTTAGAGTGGACAAAGCTTCCTTCTTGAACAATGTGCTGGTACAGCTGAGAAGGCTGCTGAGAGCTCTGTGCTGTGAGATCACACCATGGCAGCTCTGCGTGTCCCCGGGAACACAGGAACAGCTGTGGCAGCTCACCCTTACCTTGCACCAGAGAAAGCTGCAGCTCACAAGATCAAATCTTTCTTAATCTTTCATGAGAACAGGCAGGAAGAGTAACTAACACGTAACAGGTTGGCACAGCAAGACCCAAGCTGTGAACACACAAGCAGAACCACAGAGGTTGTTCATTTAAACAACATCAAGGTAAAAAGCGTCAGGTTGTTTGGAAGCCAAAGCAGCAGAGCAGCATCCTTCAGCATTTTTCTTGGGTGTAGTGCAGGGAACTGCAGCAGCCCCTCCTCAGCTCCCCTCACCACACTGCTTCAGTGTGTTCAACCCACAGTGCCCAGAGACCAAAATCTCTGGATTTCCACCCCACCCCCCAACTTTAAGCCTTTAAGAATTAGATGTAACATCTGTGCATCACATCATAGAGTTTTATTAATTAACTGAATGGAAAAAGCACTGACAAAGGATGAGTGAACCAACTTCTTATAGATGCATACATGCTAGGATGAGATGACTTGTCCTCAGAATGTAATTATGCTACTCTTTGAAGCCAAAGTCAGACATCTGTACCTAAGGATTTGTCACTGAAGTCAGTCAACACACTGGGTGCTAAGGTAGTGTCTAAGAGGCAGTCCCTAGGAAAAGGTTAGGAAAAAGCACACAGAAATTAAGTGACCTGCCTGAAGGGATGCAGCATGGGCAAGACTGACATAGCAAGTGGCTATAAAAAACGGAAAAGAATATAAAGTATTACAGGATCAAAAATGCCAATGAGAAATCTTTTCCACTGACTTTGGATCAGACCCTGGATATTGACAGAGGAATCATAAGAGGTGAAACAGCAAGAACAAAAGTGACGACAAAAGCAAGACATGAATACATATCCTTTTGATTCTTTCTTCCATCGTGTACGTTAGCTTGCAGAAAAGAAACCTAAGAAGCTGGAAAGCGATACAGACACTCCCCTTTGCTACTCTGTGTTTTTCTTTACCTTTTGCAAAACTGCTCTTGCTAGGGACCAGTGGATGAAAGTGAGGTAAGTGGCTATTTCACAGTTTTACCTGAGCTTTCATCTCTGTAACTATCTGACAGCACCACACAGCACTTCTTAATATCATGCAACACACTTTCCATTAGGCTGGAGGCTGCATCTCTCTGCTCAGTATCCCTGGTGGTTTTTAATAAGGTTTTTGCTTGTTCCATCTCTAACACTTGTTTGGCAAAACAGCAATTTTTCCAGATGAGAGAGAATCCAGTGATCGTAAAGAATGAATTATTTACAGAAACATCAGTACTCCAGTACACGTCAAGACTTCACTAATTGCAGTTAATTGAAAGTACCACACTGAACATATGCACAATGCTCTTCAGGTTCATAAAAGCTTCAAGTGTTTTTAAATACTACTGAAAAAAAAGGGAAAGGCTCAAAAGATTGTTAGCAAGAAACAATACCTTCCAGTTCTAGAGCACTGACTCAAATCAAGCCAAAGTTAATCAAAGATAGAACACATCATCTGCTAAGTGGCTGAGGGGGGGGCAAGGTAATCCCTTTTTCTAATGGGCACACAGTACCATAAACCTTCAACAGAGCCAAAAGCCCCAGTTACAGCTATGCAGATCATACTGAACTTCCTGCAGTTTAGCTTACCTGTGCTCTGCCTCCATGCAGTCCCTCCACTGAAGCCATGCTGTTGATGAGATCTTTGAAGAGCTTTTAAACAGATATTCAAGGCATTCTACAAGCCAATTTAAAAAACCCAAACAAACCCAAAGCAAACAAACAAACCCGAGGAACCAACTTCACAAGACTGATTTAGAAAGCAGCAGCAAAGCCCAAGATCAATTTAAGTTCCAGGTTCACTGTGCTATTCATGAACTTGCAGTTCCACCAAGCATGGTGAAGCACTAACAGATCATTGTGCTCAGGAAAGCAGTGGTGGGGCGAAGGTTAACACTTCCAATCATCTCACAAAAGTGTCTTGTGATCACCAGGGACAAAAAAGGATCACAACCCCTCCAACAACAGCTGTAAGAGCAGCGAACCTTTACCCTCACCAGGTTCCAGGAATGTATTATGTTTAGAGAGAGAGCACTCCTTATGAAATAAATCATGCTGTGCAGAAGCCCACTAGGAACTGTTGGTGTGTAAGTGCCTGGAAGCGGACTAGGTACCTGCTGGCCCTTGTTTACAAGTCTTGAGTTCAATTCCTTCCTCTGTCCAAAAGGATTCAAAGCCAAACCACATGCTTCTTTCTTACGTCAGCACCCAAAATACAAGGGGATCATTTTCAGTGTCATTGTGGCTTTTCACTAACTATCTGCAAAAAATCCATAAAATGTAACTGAAAAGGCAAACTTACTTGCCCTCAAACTGAAATTATCCCAACAGCATAAAGACGGAAGGGGGGGCTGATAACTCACATTTGCATTGGTCCCCTGACAAATCTCACCTTGGATTTTTTTCAGCACAATGACTGCTTTAGACTCAACATGGTCTGTAGTGTGGCAAGCAGTTTAGGCTTCAAAAAAGTTGAAGAATAGGGAAATTCATCTTCAGATCATTCAAACATCCTTAACATTCTTACTATCTATATTTTTAATGAAGAGTAAACATGAGCCCATTTCCCATTTGTTTTCAACGCAAGTCTTGCTCACTTTCTACAAGCTTTTTTTTCCCCCCCAAATGAAACGGATGCCCATGCCTTATGTCAGAAGTTTTTAGCAAAAGATTACCCACCTCCTGCAAATTTCAAGATACCTTAATGCCTGGCTAGAGCTGTTTGCAAGCCATGTGTAACATCCCATGCTACTTGCCCAGCATTCCCTATTTTGTAGCACTACGTGAGTGTGCTGGGGCCTCAGCAACCACTTTCTCAATGCACCAAATGTGTGAAATCTTCCTCTAAAGCCCAACTCCAGCCACGTTTTGCTCTTGCCTCTGGATTCTGCTGTACAGGCCAAAATCCTAAGTAGGCAGCAGTGCAGTAACAAACTCGAAATGTAGATTTTAAACACAGACAAGCTGATGTACCACTGGAACAAGCTGCAACAGTACACATTGTAATAGAATATCCGTTTCTTTCTTAGTGAGAGGATTCAGCAAATTATGCTTCAATGCTTTTCCCCTGAGTGCTGAGCTTTAAGTTCAAAAGCATTCAGAAGCAGGCTTGAGTCCTGCAGTCTCATTTTGTTTAATTTCTAACTTAAGCTGAACAAATAATTGGTTCGTCTCAATCCCTCCATGCCAGCTAAAATCAAATTGATTTGTCTTACAAAATTCTTACTGGGCTACACAAACTGTACAAAACCTCTGCTGACACAGGTAGGACAAGTATCAGCAAGGACAGAGGAAGCAGGATTTCCTACTCTGTTAAGATTTAAGCCATAGAACAAAAGCTGTGCCCATAACACAAAAACATGCACCCACAACAAGGTAGTTAAGCCCTGGAACAGGATGCCCAGGTGTTCAGGAACCTCCATGCACAGAAACTTGACTGGCCCTGAGCAAACAGAGGTGATTTTGAAGTGAGCCCTGCACTACAGAAGAGTCTGGACCAGAAATCTCCAGAGGTCCCTTCACATTCAGTGTATGTGATCCCACAGACACTGACATATAAATGCCAAACCAACCTCATGAGATGAAGTGGGGGAGTAAATCAGGACAACCACAAACATTAATAAAGATGTTAACAGCTTTTATTTCACTGGTGCAAGGCCCATGTGTCATCCACCACTCACCAACAGCAAAACAAAACATTATCTCCTAAAAAACAGTTTCAGAAAATTCAAAACAAAGTAACAGTGTCTATAATAAATTTCGTACAATACTGTAAATCACTTTGTATCATCCAAACATGAACAGATCAGTTTCTATCATAAATGGCTTATTATTTTCCCCCCAAAAATATTGGGGGGGGGGCACAACTCCAATACATGCCTCACACCTGGAACTGCATAACACCACTCCATGACATTGATAGCTGTTCGTGCTTAGAACTAGGCATCAATTCACCCTAGCAATATCATAAAATACAAAATGGTATGAAAACCTACATTTACAAGGTACTGTCCCAATCCTGCAATCTATTCCATTTGGGTAGGTACCTGTATCCATTCCAACTCTCCTAAAGGCAAAGTGGTATTTAGTGCTCCATTGCTAAAGGTTTGATTGCAAACTCAGGGCACAAGTGGGAAAGGTTTAAATCTTTCCACAAGCAGTAAAACACTGCCTTATTCTTCTAGATTCAGTTTCAGTAGTATTTGCACAACCCCCTAAACCGAGACTTACCTATTTTCAATTACCTCACATTTAGGAAGAAAGAAGGAAAGGCTCTGAGTAGTCAGCAGAGAAATGGCTCATACTGAAATGACTTGGGGCTGTAAGCTGTGCTTTAGTGCACCATGGTGATCCAAATGCCTCAGAGTTAACCACATCTTGCTTCAGTATTTACAGTATCTGCTGCTTTCCTCTGCACTGCATGAGTTTCTTCAACAGCACAGTATCTATCAGAGATCTTACTTCCATTGGGTGAACATTATGACATGACTCCAAAAACGGGATTGTGACGACAAATACTAGGGCCATACTCTTCATAGTCCTTCTTGGTGTGACACACTTGGAAAAACTCTGGCTATAAAAATATAGAACAAATCCCCCCAAAAGCATAAGAACATAAGTAGAAAAAACCAACAAATATGTAACATCTTAGCATTTCTGTAGATTGCAGCTTTATGACATAGTATTACATTTTGAAATATAATAAAATGAGAAATTAGGATATGAATACAACTAATCAAGAGAAGTTTGTCTGGTCATAAGACTGCTTGTAAACACAGCAGTAAGAACTCCCACTTGGCAGACAGCAGTTGCTCCCATTTTCCTGTATTTGCTTCTGTCTTGCATTTAAGACCATTGATTTGGATTTTATATTCCTGAAGTCCTAACTGATCTCGAGTGCTGACTTCAGGAATAAAGGCACTATATTGCAACTATCATATAAAAAAATACATCAGAATTATGTCAACTCATGATATCCTTACTCAAGCTCCCATTTGTCCTGTCCAAATTTTACTGAGATAAAACTTGGGTAAGGATTCCAGAATGTGACATAGTTTAGGCTGTCACAATGAAAAAGTTTAAAACTTAGTAGTCAGATCAAATACACCCAGAACTCAAAATGCAATAAAAATTAAGAACAACTTTGATAAAGACTTACTGTTGAAGCCAGCATGGAACCTCCAAACCAAACTGCATAACGCTGCATGTGATGTGTTATCACTTGAACTTCCACTGGTTTGGGCTAAGGAAAAAAGTTCATATTTAGCTGGTTTTTCAAACTTAACGTGGTCAGAACCAGACACCTTCAACCCTCCATTCACATCACTATCACACTTATTACTCAGATATGTTCCCCCTAGGAGACCAAGTCATAGAACTCTTCATGGTAACTGTGATGAAGGACACAAATCCCTCTTGCCTACTGCTCACACATCTCCTAGAAGGAAAACCAGAACTGCTTACAGTAATTTTAAGATTCCTATAAAGAGATGTCATACACTGCAAGGCTACCAGCACATTTAACAACACATAAACATATCCTACTGACTTTACAATGTGTTTTCACTAGTGAGGTGAAAACTTTGAACTTAAGTTTCTGTCACTAGTCATGTAATTAACACACTTGAAACACTTGCTTACTTTTATCCGACCACCGCTGAGTTCCTCACTAAGCCGCAATCTTGCATCCACCACTCTCTTCAAATCCCTTTGCAGTCGTCGTCCAAAGTCCCTGAACATTGTGGACCCTCCTGAGAGGACCACATTCTGTGCAGAAATTAAAGACACATTCTGTAAATCTGTCTTCAACCAAGTTTCCCACCAGCCAACACTGCAGAGGTGACTATTTGGATCTCAGCATCATTGAGAAGCTGACAAGGAGGGCAGAACACCTTAAGCATCCCCCAATTCATAGGAGGTTCATGGCTCCCCTACTTTTCTCCTTTAAATACATTTATGTAGAATGGGTTATTACAAAAGAGGATTCCATTAGAACCATGAACTATTACCCTACAAGTGCAGAGCAGCAGAAGTAAGACACTACTTCAAGAAGTTTCCCTGAGAATGTTCACAGCATGCAGTTTTAGCCTTGACAATAAAAAGGCTCAAGTCTCATCATATTACGTAGCTACAAAATTACCTGAATCTTTTTTTTAATTTCCAGAGTTCTTCAAAAAGACACCACACCTTCACAGAGAACTGCAGAACAGAGGAAGGTATGATACCTCTTCCCTTGCTTGTCTGGTACTACTTACTTTTCCAAGCAGAATCAAACGCTTCTTAGCTGGACTTGTACTTCGATTCTAAACAGGCATTTTAGGACTTCCCATCCCTAATTCTGATAACCTTGCAGCATCACAGACTAATGCAGAAGCCATTTCAAAGGCAGGGGATTCAGAACAGGACCCCTAAAGCATAACATCAGACAGGATCTCTAGAAGTTAACACTGCAAAAATGCAACTCATGATCAGAAAAAAGAACTCCATATGACTAAATTGCACATGTGCCTCTGCACAGTGCTGCAACTACAACCCCAAGTGCCAATTAGCACTTTCTAAAACCACTCACATGCCTCTGACACATGTCTACAAGGAACTTGGATCAGGAGTTCATCACACACAGGTCTAAGGATTCTCTCTCAGTAACATTTTTTGACATTGCAGACCAAGACTGTGCACATGAAGAAAGAATCCCTGACCCACTGTTTTCAGCCTGCACATGGATCTGAAGAGTCAAAGACATGCATAATAAGTGTTCACATTTGCAGGGTGCAGAAGTACTTGGATTTTAAGCAACAGATAACCAGGGAAGTCTTGTTTGTACCTTGGAAAGGGAGGAGAAAGCTGTTTGTTTATTCATGAGAAAAAAAATCCCTGCACATCGTAAAAACCATTACAGTAGAAAAAACTCATTTCTTCACAGCTTCAGATTATCTACAGTATAAAAGAATGCATAACAAGGCAGGTGTCCTTTAAAGAAAAAAGCACAAGTCCCCATAACGTTACTGAAACATTTCCAAAAGGAAAAGAGGACAGAGAAGAGGAAAGGAGCCAGAAATCACAGCTGGTCCTAAAGTTAAAGCAGGAGGGAGGATTCCCCCTCCTCCCCCCATACATAAGAACATCTCTTCCCCTGCATCAAAGTGGTCATGCACTCCACTTGGGAGAAGGAAATTGCTAATGGGCAAAAAAAGACAACAACCAACCTGAGTGATGAAATAGCCATTAAAAAGATGCCATCAGAAAATACTGCCTGGAGATAATGAAGCTGGCAAAGAATGTGAAAGCAATAATTCTATTCAAAGCAAATTAAACTTCAAGCATACTCCATAAAGTGGACAATGCTACCACTAAGAATAGATTCCAAAATAATCCCAGGAATAATTTTTCAAATACATGCAAGACCAATTTATACAAGTACAGAGTTAGCAGTATCATTGGGAGGATCCTTCTACTCAGTTACCATTCCAGGGTTAGAGGATAAGAAGTTACATCTTCTTCAAATTATGATTATTCAAGTACTTCTACACACTGAAATCAGTTCAACAATAACACTGCCCAAGGAGAACAGAAGCACCAAGGTACAAATGTTGAACAGATGAGTCACCTCATTATCACATATCTGGACCAGCCAGGCTAAGCAAAATTCTGGATATAAGTAACTAGGCAACACCAACTGCCTTTAGAAGATGGTTAATTATACAGTTACAGTTCCCCCTGCTCCCCGGACTTCTTGTCAGTGCCAGACCAAATCCATGCTAACTCTTTAGTCAAGACTTTTGATATACAGCCTTCCATAAGTTCTAAACTCAGCAAGTCAGACTTCTGCAAGGTCAGAAGCCAGGTACTCCTCACTTACAATGAAAGCAGAATCCACATTCATTCCCCACCCCTCAAATACCACACCCACCACTTACAAAGGATACAGTAACAGTGAGAAAAGATAGGCACATTAAAAAAAAACAAAAACGAACCCCAAAAAACAACCAAGGGAGCACCACCCACCTCACCTCCCAAATGTATTCGCTAGAATAAATCTGAGTAATTCCAGTAACTGCTTAAAAAAATCATAAAAATGAAGCACGCTAAATATGACTGTGGAGAAAGCTTACTAGAAACGTTTGGGTTTTCAGCCTGTCAGGGAATCCTCTGACCTCCCAGAAAAAGACATCAAAGAAGTTAGGCTTTAAGTATCTGTTTCCAGCTGATTCCTTTAAAGAAGACTTCTTCTGATCTTACTCTGCTCAAACACACTTCAGCTGGTTTAACAGCTCCGAGCAGCCCCCATGTTTCTCAGCTAATACCAATTATCATACCTACTGATGGAAAGAACCTCCAGCTGGTTTTCACTTTTATAGGTAACTGGCTGCACATTTAAGTTGTTTTGAAATAATGTGTTCCCTTAACAGAGAGGGATGAAGCCCTTCCACACACCTGAAAAAGTTCACTGCAACAAGCAAATAAATGAAAGTGGCCTGTTTCTGGAAGTAGACCAGGAGAGTGGATGCCAATCACAGAATCATTAAGGGTGGAAAAGACCTCTAAGGTCATCGAGATCATCTCAGACGGGTGGCAAGAAATTTCCCCCTTCTCATCAGCACCTTTTGCTTCTCTTGCGAACTCTGTGGTACTGAGTTTCTCCTCGTACCATTTCTGGTATTATGCCTGTACAATGTAACGCTGCAGAGACATGAAATTACCCAACAAAGCAACCCAGCTCGTACAACAGAAATCTCTGACTAAATCAAGCTCACATAAAATCCCGAAGAGTGAAACTAGCTCCTGAAGAACTCAGCACTACCAAACACAAGGTGCTGAATTGGTTTGTGCATCTTCTCACTGCACTGTGGTGTGAGCACACTCTCAGCTGGACACATCAGACTTTGCAGCACCAAGCTGAAAAGCATCCCCTGCTTTTCTGGCAAGTAAGAACAACACATCCCATTTTCCCTTCTTTCCAACTGACAGCCTGAATTAAAAGTTAACATGACACAACCAGACCACCTGACACATGTAATTAGATCAATATATGACTGTTAATAAAAATTATTATGGGCAAAACCAGGAAGGTTCGCAAGCTGAAGCCAAGCACTTCCTTAGCAAGTGAATCAATTAACCTGCATGTTTCTGTTAATTTGGTTAAAACAGGGCACTATTTGCCAACATGGTATGGAAAGTATAAGAATAAATACTGTTCATACCAAACAACAAATATAATACAAAGAAGTGAATTTATTGTGAGAAACATTACTTTTCAAATACATTTACTTCTAATGATAAAGAAACCATTTCTTTTTCCTTAAAATCATGATTTTTAACATTCATTTCACATTTCAAGTAATAGCATGAGATTTCAGCATGACTTATGGTTGTGCCATTCTGCAGAAATATGCCTCAATTTCAAAAGAAACCAGAAAACCTTGCAGATGCACTGAGCCATTGTTAAACCAACTAGGAGGAGTAATCTTATAAATTTATTTACAGCTGTGATAGGAATAAGCAGGGCTTCTCCTCAGTGCTCCTGTGCTGCACTGACAGAGTTAAGCACCTGGGGCTTCCACTTGACCACCACAAGAATGCAGCAGGAATGCCATTCCTTTCCCATGTCCTGTCATGGTGCCAGCAGATGCCATGGACTGGTAGCCTCTCCACCCTTCCCAAACCCCCAGAGCCTCCCCACTCTGCTCTGGGTCAGTAACAGAGAATTTCTGTGGTGCTGGAGCACAGATCAGCAAAGCCAGTCGAACAGTGCCATCTACCCACCACACTGTGCAGCTGGAGCTGCTCTCACACCAAGTGTTTCTATTTATCAGCAACTGAAGTCAGAAGTGATAACAGGGGGTTTTTACCACCCCGTTAACCTCCTGGACCTCTCCAGTCTTTGAGGATGGGCTCTTGTGAGTTGAGCAGTTTAACCTGCTGAGTGAACACTGACACAAGTGCAGTCCAAGTCTTAATTGCACCAATGGGCTCAACTATTTCACTAAGTTCTCATTTTGAGAGAATCCACAACAGCTGCACACCCAGCTAAAAAGTCACCCTCTCTAAGGAAAAGAGCCAATATTGTCAAAACCCTCTCTCCGTGCACCTGCATTTCCGTGGAAAACCTGCATAATTCATCAACAATATAACACCACACTGGCCAGCATCCTACAGTCCCCACCTCATGCAGTGTTTTCAACTTGAGAAGTTGGCTTGAAAGGTTAAGGATGTTGTCATTTGATTCAGCATGATCTGAATCATGAATACTTAAACATGCTTGGTATTGAATGGCCGCAGGTTATGGGATCTTGTGGAACCACACAGAAGTTGACTTCAGCTGTGGGATGGATTTTTGGGGGTGCACCTCCCCCCCACCCCAGCCCCCACTGGGATCTGAGAAAGCTCATTAGGCCTCAACCCTGACAAACTGCACTTGGACTAAGTCCTTCTTGAGCTTAAGAGAAACACTGTCTGTTCCCAGGTGTTTAGTGAGAACCTGTTTTTTAACAAACAGCCTTGCAAACTTACTTTCCTTGCCTGAGTAACAACTCAAGTGAAATAATACTTCTGTTATTGAACTTTCAAAGAAACTTACCAACTCAAATTGTGGCCAGGATTGAAAACTACCATAATTAAAGCCCACTCTCTACTGATCCTGTGAACAGCAGTCGAAACTGAGATCCTTTTGAGCTCCCAATTCCCAGAAAGTAAGGGGCTCCTGTGTATGTCTCAAACACCAATAATCAGATGGCTGTGCAGCCAACCAAGGTCTGTTGGTAATAACAGACAAGAACTGCTGGTAACAACAGGGACTAATGCTATTAACACACTGTGAGGAAGAAAAGGATTTGGCTGGAGAAGAGGGGCAAGGCAGATATAGGGCATTTGTCCATGAGAAAGAACCACAACGCAGTACAAGGAACAAGAGGGAGGAAGTGGGCATGGACTATAGGGTGGGATTACTACCACCGAAGGGCCCTAAAGCCCTCCAACCCATTTTCAGAAAGGCTTGAAAGAAAAGACTGCACATGGTAACTAATTTACATGGAAAGCAAGAAACCTATTTGGGGCAGAGAAACCTGTCCATAAAAAGGTACCTCCACCCCAAGCCTTGGGGGTGCCCCCAAGACCCTGGATATGTCATTGGACAGACTGATGCAGCTGGATTGATGCTGAAACCAGGACTGGTGCTCCCTTTTGCTTTCTCTCTTTAATTCCTCTTTTCCTTTTCACACTACACCCTGATGCCTTAGGTTTTAACTTTTGTATTTTTCAAATTCTGTACTGCTTAGTGTGTAACTCTTTAGTTTCTTGTAGCCTGCTATCTCATGATAGGTAGACATAACAAAGCCTCTCTGGGCCTGCTCTTCAAGGACACCCTGACCGTCCTAGGCCCAAAAAGTATAAACCAAAGAGCCTCTAAAGGGGGCAAGCTGAGGGAAATTACATAATTAAACTGAAGCTTTAATTGGAGAATTAACCCTGATATGCAAATTAACCAAACCTATAAAAGTGTGAAGAACTCGTGACCTGTCATCCATCCCGGGGTCCATCTTGGCAATGGCCTCTGGCCCTCAGGGGGTACCTTTGAAGGCCTTTCAAATAAATACCTGCCTTATTCCCTTACTCCTGTCTAGTCTCTGTTTCTAGGAGGCCTCTCAAGGCATCAACCCATTTACCCAAAACCCGCTGCTGTGTGCTTATATAGTAGGTCAGAAACTAACAGACCAATTTCCATGCCAAGTGTGTAATTTATTAAGAAAACTTTCAGAGCCTCTGACTTTTGTCATTCCTTTTGACCAATGAGCATTTATGAATCTTAGATGCTTTCCTCCCCTTAAGAGTCACAGATCTGGCTACAGAAGTCTTATCTAGGTTCTGCTGGCCCAAACACGAGGTAAGATAACTGGCCTTGTGAGAGAGATGTTGATGAGATTAGGAAACAGACATATTGCCAATAAAACTCAGAAATACCATAGGACGTCAAAAGATGGGTTGTGGAACAATGATTCAAAGGCTGCATACCACATAAAGTCTGCAAGAAGGATATTAGGTACTTGGGTATTTTCTGCAGGAACACTAAGGAAGAATCCAAATACATTGATGGAAACTCAGCTCCAAAGCACAGGGCCTTGGCTGGCTACCACTCAGCACCATGGGCAAGTGCTGAAACTGATAAACCTCAGAGAGAAAGTACGAGTGGAGTATTTCTGCATCCATACACTGTTTTAAACAATGAGAACAAGAGATGCTTGTCCCTTTGAAGCGACCTTGCTTAAAGAAGATAGCAACTATCACCACTAATAGCTGCTGATATTTCTCAGTACACTCAACAGGCAATTGTGAAACATTATTTTAATTAATCAAGTATAATGATAAACAGAAAAAGGAAAAACAAAGTCTCAATCAGTGCCAAGCCAAGGGAAAGTTATTTGTCTGCTGATTATGATGAAGCAAAAGTAACAACCTCAAATTTTAAACACCACTTTCTAAGTCAGTACCAAGCCCTACCCTATCAAGCAAAGAAGCTGTTGCTGTGAGGAAGCTTTGGTCTTTCAGGTAAAAAGCAGACCCTAAACACAACCACACATTAAGGGGCTTCTAAAGCCTTCTGCTACCTAAGCTTGAAGCCACTGAAGACATCTACAGTCACAAATGAGCCTGTGAAGTAGTTTAACTATCCCTTTTATCCTGCTCCACAGATCTGCTCTGGAGTGCTACATCTTGTTCTAGATTACAGAGAGTGTTTACCAGGCAAAGAGAAGGGACTGCAAAATTTTAGTAGTTACAAATTACCCTGAGACATGACTTAGGTGGAAGTTAATGCTCATTCTAACAGGTGAGGAACGCTACCACCTTTTACATGAGCAGGCAAATCTCTGTGTGCTATTGCTTTATGCTGTTACTTCGAAAATGGTACTGCTCCTGCTCAAGCAGAAAACTGGGAACCATGGGATGTGCTGCCAATACAGAGCTTGACATGGACTATGCATGTCAGTACCTTACTTTTCACTCCTTAAAAATCAGGGACTGCAAGTACCTCTGGACTACAGCCTAGGCAGGTTTAAGGTGGCCTAACTGTTGTCTCCTGAAATATTTTCAGTTTTCATGTACATTATAAGTGATTCAACACCGACTAAAACTGCAGACAATGGGCAGGTAAAAGACAAGGCTATGAAAAAAACCAATTTGAAATCACTACTTAATAAAGCAGGGGAAGGAGGGGAGTGAGAGGGGTAAGATCACAGTATAACCCTTAAAATGGGCAAACCAAAGTGGTCAATGCACAAGAATTCACATTACAAATGTCAGATACAAATAACATCCCTGTGCCTCAGTTCCTCAGGGACAATACTTATATATGTATCAAGCCTTTACAGATAATTTTCTTTCAAAACTAAAAACCAGCAAATATTTAGTGGCATTCAGAAGTGGCACTTCATTTAATTTCTCTACAAAGTTCACATTTCTCATCATGGAGGATGTGGTATCCATGTATAGGTTTCTGATCATGATGCTGGTATTTAGTCTTTAAATAAATAACATGAATCTTGCCAGAGAAAGGCCATACCTTATATAATGGACGCCGGACATCAATGGGACAGTTCTGTATAACTTCATCAACTACATCCGAAATGGATTCCATGAAATCAGGGTTAGCAAACTAAAATGAAACAGAACAGGCATTAGATTTTTCATCCAAAGAACAGAGGGGGGAAAAAAAGGCAGAAATAAGACTGTGGAGAGATTTTATAATAGGGGACAAGTGGGAGTTTCAAGTCTTGCTCACCACTTATTCTACATTAAAACAATCACTTCTCTACAAAGAAAACGAGAATTTCTTTTTCTGCTGAGAAACTCAGATTCTCTTTCTTGGTCAGAAATTCACTGTTTACAGTTTATGCACTATGGGCCTTTTATTGCCTGTGACATGAGTTTGAGTTCTCCTGCAATATTAAACATACTATTACTATGCACTGTGGTCCTGCCTTTCCTTTCAAGTGAGATAAAAAATATCAGTGTGCAAATCAGAATGTTTCCCTGTAAAAAAAAAAAAAAAAATAAATTAATGCTTCTAAAATACTCCAGTTAAAATTCCCACCAAAAAGTTAGATTTTTTTTTCCCCAAGCCCAGGAAGTATCTAATGTTCAAAAAAGCATAAACAGTCTACAGTTTTGAGTGAAAGCCCCCACCAATGACAATGCAAACATCAATAGAGTGCTAATGTGAATTTCTGCATTTATGAATACTAGAGAGTCAAGAGTTGCTAATGCTAGAAAACATTTTAGTGGCATTTTTCCACTTAAAACTTAACATAAGCTTTAAAGAAAAGAACTGATAATAGCCCACATTTTTTTCCTTTCAGAGATTAAACTCTGAAAAATTAAATTAATTACCAGTATATAATAATATATTATTCTGGATATATTATAAGCTTTTCCAAAGGGGTAGAAGTACATGGGATTTACATTCAAAGCAAGATGAGGTATCTACCTGGATGAACAAATAACAACAGTCAAACATAACAAGCATACACTGAACTGAGAGAAAATTAGCAAAGGAAGTTGGCTTGGAGCTCAGAAGCCCTAAGGATGATGGGGCACTCCCCAAGAATTCAAGCTAACCTCCACAGTAAGAATTAATCATGCAAGAAGCAAAACCATGAAGCCACATAAACCAAAAGAGAAGCAAGCAGCCGTGCTGCTGCACACAGAGTTTTCATCTGAATGAGCTACAGCCTGAAAACTCCTGAGTTCTCCACAAAGATATTGATAAAACAGAAGGGAAAAAGAAATAAGTAGAAGTGAGAGGCAGGGTATAACATCGTCCCAGAACAGGAGCAAGAGAACTGAATGTAAAATTGCAGTCTACTAGCTAATACAATATGGTTGGAGAATGGCAAATAAAATACCTAATTTAAAAAGTGGAGAAATAATCTGGATAACCACAAACCCCAAGACCTAACTTCAGGAGTAGTAAAGACTTCAGGACAAATTCTGTAAACTGAAAATAGGAAAACATTACAAGACAGCTTTACTGAAGGCAGCTTTTACTTAGCTAAGCTGATACCCTTTCAAGTGAGGAGTTAATGAAACACAACAAGAAATTCTCTTTGGATGCTGTACACATCATCTACTATGTTTTTCTTGTCTAGGAAGTCAGTTCAGGTTCAGGTGTTTTTTTCAATACAGAGTAAAGAAACTATCAAGAAATGAAATACATGGAAATTGGTCCTTCATCCTGTTCCCAACAGTCTTTTCAGAGACTTATGGAAAGAGGAGCTCTTAAAATGATGTCTGACATGGGATTCAATGCTTCTCTGTTAAATCACACGGGTAAACAGCAGGGAAGAAAAACTATTTAACCCAGAGATTAAATATTGGCAAGAGATCAGATGGCTACAAACTGACCACAGAAGATTAAAGCAGGAATTTAGACAAAAGGTGACAGAGAGAAGTTTTTTAATATTCTTAAATAGGAGGAGGGTAGGAAAAGGGAAACCTCACCAGTGTTAATGTAGATTTCAATAGAAGTTTTTAACAGTATTACAGACTATGAGTGCCTGCATCAATTCAATCAAGTGTGCAGGAATGGAGAGGACTGTATTAAAACTTGACTCCTTCCTCTCCACAATATCCTGAAACTCACTCAAACTGAACTACCAAAAATCAGACAGATGAGGTACAGTAATCTTTCCCAAAATTGTACATCCTACTTATGACCACACCAACAGAGATTTCAATGGACTTCCTTCAAGAATAAATTTATCATCCATGCATTGTAAACTGATTCAGTATCAAAAGTCTGCATCCAATATTTAAAATATCATCAACGCAATGCTGAGTAGTGCCCAAAGGGATTGGCAGCAAAGTATAAAGGAAGACTTGTTTAAACTGACACTGAAAGAAAGAGGAAAATACTACATAAAAACTGTGAATTCAAACAACTTCTTCTCAAGTTCAGATTGCATTTAAAGGAACAGAACAAGATGTTTTAAACATCAGCCTGGACATCAGAAAAACACTTCTCTGCTGTGCTGAAGTCACCTGTGAGCGCACCTTGTTCAGGAGACTCACTGGCCCCTCACTGCCACGGGATGGCGCCCAGGCACCGGGAATGGCACAACTTAGCACAGCTATTCCCTGTTCTTACCTCGGGATGAAAGAAGATTTCGGGTCCGAGGAACCTCTCGTAACCCACATCGATAACAAACTTGGTTTTGTTGATGGCGTTGATGCCCGTGTACTGTTTGATCCACTTGCGAGAGTCTCCGTCGTACTTGGCAAATTCCTTCACTATGTCAGGGCAAATGTAACAGTATTTCTCCTGTTAAGAAACACCATGGATTAAAAAGAGCTGAAATAATTAGTACACTGGTGAATTAAAGTGCAACACAATCAAAAAACGAAACTGTGGGCATTTCTACAGATGGAGCTACTCGAGGGACTTTCTCACCGACATGACTACTGAAGCCTCAACCCCACAAGACAAAGCACAAGCCCCATTTGCTTCCAAAGGGCTGCACATGCTGACTCAGCTACATTTGCCTCTCCCAAAATGAAAACATCACCAACAGCAGGTCTGGGACAATAAAGAAGTTCAAGGGCAAGCTTTCACTGCAAGATCAGACCCACACAATCACTCTACTTTTTAAAAATTCTATTACAAAGCAAATTTTAAACAACTCCTAAGTTTAAATGCTGATTTCATCTGCAGAACATACTCCAAACAGTCTAGCATGAATATTTTCTTCCTCTTCCTCTTACCCCCACCACTTGATTGGATAAACCACCAGAAGCTGGTGTAATTATAATACACTGCCTACATTTGCTTTTTTAAGAGAGCCACTGGCAACTTGCTAGAGCCAAAAAATTAGCTCACGGAGATTTATTATATATGTATTAAGAGATAAAGGAGGGTGTACCTTTATGGCTTTTGCTGTCTCCAGAGATTGTTCAGGAGGAATTCCTACCTCCCTTTCCCTTAGAAGCTGTTGAATAAAGTAAGTAATATCTCTACCTGCAATAGGAATATGTTTGATGCAACTTCCAATTACATAGCCTTCTGCCTATGTAGGAGGAGAGGAAAAAACATATTTAAGGGGAAAACTTACTGTGTATCAATAACTAACATTCATTTTTATAATACTCTGATTTTCTATTAAAAGTAAAATCTTTAAACTGTAAAATCACTCTAAAAATGTGCACCCCTACTGCAAAGTGGGGATCATTTTTATTTAAAGACCTTGATTACCACATAGAAACAGGTAAGGACTATCCAGTAGATACACAAGTGATAAATGGTCTTGTACAGATTAGTCAGATAAGATGATTCCTTTAAGGCATCATCAGAAAAGCAAACATAATAAACAGACTACCTGTGTTCTCTCTGAGAGTGAAAAATGAGTAGAAAAACATATAAAATTTATTAAGTTTCTCAGACACGAAAAAATAAATTAAGTAGTATCTAACAATAAGCAGAACAAAAATTAAAAAAACTACTTCCCGAATTTTTTTTTTAGGATGCATTTACTCAAAACACTGGTATTGCTGAGCCACATTATTTCACCCCTTCCTTTTTTCACACTTTTCAGAGTTTCACACAGTAAATGCTGTTTGTTCACAGCACTGCCCATGCAATAAAAATACTGAGAAGACCAGGCTAACACCAATGCAAGATGAAGTTAAAGGGAATCAAATCTTCATTTCCAAAATACCTGATCATTCAAGGACACTGTATGGTTCAAAACCACACAAAACTACATCAACAGATGTCAGTATGCACAGATAGCTCTGTATTTTTAACATCCTCACATAATTAAACTGATGAGATCAACCATGTACCTGAACAGGTATTTATACAAGTTTATAGTTGTTTCCACACAAGCAGAGTGGAAACAACAATATACAATACATCATATAAAAAGCACACATTACCAGATATATTAAACAACCAAAATACAGGATGTAAAAAAAGTTAGGATGTTTCTTGTCAGACACTGGTGGCATGCAGGAGACATAAACCTATGAAAATTATTGATACTAAAGAGAATTGAGGCATCACAGCAATAGAAAGTAGGGTTTTACACAGAAATAGCCTTTTAAAAGATGGTTTGATGGTTCCTTACTGTGACCTTCCTGTAGTCTGCAAGCTAAATTATTATATAATAAAGTTCACATAACGAAATACATACTTTTTCAAGGAAAAAAGTCCCAAACACCACAAAAAATTGTAAAATAAGGTTTCATTTGACACCTCTTATTTCAATCTGTCATAAACAAACCATGTCCTTGTACAAACCACTGCTGATTTCAAAGTGCATCCTACTACTCACCACGGGGATTACGTGGGTCACTCCATCACCACTATCGATGACAATTCCAGTCAGAGTCCGCTCCCCGACCTGCCGTGACGTCCAGGAGGCAGCTAAGGCCAACACTGCCTACAGCACACAGTGTTTATATTTAGAAGCAGGCAGAGTGTGCTAATTTACACTCTCAAAAAATACTGTTTCAAACATTTTAGACACATGCCTACAAAAGGCCAGAACACTGCAGTTATATTGTACTTTAGAAGAACACATTCACTTTGTTCACCTGCACAGCAATGTAAAGTCCTGGGATATTAAATGATTCAAACATGATTTCTGCAAGATATTCTCTGTTTTCTGGTGTGTTCAGTGGAGGCTCTGTCTGCAAAAACAAAGAGTTTTGGAAAAGCACCTCAATAGGATCCTGCCTTGATTAGCTTGGTATGGTAATCAAACTTTTAAAGTCCTCAGTGCACTCAAAATAGAAAATTTCAAACAGAATTTAGACAGTGTTTGAAGCTTTTCAAAAGCAGCAGCTGACCTGCAGTAGCCTGCATCACAAAATTAACAGAATGTAGTTATAATGCAGCTTTAAAGATTAGTTTTCTCCTCCCACCCCAAACCCTCTCACAGCTGAAATAAGACATACAGAGAAAAATCCTCCAGCAGAGCTACTTGTGCTTGGAATGGCATTTGGTTTTCCTCTTAAAAACTTTCCTTACCAGATCTCATTAACTCACCATTAAAAAATAGTGATCCTCAGGCTCAGCTCGAAGGTACTTAAAAATGACCTGCTCCATGAACCTCTCCATGAGATCCCAGTCTTCAACAATACCATGTCGGATAGGCCACTGCAACAGGAAAACTTGTCAACACTGGATCATGCAAGGACAAATAAACCCAGGAACAGTCCAACACCTCATCTCACATGTATCTTATCAAACCCTCCATCCTGACTTTAATTTAGAGGCACAATTCAAAGTTAGCTCCTGCTCCCACATACTTCCAAGCCAAATTCTACCTTGCAGGACTAGCAGCCAGAATCCAGACTATTCCTGTAAGTCTGTTGCAGAACTGTGTTTTAAGGTCTTTTTGTATAAATTTTATCATTTATAAAGTTGAGAATTGTACTTGGCTTCAGTATGCCTTTCCATATTATAAAAAGAAATAAAGACCATATAGGCTATATATTTTTCAACAAAAATTTCTGGCAGGGATGATGTTTACCTTTAGTTCAATATTAAGAACACAGCTGACATTTAAGTAACACAGAAGGATGTATAAAATATTATTTTTTCCACATAGTTCATAAGCCAGTAACGCTTTGTAAGTACAGGAAGTCCTTTACTAGGGTATGGAAAATATGATTCACAGAACAGCAGCACTGAAGACAGCCCTTCACAAAACAATTGTGACATTCCCTGAAGCAAAAGTATCCAACACATTTCCCAGTTCGTATGTTAAAAGGGTACACTTTTAGCAAGAATTTAAATATTCAGTGTATATCACTATTTTAATAGCTCAGAATTTTGAAAACTGAACAGCTGCACTATATCAATGAATATTTACACAAACACCAACCACACAAGACAGCACTAGTAAAACAGATATCTAAAAAAGGGTAAAGCCATGAACCAAATCATGCAGTTTTTAAAAAGCAATAAAAATACTTTATAAAAAAAGCAAACGTGTTTTGAAGGGCTGTCCAAAAGTCCTAGAACATTTTATCGTGAAAATGTGAGACTTGGGAAAAGCTGTCTAAGTCTCCTGAATGCTCACCTTTGTAGCATAGGTAGGTTTATCTATGGCTTCATCTCCTATGAAAAAGTCCAGATCATCAACACCTTTCATTACTCTCCTCTGAGCCTGGTCCCCCACTTTGGCTGACTCTCGAATTGCAATACCTTAAAATAAACCCAAAAAACAAATAAAACCAAAAAAATTTAAACAGCTAAATGCCAAGTGATGAATATTTTTTACTTAAGGATTTTTTTCCAGAAATAAAAACTGGGATATAAAAAGTACAAGTCATGTAAGGGATCTACTGACAAGACAATATAGCCGAGTTCATTCTTACTCTATCCTGCAGGATTCTGGTCACCCATCCCTCATTAATGCAAATAGTAATTCACAGAAAAAACTGAAAATGCCTTCTGTTACAGACTTCAGCAGAGTGCAGCATTCCAGTAAGCAACACAGTTTACTGAGTTTTAACTCTAGAATAAAGGGGAAGAGCACAGGAGAAGAAGAAAATAAACTGTGTATTCAAAAATAAGTATTGGAGTCATTATCCTGGTTGGTGAGAAAACGGAAAGAGGGAGGGGAGAAATCAATTTGCAGTGCTACAGAGAAATCTTTGGAGACACTTACGCTTCCCATTAGCAGCCTGCAACTACCACTAAAATTATTAGATGATGGCTGCTGTAGGCAAGAAGATGAGACAGCAAAAATCAAATCTGGGGCAAGCTAAAAATAAAAATGGAATGAAGTACTGCTAAAATGTAACCTTATTTATATAGTTTTTTTTAAATATGTCATAATCAGGATCTAAATAACATACAGCAGAAAATGCAGAGTAGGCATGCATCATCCACAAATACTACTAGCACCAAAAAATGACTCACAGGCAAACGATTCTTTTGGAAAAACATCTACACCCCAACAGGTTTACAGCTGTATAAAACAGGATTTATAGAAAATTCACAAGAAATCCCTACTATCCCACTTCTTTAACATAAGACATTTAAATCTTTACCAGTAGTTTAGGTTTGGAATTTTACAATCCGTAAAATAGTGAGACTGTACTGCAGCTACAGCTGGTGAAGAACACGTGTCCTCTTCACTTCTTCAGCCACCAATTACCTTTATAATTTCCTTATCTTTATGCTTTCTACCCTGAGTAGCTACAAGGTAGTCTAGATGCATTAATAAGTAGTTAATTGGCAAAGTTTACAAAAAGTAAAAAGCAATGTTTAACACAAATGGATGTAACATGCCATTATAGATATAAATACATAGTCAGTGCTACTATTTCTAAATATATATAGCATTTCAGAGAAACTATTAAGATGTCAATTAAAATCAAGAACACCAGAAAAGTATAACATTTTAAACAAGTTTAACACACAAAAAAAATTAAAGAGTAAATCTGTTCAACAAAAGCATGGTAAATGTGCAAGAACATTTTAATTGGTAAATACACACTCAAAAGGAACATTTTCTAATAGGAACAACTTTTTTGAATATTACACTGTCTACAGTCCCAGACAATGTAAATAAGGCAGACACCACCTGCACTTTAGTACTTAATTTGATTGGAAGCCTTCCCCAGATTATCCAGGCTGTAACCATGGTGTCAGGTAGACAGGAGGTAAATTGCATTCTGTCTACTCAAGAGTCTGGGCAGAAAAATAATGGAGATAAAAAGGAAATTGGACTGGAGTTCTCTTCATCTTTGTCATAGCAACCAAGAGCTGGTTTAATGAGCAACAGTCCAAGCTAACTGCAAACAAGGAGCTCTGTTTAGCTACACTCTAGCCAAGGATGCTAACACGATGAATATCACTTCCCAGATGGACAAGGGACTACGACAGCTGAGTTGGGAGCTGGAAGCACGTCATTTAATCCTGAAGTGCTCAGTGACAGCAGTGTATATTACAATTTGGAGGGACAGAAAAATCAACTCACATGATGGGATAATAAACTGAGGTTCTGTATTTCCTGCATAGCCAAGCTTCGTATACCTAGGGGGGAAAAAAAATGAGCACGAGGTCATTAGATGCACTTAGATGCAAAAACATGAAGAAAAAAATACTTTCAATTCTCTCTACTTCTTAAAGTGAAGATGAAACATGTATCACATGCCATGTCCACATTTTCTGGGTTATGCTTTCAAGTATCATCCTGCTGAGAAGAAAACTCAGAAGTGGTAAATATTTTAGGTGTTAATTTATTTTTCAGACAACTTCAGCTTACAAATTTTGCTAGTGTTATTTTGAACTATCAAATCTGAAAACTCAGCTCTTACTTCTTCCATCTTGTTGACCCGCTATGACAAAGGATAAGCAGGTCACATTCCACCCTTTGGTAAAAACAGGGCCATGCAGATTTTACTCTTCAGTTACCATGACCAAAGAGGGCCTTAAGACTTTACATATTTCTTTAATATCCTCAAATACAGGGAAAAAAAAAAAAATAGTACCGTGTCACAAGTACAAACCACAGCTGAGAACCCGTGTTACAGTCATGATACAATTCCTTTTCAGGCCTTGAACAAACCACTCATCTCCTCACAGGTAATAGTGTGTGGTAAAAGACAAATACTACACCAAAGCAAGCCTGCACTGATGAAATGCATTACAAACAGACAGCAGATGGTACAAAGCATTGGTCATTTCTTTCAATATACATATAATATCTATTTTAACAAGTAAAGGATCAAGAGCAAAAACGAAGGGGCAAGAAAAAACGCAAAGGAGTTTCCACATAAAGCCTAAAAATTTCTACACGGTGTTAGTGGCTGCAAGCTACTCCAGGTCTTTAGCAACTAGAAACAATTAACATCCCTGACTGTGAAAAACAGCTCTCTCTCCCAGGGGGGAAAAAAAAAAAAAAAAAGAAAAAACCCCACAACAACAACAAAACCCACTTCAGAAACAGTGTAAAAAAACCCAACCCAACTAAATTGATTGAATACTTGCCGAGACTGATGTCATTCTTGAATATTGCCATTAGCTTGAAACAGAAGTACAACAGCAGCATGATTTGAGGGAATCAGCATTGTTCACATCACTTTTACACGAAAAACCTAAAGCCATGACATTCTTAAATGAGATCAATGCTACTCTAGGTCCTAAACTGAATTTAAAGTCTTTGTCTGCATCCTATTCTCAATATTTGCAAACAATATTATGCCATGGCCAAAGCAGAGAGTTTGCATCTTCATTAGCAGCTTGAAAAGTAGGTTCCTCTTTACAGAGTATTTGGTATAAAAATACTCATTAAGAATCCCAGTTTTCTTAGATAAAGGAATTAAATCTAAATTGAATTATCAATGACCTTGGAACTTAAATATTTATACTTTCAACATCTCTTCAAAGCTATAGCTTCAATAGACTTCAAACAATAGTTTAAAAGCCATTTCCCCCAAGGCTAAAAAGACAAGGACTGTGTTTTGGAGTGTCATAGGTTAGCAAGCATAGTCCCGGAAGGGACATCCTTGCTAAGGGGTGCTTACAGTTTCCTCTGGGAACTGATAGAACCTATCAGCTGGCCAGTTTGGATATGGACAATTCTCTAAGCCACTTAAAGTTGTGATCACCTCTGTGATCCACATTTAAGAATAGGCAAACTCCCCTCCAAGCTCTCCCTCGTTTCCGGCGCTGGGACAGGTGGCTGCAGGCCCCGAGCAGGGCCCAGTGGGCCCGGCCCAGGCCCTGCTTGGGCCAGGCCGGGCCGGGCCACGGCCATCCTGGGTCGATGGACCTGTTCCAGCCGTGGAACCCCCCCCACTGCCTTGCCGTGGGCAGCCGGAGCGGCTCGGCTCTCCCCCCTCTCCACTTCGATAAGAAACATTCAACATTCCAGCTGCAAAGCTGCAAGGCCGAGGTGAGAGTAACCCTTTTATTGCTGTGAAGAGCTGAAAACCTGAGGGAAGAGAGAGAGGAGATGCTTAAAGCTGAAATTCTGTTGTGAAGCTATGGATATATCAGAGTATCCTGTTGTAATTTCATGAAGATATGGGGGGTGGAGTGTTCAACTCGTGAGCAGAAGCACCTGCGCTGAGATAGGCAGATGCTGACGCAGCTGTAATTTCATGAGAAGTTTGGACAGGGAGAGATGAACCAGATGAGGACTTTTGCTCCAAATGGGAAAGGAGAAACCTCAGTTCCTAGAGATGCTCCCAGAGATAGTCCTAAAGATGAAGATGATGAAGACCCTTTGCTCCCAGGGAAGGAGAAGGGCCTCTGTTTTTGTTTCTGAACGGCTCAACCTTAAAATTGTACCCCAAAAAACTTCAAGAGTGGACCCTCGAAAGCAGTTGCGGGAAAAGCTGCAAGTCGGGGGAAAGGACTCACACGCAGGCAGAGAGACTCCTCTTCCTAAATGGACTGAACAATATTTGGAAGTGGGCGGCTGTCTCGTTGTGATAATGTTTTCATAGCATGAGCAAGAAGAGACTTCTCTTTCTAAATGGACTGAACAAGGTTATTATGGAAGTGGTAAACAGACTGAACATCTTAAGGGTTGTCTTTGAACATTGTCAGTGGGAGAAGGGAGGAAGGTGGGGGGAGGAGGAGAGTTCTGAAGGTGGTATAATTTTTTTTTTCTTCTTTTAGGTCTGTTAATAAACTTCTTTATATTCTTTCAAGTTTGGTGCCTGTTTTGCATTTCTCCTAATTCTTATCTCACAGCAGATAAACAGTAATGAGTATTTTGGACCAAACCACTACATGGAGGCAAGGGTTTGTTGGGTTTTTAATCATCATTATAGACATATGCTTTCAGTCTAATCCAAAGTGTTTATGCACACTTGCTTTGGCTCTCAGAAAAACAAAATCAGAATGTTAAATTAGATTGATTGTAAAGAAGGCCATTACTAGTAAAAATTCTTTTTATTATTATTATTGCATAGATTCTTCACATTTTAGAATGAGGCCTACATAGGGAACATTGTTAAGACCTAACAAGCAACAACAGGAGTTCCACTGGGATTTAAGACCAGTACAGGACACTTCCTCTTATTTCTCTCTCTGAAATGAATCTTGACTAAGAACATAATAAAAACCAAGGAAAACCTTTTTTGGTTTAAAAGACCTAGTTTCAAGACTTAGAAATGACAATTAGGCAGAAACCTCATAAAAAGAGCCCTTCAAGCCTCAGTGAAAAAAACCAAAGACAATGTATACATACACATGCATGCAAATACATATATATACTTTTTAATGCAATTTTTATATATCTGTGTGCATGGATAAATTAAAAGGTTCCTGCAGTCTAACCAGAACTCATTTCTTAAACTAAAGTCTGGCCAAGAGGTGAGTTCAGTTTGCCATCTTTTCCCCCTCAACACACATGCTAAACTCACACCCACTCACAGTATTAAAAAAAGAAACACTCTGTAAAAGTCATTTTGGGCTACCAGTCTGAAAGAGCTTTACCTTCCCTCTCAAGAATGGATCAAATTTCCCTACTAGAGTAACTTGTAAAGTTACCAAACCCCTACAGCTCAGTATTTTACAGATTCATTTTTAAGCTGGGTTAATTCACCTAGTGAAAAAACTACAGGGTAAGTTTATTTCTCAGTATAACGAAAAAAATTCTCTTCAAAGAACTCATCTCACAGAAGGTAACATATGGAAAGATTTCTTTTGCGTGCCATTAATCCATGAAAGACTATGAGAATAACTAAATTCTCAGTTCAATGCTGAAGCAAAGAAGCAGTGAAACAAAACCTGTTAAAAAAAAAAAATCTATTTAGGATCAAACAAGAGACATATTGGAACAAGTAGTCACATTTCAGGTGTTTTGATAAAACCAAATGGAAGGAAAATTCAAATTTCTCCCAAGACCACTGAGAAAGAGAAGGAAGATAGATTATGCAGTTGTGCTGCTCTTCGCTATCCAGGAGCCTCAGGACATGGCAGACTTGGTCCCAGATTTCTGTTTTGCCCAGCAGGACCCAAACTCATTCCACCTCTCAAGGGTACATTAAAGTGTTTGGGTAACCCACTTCCAGGACCTCCTACAGAAAATACTCCCTCTCCTACATGATATTTCAATATTCACTGACCGGAAAGGCTCTGGACTTAAACAGTTACAGAGGCTACCTGGTCTCCAGTCCCTTCGCCAATGAATATTTAAGCATCTAAAACACAGTTTTCTTTCTCCTGGGTTACAGCCTAGCAGACTAATGGTAATACAACATCTTGTGATCTGTAAATTACAGAGACAGCTGTAGCGGAATGTGTAGATAATCAGTATTCCAACTTAATTTCATTAAAAGCAGCAATTTGTTGCCAGTGAGATAGGAACCTACTGGAAACTGGCCAAAATATAGGATACTGCACTAAAAATTAGCAGAAAACTGATCCAATAGAGTAAGGCTATTTCATGCAAGGAGATTTGGAGGACTACTCATTTTTTTTAAATCTCTGGAAATTACACATTACTGAAACAAGCAATTTCTAAAAATAGAAATAGTCTCTTCCATACTGTTTTGCCAGGATGATGAATTCGTACACAAGCCAGTTTCACCAGCTTTTGCATGAGGATTGGTCATCCTAACCGTGTTCTCTTCTGAGGTCCCACCAAGATGGAAAGATGGAAACCTTACACCAAGAAATAACTCCAAAGATATACAAATGGACTGCACTTAGAAGCAGATGCTGCACCCTTAACCACTTTAGAGAGAAGAGAGATGTTTTGGAAAATTCTTCCCAAAGTATGAGAACCAATCACGAACTCAGGCAGTTGCTTTATCCATCTGAAAACACAAGACATCCAATTTTTCTCTGTACAAGTATGCAAAAGACCAAAGCCCAAATGCACCTATTTTAGTATGTCATCACTCTCTATTGTTTTTTTGGTCCACATCTTTAAAACAATGTGTTACATTCACACAAAAAAACCCCTCTGAAAAGATAGATATGATGTGATTAAAAATAGCAGAATGCTTTGAGAAAGTCCTGTTAACAAACAAATAGCCTCTGTAAATAGAACACTTTCCCTGACAGCTAAGAGGCTGAATAACCAGGCTACTGCTGCCAGAACACCTGTGATGCCAGGCTGCCATAGCAGACTATTATCATTACTACAAATATGTCTGAGGAACTTGCAACACAAGTTCTTCATGAAGGTTTGGAAAAGCACTTTTGAAATCAAGGGATGAGAATGAAGAAGGGATGAAGGAGAAAATATCAAATAGAAAAAGAATCTATTATGTCTGCACAATTTACCCAAGAGCACCAGCAGCCACTGTAAGAATAAAGAATACAGCAGAGCCATTGGGTTTCTTGAGGAAGTCTAGCACTTTACAGGACTGAAGCCTGTGATTATAAACAACAGTTAATTAACTCAAGCTCGTTAGACACAGAACAGCAATTACAATAATGCCTGTTCACATGTCCCACATGTGGACAGGAGAGGTAATACTTGGCTAAAGCAACTCATCAGGCATCAGAAATATACTAAGAAAAGGGGAAACAGCGTGTTCTGAGGCTCCAACTATCTTTAATAGCAACATCATCAAAAAACACCTGAACCTTCAAGTTTTAACACCCAGTCCAGCTCACTTCTCCCAGAAATCAAGTATTTACCTCTAAACTCATCTGTAAGACTTTGCCAAAGTACTTTTCCTTTACTAAAAAGGAATGGCTTCATTAAAATACACCCAAACCAGAAGCACTCCTCAGTGTCTGCAAATACATTGAAGAGAGGTATTTTAAGATATCTTCGTTTTGCTCACCCACCTACTACTGTTCTGATGTCCCACAGCTAAATGCCAATTAATAAAACTAGTTATGAAGTTTAAAGCTACTTAAAACAGCAACACAGAAAGACTTGGTAGGCCTAAGAAACTAAAAATAGCATGCCCTTCTCCACAAAAGGAGTGACAGCAATGTGTAAACCGATCACGAGGAGAACCTCATGCAGAGAAAATCAAGATGTAGTGCATCAAAACTGCACTACGTCAAGTCATTTGCAAATACTAATGGAAAAAGATTATAGCAAATCATTAACTCTTTCTGCAACATATGTGAATAAAGAGTGAACAGTTTATGGCAAAGGAAATTCGAGTCATCTATCCAATAGACTAAAGGAATGTTATCCTGTCCTGAAGCAGTATGTTTCTCACTGAAGGTCTGTACCCATTTTCTATACATCTGTTCTTACTTTTTTGGAGGAATTCTGGCATTTTACAGGACTAAGGCCTGTGGTTGCAAATAACAGTAAATTAAGCCAGCTTCCTTATACACAAAACAACAACAAAACCATTCTTTTAACAAACTTCTTAAAATCCCTTACATGAAAAAAAGATGAATTAGTGGCTGGACAGAACACGTCATACAGTAGCAAAGATTTAAGTAGAAAAGTGTGTTTTATATACACAATGTCCCACAGTGCACATCTGCACATATCTTTTGCTTTCTGCTATGCTCTCTCAAGTTTTTCATCTGAAAGCCCTTTCATGAATAATTTGAATGAACTGTTTGAAGCTTGTAACCCAAAGTAGATCCATTCCAACAATAAGAAGGTTTTCAGCCCACACAGAGGAAAATTCCAGAGACTGCACATCAATGACTCAAGCTACTTCTTCTGGCTGCTTTTGTTCAGACTCATTTCATCCTGAATTCTCCAAGATAACTTATTTCACATTCAGTAGGCACTTTGCTGAAAAGTCTTCCATGTTTGAGTGCCCTACAGCAAAGTCAAGCACAAGTCCCACCAGCAGAGACATCATGCTGTCTCCTATGAATTAAGGTCACTTGGAAGCATTGAAAAACAAACGTGCATGATTTGGGGACTATCCAAACCCTTCCTGAAAACAAAACAAGATGCATGCGCCCCCCCCCCCCAAACCCCATTAGTCTACCCATGCAAGCACTAAACAGATTTTAGAAATTCTACTTCAGTTGTTATTTCTTTGAAAGGACACAAAAAGCAATTTCCTATCCTTATTTATTTTGTGTAACTGTTGGCCAGCAATATCTACTGCTAGTGTAACACTGGAATTACTCCACAAACTGAAAGCCAAGGAGGTCTTCTGCAAAAGGCAGACTTGGCATTTAATGCATTTTCTGGATCTTATAGTTTATACTGTACCCTTTTTAAAGGCTCCACCTAGACCTCCCATTTCTCTCCAGAACTACCAAGTAGCAGTCCTGTAGTACCAACAGACCTGTGGAGAACAAATACTTATAATATCTTCAGAACAAACCTGAGAAACTACCAAGAAGTATCTAAAGAACAAGCAGAATTATATATAAGGTAGAACCTCGTCTCTATTCTACTTCCAAAGTCTCCAGCTGTGAACTCCAGTATTCCCACTGAGGAAACAGAGCTGGTTTCTGGTACGCTAAAGTATAAGCAGAAACAGGCAAAAACTTCTAACACTTTTGTTGCAGTTTAATATAGACATATTTCAAAATGTGACACACTTTTTCAGGAGAATGCAATGTGGCACCACAATATTGGAAAGTGCTTCCTGTGGTTACCTAGGATTGGGGTTTCTTGATTTGGTTGGATTAGTCTGGGGTTTGGTTTTTTAAAGATTGTTTAGTTCAGGAGATTTTAAAGATAACTTTCCAAGTATGAAAGAAATTAAAATAGTGTTGCAAATTCCCTGCAGAGGAAAGGCTAAATTAATGCAATCAGTGCCACCAAGTCTGACAAGTAAAGCTACTGCATGAATAGTTACTCAAGGACCGGTGCTTCACTTCTCCTCAGAGCTGTCTGTAACTGTTGGGCCAAAGGAAAGGTATTAATTAGCAAAAGCACACCACAGATTCAGTATTACCTTCATTACAGCTCCCTCTGACACCTCCCCCACTAAGGCACAGCAGGACTGGATGCTGAATGGGTCTTCTCTAGCAGAGAGAGGTAGGACAGTCCCGCTCCTGGAACGCCTCCCAAACACAGCCTCTGCAATTCAGAGTCACTCCTGCCCTCCAAGACTTGAGTTACAAAACTTGTGGTTTGGTTAAGTATGGGATAAATCTCACACTGATCCGAGAAAGGTGAAGGGATGAGCCAATGACCAAGCGCATCACTGGAGTAAGGCAGCCCGCTCCCACCTCAGCTGAAAATGCTAAAATTGGGGACGGCTGGTTTCAAACGGGGAGAGGAAGCAGGAGCCCGCACTGCGAGGGGCCCGGAGGCAGGAGAGCTGTGCTCGCTGGGCTCTGTGCTCACGCACAGCTCCGCACCGCCAGGACTGCGCCCTGCTCGGGCATCTCCGCGAACCTTTCCAGGTATTGTCTCCGGACCGCTCTCAGTGCGGGCTCCTGGCTCCTCTCCCCGTCTGAAACCAGCCGTCCCCAATTTTAGCACTTGCATCATGCAATACTTCAAAGCCAGAGGACACAAACAAAAACGGGTCCCGAGAGGCGAAAAAGGCACACAGAAACACACACGGCGGGGACACAGCACGGCTGCCCCGCTCCGCGCTCCGGCGGGATGGAAGGGCAAAAGGGGGAAAAGGAGGACGAGAGGGATGGGCACCAGCCCGCTGAAGGCCGGAGCGGAGGGAAGCCCTCGGCAAGCCGAGAAGGCACCGGGACACACGACAGGAGCGCGGCCCCGTGCGAGGAGCGCTCGCCGGCAGCGGGAGGCGGCGGAGGGGCGCGGCGCGGAGACACCCCCCCCGTCCCCAGCACGGGGACCGGCAGCCGGTCCCCCCTGCCCGCACTCACCCGGTGCCGCCGTCGATCACGCAGGGCGGCAGGCAGCTCGCCATGCTGCGGGGCCGGCAGTGCGGGCCCTACGCCACCATCCGGGCGGCCACCGGCTCCCCCGGCACGGGCTCCATGCGGGCGGGCCCGCAGCGGCCGCCGCCAGCGCCGCCCCCCGCGCCTGCGCCGCCGCCCGCGCCCGGGCCGCCATGTCGGGTCAGGGCCCTCCCGCGGGTGCGGAGCTGTGTCTGTGGCAGAGAGCCGTGCTTGGGGCTGGGTGATGAATTCGGAGCCGCTGAGTCAATTAGGTTGGAAAAGAGCTTGGACGTCCTCGAGTCCAGCCTACGACTCAGCACGACCAGACTACATCCAGTCTTTCCTTAAATACTTCCATGGTGACTCCACCACCTGCCTGGGCTGCCCATTCCAAACTGAACTCCCGTTCCCCAAAATTAACATCTCTGTATTATGAACCCTGTGCCCAGCACAAATCCCAACCAGCCACTAGACACTGTGAAGAAAATAACCCCAGCCAAAGCCAGCACGTTTCACTCCTTATTCCACACCACTGACGTGCACAGGTCCCGCAGTCGCCCTCCTGCTTCTGAGAACGCTCCTTCACCCACATCTACCAGGGCCCCTGCTACACGGCCTGACATGATGGATTTCGTCAGCTTAAAAGCTTCTTAGCTTAGATATTAGAAAATTTAGGTTGGATATTAGGCAGAGGTTCTTCACCCAAAGGGTGGCTGGGCACTGGAACAGGGCCCCCAGGAACGTGCACAGCACCAGCCTGACAGAGTTCAAAAAGCATTGGACAAAGCTCTTGGGCACATGGTGTGACTCTTGGGGATGTCCTGTATAGGTCCAGGAGTTGAACTTGATGATCGTTGTGGGTCCCTTCCAACTCAGAATATTCTGTGATTCTTTCAAGCCATATATGATGGCAAAGGCTACAGTGCATGTTGTAGGGGGAAGAAGGGGTTTGCCGTCCCCCAGCAAATGCTGCAGATGCTGCTGCCCTTCAGAGCAAGACCTGCCTTGGTTCACGTCTCAGTGAAGGTGGGGTTTGCCCCAGGAAAAAACACCAACGTGGAACCAATCACTTGTAAAAACACAAAACGCTATTTCTTTGGGTGCAGGTGGCTGCGCTACAGCCCACAGATCCTCCAGGTCAGCCCAGAATACCATGTACTAGTACACTTGAGCACTTCAAACAAAAAAAATAGGCTGCAACAAACATCACCTGCAAAGTTGTTGACATCTAATTTGCATACGGGATAATGATGTGTGACTCAGCCCTGGTCACACTGTGAGTGCATGGAGATGCCAGAAATAGCTCCTCCAGATGCCTTGGCCCCAGCATGAACTACAGAGCAAGCTTGTTTCCCATGAGGGGGCAGTTTCCTATCCCCCGCCCCCAGCTCTGTGCTTACTGAAGGCCTGTGGAAGAAAATTAATGAGCTGCATCCGCCGGTCCTCATCCCCGGCATTGGTGCGATGGCTATAGACTGTGCATATGTCCTGGGGGGGTTGTTCTGCCATTTGCCACAAACTGAGCACACTCGCTCAACATATTTGTTCGCTCTGTTCCCTTTGGAGATTTTGGAAGATACAGAGCATGATGGAAGGCAGCCCAATTTGCTTGTTGGATGGGCTCCCTTATCAGTGGGTTGAAACAGCGAATGTTCAGACTCTAATAAGTACCTCCAGAGCTGGGGATTGGAGCGCAGTGGAAATTGTCTGCCCCCCCTTGTCTGGCCGGTGAAATCAAATGGCACATGAAAGGCACTGCTTTAGCATCCAACAGATAAAAGAAAGAATATGCTTTGACTTTGCTGGCCAAAATTTCCCCTCTCCCATGCTGTTGCACAATATGCTGCACTGGGCTCAGAGAATATCTGCTCATATGCTATATGGGCACATCACCATAAACTTTCTTATAATTCTCAACTTTCATTTCATTTTTTTAAGAAGTTGCTAGCTGTTACAGCTGAGGAGAGAGAACACCTCATCTGGAAACGGGTATTGCAATAGCTCACGTGCAGCTTACAGGCTCTCTGTAGACATTCAATTTGCAAACAGCTGCAGAGGTTTGAAACATTTGTGCCCTGCCATTCTCTTTTCAAGCTGTTTATAGAGTCCCTTGGGCATTGATTACTACCTGGGTAGCTCTCCCAGCCGTTTGAGTGCTCCCTAACCCACTTAAAGCAGAATCAGCTGAGTTCAAACAATTTAAATAGGAGCCATACACTAACTGTGTTGATTGTGCCTGAAGTGGGTTAGGGAGCACTCAAACAAGTTGCTTTGGTAGCAGAAGTGAGGGGGGAAGTAAGACACGCGATAACATCTTAAACTCTTCCAGAAGACATCTGTCTGTAGTATAAATAACAGACATAAGTCCATGGAGTACCTGGAACAGAAATTGTGCCATGAAACTATGATGACATACGTCAGCTGATGGTCTTAGAGCAATGAGAAATGTGAAAACATTCATTCATCCTGGTGCTATATTAGAAATCCAGTATGTAACGATTATTTAAATGGTAATAACGATAACTAGCTTCTCAGGTAGAAAAGGAAGAAGGAAACACCTGATCTAAGATATAGGGAATGATATACTCTTCCAGAACCATCACCAGTGTCGCATTTGGAGGATACCCTGGCCTCTCCCTCAGAACACAGCCCTTGTAATTACCATTTCATGCTTTAAGTGTACAGGCATCATTATCTCCTTCTGCTTTCAACACCAGATAGGTCACCCAAGTTGCTGAGTTTAAATTGTTCTGGAAGGGAAATGGACACCCAAGGCGATCTCAGTTTGGGTGTCTGTAGAGCCTGCCACAAGTTACATAATTTAAGCTTTGTTGTTTTATGTTGGTTTGTTTACACCCCTTTTTCACCACAGCATCCAAATGCCTTCCAGGAATGTGTTAAGTGATGTGGCTGAATATCTGCCACTCTTTCATTTCAGGCTCAAAGGCAGAACTGTGTAGGCAGGAGAGGGTTGGGGGTTTACTTTTTATTTTAGGGGTTTTATCTTAAAGTGTTGATGTTACTTATGTTTACAACAAAGAAAGTAATCTAAGGGAGTAGAAGGTGGTGTAGCTTTGATAACCGTTTACTCCCATGAGAATTTATTCAGCACTAACAGAGCAGCTCCCAAGAAACTCAGATAACTTTGAAAATGCACATCTGCACTTAGCTATGAGAAGCCAGTATGCGAGAAGAGGGTGCTTGTGATGCTTTGTGTTAAGATGAACTGCACGTTGTGTTCTAGGTTGTGCAGCTCCAAAGGTAATAGTGCCATACCCAGCTATATCATGTTGCTGTTTCAGAGAAGGGGTAATGGAAACCCAGCTTTGGTTACATCTGTAATCTGCCAGGAGGAGACAGGGGTTCTTAAACAAAACAGATACACAAGCTTAGTGACAGCTCAGAGTCCAGGGCCATCACCAAATGAATTAGCAGGTTAACCAGTTGTGTTTGCATACCCTCAAAGAAATAAGACTGCAAAAAAGGTTTTCTTTGTTTACATAACCTCTCCCCTGCTTGAGATCAGCTTCAGTCAGCTTTTCCTCCTTGCTGAGCTGATCTGTAAAAGCATTCAGCTGTCTCAGTGGTACTGATAACACCTAAGATCTGCTAAAGGACTGTGCTGCTGGCACTGTGGGTCTTCACATTGCCCAAACAACCTATCTGCAGGCCACACGTTCAGCGTAAATTCTAGTTAAAGGGATAGTAGTCAGGGTATACATCATCTTCTTCTTATTTAGTGGACATTTTCATAGAGGCCCTGAGAACATTCTCCTGCACTTCTGCCTCCTCACAGAGAGGTCACCAACATCTTGAATCGTGTAACTTGAGGATGAGGGAGCATTATCGCATATCCCCTGAAGTTTTTGGGCTGTCCAGCTATCATGCTTCATCCAAAATAATTTCAGCTATGTTTTGGGGTTTTTTTAAATTACTTTCAAATCTAAAATTTCAATTTTTAGATACATGGCTGGTCAGCACTCTTTCTTCAAACTTTGATTTTTGGTGTGGAGAACTGCTATCATCTCATATTCAGTGAATTACTTTTGAGTTAGATAAACTATCCCCTCTGATTTTGTTCATCTGACCAGCCAAAACCAGTGCTGACATCTCAGTCACAAATACATGACTGAATTCCCACCTTGTTTTCTAACTATCAGAAGTGATGACAACATAAAAAAGACTCACTTCAGAAGCTCAGCAAGTAGCAGCACAAAAGACAGGTCTTTAATCCCTTGATCATCGTAAACTTGAGGCTGGTTTAAGAGCAGCTGTTACGCAGTTGTCATCCTACAATCACTTGGGAAAGGTCACCCAGTAATGATGTTCACACACCAGCAATCATAGAGTGTTAACTCAATCACGAGAAAGTAAATGGATGGAGAAGCTAAACCTTCCCCTTGGCTGCAAAGCCCTCCAAAAAGAGCAGCAACACAGTGCGAACTATTCATACAAAGATAGATCTGTAGGCCACGCATTAGCTTATTGCATATTTATACCTGTGCACAGCTATTTCTAGAACCATTCTTCAGCAGGGTACTTCAGTCCACCTGCAATTTAAAGCACTTGAGTACTCCCACTGAAAACAACAGAACCATCCATGTCCCTGAAGTTTTATGTCCTTTAAATAAGTCTGCAAATTGAGGCCTTTAACTCCTGCCAAACAGACCTTAATATACTGTGGCAAAAAAACTACAAGCTTCTTATGCAAAGAGCCTAAAAAAGTACTTGCTGTCTTTAAATTATATCAGGGTCTTATGATACAAGACAAGTTAAAGAGAGTTTGGTTGACAGGGGACAGAGATGTATTTTGCAGAATAAGTATCTTATTTCTGAGTGTCTTTCCTAGTTGTGTATCCCACTGTTGTGGGATCCCTTGTGTGCTTCATAGATTCATGGGGGAACATTGCCATTTCTGGCACCTGCCTGTTCAGAAGAAGTTGTTGTCTCCCAGGTAAAAGTCTTTCAGTGCTTCTCAGGTTTCTAAAACATCTTCTGTGTCTGCTTTTTCTGTGCTAGGGTTGAACAGAATCAGAATCCAATACTCCTGTTGATATTGTATTACCAGCCATGATATAATCAACTACTTCCTACCTTCCTCTTCCTATAAGCCACTCTAGATTTACTATTGGTGTGTATTTTCTTAAATTTTGCACAGTGACTTCCTACCCCTCTTTCCTGAATGGCCACTGTTAATTTAGATCTACTCAGAAATGTCTTGGATTCTATCTAATCTATTTTCTATTTATACCACATTCATCACCATGGTAGCTGAATGCCTTAGAAAGTGCCTTTGAGGTAGAGGCTACGAAAAGCTTATTTTAAACCACTCTGATTCTTTGCCTTTAAAATTGAATTCTCACAACTTCATCTTACCCCAGCTGAGAAATTGCCCTTTTGCACTTTTCAAGGAAGTAATTTGAAGCCAGTCCAGCATGACTTGGGCTAGCTGTGAATATCAGCTGCAGCAACTCTGACACCTATGTAAATAATATACTAATATTTTGATAGTTCTCATATTCAAAGAGAAATATTATGATATAGAACATTCATAATTAAGGCAGCAGTTCCTCAAATGTGAGCAAAACCAGTAGACTTGCAGTAAACTCATGATCAGTTTTACCTGTTAACATGCCTGTCTACCTCAAAATCTGATTATTGACTGTACAGTCTAAGTCTGCATATTGATGTGTGTATGTATATATAATGACATAACTGTGTCACATGGTTTTAAAACAGAACACCCAATTTTGTTCCATATACTCCATATACTTTGTGATGCTGCACCATGAAATTTTCAAAAAATTGCACCTCTAATTTTAAAAAGAATACACCAGAAGCCATGTTTTTACATCAGGGGATTTTACACCTGCACTTCTGAAGAATTCTGGCAAACAACAGAAGGTCTAGCCAGTACATAGGGAAGGTCTGAACTACTCCATTCATCCTATCTTGCTTAACAATCCCAGCAATACACTAATGAATTGTACATGTAAGGAAGAAAAAAGAAGTTTGCCCATACTGAACATGGGAATAGCACAGAGTTAGCTGTATTTGTCAAGTTTTTATATTAACTGTAGTGTTCGCTTTCAAATTCCTCCACTGGGTTTTCAGTTTGGTATTCTTAGGAAAAAAGTTTATATTATCTGATAGTTTCTTCCCTTCTTCCAGTGAACTCACTGGGCAATTTCAACCAAAATTGAGTCAAGGGTAGAGGCCTGAAAGATTTCCAAGAGTTGTATAAAGAAAATCAGAGATTCTTACAGGGAAAAGCCAGTATCACCCTCATGGAGAGATTGCAGTATCAGAACAGCTCTATTATTAGACAACAACAAATTAACAAATTAACATGGCAGAGGCAACTTCCCAGGTGCCACTGTCTAAAGGACTCTGCTTATTTTGCCTGAAATAGCTACAGAAACCCAGCATAAAGGCACAGAACGCAGCAACAAATCTGTGACTGTTGGAGCATGTACAGCCACCCAAATAAAAACCACCAAGACAGAGAGAGATTTAAGTTCCTGCAGGGGTACTCCAGGATGCAAACAATAACCCAGCTCCACACGATAGAGAACCACCCCCGCTCTGAGAAGTGCATCACCCATATGTGTGTGCTGAACCTCCTGTCCAATGGTTCCATCCTTAAATAAAATCTCCTGCAAACTGAACTAAGCCTCTATTACTCTAGATTGACAGCTGCACACTTTGTCTCTTGTGCACTGAATGGAATATTTTCTCCTATTACTGGCTGAGTCATTAAAATACCATTCAGATAACTTTTATGCAATGTAGTTTTTATCAATATTAAGCCTGCTCAAGTTTCGTGGTTTGGTAAGTTTCCCATGACATGCTGTTCATAAAGCGTAGATGTGTTTGTCACAACGATGCCATATGAAACCTCCTCTGAGGCCCAGAAGACCTGGTGGAAATAGAGAAGTGATTTCTTCATACAGACCATGAAGCAAACAAGAGATCACAATAATCTGATGAGACGATCTCGACATCCTCCAGCCCAGCCTACCTCCGCAGACATGTCAGTAGACTCGTTTGGACAAGCAGTTTGTTGTCTGTTTTCTTTTAAAATACATCAAATGAGTCAACACATCAACAAAGCAGCAACATATTTTTCCAGTTACTAAATGCATTTATTAATCAGCCAAACCAGAGACACAGTGAAACCTCTTTGTGATGAAGTCTTTGGTTCTCCAAGTCACTGCAGCACTGTCACACACAACACAAACATCATTTTGATCTAATCAGGCTTTAAGAAAACATTTATTGTAGCTGAATACAGCTGTCAAAAAATCACAGACATCCAAACTGCATGTGACAGGATCAACCCCAGAGGCACGAAGCAGGGTCTGACCAAGCCTTGCTGCAGGAGTAGGGCACTAGCTGGTCTGAAGCACCATTAAAAGCAACATGCCATTCCTCATCTCCTAAACCCCTGCTATTTAGACCAAATATCTCTCTGAGTCTGTGTTTAACTTTCCTAAGCAGCAGAACTATTTTTAAAAAAGCTTTTGAGGAAAAACTTGTGAATTTTTCAGGTTGCAACAAGTCACACACCAGAAGGGGTTTGAGGCTGGTACTGGCATACAGTACTTGGAGGTGGAAACCCAGCCTTCCAACAGAGGCCAGGGGCTAATTCTCTTCAGTAACATGAAAATCCTGGGATATTCTTTCTACCAACAGTGGAACAGGCTGCTTCATTCTCCAAGGCCTTCCCACAAAAATATTCACAAAAACTGGAGCTAGACCTTACTTCTAACTCAAGGAAATACATCTTTATTGGGCATTTGCATATTAAAATTCCCCAAAATCTCTAGTTGGACTTAACTCACTGTGAGTATTCATCCAATCAGCAGTAAAAATGCTGAGTGTGGGGTATAGTTTTGACTCTTAACTTCACAGGTCCAACATCCAGCAGCTGTCACCCACTGCCAAGTGCTCACACCTGTGGTTGTTGTCCATTGATTCACACCTTTTTTTCCTTCTCTACCTCAAGCACCATAAAGGTTTATGCCAGCCTCAGTATTTTAAACTTACATAAGCTCAGTCACTTTCAAAACTTATTTCCCTACACAATGTATCAAGGGAAACCCATCTTCCCAAAGCAGTATTTTCATCTTCTACTATATGGATAAAGATAATTTTCTCAAATATGTTTTGCTGTTTCTTTCCCCCAGCTCCTGTGTCTCCACTCATACCTCCCTGCATCCAGCTCCACTTGTTTTGGGGCACTGAAATATTTATCAACTAGCAGATAAACTAGGCTTTTCCCACAAAGTACAGAATTTTGCTAATGAATAACAAAATGTTTTGATGCTACTGCCATACAGAGGCGACCCCTGTGTTCTGAGTCTCCTGTATCATGGCATCAGCGTTTGCGAAAACAAAGCCTTTCAAGTCTGTGGACACCTGGTTTCACACAACACCTTCACACACACCACAGTGCAACAGGTCTGTTCTGCAACTGGAAATAACAATACCATTGCAGCACCATTAAACACATGCAAACCATTCCTAATCTTTGTATCTCAGCTACGAGCAGCAGTGACGGCGCAGCCGCAGGGAGTGGGCTGGGGGTGATTAACCGAGTGGGTGGCGCTTCCATTGATCTCTTCACCCTGCTTGTTGCCCAAGCAAAGTAGATCAAAGTTAAATTAAATGTACTTACCCACACTACAAGCAGACCCCCAGCTGAGGCAGACATGCACAGCCACTATGCTGTAAATCCTTGCATATCAGTTTTCCTCTGGCCTATACTCCCACTCTGAGAAAGGCTTGTAGCAACTCTTTAGAGGAGCTAAGGAAGAAGTACAGTACTTCTCTGGGACTTGTGTGGGTGCCATGCCTTTCCTCAGCTGGTTTTGTTTTGTTGTTTGTGGGGCATTTTTTTGCATAAAAAGTCAGCTGTCATTACAGCAGCTCAGGCTATCACACCATGAGGTTCAAAGTAAGAAAGACTATCAGCAGATGCAAGCAGTGAGATGAAGATTCAGTACTAATAATCTCAAAGCTTGACAAGAAGAAAGTGGGAATCACACACTGACAAAATAAGCAGATGCAGTCAAGCAGCTACACCCTTTACAACAGAGCAAGTTTTTATCTTATCTATTTATTACAGATGCACTATTACTTTTCCACTTAGCCAGGCACTCTGGCTCCCTCAGGAAAGGTATGGAATTGGCCTGAAAAAAAATAGGAAAGAAAAATGTTCATACTGTTTGAAAAATGCATCTGCTTCACAGCTTTGTAGATGAAATATGAGATTCTAATGTAATTCAGAGCTGAGTGTTCCACAGAATGAGGCAATAAAGATTATCCAGCAGTCACAGTCTGCTGGGCACGCTGCAGGGACACAGCCACTGCATGATCACTTTGTGAACCCTTATTTATTTTCTAATGACAATGGCATGGGTCATCTCTGTGCACCACACCCCTGACACCAGCATTCCTGCTGGAATTTGAAAAAAGCTAAATACAAGGGCTTATTCTATATTGACTTCTCTAATACAATTCAGTTTCAACAACAAAGCCTGCTGATTCAAGAGCCAGAAGGTCAGATCCTCCCCATTTACATTACCAGCAACTCAGTTTGGGAAACTCAAAATAGTGATTCTGACCACTTACTGCAGTACCAAATGACTCCCAGAGGAACTTATTGTATACATATACATGTATGTATGTATGTATATACATCACTATCAAATTTTGTCATCACTTTGGAATAAACCTTACCTGAGGTTTGAAAAAGAAGAAACATACTTAGCCCCTAAAGGCTGCCTAATTTTGCTTTCTGCAAAGCTCCCTGGAAAAAAGTAAAATAAAACATGATCTTAATATATCCAAGTGAGCCTTACACAGGAGTTCACTGCAGAACACGGGTGGAGATGATGGTGGTAGCCTTTTGAGGATAACTCAGTCTCTGCAGCACACTCCTAGGGTGTTAAAGACCCAGACTCTTCTTTCCCACAGCTCCCACTTCTCTGGTAAGATCTTCCAGCCATCAGAATACAAAATGCTCAGTCCCACTCCCATGTGTCTCCTATGACAGCTGGCTCACTGAACTGCAAAGAGGACAACATTCAATGGGCCAGTGAGAAAGTAAGCATCAATCTGACTCCTTAATTATGAACACCTCCAGAAGGCAGGAATCTGGTTCCCACTCAGTGACTGCTTGTATTTTGCCATTTAAGATTTCACCTATCATTACCTACCTTCCTAGAGCTCAGTATTCTTGATCTGCAAGGGACAAGGACACCCCCCAGGCAGTCCCAAGCCAGGCACCTGGTCTCAGACACATCTTCATCTCATCAGCTATCCCAGGAGCTTCTCCCTCAGCCCACAGGCTTCGTCATCCCATAGACTGATTAAAAACAAAAGGAAAGGTATTGCCTCCAGCATATTGACATGGCCTTGGAGCTATCTCTCTTCACTTGGAATCACTGCCAGATGGCCAGGACTTAGTTTTGAAGCATTATTTCATTTTAACCTAATGCCTGAAGCTACTTGGTCATGTTTTCAAAAGCACTTGTGCAACCTCAGATCCCCATCACTTTCAAACTGACTCATTGAAAACACTCTCTACACCCTCCTGTTATCTCCAGAGGACAAGAGGTGAGTAAGATTGAAAAACAAAGGAGGTTAGAAGAGATATATAAATATATCTGTGTACACAGTGATAACATTTAACGTCACAAGAAAAATGCATAGAAAGATATTCTACAAATTACATAAATCATTACGTTTTGGAGTACAAATGAAAACCTCCTCAATATAAACCAAGGATACATTTCTGTTTCAGTAGAGGATTCTCTAATGGTCCAGTGGTTTCTCTTATCAGTGCTTTGAACTAAGTGGTAGTTCCTCTGTTTGGAGGTAGTGAGGTTCAAACCATGAAGAGCTTCACTAGCTAAAAACTTTTATTTTAAACTGAACTGTATATCAAACTAGAATACAGATCTTGACTGTCACTTGACAGTTTCTTCTAAATTCTCCTTTGATGCCCAGTTTGGAACCTAGTGCTTGTGAGCAGGTTATTTCCTCCCCATCCTCATCAAGCAGACTGCTACAGGGCTGTCTTGTCTCCTTGCAGGTGGCAGGAAGAAGTCATCACAAAAAGGAAATCCTGATCAGCATTATTTTGAGCAGCTTTGTCTGCTAAAGGAGTCTCTGCTCCTACATTGTTCCTCCTTGTACCTCCTAGGTTGCTGCAAATAAATTAGAGCAGGGAGCTGAGCTAGCTAGCCCCCCACCTCTTATTTTTCAGCCAGAGTTTTTTTAAGTCAGATTAGCTCTCCCTTTGCACTTCACCACATGCCCAAATACTTGTGCCAGAGTAGCAGAAGGAGGAGTAAGAGAGTGGGAAGAAGTGGCTGGAAGTAGGAGGAGGTGAGGGAGCAGAAGGGACTTCTTCAGCTCTGAGGCCTGCAGCCTAAAAAAATAACTCCCTCACTGGGATCAAGTACTCCTGGGGTGCCCTTGGGAGGATGGATGTGCTCACTCCCTGAAATGCTTCACTTGATCAATGTTCATGTACTGGAAAATACCTAATTTGCTGTAATGAAGATCTGCCACTGAATGCATCATTTTCCAGCGGGGACATTACCTGTAACAGACAGAGGGATTCAGGCAGCCACTGCCAACATCTCCCTCAGTGTGTTGGCCTTCGGGCTTTTGTATGTCTCCAACTTTGTCTTAGGGCACTAAACAGATTCTCACCTAAAGCAACACTGTAAAGCAGGCGTTCTGTTGCCTCAGATTTCACACAGCCCACAGTGCAATCACAGAACCTGCAAACGGCTCGGTTATATTTAGAATCCCACATTGTCATTACTTTCATCCTTCAAAACGGAGGTGGGGGGGAAATAAAGAACAGAGGCAGATGAGGAATGCACAGCTGGAGAACGTCAGCAGGCATTGCAGCACCGGCTGGGCCTGGTTCACCTCCTGCTTAACTGAAAGGGAGTGGGTGAGAAAAAGAAAATGGACATTTCTTTCTCCTGCCGTGATCAACACCTGGCTGCCCGTACAAAGACAGTGCTCTGGTAATGCTCCAAGCATCATTTTCTGTGCCAAGTCACTGCTGCCACTGAGGAATGAGTGGGCGGTGGGAAAGGACACAAGTCAAAGAGCTGCCAGTGAGGAGGGGAACACGTGGCTGCTACCTGGACTGAAATATCCCACAGGCAAAGCACAGCGAGACAACACGCCATAAGGACAAAAGGGATTGAAAAGAAAAGGTGATAAAATGAAAAAAGAAAGCAGTGACACAGTTCATCTAGCCATGCAGAGGTCAATACATGGTCATATGTAAGCAGAGATACTTGTAATTAATGATTTAAATATTTTTTTTGCTAATTCCCTTGGATGTGAAGTGGGATTTTTTTTCCAAGACAGGATCCCAAGAGAAAGAGTGCAATATTGAAGATGCAGATAAAGTTTGAATTCTACCTCCAAAAGATACTTCCACAATTGCTCAAACTTATCAGCACTGTTTCCCGTTCATTCTCCAGGCCCTTCATTTATGTCTGTGTTAAAGCATGAGCAGAGTTGCTTCCAAGGGAGGCAAACTGACCTATTTGTGTTCCCTTTCACTGCTCCTGAGGCAGCTTTATTTAATTCTCAGAGGCAACTCATTTCTTGGTAGCATGGAGAACACTTGCTCATGCAGCTGTAATAATGGATAAAATCACCCAAATTATACCTTTATTTTTTTATCTCCGTGCTACTTTTTACATTAATTTGTGGGGTTGGGGATTACTTTAGTGAAGGCTTTGGCCTGTTGGGGCTTTGCCAATGGCAAGAGGGAAAAGGGAACAGAGAGAAAGATTCTGGGTATTTTATTTTTGAAGGAACTATTAGGTTCTCTTTAGAAGGGCAGGCAAACACAACAGTCTGCTGAAGCCTCCAGATTATGGGGTGATAAGAGCTTTTCTGGGCCTCCATAACTCTGTTACTCTCTAAATAATCCTTGTTATCCTTCATTTCAGGAAAAAACCCAGCAATGTTAGGGGCTATCATGTTCAATTAGAAACTGTGGTGTTAATCTCAGAGTCCTAAACATATCAGAGCCCCTATCTCCCTGCTCTTGCAAGCCAGCCTCATTCTTTCCTAGTCCTTTGCTCTTAGCATCCTCAGTACCAGTCAGACCAGTGATTCCACATAAGTGATGCACATATTTTGCAGATGTTTCTATGCCCCATTCTCCTCCTACAACTGCATCCTGAGAAGCAGGTTTTCCAGTTAACATAGACACAGATCAGTCTCTAGAAATCCAGGACCTTTGTTGATGGCTGTGGGGTGTCAGAAACCCTGCTCTTATTGCATAGGATCCTTGTAGTAATTTTTAATATTTCAGTTAACTTCTGAAATACCTGTTGGACGTGGTGAGGTTCTCAGAAATCCATGGTCATGGGCTGTGCAGCTCCCACAAATCTGCTACTGCTTCCCAACTTTCCAAGTTGTCCTAGACATCTCCTTTGTTATTGACCATCTGTTTAATCAACCCAAGTGCTTGCATGCAGGTCTTTGAGGGAAGCACTGTAACACACTTGTTGCTGCAGTTGCTATGTGTGAAATCACTCTTGTTGAAATTCTGCTGCTATCAGAGGATTTATCCAGAAATTGTTTTAGCCTACAGATCTATTGCAATTCCCTCACAAATGAAAGGGTAGAAATTGTCCTGTGTTGGGTCAGGCACAAAAACCATTTTGGATCACCTCCAGGTGGTCTGGCAACAGGGTATTTTCTTCTGGACACTTTATTTCATGCTTCAGAATTTCAGGCTTTGTTTTTGAGACTAAATCTCACAAAGGATAAATTAATCTCTCAGATTTAACAGTGCTTTGAGGTCTCCCTGCAAAGTAGTCACTTTTTGCCAACTTAAATACAGAGACATGTCCTGGCCTCTCTCACTTCTGGTTTCATGATGCCATCTCTGCACCAGGGAACTGAGCACCAAAACCAGGGTACCCTCCTTCCTCTCACCTCCATCAGGTCCCATCAGGGTTGCAGGGCTGAACTGGTTCAGTGCACAACCACCAGCACAGCCCAAAGGAGGCAGCAAGAACATGCAGCCCAGAGAGGGTTCACATTTTCCAGGAGCCGCTTGAATTTATTTTGTTTTAAAGCAGGCAGGCAATTGCAGCCTTAGCCTCCACATTGAAAATATTAAATTACTCAGGTGTGGTTTAGTGAAGTGCTTAATGTTTCTATAGAAAACTGTTCACTGCTGCACTGATTATCACAGATTATGGCAGTGAAAGAGGTGAGCATGTTTTCGTGATCTACATAAGCTGAGAAAGTATGTCAGAAAGCCCCATTTGCAGAGAAAGGATGTTATCACATACTTTTCCCCCAGAGACTACCATTACCAAATCTCAGTTCTAACTTTTTTTTCAAATGTTTCTGTAAGGGAAAGTCTTTTTGTAACCTATCCCTCAGCAAGTTTGTTATAAACATGCATCATCAGAAGATGCTTACGTGAGTACACAGAACATACAGTTGATGCAAAAAAAGTGGTTTATATATTGTGATATATATTTATTTAGAATTAATTTTCTGCAGATATACTTGAATGATGCATTACAAATTTGCTGCTTCTGTGAACATTCCTATCAGCAAGTTACTATGAGGGCATGTGCACAAAATCGAGCATTGAAATAGGTATGAACACAAGCAAAGTGAATACATTTAAAAATTAGAGAAATGCTACTTATCCCAAAGTGAATGTTTGCAGTAGTGTCTGGACACACTGAATATAGGAAATCAAACAACACAGGATGATGTCCCCAGGCCATGAAAAGACATCTAACCTAACAGAATGTTAGATGGCTATTTTCTTTAACAAACAGTAGGAAGAGGTTTCCCATCCTAGGGGAGTTTCAGTATTTCAAAACCCAAAGAGCAAAGTCTTGTACTCTAATTCAACAATGAGCTGAGCCAACAAGAACATGTTTTAAATCCTTCATTTTAACTATGGCCTCCTTTCATTCAAATATCTTAGTGTATTTAATGTTAAGATACGAAAAAATGTTTCATGGGGCAGTTTTCACACTGAAATTGTTAACCTAGGATGTCTCAACAACTTCCAACACACTTCTACCTGAAGTTTTTGAAGATGAGAAATCTATCCCACTCGTTTTTATTCAGCCAAGAGAGTCCACAACAACTGTTTTCTCCCAGACTTTACTGTCTGATAGGAGAGCTACAGATGGTTCGACTGTCAACTGACCCAATTCTCTGTTGCTCCCATGACCATCTTCCATCCTCATGACAAAAGAACCACATGCCAGAGTGCAGCATGTTCTCTGCAACTCTCCACATGTGCAACTTCACAGCAGTTACTGCAAGTGGCCTTACACAAGAGACTCTCCCAGGCTGATGTAACATCCATCGTGGATAATGCAGCTTTCCACAGTACCAGGAGACAGAAAGGTCTCTGACAAAGCTGTTGCAAAGCCATCTTTGATCCATATCCATGGTCACAGATGTCCAGTTTGCATAGATTGGAACTTCCGAGAAACATCTGAGCAAGGAAAACCCTACAGACCCAGACAGGTCACAGGCAAACTCACTTGAGACTCCTCTAGCTGCTGTGTGGAAACAAGGATTGCAGAATCAGAGAAACAGGAATGAGCTGCTGAAGGCCATTTGAACCAACCTCCTACTCAAAGCCTGACTGTCACCAACTATAAATCAAATCAGCCATGGATTTATTTGGATGAATCTTGAAAACCTTCAAGGACCAAGATTTCACAACTCTTCCAAAATGCAAAAATGTATTTCAGTGCTGTACTGTCCTCCTACTGAAGAAATTCAGCTAATGTCCAGTTTCAATCTCCCAGGATGAAAACTGTGGCCCTTGCCCTCAAATTTGCTCTAAGTTTCCACATTTCACAGTAAGTTTCCAGTTTGTGTTGCTGCATGAGGTTATTCTGCTCCAGGTACCAGGATTCACTCACCTTACTGAATGCCTTAAGGTCCAATTCACAGGTGTTTCAAGATCCCTCTGGACTGAAGCTCTGTTGTTCAGGGTGCTAATCATTTCCCTTAGTTTAGTATCACACACAGGTTTTTCGAATTTGCATTCTCACTGATCATAATGAAAATATTGAACACCACCAATTCTGGGGTACCCAACTACTGAGTTTTGGGCTGTTGATAACTGTTCTTCAAACCTGATGAGCCAGGCAGTTTTCAACTGATGTAACAGTCTGTTCATCTGAGCTATACTTTGTCATCTTCCAGATAAGGATGGTATAGAAGCCTTACTGAAAAGATAATGTATTACATCCATCCTCTCATCTTTCTGGCCAGTCATTTCACCATAAAAAGCAACCAGGCTGGTCAAGAACAATTTACCATTGATGACTCTGCTGTAAGCACAGCAGTGCAGGTGTAGTCAGGTTAGCTCATGACCCTACAAACAGTTTACTCACAACAGCACAGACTTGGTCAGCTTTACTGAGCAAGCTTATATGGGGGCTTGGAGCCATGGTGAAATCAGACTGCCTCAGAAAACCTGTCTGCAGTGCCAAAGATGGGCAGTCACTGCAGTAAATGTACCCCAGGTCTTTCTGACAGATGGATCTCACAGGCTGTTCAGGCTCAGCTTTAGGTATCTCTGGGAGGAGTGCACTGTCAAGTCCCAGTTTTAAGACAACAATCAAAAACAAGGCATTCCCTGAATACGGTCTGGAGTGAGGTAAAAGTCTGGTTTAGCTTGAAAAACAGTTTATAGCCTTCTATAAAAACATACCTTTTTCTATTACTACTGGCAGCAGATCTGACAGTGTTATCTCTCTACTTACATTTTATGCTTCCTAATTCCAACATATGATGGCACTTCACTTTCCAATATCCATTGACATTCTTTTGATGTATCTTTTGGGCTAGTGCCTAAGCACATTTGCAAATAGTTTAGTGCTCAATTTAAGGCTGAATATATTCCCAGAATTCCCGGGGCAATCAATTATTTATTACTTACAAGTGTTAAGATCAAAAAGAAAAGAAATAGATGTATATTCCATGCTGACAGGAGGTCCATGGGGATTACAGAAAACAGAAACTTTAATGCTAAATTTGTGTAAAAAGGGTAAAATGGGGATTCCCTAGTCAGTTAAAAAAAAAAAAAAAAAAAAGGAATGGCCTGGATTATACAGTTATTCTTCTTGGTTAGAAAAGCACACTTCAAATGTACCATTAGTTCTCTGTACCACACAGGCAAATTGTGGTTTGTTTTCGCCAAGGAATACCAGTCATCTTGAACTTAGTGCCAACTACCCCACTAAAGGATGCACCTTTTAGTAGTGTGCCTGGGGGAGCATAAATAGCTAATTAATTAAGACACTGATTCACTCCTATTGCAGGTCTAGGATTTGTATGAATTATTCAGCAGGGTCATAGTGCCTGCTTGGATTCTTTGTAAAACTTGGGGCTTGTACGGGCATCAACACCCAAGCAAATGGTGACCCACAGGAGCAAAATTTAGAAAGATCATTCATTCTTCATTGAACTGTACTGTAGAAGGCAGAGAACATTTTCACAAGCACGTTTGACTGAGGCAAAATTTGCTTTATTCCCATCAGTGGGGTACAGGCAGAGAGGGAGGTTCACAAGGTCAAACACAAGACCTCTCCCTCCATGGGCTGCAGGTCAGAGCTCAAGCACTCAAAGAGGAACTTCATCTGTAGTCACTGCAGGCTATGAAAGTGGCTTTACAAATCACGTGTAAGCCTTACTTACTTACTGCTAACCTGAAACTGCACCCATAGACAAGCAAGAAAATACTCCTGGCCAGGTCACCAGTACAAACCCAGTCCAAGCAAGAGGTATCTGGCAACTTTGCAGTGAGCCAGAGCAGAAATATTCAGGCAGGACAGAAGCCGCTCCAGGAGAAGGACAACATGGTACAAACAGACAAGAATTAATTCCAGCTCAGGAATACAAGCTGATGAAAGCCAAGTAAGAAATCTAGACATAAATAAAGGTGAATGGCTACACAGAGCAAGTTTGTTTCTGATGTACATTTGCAAGCTGAAATGTAAAGCAGAATATCCAGCAACTGGCTATAAAACTATTCCAGGCAAGGTTGGATGGTGCTCTCAGCAACCTGGTCTACTGGAAGGTTCACTGCAAGGGGACTGGAACTAGATGAGCTTTAAGGTCCCTTCCAGCCCAAACCATGTTATGATTCTATGATCACAGATGCCAGAACTAATAAAGACCTGGACTTGCTTTTTCATGGCTAGTAGTCCAACTACCAATGTATTAAATTATTTTCTCTTTGTGGGGTTGCCTTTATTTTTTCAACAAAATTCAGGAAATCTATGCAGCAAATCTATCAGCTTTTCTGAGGTCAGTGAAATTATAACACATTTTCAATTTAGGTTACTTATTTCTCAAATAAACAGATAAATTAGACTACCATAAAGCCCAAAATGCATCTAAAGAAAGTGGCAGCTCTCCAGGTAAAAAGAATCAGCCATCTGCTCTAAAAAATAAAAGAAATAAATCTAATAAAACCCAGTGACAGATCACTTCACTCATTGAGAGAAACTTGGAACAGCGAGGCTGAAATCAGCTCCGTGAAACGGGAGGAGTCACACAACAGGGAGGTCGCAACTAATCCGACAGCCTTCACTACATGGAGACTCAACACATACTTTAAGTCTTAATTCTTACCACCACTACTACTGTTATTATTCTTAATCCTTTTTAGGTCTGCTTTCAATTTTGAGGTGGTCTTTAGTTGGTAAACCTTTTGGAGTTTGAGCATTACTACACAAAGGAGGAGATAAGACTCCACTAGAAACCTTTCTATTTTATTTCTGGGAGTGATTCTTCTGTGTAATGACTTTTGGGAGAGCCAATTTGTCACCTTTGGAATTAAGGTATTTAAGAACCTGGACATTAATTAGGGAAACAACAATTGACTTTACTGAAAGAGTTTAGTTCAACTATATGAACAAACTGTTTTCAAGCTAGAAGATCTGTTTGGAGCTGGTTTGTGCTGGAATGGCACCCACACAGATCTTGTGAGGGAACATTAAGTGACAATACACTGAAAATTATGAAGCTTATGTTGGAGCAAAATCTCTGTGGCTGGAAAAAAAAAAAAAAACGCTCAAACAAGGAAGCATTTACATTCCAGTTTCTAAGTTAGCTATTACTTAATTAAGTATAAAAGTTTGATGTGATTTTTTTGCAAACATCTTCACACAATCTAGCTTTCTGTCAACGTATTGGTTTTCTTCATGCTTTTCCTCTTTTGTTTAAGCTCTTACCTCAGGCCTTGTCCCAGGATAGGGTGTTAGTTCTTTAGACTGGCATCTAAAGTCTAATAATCTAATTCTTGAAACTATTGTAGACCAACTGGCAATTTAAATGTAGGACTTTGCATCTTAAAAACAAATTAGATGTTTATATATACAGTAGACTCAGTTCTTTACAGCCCTGGGGCACCTGAGCTAGTCCTTCCTTTTCCAGAACCCATCCCAGTTTCCTTATGTTGGCTGAAATCAACAATAGTGAATGTATGAATAAGCAAATAATTTTTAAAAATACAATAAAAAGTAATTTTTCTCTGCAACTCCACTTAAAATATCTTTCTCTCTTGCACTGCCATTTTTTCTCACAACAATGCAGGTCTTAAACACATGCAGTGGAAAATACAGCATCCCAGTGTGGGAGATGTTCAAAATCAAGATTACGAAAGAGGAATTTTCTCCAGAAGACACATTTCATAAAGGCAGAGATGCTCACCCCTAGAGTCTGATCTTTCTGCTATTAGGAAAGTCCTTGTTCTTGCTGCTGAATTGCTACATGAGCAGTGCTGTGGCTCCAGGGGCCCCCTCAGGCTCCCCTCATGCCAAACAAAGGAAGACTAATTTTCTGCCTGTAGAAACAGGTGTGCTGGGGCATGGAGACCCTGCATACTGTGAGCTACTTAGAGCTGTAGTGCTTTAAGGAGGATTCTGCTGTTTAAGAAGGAAGAGTAAGGGGTGGGTGGGATCTGTACTCCTGGATCGCCCACTATCACTCAGAAATGCTACAGAAAAATATGAAATAATGAATCATAAATAAATAAATACATATAAATAAATAAATAAGCCTACCAGAAGCCCAGAAAATAGAAGGTGCAATTAAAATCCTTGCTCTGCTGATACCAGTGCTAAAGAATTTCTCTCCTTACCTATGTTACTGTTTTTCTTTAAAGGAGCAAGGTCAATGAAGAGGTTTACTGTGCAGGGAGAAAAACAAACAAACAAACAAACAAACAAAAGAACTATGAGAACTATACAGACAGCTTTGATAAAATATTACAAAATGTGGTAAGATGCCAGCAATGCTGACTGCTGATGTGCAGTCTGCCTATCAAGGTGACCAGTGTATTTGATTTACACATTTCTAATTATTATGTACTATTTCAAGCAATTAAATATCCTTAATATCCTTTTTTTTTGCTGCTGCTCAGATGAATTCTATGATCTTACCCTCTCTCTCTTGAATCTTTGTTGCTTGGTCTCCATTGAACTGTGATACTTCATTTTGCATTAGATTGTAATGCCAAAGCTGTGCTCAGCTGAGCAGTAGAAGAGCTCCCACAGAACCCTACTGGGACACTCACAGTGGTAAGTGATGAGGTAGGAGTGGGCTTCAGTCAACTGGCATTTATCTGTGTTGTATATTTTATGGCTCTAAATTCAAGCAGCAATCACTTTTTAAAAATTAGTGCAACATCTTTAATTAGAGGAGAAGAGCAACAAAGAACCTGTAATTATAAGAAAAAAATCATGTGGTTGATGCAGTGTGTAGAGTCTTTGTTGTCACAGCGAGTCCACTCTGCTCTTGGGTTAGGTCACTCCTCAGTCAGCTTCAAGGGCAATCACTACCAATTAACAAAGCTTTTAAACTCTTCCAGGGAACGTGGCCCAGACCACTGAGGTACTGTAAGAACAGTCAGACATGCAGCTCTTAAAGTTGTCTGTCCCTTATGTTGACTTCCTCCAAAATGCAAGGCAGAAACTTCCTTCAATACAATGAAACCAAAAGTATTGTACTTGCATTTTTGTGCACTCCCTGCAGTCATCCAAGACCTTCTCACTAGAGAACCACCTTCCATGCTCCTGATAATTTGGCATGTGTATCCATACACAGAAAAAGACTACTCAGCTGTGCAAAGTGACCATCTCCCTTCTGTACTTTAATGAGCAGAATTAAGACTGGACACTGAAACTAGAGACTTGAATTGAGTTAAATCTAGCTGGTGGCATCCATCTAGCACCTGAGTTAGTCAAGTGGCAATGACAGTGTGTTTTGTATTGGAGCTGCGTATTTTGGGCTGAAAGAGGGTTGAAAGAGTAAACAAAGCTGATGCCTTGCATCTGAGGCTAGATTTTCTATTGCGGTGCATGCTAGTAGAAACTCTTTTATATAGACAAACATGATTTCTTTGAAGAAACAGAGAACTGTTTCACCACCAGTTTCTCCTCCTAACTGTAAGGACGTGCAGTATCACCGATAACCTCACTAGACCCAAAGGGATGATATCATTACTGCTCTTTGATATGCAGATACTGGGAGCTGCTATTCTTATCCTGCTGGTTTTGCATTTAGCCTATGGAAAACACAAACAGGTTCTCCCATGTTCTCCCTGTGCCCATCCCTCTTGCCTGCCCAGGTTGCACAACTGCAGTGGACGGGCCGTGATCTGGGAGGAGCAGGTCCTGCTACCAGCCATGGGCATACGGCTGCTGATGTGACCGAGCCACTGCCCATCAGCTCCTGCCCCAGAGCATCACACACCATACAAGCCCAGTTCATTCCAGAGACTTATTATAAATACTCTAGACCCCTTTTAATTTAAGTCATAATTGATAGCTGGCTTTGGCAAAGAGCAATTTCGCAGGCGTCAAGAGTTTAATTGCAGCCCCGTGAACGAGCTTCCCTTGAGTCACAACTACCCCAGTGTCACAGAGGACCATCCCCTGAGTCACACCAGCCCAGCCACCTGCCCCTTTCCAGCAGGAGCAGAAAAAACCCACACACACCTATAGAAAGACAGGTCCTTAAAAATAAATAAACAGCTGCCTCCAGGTGAGGGTCAGCCTCTTCTCAGGTAAATTGGGACAGGATGACAGGACATGGTTGTAAGCTGTGCCAGGGGAGGTTTAGGTTGGACATCAGGAAGAATTTATTCTCAGAAAGAGTAATTAGACACTGGAACCGGCAGCCCAGGGAGGTGGTGGAGTTACCGTCCCTGGAGGAGTTTAAGGAAGGACGGGACAAGTCACTCAGTGCCATGGTCTGGTTGACACGGTAGTGTTCGGTCATAAGTTGTACTCGATTACCTCACAGGTCTTTTCCAACCTATTTGACTCTGTGATTCTCCCGGCGGTGTCCAAGGAATCCCAAGCCGCACAGGACGGGCGGGCGTGTGGGGGGCCGCGAATCGAGCCCGAGGCGGGACTCGAACCTCCGACTCCGCAGCCGGCAGGCTCCACCCCGCGCTCCCGAGGGGCCGAGCCGCGCAGGCGCAGAGGGCGCGGCCGAGCGGGGGCGCTGCGGGACGGCGGCGGCGGGCGCGGAGCCGCGAGGGCCGCCATGGGTGACGCGTTCGGCGGGGCGGAGTCGGGCACGCAGGTGAGGCGCGGCCCCCGCCCTGCTCCCCTCAGCCCCCGGCCCGGGCACACGGGCGGGGAGCGCTGGGCGAGGCCGCAGCCGGGGGGGAAGAGGAGCGCCGAGCCTCCCTCCGTCACCGCCACGGGGCGGGCGCGGGAGAGCCCCCTCGGGGCCTCCTGAGGGGGCGGTGTGGGAGGGACGGAGGGAGTTCCACCCCCCGAAACGCCGCGGAGGCTGTCTCGGTGGATTTCCTGCGGATCCCGGAGGGATCAGGGGCCCGTGGGTCCCTGTCCTGCCTTTGTGTCGGGATGCGGGTGGGCTCCTGCCCTGGGCGCTTCTTGCAGCACGGGGGGAGATTGCTTGATTTGTCTCGGTAATTGTTTTATAAATACTTCCTTCGCGCTCCCTTCCCAAGTGTTGGAGGGGATGCCTGAAGAAAAATACTTGTGGGGAAGGTTTGATTTAAAGGTTCGAACTATTATCATCTTAGAGGTCTCTTCCGACTTTACGATTCTATAAATAAACAGTATGTAAGGTGGAATTGCTTTCCTCCTCTTTAGGAGAAAAGAGGTTTGAGTTTCCGAGTTTTGTTGTGTTGTTGTATTAGGGGGTTTTGTCCCTTCTGGGTGGTTTATTTGTGAGAAACTTCCACTTGCAATCAGCAACTTAATTGCGTGGAGATTGTGTGGAACTGTACCAGAATATGCTGAATAGTTCACATAAAACATATGTGTGATAAAATTTATTTGTTGTTAAAGCTCTGCGTGGCTTTTAGGGGGACTTGAGCTTTTAAGCCCTTTTGGCACTTAAAAAAAGAAAAATTAGAACCAGATGTCCACTATCAGCAAATAGACACGAATTAAGGGCATGAGATGTACTGTGTGTCCAAGGGGTAAATGCATTTATTTGTCCACATGAGTAGTGCGAACAGGGAATGCACATGGCATCAACTGCCTGCAGTGGATGGATATCCAGCCTGGAACAAGGGAGGGGTTGACAACCAATGGGTTAAGAGAGGTCAGTGTATGAATACAGTGTCTGGAAAAAAAATTGTAAAAGCGCCTGAAACAGAAAACACTTAATTTAAACCAATACTTCCTCAAATAGCCTCATGCGTAAAGTCAGATTTTACTGAGTTACACTGAGACTGCAGTGTTATACTTTTATTATTGAATGTAATTAATACAACAGATTAGAGCTTCTTGCAAAACATCTTATATCACAATAAAAGTAATGACAAATAGCTTGCATACGTCTTCATGCCCAAAGTTTACAAAAGTTCAGTCAGAGCGGTTATAGCGGTTGAGAATTAAATTTTGTCTAGTACTTGAGATAGGTTTGTATGTGTAAATAGCCTGTAGGTTAGCTCACAGCCTCTAACAGAGCTGGAGTATTTAATTTGAATTTCTTTAACATTTTAATGAAGTAATCTCTCATTGCTGACAAGACCTACATGTGTGCTTCCATTGATGCACAGCTCTCTTGAACCCAACAGAGTATGAGCACATCTTGCATTAGTCAGTGGAACTGTCCATATACGTATTTGTTTATAAAAAGGACGATAAATTATAAAAGGCATAGTTAAAATATTTGAGTCCCATCAGCTTTGCAATTAATGACATTTAACCCAGCTGCTGCTGAGCTTTTGCTGTACAGCTTGTTCTCTTCGTGTAACTGCACATCTGTGCAGTTTCTTGCTGGCATAATTACATTTTCAAAGAACACCTAAGAGTGAGGACCTACGACTAGCAGGTTGCTAAAAGGTGGTGTTTTCTGTAAAAGAAGATAAAGAGAGGCTTATGGAGGAAGAAATGAGCACCTACAGTTCAATTATAGAATCTGAAGTCTGTTAATATGGGATTTGAAATGGACTTAGGATTTTTTTCTAAGCTCTTCCCACTCCAAGGTTCTCTCCAGTGGTGCTGTACTGCTGTATTCTGTACCCTGTCTGTGACAAAGCTTGGGACACCTGACATTCACCTTTCAGATTTCCCTTCACATGCTGTAGATTTCTCCCCCTCTCATTTTCCAGAAGAACGTGTGAGAAGGCAAAATGGAAATGCCTCCCCTGGAACAGAGCCAAGGTGGCTCTTGCTCCATTTGGAACAGCCCATATTGTCCATGTCTGTAATGTGGGCAGAGGGGAGGGATGCCTGTGTAGTGTCTCATCTCATCTTTGATTCCATCACTTCTGCTGCAGTGTGGACAAACCTTTGTGAGAGTTGAAGGAAAATTGTTGGCTGTTTCTGCCAGGAACCCCGTTGCTCCCAGCATGGCACTAATGAGGCAAGTGCCTTTGGAGATTCTGCTTCAGAACTCGGAAGTAAATACAAGCTTGATAAAAACACAGGTGCGCTATCATCAGCAAATTACCATAAATTACCTACATGAGCAGTGCTCAGAGAAAGCACCTGTAGTTATTTAAAATTAATATATAAACTTGTCATTTAAATAACTGCAGATTCATATTTAAACGATAGCAATCAATCTACTGTGTGTTTCCAAAGCTCTCACAGTAAACTTAAAGAGTTAATAGTCTAAGAGGAGACAGCAGCTCATGGTTTCCACAAAAAATTAACTGCAGAGGATGTATTTATTAATGTACAAGTTAATTTAGGAGCAGGAGGCTGCAGAAATGTGTTTAGGCCAGCAGTAGTTGTGACTGCTGGCCCCAGCAGCACCCGTCATTGAGCCCCTGTTATCCCTGAGTGCCACAGTGGTGCTTCCTCTGCTAAGAAGTGAAGAGCATCAGAAAGCAGCAGCCTGTGGTGGTTTTCCTCTTTCTCTCAACTTCCACTGCCAACGAAGAGGTGAGAGATTTGTGGTCCCTCCCCTTGCTGGGGGCCAGGGCCAGGCCCTGGCAGCTGCTTGCACAGAAGAGCTGCACATGTAGGGTGTGCCAAGGCCCTGTTGGTAGTTGAGAGCTGCTGGTTCATGTACCCCAAGTTACGTTCCTGTATTCTTGTGTACATATGTCCATCTGGATTTTTGCTTTGTCCAGATCATGAAACCCTGCTGGTTTCCAAGAGTTCACTCTGTGTTTTCTGTGCTGCACAAATGTGTGAAGTGTAACAGGAGGATCTGGTGATCCAGAGCAAGGTCAATTCAAGTGTTACTCTGGCCCTTCAGAGGACAAGTCAGAAAACTCTCCTGGATACGTGTGAAGAGGCCAAGGCAAACACACTGACATTTTGTTAATGGAAGGGACTCTTAAAATGTCAATGGTAATGTCACACTTAGATTCCCATTGTGACCACTTGAAATAAATTCAGGGCCATTTAATGGAGTTTTATTTTACTGTTAAAGGCAAACACACACACACAACTGTTCAAAGAACTTTTAAGACAATTCAGAGCAAATGTTGCTCATGGATTTAGCAAGGAGGAAAGCAAGAGAAGGCAGCAGTTGTTTGAAGGTGTGTGCTCACTGCTCATTTGGTCTTGAGGATGGGATAAAACTGAACAGGATTTGTTTTGTTCAGATCTTTAAATGACAGCTGGGTGCCTTGGAGAAGGTAGTATTTGGCACCAGGGTACGTGCTCTGGTGACACTGAGCATCCCAATAATGTCCTTTCCCATTTGTGCTAATACATGTAGGGAATAACAGCTCTAGTACCAGGGAAATGTTCATTCTTGCTTTACACAGTGTGCCAGAACTACTACTAACACAGGTTTTGTGAATACCTATCCACTTGCTATGCAAATACCTCTCAATTTAAGAAACTGTCCGTGATCTTTGAACTAATTAGTTTTACAATGGACTTAGTTTACAAGGGGCTTTGGAGAACTTGCTTAACAAATTCAAGCTTGCTTTAGAAAGGTTCTTGCAGAGCCACTGGTGACTAATTACTTTTGAACATTCTTAATCCATACTCTGTTTGAACAAGTAACTATGATATAGTAGGATTGTAGCCCAGAGGAGTCCTGTGTAACTTTTCAGGTGAAATGCACATGGTTTTACTTATAAATGCTCAGAGAGGCTGACTCGAGGGATTGATGATGGGTAAGGTTTCACGTCTCAGCCAGTATTTTTTTTGGAGGTGATGGTTGTTACAAATGATGTTCTTTCCCTTTTTTCTTTGGAATGGGCAGCACTGCAGTGTACCGGAGGCAGTTCCTCTCAGTAATGTACCTGAGCAGCCTTTGCTTTTTAAGCTTTACTTCTCCTCATATACCCAGTCCTCATTGCCACTGAATCTGTGTGCTCATTGTTTGTAAGGCTAGAACCTTCTGTTGCTGTAGTACAGACTATACATTTCCATATGTATTTATGAAAACATCTTTAAAATCAGGCTAATCTCTCGATAGGACTGTCATGGAAAACTGTCAGTTCTTAGAATCCTTTAAATTTGTTTCCCAAGGTCCATTATTTTCAGTTGACAGCATGGCTCTTTATCTTTTCTTTAAAAGCTGCTTGCACGACTTGAGGGCAGAAGTTCTCTGAAGAATCTCGAACCTTATCTGTTTGCTGAGGAAGGATCTCCTGTCCATGGTAAAAATGTCTTTATCCCACTAATCGAAAAATATCCATGTAAAAGTATTCTCAGAGCAATGTAACAGAGATACGTATACAAGTAAATTATTTTGCCCTAGATCAGAGTTTTAATTGTTGATGTAGCTATGCAAACTAGATAAAATGGAATAATACAAAGTCACCATTCCAAACATTGTTTAATAGGCCTTAAAATCTACTTTATGCATATCAAAACACAGGTGTGAGTAAATACCAAGCACGTTGGTCAGTGTCTAATAGTTTTACAGCAGTTTGTTCTAGAGTCTGTCATTAAACCTCTTTGGTTTTTTTTAATCAGTGGTCTAGACAACCACCACAAAGTCATAACTGCAGAAATTTGCAAAGAACGTGAGGTTCAGTAAATAGCAAAGAGTTCAGTGATATGGAGTTGTCTGGGTAAGTTAGGGTAAGGGGCACGAGCAAACAGTATTTTTCAATAAAGCCAAGTAATCAAGCCATTCAGTCTTGGCCTGAAAAATCCTAATTATACTTAGATAGAACTTCATAAACAATAGGTACTAATTAGTTGAATGAGTTCACAATGTCAGGATCAACATGGCTCATAGAGACCTTCAGTGAATGAACCTGAATTTAAGATTGGAGAAATCAGGTAACCTCCCAATGACACCAAGAAATTTTAAGATCAAGGTTGGATATTTTAATGAAAGAAATTACTGAACTAAACAGAAATTAACACACTATTCAGGAAGTCAGACTTATTTTCCAGATTGTGTGAAATTTCATTAATTTCACAATGGAAGAGAGAACTCTGATTACAGAAGACTAAAAATATGTATGAAAATAGGCATATGAGTGGCAAACTGTAAGGATCAACTGGTGAGGTACTGCTGTGGAATTTAGGTATGAATGAGTGGATTTCATAGGGCAAGTATAGGGCTTCAGTGGTTAGCAGCACGCTTATCTGCAGTTTTAATCCCCACAAATACAGAAGGTTCAGAAGAAATAGCAGAAAAAGCAATAAAAAGAATCAGGATAATTGGATGAGAGATGATGCTTAGTCTACAAATGCAGTCACTGTGAGACTCTTTGTGTATTGTTTTGCAGCGCTTGAGAACGCATGTGGGCTTTAGCAGTACATGATTCCTGCCCTGGAAGTTTCCAATGTGACATAACAAAGATAAAGGGTGGAGAAATACTGCTAAAGCCAGTGCAAGCAGAGCATAGAGGAATATTTAAATACTCTCAATTCTGAATGGCTGTGTTACTCACTAGAAGAATTAAGGGCCAGGAGTGAAATTGGTATATGCTTCACAGGGCTCTCAAATTCTTAATTTTTTAGAAGATGAGATATTACTGTATTTTTTTCAAAACATAAATATAAAATGCTGATCTTTTAGTCTGGATGTTTGTTATTTTTTAGTCAACTTTATGCACTGTTTGAGACTAAACTGGTTATGTGCTGGTCAAACAGACTTTAAGAAGTTTTCTTGGGGATCACTAACTGCCCTTGCTGCAGTCCATAGCATTACATAATTTTATGTCAAATTATCTGCTTTGCTCTTAAAGCTTTATAGGTTGTTCATGTCTGTCCAAAGAGTGTTCCAGAACCTCAGTTCTAAGATGGCTGAAAACCTTGTAAAATTCATCACTGGTGCCAAAGAGTGCCAACAGTCATTGAGCTTTTGAAGCCTGTGTATTTTTCTTCTGGTTTCAACAAATGGTATCAATTATTACCCATATTGGTCATGCTTTTTGGCTGACATTAATGAAGCTGCCTAACATATTAGCACAGCTCTTTAGCTGTATATATATAAATGGACTTCACCTTTTATTATGTTTTTGCTTTGTCTTTTAATACCACAGCATTCATGTGAGCCCGTGTGTTATTTTGATGTGTGTTCTCATTATTCAGTCTGAAATCCCTGTTGAAGGCCTACCTCTCCATTTGTCATGAGCTTGACTTTTAGTGTGTCACTGTGGAATTCTGTAATGTTGCCCATGAAGTCCATACTGAACAGTGCTTCATCTAAAATGCTGTGATTAAAGCAATGCAAAGACCTAAATTATTCTTTTTTTCTGATGGTATTTAAACCAAACAAATATATGAAGTCTCAATAAACTATCCAAAGGTTACATTTTAGTTAAGTGTTCATGACTTGCATATCGGGGTACTGTAAAATAGGGAGAGGTAATATAGGTATTAATGTGATATTCTAACCACTGCTTCTAATTATGATGGACTTGCTATATTTAAGAACACATAAGTACATTAATTACATACCATTTAAGCTCTTCTGGAATGGAGCAAAAGTGACACAAGCATTAAATAATCTTCCACTATTGCCAGTCATATTTCCCCTGTGCCACTGGCATGAAGGTGTGGGTGTCAGTGCAATGCTCTGATGTTCAGCAATAGCATGACACCCAGCATTAACTTGGAATAAATATAAGGCCTTTCAACTTCACTTATAAATGGTATAAATATTAGTGACAGCTTCTGCACAAAATGGCCAGCCCAGGAACTTCAAGGTAGCCTACAATGTGAAACACACAAAGTTATTGCTGAGTATTCCAACAGCTTGTTTGTATCTGCAGTGTCAGAAAATAGTTTAACCAGCATTTGCTGGTGGATTGATTACAGACGAAAATAAGGTTCTTCTCTTTCAAAAGATAACACCAAATTGGTGACCAGGACTGAGCACAATGTTTCAGCTAAAAATATGTTAATCTTACATAAATATTTACATTTCTGCAGCATCATTTAGTTGAACCGGTATGCACATTCATAGCAGGACTATTGTTCTCTTTAGTCTGTCCATAATGGGCCAATTCAAGCTGCCCTGAGCCAGGCAGTGTGTTGGGGGACTCCTTAAAACCTACTTCTTGAATTCACCAGTGCCGAATTTCATGTGAAATCACTCTGCTCATCCATCTCCATCTGTTAAATCTTCACAAACTTAAGTCTTTATTAACCCAATTAGTTTGTCTTCTGCATGTTTTGCCAAGCTAATGGAACATTCATCTACTGATATGTTTAACATCTGCCAACACTAATTCTAATAGAAAAAATTCCCATTAACTTTCTTCCATGTTAAAATGTCTGTTCCTGCTCTCCCTCTCAGGCTGTTCTCATCCTGTGACAGTATCTTTTTACTAATCCTCTTTTCAAAGTTGTTTTGACATTAATGGATGATGCTAGTCCTGATCACTCAGTTTCTTCTGTGACCTATTGTCAGGGTGTCAGAGGCTTCTTGAAAATGTTGCTGGCCTCCCTTCCTCCTTTGCTGTGTCATGGTTTGTCCTCTCTGATCCAGAGAAATGAATTTCCCCTCTTATCTTACTGTAACACCCTGGTTGCTAATTCAATGAAACCCTACATTTATAGATGTTGCTATAAATGGCTCCTGTTTTGCACCCGTTCTTCTTGTGGGCAGCCTCTTGGATAATCAGGAAGGCACAGAAATCCCCAGCTCTCTTGAGGTTTTCTTGCAGTCCAAGCTGTTAATGTTTTCAGAGTAACTCAAGTGTCTTGGTCAAACTACAAGGCAGCTGTGTATCTCCTTCAGCAGTGTTGAACAAACTCTGAGGGGTGCTTGGCTGTCTTACTATGAACATTCATAAACCACCACCATAAAAACCTCTGAGAATTATTTTTGTCATTCAACTTAGAATTTTTACTTAAATAAGTTTTATTAGTTCTGCCAATAAAAAAACCTCATCCAGTGTTATTCTCCAGCACACAGATATCCTGCTAGAATGTCTTCAAATGGTAAAAGTGAAGCATTTATTTCCCAGAATAATTTTTGAATCAAACAGGTCATATTTTGCTGTAAAGGCAGGTGAAGCAGTCTGTATTGCCTGTTGAGCCCACTCAGTTACTGGTCTGGATTCAGAAATGCCAGTCAGGGTGGCAGAAGTTTTGTGCCACAGCCAGTGACAAAAGATACACTTCGTTCCTTAACAAGAGCTGCCTTACGCAATTGTTCTAAAATGTTTCAAGAGACAAAATATGAGGGAATGACCTACCCAGCACATTTCGGGTAGTTCTTCCAAGCTGGTATCTCACCCTGCCAGGGTGTGGTTATATCTCTGGCACAGGCTGTGTGACAGCAGAGCCACTGGCTGCAAGTGTCAAGAGTTGGACACTGCGACCTCTGGACAGGAAGAGAAAATAAAAACTTATGTCCCAGGAAATGTAGTCATTTTTCCTCTCAGAAGCGAGGGGGCCATTCAGAACAGCTTAGTAAGGGCTTGGGAGGCAGTCAAGCTTTTTAATAAATTTCAAAGTATCAGAAATTCATAGAAATGGTATTTCTGGGTGTCACTGAAATGGACAGACTTGTCACATCAGGTGTAAATTGCTTTTAACACTTGCAAAGGGAGAAGAGCTTGGTTTCTTCCCTACCATCCTCCTCCCCCCCATCCCAAGCTTGACATTATAGGCACTTGTGAATGAGGACATCCTCTGGAAGCTGAGCAGTGACTTGAAAAACCCTGTTAACTCGGGCAGGCACGAACATGTTTAAGGAAAGTTGCAGTTAATTCTCTACTCTCGCATCCCCCTATGGAAAGCTGTAACGCCATTTGCACTTGCCAAGGCCGTGGAAGTCTCTTACCTTCCTACAATTACAGTTGTGTGATTGTCCTTACTGTGTGTATTTACCCTTCTGCCTGAAATCCAAAATCTCATAAATAAATAATCCAGTTCCCCAAATTAGAAATTTATAAAGAACTGCTTATAAATCAACTTTTTTTAGAGTCTTGCTCTGATACAAGAAATCAGAGGACTTTGGATAAGGCTTTAGAGTATCTTGCATTCACATTCAACAAAAAAACTGGTTTCCTAATGAAGCGTAATGCTGTTTTTAATTAACATTTTAAATTTTTATGATATGTATTTTATGACCCACATGGATGAGGTAATTAGGCTGAATCCTTTTATGAACAGAGATCCTTTGCTTCAGACAGAGGCATTGCCTGGAGTTGAAGGAATCCCTGAGTCTCCCTTTTCAAAAGAGGCAGTTTCACATTATTATCACCACAGTAGAATAAAAGTGCTAAATAAACTTAGTGGTGTTCTCTTCACCAGTCACAGACTCCTGTAGGAATCTTGTGACATGCAGCATGTGACATCTATGTGACATGACCTCTAATATGTCAGATTTTTTTTGTTTTGTCCTCTACTTTGTTATTTCTTAATTGTGTGTGCATAATGTAGATGGTTTCTTAGCCGCTTTTGTGGAGCAGCTTCCTCTTCTGCCTTCATCTGCCTGTAGTGATACAGATGAAATCCAGTTGTCAACCTTTTATTGATAGAAGTCTCTTAGCTGCTGCTGGCAGAGGTTTACAACCTTTGCTCACAGCTGATTAACTTCACTTTAGAGGCCTTTCTTGAAAATTGAAATACCTCTTGGTAGATGCTAACCAGGATTTAAATGGGTTTTTTTTAATATCAAACTCTCTAAAATGCATTTTTCAGTTTATGGAATAGTGAGTGTTGGTTCAGAAAACACTGAAAACTGACACTGGGCTGTAAATGCTCTTACCTGACAACATGCTGCTTTGTTTTTGAACAGGAGATGTTATTGAATTCCATGGCCCAGAAGGGACAGGAAAAACAGAAATGCTTTATCACCTAATAGCTCGCTGCATCATTCCCAAAGCAGAAGGAGGACTGGAAGTAGAAGTCATGTTTGTTGACACAGATTACCATTTCGATATGCTCCGGCTGGTCACTGTTCTTGAGAACAGACTGGCACAAGGGACAGAAGAAACGATAAAGCAATGCCTGGGAAGGCTTTTCCTTGTGAGCTGCAATAGTAGCACTCAGTTACTCCTCACTCTCTACTCTCTAGAAAACCTATTCTGTGCTCACCCCTCGCTCTGTGTTTTGCTCTTAGACAGTTTATCAGCGTTTTATTGGATAGACAGAAGCAACGGAGGGGAGAGTCTTACCTTGCAGGAGATGAACCTGAAGAAATGTGCTAACTTCCTTGAAAAGCTTGTGACACAGCACCACTTGATCCTCTTTGCAACAACACAGACACTAATGCAGAAATCTGCAAACTCTGCAGAAAGCTTTTTACCTTTAAAAATTCCACATGAAACTGATACAGACTACAGACCATATCTCTGTAAATCATGGCAGCAAATGGTAACCCACAGGATATTTTTCTCTAAGCAGTGTAATTCTGGCAACAGCAAAGGTTTTACTGTAGTTTCTTGCCACCTCAAAAGAAACCAGATAGTAAAACGTTCATTTAGCGTTGCAGAATGTGGAGTTCAGTTTTAACATCAGTTTATTTGGTAAACATTTAGCAAATCCTGGTGCTTAAGGCCTGATTAGGTCTAAGTACCTTTTAGTAACTTTTCAACTAGCTGGTTGTTGCTGGGTGATTAATAATTGTTGTCACCATTTTCTTAAAATTCAGTGAAGGGCGGGGAATGGTAAAAGTTTTGAATTACTTCAGCAGTTCAGTCCAAACAATAGAGGAATGTTGACATTACTTGTTTGTGCCTAATCAAGAAAATGGTAACCAAAGACACATTAAACTTAGGGTATCCTTCAGCAATCTAACCGATGTGGCCAAATGCCCGTTGGAATTTCTGAGTCTTGCTGCTTTAAACTACTCCTCTTCCACACTCCAGAAGTAGGAGTCTGCTTGTCTGTGGCAGAGGTTGCAAAAAGGCCAGAGTTCACTCTTTATAAACATTGGCCTTGGTTTATTCCCTGTAGCCTTGGGCATAAGAAATGCAGTCACGATTTTGCCTGAAGAAGAGAATTCATTTTCACAGCCTATTAAATAGCGGTGATCCTGACTGTGCTGCTTCTCCAAGCTCTCAACCTCTCCATTTACATTAGCAAGTGCTCAGAGGAGCAGGGATTGCAGGTGTTCTGACCCTTACAAACAGCTGGCATTGAAGAATCTTCCATCTTTTAAAGAAATACAGGCCTGATTTTGATGACTGAAGGAAAAGTAAAGACCCAGTGCAGGATATGTGTGAGTTTGTGCTGCATGCAGCGAACAGTTTAGTTTTTGAAAATAATTAAGTGCAAGTTAGGGGATGTTTTGGGAGTGGAGGTTGTTTTTTTTGTTGTTAGGCGTTTTTTTTAATCATGCACAGACTTTTTTTTTCTCTGCTGTCCCTCATTATTCCTTCCCACTTCTTTTCCTTCCCCACTCTCTCTAAGAAATCGAGGAATGCCATGCCTCTGGTCTTTACCAATATGTATTTGCCACATGTAGAACATTTGTGTGCAGGATTTGGCATGCACATGTTGCAATTCTGGCAAAGAAGATTCAGAACTTATGAGAAATGCCCTACAGTTCTGGCAAAGAACACCACATTATTTATGAACCTAGAAGTGCCCTTTGAAAGCTTCAAAGTGCTTTACAAGAAAGAAAATTGCACACAGTACATTATTTAATACAAAAACTTACATTAGCTTACAAATTCAAATTACTCAAACAAGGGGGAAATATTTCTCACAGTGATGTTTGTTCAGTCATGTTGCACAGCACGTTTTATAGTTTAGATTGAAGAGATTATTAACAAAAATGCATATTAAGAAGAAGTATCTAACTCAGTATCTTTTTGAGGAAGATGCCTAAAAACCACTGTTGTGAGACACTTACCTTTGAATTTCCTGACTTCTGAAGCAGCTTTTTCAAGCTGAATGTATGTCTGGAATCACAGCTGTGTATAGTTCTGTTACCCTCTTGGGTTCCACCGTGTCTGTTCACCATGAGTTCAGTTTAATTATTCTTTCTATGAGAACACTTCCTTTTTTCCCCTTCTCATTTTAAACCTTCCATCTGATTGCTTCTTCATGCCATCAGTTCTTTGATACAAGTGAACTTTGCCTTTTCGACATCTCCCCAGAGCTGATGATTTTATAGAATGTCATTTCATTTGTGCTTTTTAATCCATCAGCACCAATATGTATTTTATTTCAAAACCTGCATAAGTACACAAATCCATGAAAAAACATACAACAACCATTCAGCCTAGTGGACCCAAGTTAGATGGTTCACCATGAATAGACACTTCCACTACAAATAATCATAAAGGGCATTCTTGATTTTTTTGTAAAAAAGAATGGGAAAATTCAAGTACAACTAGAGCACTTTAAAATCTGAAAATTCTAGGACTATGTAATTTCTACTAGAAAAAAAAGAAACCAGCCCCACTTTCCATTTGGAGAATACATCTCCACTGATGATTAACTTCTTCATAAAATCATACTTGCTAAAGAATATGCTTGAGAGAAAAAAACAATGGATATATTCTGGCATTCCCGTCTGGAAAAAAAGCTTTTATATTATTCACAATGTAGTTTGTATTTTGCATTGTACTATTATAGAAATGCCTAAACTAAAATGAAGCCAAAGTTCTAGTTGATCAAAAAGAACACCTCAGGAAATTTTGAAATTTCCCAGTTTTATTTTTACTTTGAATGCAGACAGATTTTTTTAATTCTCTGGTAATTGTAATATTCATGCTCTGCACATTTGTTTTAGCTGTATAGCAAGCCTGGATTTCTGAAGTGCTGAGCATCTGCATATCCTTGTAATACTGCAGGAGGGATAGGCAGTGCATAATCTGGGAGTGCACTGACCTCATCCTCTGGCATTTGGGAAAATGAACCTTTAGGATACAAGTCTCAGAAAGATGCACTGATAAAGAACCTGGGAAGCAGCAATTTTGTTTGTACCTTAATGCTCTGTGAGTATTAAAAATGGGGTTTGCCATTTCTTCAGTGGAGAATTTTTGCAAAATTTTGTACCGATTGTAGTTAGTGGAGACTGCAATTGATCCTTGTGAGCCAGGAACAGTGTATGAAATGTGGCATTATACCTGGAATACTCTGTTTAATGCAGATTCTCCTCTTTCACCTAGACCTGAGGTACCGCCCTGTCTCCAGCCCAGTGTCTCACCTGGGGTGCCCTGAGCTGCTGCAGCTCAGTCTCCCAGGCAGGAAGCACGTTTCGGGTTAGTACGTCTGTGCTAAATCAGCCCTGCAGAAGAGCATGGAATGCTTGTATTCCTGAACTCTGATTTAGCCAGGTATTTCTTAGAAATGAAAATCCTTTCATGTCAGTGCCATTGTTCTTCAGCTCAGGGTGGTATTATTAAGGCTTTTGTAGGCACAGGAACTTTTTACATTCCTTAGAATTTTTGTTTGTTGCTTCATATGCAACATGGAATTAAAGCAGCAAGCTTGAAGTAAAGAGGAACTAGTTCACCCTTTCCTCCATCCTTTTCATAATGAGAGAGCTTCTTAGCAAAATGAAATTAAGGTATTTTGCAGGTTTTATATTTATTTTCAACTAAACTAATATTTCTATGGACACATGGAAAGAAAATGTTGAGTTTTATATTCAGTTAAAAGTTCTTTGTATTCCTAGACTTTTTATAGAGCAAATAAAATACAAATAAGAGTTTGCTTGGTTTAAGTTTGTACTTGCACATAAAATTCAAGTTTCCTTTTTCTTCTATAACTAATCTCAGAAGCTTAATTTTCCCTGGAGTTTGGAAATGGCAGAAGATAAATGTTCTCTTGTGGAAACATACCTGCAGTTGTATTTTTGCTGGAGAGTAATGGACAAAGGAAGAAGAAATAACCACTTTGATGGCAGCTGTACGGCAGGTTTGGACTGTGTCTGAAGAGAAATGTGACTTTTTACTTTTCTGTGGCTGCTCTTATAAAACGTCTCTTGAACCTCTTTATTCAACTGTACTTTTGATATGCAGATACCACGCTGGGGCAATGGGCAATGTCATTTTGCCATCACCAAGGCCAAACTTACCACCCATAGGCCAAACTTACCACCCATCTCAGGAGAAAGCTGTGCCACAGCACCAAACTCCAGCTGGTGTAGGAAGTTGCAGTGAATTCTCACCTGTATAAAAGCTGCAGACAAGTGCAAGGTGTCCAACAATTACAGAGTAACACAGGACCCATGTGTTTCAGAAAGGGGGAAACACTGGAAGGACTTGGAAGATTTTGGCAATGGAAAAAATTTTCAGACAGGGAAAGGAGCATCAGTACAATGGATGTGCATGATCTGGATGGAGAACTGATGCCCTGCAGCAGTCTCTGAAATCAAAGGTCTGGCCATCCTTCTGTGTGAGAGAAGACAGCAGAGTGGCACTGGGCTGTGAATAACGTGGAATGCGACAAAAGGACCCATGAACTGTTCGCTGATGTGTCTAGTATGGTAATGCTTTCAAAGAGAAGGTTGACTAGAGATGACCTGCAGGTAGTTCCCACCTGGCCATATGGATTCCACTGTATAAATGCTTTATAGCTTATTTATAATGAAAATATAAAGCCCTGCTTTTCTGGACCCAGGAGGAATTAAATGTAAAAACAGACTTCCTCTTTTATGTTGGGGGTTTTTTCCCTCCAGCTCTAGGCACCTTCCCAACAGTCAGCACTTAGCTCCAAAGCACTCTTGCAGCTTTCTGTGGCAGGACTAAGCTTCACTGAAAGTGAGTAGTTTTCTCCTTTGCTGAGAGTTTATGTACACTCTTTATTACCAGCACAGACTGGGCTACCCAGATAGGGAAGCTTGAACCTGTGTGACACGTCAGTGTAGCTGGTAAATAGCTGTGGAGGCTTGATTCTGCTGGCAGTCTGGAGTAATGTCGCATTAGAGTAGATGATTTTGAAGAAACAGGGCTGTGACTTCCTTTTGGAAAAGCCTGGCACTCTTCCCTGTGCTTTCTCACCCTGCTTTGCATCCTGCCCCAGCCAGCTGGTCGTTGTACCTGTGTGGGCCTCAGTGCCCCAGGATAGCGGTGACAAGATGTCACCGCCTTGCCAAATGCTGGTGAACAGCCATGTTTGGATCTTGGCACTCATTCTGCAGGAGCTGGCACAACCACTAGAGTTAATTTAAACCTTTTGCCAGGCTTCTTTCTCATACATCTCGCTGGGCCTGTGCTAAAGACCTCCTAGCTGTGGGGGAGATAGGAAAAAGAAGCAATCTTGGGGTTTGAGTATAAGAGAGACAAGATTTTAGGCCATTGCTCCAAAAAGAGGCCAGGCAAGGCTGTGAGGTTCCTGCAGTGGCAGACAGAAGTCAAGGCCTCAAAGGTGGCTTGGCAAAGGTCAAGGAACAGACTCTCCATCTCCTGTGATGGGATGAACAGGAATTTTGACTTAAGAGGTACTGCACACTCTCACACTGCTGATAGAGAAGACCATGCTGTGGTGGGCAGTGCTGTCTCTGAGGCACATCTCAGACTCCCATCACTGACAATTCTGTCTCCATCCCACTACCTCTATAAGGAGGGAAGTGAGAGGGGAAGGGGTTGAGAAGAGGGGAGGCTGTTTGGGAAATTCCTCAAGGCTTTGCTAAAGTATGGGAAACAGGAGAGCCATTTGGTCAACAAAAGTTGGCAGGCAAGGGCTCCATTTCTCTCCAGAGCCTGTAGAAAAATGCCCATAATAGCAAAGAATGGCTTAGCTGGAAACAGCACACTCTAAAAAGGTCACAGGGTTTCAGGAGCAGCCTGCGGCCACCTTGAAGAGGAAAACCTGGCTGGAGAGGAGACACCACCAGAGCTGCTGTTTTGCTCCTCCAAATTCCTATCAACATGCCCTGGTGGAACAGCACATACTGCCACTGGAAGCTCCTGTCACAGCTTCTTCTAGCTGGAAATGGGACACAGTTCAACCCCTTCTGGGAAGCAGGAAGCTGGTGGCAGGCCACTGTGTCTCCACCCTGCTGAGCAGTCTTGCCCATGATGAGGAGCATTCACTTAGAAGGTCATGGCTGAACTTTCCCTTATCCTTTATTTTAATGCCTTAACTTAGTGGCTCTGCAGTGATACTACTGCCACTGCTTGCATTTCAATTACCATAAGCATCAGTGGCACTTTTCTGACAATAAAATTTTGTGAAATTATAAGGTGCTTGTATTTTCACCCATCAGAAAAAAATGATGCTTTAAAAAAAAATTATGAATCCCCTAAGCAAATGCTATAGACCAGTTGCATAGGCAGTGAAGTTACAGAAGCCAGTGGAGCCAGGAATTTGAATAGCTCATGTAGTTAAAGGAAAGGGCTCACTCACCATCTTTAAAATCCATGGAAGCATTCCAAATATGATTATTCTGCAATCCTGTTCACAACAAATCTTGCAGCCTGACACTACATGCCCCTTCCCATTGATTGTATGGCCTGCACAAGCACTCTGAGCCTATTAAGCCTGAAGTCCCTGCTGCAGATAATAACTTAGACATTTCAGTCCCTTGAGCAGACACAAAAAAGTACTTACTAGCACAGTTGTCAATTTTGTGGAAATGTCCTGTGGGATTCCATAAGTCCATATCCTAACAACTGGCTGAGCTCTTTCCTTCACTCCCGCAGGTGTGGTTAAATCAAGGAGCAGTCAGTGCTAGCTGGAGGCAGGCAGGCCTCAGCTGCCTGGTGCCTGCCAGAGAGTATCCATGATCCACTGCTGGCTGCTGGATGCTCAGGAAAGATTCCATCTCCCACCACAGCAGAGGAGTCAGTGAGACCCCCTGGACTCAGAAAGGCAATCCTAATATGCCTGATTTTTACCATGCCACAGTAGCAAATCAACCTTTCTCAGTGATGGAAAGGGGAATTTCTGACATTCTCAGGTCTTTGCTGGTTGCAGATCAGCTCACACCAGTGTCAGTAATTCACCCCTGTGACTGAGCACTGCAGCACAGCCCAAAGGAGAATCACCTGGAGACACCTGCTGGGAGGTCCAGCATGGCTCCTGGACCAGGGCACTGCTCCTGGCATCCTTCCTGGCACAGGGAGAGCCGGCTCTGCTTCTCTCTAGAGCAGCACAATGCCTGCATGTGGTGCCAGTGACTCCCAATCAGTGTCACGGAGTACAGACACCACTAAAGGAAACCCTTTCTTGCATTCTGATCAAATTCCATAGCTCTGCTCATGGCTCTGCTCTGGTGGGATCTCGTGCCTGTGTTTTGTGTTGTAGTCACTTCTGTTTTGTAAAGAAGCTCAAGTCATTTTCCTGCTCTGAACGAAGGACAGAGGTTGCATCCAGCAGTCTCAGTGACACTTTACCCAACCCTCATGGCAGTGCTGGCTATGAACCAAATATTAACAAGAAAGAGCAGCTTAACAGAGTGTCAAGATTACAAAACATGCTTTTTTTTTCATGTTGGTTTGGGTTTTATTCCTGCTTCTAATAACTCTTCTAGGAAACAAAATTTCCCAATACTTCCTTTTCTGGTAAGACAGAGTTTGTGTGGTATTCTACCCCAAAGGTAAGAAAAGGACATTCTCTGGGTTTATTTTTTGAACTAAAACTATACTCCAGTTTGGGCTGTGCATCCCTTAACAGTGTTGTTCCACTCATGGATTGATCAAAGATACCACAGACAATAGGAAAAGTAGGAGGGAGTGCTAGAACACAGAGCAGGCAGGATTGCAGACAGGTGTTTAAATGAATTCACTGGATATGAAGAAAATTCTGCAGGATCTGAAAGCCAAAAGTCAAACTTTGAACTATTCCTTCTGAATTTGCACTTTTACATGTACAGCACAGCTGAATTAGAGCCTGAAGATTATAAAAATGCAGACACAGAATAACAAGGCTGGTTTTCCAGATCTTTTGATCCTACAGCCTGTTTTCTCCAAGAGCAAGGTTTAGCTTCTAGGACAACAAAGGTGACACAAACAAAAGTGCTTTCTGTTATGATAAGAAATTATCAAATACCAGTGCAAAAGTTCAAAACCTGCTGAATTCCCAGTATGTAAAATTGGTCCTGGCTACTCTCTGCTCTGGATGATTTCAGTGTCACTGTTGTCCTGTCATTTATTTGAAGCCAAAACCATTATTTTTGGGAAGCAGGTAGGCTTTCAGACTCTCCAAAACCAATTCAGTATAATTATGGGGTAGGATGTACTAACACTAAAATATTAATTCATACACAGACAAAAACATGTATTTAGCTGCCTCCAGAGTTCTTGTGAACAACAGCAACACATAGAACAGAAGGCATTTCATCTTGCAAAGCCATCATGGCACGAAAGAGGACATTCAAAGGCAATGGAGAAATCCTTTTGTCTAATGAAAACTGAATGGGAGGTACATTTTCTTACACTGTGGTCTCCTGTCCCAGATCTCCTCCCTGTCTGAAACACTGTGCCAAAGCTCAAGCAGTAAATCTGTCTTAGCCAAAAGAAGCCTGCTGGAAACCAGAATAAATACAAGTGGAAACTGGAGTAGAGACTGGAGCCTCATCTCATTTTGGATTTGCCTTGTTTCCCCACAGCTTTCCTTCTAACCAGTTCATTGGTCTTGATATGCAAAAGCAAATCCAGATAATCCTGGGCAGGGTGACATTAGGTTTTGAATACAGAAGAAAAGAGAGGTCAGAGTGTAGTCTTGATACAAAGACCCAAACTCCCCCAATCCTGTGAAACTGCATAAAAGCCTTAAGTACTCCTGAATAAGGAATTGCTTTTTTGCAGACTTCTAGTTGATGGTCTTGTTCAAGTATTCATTTTTAATTCATCAAAGGAAACATAGAAGATGGTTGAGGATGTGACTTGCCCAGGCTTCTGCCATAAAACAGCAAAACTTAAAGGTCTGTTTTAAGGTGGTTTAACAAACACAGGTCTAAAAGGCTTGGGTATAGGGCAGCTTCGCCAAACAAGTGGTTTTGATAGTGGTGTAGGCTGGGTTCATGTTGTTCTCCAACCACAAGTTCAAGTCTCAATATTGCTTATTTGCTGGAAGTTTGTGTAGCTGACATTCCCAAAGAGGCCATGGTAACTCCAGAACAACCTATAGATTTAAATGCTGATGACTACAACATAACCTAGACAATAAACCTATCAAGAAAAACAATGTGAAGAAACAGCTACAGACATTAAAAATAGAAACATTTCCCGTGTGAATATTAAAAATATAATTATGGGCTAATAGCTAACAGAATTCTTGCTAGCCCAGGGAAGCTACTCCTTGAATGAAAATTCATTACTTATGAACAGACTCAGGATATCTTGCCCACAACAGACTGCTCAAGTAATGTAGGTCCTTTTCATTTTTATCCATTCCCTTTGTCAGGCCCCAATGGAATTGTTTAAGTTGGACTTAGCACAGAAGCCACCAGCAGAAATGCACTGAGTGTGCTTCTCTGTTGGCAGGACTTGAGGTTGTCAACGCAGTGAAAGGATCTCAGCCACACAACCCAAGTTAAACTTGCCTCCTGCCAATCTGCCACATGCTAAATTCCAGTAAATTGCTTAATTAACGTAACGAATGCAAACTGCACTCCAGTCTGCTCTATAGGTAGCTGGAAACACCCTCGTACACAAGCAACGTGCTCTGTCCTTTAACAGTGTGGCCTACATTTATCTGTTCCTAAGAGCTCCTATGTGCACACCTCTTGTAAATTTTTCTATTCCATTGTACAGAAAGTATTTCTGGCTAACTATTTTGGTAGCCTCATTTATATTCCCTATTTCTAGAAAGGCTCATGCATATGTTTAATGCATGAATAGTTCCAGGGAAGTCAACGGGAAAATTTATACCCTTAAAGTTAAGGCTGTGCATACATCTTTACAAAGTGAAAATGGACTTTTCATCTACACCTCAAGGTTTCCTCCAGCTGTGTCTGCCAGAACATACATAACTGAACCAGACTTCAACACTAATCCATTATTCCTCCACCTAGGAACTTGAAATCCACCATTAACTCTACAATCATTATATATGGCTCTCTTTCTTTTTCCTACTTCTTTCCCAAATTACTCAGAACATGGGGCATGAAAAAAATACTGTGGTGTAGGAAAGCACATGCAGAGGCAGAGCCAGGTGGTGGTGGCTGGAGAAGGACATCAGGCCATGCTGACAGTGGCTGTTGTCTCACATTGTGATTCTGAAGCCTGTAGAGGTATCCACAGGCTCATAGCACAGTCCTGTTCCCAGCCTGTGGTGACTGGCACTCCCTTCCACCTTGTTCTGGATCAAAATCCACAATCTAAGCATCTTCTGTCCCCATCCCCCTGTACTCTCCATGCCCCAGTGACTTGGAGCCCTTTCCCACCAAATGCATCAGTCATGGTGTTCATGGCATTAAGACCACACTGGTATTTTTGGTACATATGTTGCACTCAGGAAAAAATCCAACAAAGTGTATCTGTGTTGCAGAAAAAATGTAGCTGTATTTTTCCTCTCTCAGTTTATTTTCCTCTACTACAAGGACAGGCCATTCAAAGACTGCATGGAGTAGAATAGTGTGCTCAGTAGAAAAGCACAACTCCTGCCTACATGACGTTAAACTATCAAGTAGAAACAACATTTTTTGCTTTGTGATTGCATTCCCTCCCACTCTCACACAAGCCAAGAGGAGTCTCTTGTGTTTACAGCCAGAGAATGGGAGACAAGCACTGGGCTGGTCTTGGCTCAGCTCGGTTTTTTGTTTGTGTTGGACACATGATGACACTCCCCTCTTCAGATCCAAGGTCCTGAAAGCAATTTGTTTTCATTTAAAAACAGAAAGGGCTGTGCTTTCTTACCAGCACACGCGCTGGGGAAGGCTGACAAAGCAGCTGCCTGTCCTTGTGCCTCAGCAGAGGAGCCGTAGCTCCCGTGGCTCCTACCCAAATCTCAGGCGCATCAGAAAAGTATAACCACAAACTTTCCAACCTTCTGCAGTCGAGCCAGCAATATTCCCAGTTTGGCAACTACACGTCCCAGCTGTCAGCCTTACTGGGCTGTATCAGAGCCACGTGGACACGGGGAGCTGCTCACACAGCCTGACTTGGAAGATCGGTGTCTCAATTTGTCATGCTCATATAATAAATCAATTTGTTTCCTTTAACTAGGAGTTAGTCAGCAAACCCTCACTCATGCTTTTCTCATACAGTAAGTCCCACTTCCCTGTAGGATTTGTGTGAATGTGGCCTTACCTTTGCTTTAGGAGAAGCAGCGAGATGAGGTTGGTTTTCCTGACATATCCATTCTCTTGTGATTCTCCCCCAAGCAATCAACACCTGATTTTTCTACCCTTGCTGAAGACCTATTGGACACATGGTTTACCCTGTGCCCTATACACCATGGTGTAGGGAAGGAATGTTGTCCTCCAAGCCAGGCTGACCTGGATGTGATGTGGCTGAGCAGCAGAGCTGCATTTCACCCACAGCCCCCTGGCCACCCCTCGTCCATGTCCCGGGGCAGTGTGGAGGCTTTTTGTTCCAGAACAGTCTGGGATGCTTTCCCACTGAGCCGGGGGAGATCCTGTCTGTCCTTCTGGACAAACAGGTTGTTGTGTTAAGCAGCAGAGGCCTATCAGTGATGGCATCTCTCAGTCTGCCCCAGCAGGGCTGCGTGGGAGGGCTGGTTACCAGCACCAGCAAAGGTGGCTCCTTGTAGCTCCCTTGGTCTCTCTGGCCCCACTTGAACCCTGCTTGAACTCAGGTTCAGGCAAGAGATTTCGCACATGGTTCAGAGCAGGGCTTGGAGCAAGAGGACAGTGTCAGCAGCAGGTCCCTCGGCACTGCTCCTCCCCAGCTCTGGCCGAGGGACTGCAAAATCTCCAGCCCCATGTGCTCAGCCTGCCTCATCCAGCTGTGGGAGGAATTTCAGCTGTGGAATAATTTCTCAGAGGAAGTGTCTATCCATGAATTAATGTCTCTAAGAACTAATTATTGGGTAAACTGTATAAACAGTCCCTGAAGTGCCTCTTCAGTACTCAGCTTTTGGGCTTCAGAACAGACAGAGCAGGCAAGAGGATTTTCAAAGGATGCTCTGTCTGGGCAAGCGATGATGTAGGTGACTCAGTGGTTTTCCCTCTCCCAGCCTAAAAAAACCAGAAAGGTCCGTAGTGGTCATTTGGGGTGAAAATTTATAGCTTAATAATTAAAAAAAGAAGAAAAAAAAGCCATTTCTAGGCCAGATCATAGATTCTAGGCTGCCATCCAATGTCAGAAAATGTTCCCCTCCCAGCAGGGGACCCAGGCTAAAAGGTTATTTAATACTTTCTGGTTTATTTTCTTTTTGGAATAACTGCCTTAAATGATTGGTTTTGGCCTGAGAAACTGTTTGCTTACCTGGCACCTGAACTTCAGTGATAAACTTTAATGTCCTCCTCTGAGTATTCCCATAGTACATAAAGGAGGCTTCATGCAGTCCCACTAGCTATAAATCTGACCTTTCTTAAAAAAAAAATCTAAATCAGATGTTGTTCATTATCTCTTTCAACTCCTATCTACCCGTGAACATCCAAAAGTTTTAAAAGCCTTTCTTAAGCAGGTCTCCACTCCATTGATGGAATATCCTTTAATATTTTATAGCTCTGACTTGCACTTCTAAAAGTACTAATTAATCTCACTAGATAAAAACTGGCACAAAATGGCACAAGTGAGAATAGCTCCATCCTTCCTCGCAGCAATAGTGTGCCAGTTCATCTTGGAGCATGTAATGATTTACTGTAATAGTTTTAGGCCCGTAATGGGGCCAATAACTGGCATCTGGAAGCTGTGAGGCTCTTTCCCAATGGATGCCATTCACATATAGTTATTTAATTAATTAACAGCTCCGCTACCATAAGCCAGTGAAGAGTCCATTAAAGTTGTTTTTTTTTTTTAAATATCTTCCAAAGTAAGAACATATGCTGCACACTGCTTTTCCCTTGGAGAGTGCTTAATGTTGCAACCTGTTTATCTTATGACTGATTTTCAAATTCCACCTTAACCAGCTGCTTTTTGCTCGACTTTGGGATTCAGCAGAGACTGAACTGCAGAGCGCTCAGCAGGAGCAGCGGAGTAACATTCTACCTGCATGTGCTCATTCCTGAGCAAGGTGCCAAACCCCCGCAATGGCTGCCTGGCTGCCTCTGTGCTCTTCCCAGACTGTACATGTGATGCACTTTCACTTGCCCATTTCTCTGCTGAAAGAAAAAAACAATGAGGGAAAAAAAGATAAAGGTGTGGAGTTCATTTGGAATAAGCAAAATATCAGTGGGAAAATGAACCCCAGCAGATAGTGGAGGGAGTTGGTCAAGTTTGTAAAATGCATTTGAGAGCTCAGTCCCATGTGAAATGTGGAAAAGCCATCAGGGGCCATAAAGCTAGCAGGGATGGGTTTGGTCTGGTAACAGTGCCAAAGGGTTTTACTTCCCAAATGAGGATTCCTATTCCGGAGGTGCAGTTAAATGCAAACCACGTCCTAATGGGTGCTGGCCTGCAGTGGGGCGAAGGGCTCGTCCATAAGCCTCCCTCCTGCAGGGAGCTGAAGTACAAGGTAACAGCTTCCCCTGGCACTGCCTGGGCATGGGCACATGCAGTGTGCGGCTCCAGCCTGGTGCCACGCAGCACGCGGGATCTGAGGAGCTGCCCCAGAAGGACGTGGTACACATGAAATTGGAGAAGCTCCGAAAGGACAGGAATGTCATTTAACAGTAACTGTCTAAAGTGAACCCTGCTAACGTGGCAGGGCACAGCGTGAGCTCCCTGGTACTGGATTGTGATATGTAGGACATGTCAAAAATTACATAATCCCTGATGCAGAATCCTTTTCCCTGGCTGTAATGTGTTGTGTCGTTCCTCCTCCTGCTCTCCCTCCCACTGGTCTGCAGCACAGCCTTCTGCTTGCAAGGCTTTTACTGGGGTGTGCTGCAAGGCTTGGGAAAAACAGCAGTGCCCTGGAGCAGCTGTCACCCAGAGCCCTTCAGCCTGTGCCCCATCCCTGTGATCCACCATGGATCATCCAAGGGCTGCCAGAAACCCAGGGGAAGCCAAGAGGAGCTGGGTTTGATACCCTTGTGAGAGATGTCAGGTTTGCTCTGCCCAGATGTCAGGTGTGGACAGTGAAGAACCAATCTTTTTAACTGCGATGTCTCGTGCTCTTCCCTATGTAGAGCCTGAGGCCTGACAAGCCTGAAAGTTCAGCACTCAGCTCACTTCCAAGTCCATTGGGGCTCTGAAATTGCTCTTCAGCCTAAACCCCCTGAAGCAACCAGTCTGTCCAGGCTGCTGGGTCATGTCAAGACCTCCTGGCAGGTCTTCCTCCTCCCAGAAGGTAATGGCAGCTGCTGCTGTCTTACAGAGCAGGGGCTGTACAGGAGGTGGTTCCCACTTTCAGTTGCTTAATGGTCCAAGGACTCTCCAGGAAGCAGCACGTGGACCAAGTTCCTTCTCCTGTAAAAGGACATTCAAATATGCACTTCCTACTTTCCTCAGCAGTACCTCAGCCCCTGGGATAATGCACTACCTGCTGGGATAATGCACTCTCCTCAGCTGGAGGAAGAAGGGACACTCTGCATTCACTAATGCTTGTGTCCATGTGACCTGTAATCTGCACAAACTCCATCAGAAGTCCTTGAAGCAGAGGCCAGAACTCAGGATCTCTCCTCCCAGGAGACTGCCATACCCAATAGGCTATGCATGGTCACCTCAGCTAACTTCACCAGTATCCAGGTACCTACACGTACATATAGGCAGCAGGGAAACAGGCATTTCCTGTCCTGAGACAAATATCTTTCTTGAGTTCTTTTTCCTCTCCACTGACTGTTTGTGGAGCCTGGGGTGACTAACAGAGTCTTTGAAGTCCAGTTGTTCAGCAGTATCTACATCAAGGATGATGAGTCCTCCCTCTCCTCCCTCCAACCCTTTCCTGTCTTCTCTTTCTATCCCAGTAAACCTTTCATGTTGCCGCAGATCTAACAGGAAGACCTGGGAGCACAGTTATCCTAATCCCCTGCAGAACTGCCAAGAGTTAGCGGCTGGAAGCCTCACCATGGAGCTGTGGGCTCAAATCATCTCCAGGAGTTCTCCTGTGACCCAGCAAGCCCCCAGCAGAGGAGCTTCCTGACATATGGCTTCCCTTCTCAGTTTATTTTAATAGACAGGACTGACCATTTTTTGGTTCTGCACAACAGATGCTGTAGACACCTATATTCTGCAAAGAACTGTAAAAAATATTAATTAATATGGTAATTAATACTCCATGTGTGCTTTCTGCTTTTGTAGAAAGCAAAGCAACTTTAACCCAGTTTGACTGGCTGTTCTGTTTTACTGATTTGTCCTGCTCTACTACTTCAATTAATATCCTCTTTAAATGTGATTTAGGCTTAATATTACTTATCTTCAAAATATAAGAAGCATCCCACGTGACTTCAGGTTTCTTGATTAGTGTTAATTTACAGATAAATTACCTCAAGGTGCAATGAAGGTTAAGCACATATACTGGGAATTTAAAGTAAAACAAATCTGACAGATTTTGCAACTAAAGTAAAACCCTGCAGCAGAAAATCCAAAGCACTCATTCCTGAAGTTACACTCAAAATCCAAGCCAATTAGTATTAGAATCATAGAATCATAGAAAGGCTTGGATTGGGAGGGTCCTGAAAGATCACCTCATTCCAACTCTCCTGCCATGGGCAGGGACATCTTCCAGGTGCTCCAAGTTCCATACAGCCTGGCCATGAACAGTTCCAGGAATGGGGCATCAACAACTTCTTTGGGCAGCCTGTTCCAGTGCCTCACCACCTTCAAAGTAGCAAATATATTTATTCTCTGGTAGAGTTTACTTCATGACAAAAAGGCACATTCTATCATAAGCCTCAGGAAAACATTTTGACCAGCTGCAGCCATAGATTTTAACCCCTGTGAGGTCATAGGCAAGTCCAAAGACCCAGTGTGGGGCCTTTGTGTACTGACTTCCTCCATATCTAGCCTCTAGACCAACCTTCCATTTCTTTTCTAGGTTTGCAAATACATCAGACTGAACTTCTGAAAATATTCAGAAGTTCTTTGCTTCTGTGATGTGGAAGAAAACCCAATTCACAGCCTGAGAACTCCCTGGGATGGGAACAGGATGGTGTGATTTTCTGTTTCCAGGAGTGTTGCTGGAGGATCGGGGAGTATCATTAAAGCACATGACAGAACTTTCCCTGGACATATGCTGTATAATGTAAAAACACTCAAAGGATTAACAGCAATCGGGTATATATCTCTGGCTGTGCACACACACCAAATCTACAGACAAAGGATTAGAGATGTAGCATATGAACCTGCAGGGAAAAAATACAGTGGGGCCAGAAATGGAATCATAAGAGAAAGGTTATTCCTGCATTTTAAAAATTTTATACAGATCCTTGTATTCCACAATGGCTTATCTGAATTGCAGGAATATGTAGAAAAAGAGATCAGTCACAAGCTGCTGGGGTTTGTACACGCTGGTCACAAAGGAGAGTGTCTGCTCTGGAGCTTGCAGGCCAAGAGCTGTTCCTTGCAAGTGCATCCACATGGTTGGACTCTCAACGTGTGGAAACCCAGTCCCAGGCGTTAGCCCAGAAGAAACATCTTTATTCTTTCTATGCTCATTAAAATAAAATACCCTTGTGAATTTTAACAAGACCCGTCCACTCCCTGCCTGGCTTTACTGCATCACCCTCTTATCTAGAAAGTTTTTCCTTATGTCAAACCTAAATTTTATTAGCTGCAAATAAAGCTGGTTCCTTCTTTCCCTAGCCCCCAGTGAGCATAGGGAAAGATTTATCACCATCCTCCTTACAATAAACTTTAACATATTGCAAGATTTTTATCACAGCTCTTCTTTAGACTCTGCTGTTCCCAGACTAAACAAACAATCCTTTCAACATTTCCTCCTAGGTTGTTCCTTCTTTGCCTCTGATATTTCTAATGTCTCTCTCCTGGACTCTCTCCAGTTTGTCTACATTTTTCTTTACAGCGCAGTACCCAAAACTGGACACTTATTCCAGCTGAGGCCTCACTAGTGCCAAGTGGAGTAGAATAATTATCTCCTATGTCTTAGGTTGCAGTCACACATCCTGTTCTGCCTGCAGCTGAGCTGGGTGAAAAGTTTATTTCTTTTCACCCACTCCAGCTGCTTATCACCACCCCTCAGCTGCAGGCTCTCCCCCTCCCAGGTCAGCAGCGTAACTGCTGGGGGATCGCCCCAAACACAGTCTGGGTGAACAGTCCAGGTTAGAGGCAGTAATTCAAATAACAGGGCTTTCCTGATCACCTCACCAGGTGAGGCTGAGGATAAACAGGTATGAAAAAGCTGAAACCTGAGGTGGGAGGACATGATGAGCAACAGGGTAATGGACAGCAGCTTTCACAGCCGGAGGAATTGCAGCCAGGAAAGGAAACCTGATATTGTCCTTACTCTCAGCCTTTTGTCCCCTCTGCACCCTCAGTCCCTCCTGATGCTGCTGCCCAGCTGATAAATCCTCTTTTTGTATTTGTCCTCCCAGAGTGCTGTAGCTTGCACTTCATCATCAGGCTGACTTTGTAACATTTTCCCTCATTATCAATGCGCTTCTAAACTCAGAATTTGTTGTCCTGAGTAAGACCACCCCAAACAGTTCTCCTGTAAGCACATCCCTTGTTCTCATGCCTGAGGTCGTTAAGAAAAGGACAGAGAGAACAGTGAGGTCTGGCTGAAAAGCTGTCCTGGTGTGGCAGCAATACCTTCATAGCCATCACCTCCTTGCCCTCATCCACTCCTGCACTCAGAGGGACCAAGTTTTGTGTCTGCTCACAGCCTGTCACTGAACAGGGTCATAAAGCTCACCAGTGTCACGGTGAAAATTCCTGTTGCTTTCCTCCACTTGCTCTGCCTGCAGAGAACAGCTGGCAGGACCCCATATGGGCTTTTCCCACTGCCAGGAGAAATACATCCAGACCAAGTGGAAATACTGCACTGATTAGACTGGAGATGAGCCTTTCTTTGCTTAATCTTTTCTTTGCAAAGATATGATGGAGGCCTGAGCTGGCTGCTGATCCGTCTTGCAGATTTTCTGCTCCCCTGCAAAATAGTGTTTTGTGCTCTGAAGAATGAAGACTTGGGAAAACAACAATCCTGTGAGGTCCAAGGGCATTTCTATACCAGAACCACCAGCCATAGTGAGAACATTTGGTAACATCATGACCCTGTGGGACTCCCTCCCACAGCTGACTTTTCCTTCTGCTGTTTAGACAGAGTTACACCCATTGTGCTTTATTTCCTTCAGCTCTGGGCATACCTTCATCCCACCCTTTGCTTATCCATGCATTCTTTCCCTGTCCATCCTCATTCCTTTTTTTTCCTTTCCTCACCTACTCTCCATCTCCTTCCATTGAAACTTCCCTCCAACAGCTTCCTTGTTTTCTCAGGCTCCCTTGTGCCACCCCTCCATTCTCCTGGCCCCACCATGGCCCCCAGTAGCCGCAGGCAGGCTCTGCCCTGCCCGGGCATAGCTGTGGGGACTCTGTTCATGCCACAAATCCCCTCTTTTCTCAGGCTCTGTGGGAGCTGAGGGTTGGGTACTGCAAGCTCATGGCAGGCTGAAGTAATAGGAGTAGAGATGAGGTGAAGTTCTTGTTCTGTCTTGAACACAGACTGCCAATCACGCCATAATAGATGGTGGTTCTAGGCAGGGAACAGCTTTTCAGCCCACCAAAATTACACCATTAAATGGAATTTCCTCTATGGGCTAATCAGGATTTGAACCCATTTCTGTGGACATAAAAGGCACAGCTCAATCTCCTGGTTTGCGAGGTCATCTGGAATACAAATCAACTTTCATGTATTCATTTGAAATGTTTTTATGTAAAGGGATATTTTTTTTTAATCTGCTTGTTAGTGCCTTGTGCCTAAACTGGAGCTGTGAAGTGACTTTTTCTCACTAGAGGCTAAATAAAGTACTGTACTGTTTTTATAAATGTCCTAAGCTTTGCCAGAAGGCTGGCAATGAAAGAGGCTGGCAGGAGACAGGCACTGTCTCTGTTCTGTATCACGGAAGTGAGCCCAAGGACACCGGCCAGTGCCTCCCATCCGCGGGAATGCGACCAATTAACGCACGGATGATGTCATGGGATGGCAAAAGCACTTCCCTCGCAGCTCTCCCTGCTCTGCCAGCTCCGACCTTCAGTGTATTTTCCTTAGTCTGGTCCATGTACTGTAATAACTAAGTCAACTGGAAAAAATATTGAAGGAAAGACTGAGGAAAAACAGAGTGTAGGGGCAGCTGGAGCCAGCAAAGAAGGCACACTGAGAGCTATAAAGACGCTTTGTGCAGCAGCTTCTCTCAACTTCAGGATATTTAGTTCCACAGGAGTTGGAGAAGATGGGTAATAAGCTGGCCTTTATTTTAAGGGATATCCCTTGTAGTCTCAGCTGCATAAAGATCAGTCTTTGGGCATGTGGAAACAGTGCTAACAGTATCTCTCATTCAGTACCTCCTGCTGCTCACTCCATTGAATGGCCTTGGTCCAGCTAGAGAGGAAAAAAGCTCTCCATCCCAAAACAGTTATCGGTCTGAGGGAAAGGAGGTGATGAAAAGAGGCTGCGAGTGATGAAGTGAAGTAATTATTTATAGAAAGATACATGACCACAGAACTCAGGTGCCTGCTCAGAAACAGGGCCCAGTACTGCTCATCCTGAATGCGAGGGAGATGTGCATGTGCCTTCCCTGCCCCAAAACAGGTAAGGGGAACACTTCTCTGGGCTTCAGGCACATGAACCACCCTGTGCATGGGGTCAGGGAGCACCATGGATGTGGAATGAGGCTGCTCCAAGATCCAGCAAGATGAGGATCAGTGAGGGACATGGCCAGGCTCAGATGTAGCTGCAGCATCACTCAGGCATGGACCCAGTGTAGGAGCTGGAGCACAAGCGGTTCCGGAGAGAAGGGGTCAGCTGTCAATGGGACTTCTCCCAGCTCCTCCCACACTCTTTTCCCAGCAGCCTGCTCCCAGGTTGCAGCCACAGCGCATCTGAGCTGGCCTGGAGCACTGGCAGCCAAACCTCAGAGAGGGGAAAAACATCTTACAGAGGCAGTCAGTGCACTCAGGTCTGTGTGTATCTGTGTAATCACTCAAGGAATTGGGCTAAAGAGGAGACTACTCTGTAAAAACTACAAGTTGAGACATCCAAATGTAGTTGAGATATCCAAATGGAGTCAAGACATCCAAATGGCCATGTGCCACTTGGGGTTATGTATGTGTTTGCAAATTGCTTCTGTATTTGTGAGCCAACACATGCAGTGCTGCTGATGCATGTATATAAATTCAAATTGGCTTCATGTGACTGTGAATCAGTACATGCTGGTAGTGCAAGGATACAAATTCCAACTGGTCCTGTGTTATTGTGAATAACAATAAGTTATATGTAGCGCTGATTAGACCCATCAAAGTTCTTTTATTTCGTAGCTGATGGGGAGAGCCAAGCTTTGAGCATGGATGGGAAGAAGAAGCAGCCCTACAGGCATTGAACAGAATGTCCCAGGGACCAATGTGTTAAATTGATTAGAAAACAAGTTTAAAATTTTACTTGGAAAGAAAATCAAAATAAAATTGCCTCGAATGTATCACAGGGGAAGGTGGCTTGCAACGTTCTGTTGTGCTAGGCAAGCCAGCAAATGTTCACACTTCCTTTTAACCACAGTCACCTGCACACACTTAGAGAACATTTTTCTACCCTCATCATTTTGCTCCCAGGCCTATGTTTTTCTGTTCTACCTCCATTACAAAACTGGCTTCAAACCATCTCCCAAGTCCGATGTGACAGAGATGAAGAGCAAAGAGATGCCAGATTGCTGGTGGGAGCTCTGGCTGACTGGGACATTGCTGGTAGCTGGAATGTGCTCAGACAAAGGGAGAGCAAAGGAGCCCAGGAATTGGAGGTTCCAGGGGACTTAGCTCTGCCTTGTGAAACACTTTGCAGATCTTCCAACTGGTAAAATGTAGAGTGACACTAAGTGAAATAAACTACTTTATAATTCAGGTATAAGTATCTTCAAGAGCCATATGACTAAATTCTAAATAGTTTAATAAAATAAAAGTTCTTGTTCTAGAAGGGTTTTCTTTTTAATGGATACTTCAGATGTTCAGTTAAATGTATTGTGACCAATGTAATTATCATTTGCCTGTATCTCAAAATTGTCTAATCAAGCACTAGTGGGCTGAATAGTTAATAAGCACAAATAGAGATATTGAACTCTTGTCTTAGGGATTTCATCATCTTCCATTTCCACTCACCATAAATACTAAAAATGTGGAGACAAGGGCTAGATATAAGAGTATAATAGGAAAACTAGCTGGGAGTAAACACAAGCTCAAAAACTAAAAGTAAGGTTGGGCATAACTTCACTGCAGGAAGACAGGAGAGCAAAGCAAGTGGAGAAAAAAAGGAAAACAAGCAAAACTACTTTTAGAATGGAAGTTTGCCCATGTAATGAAAGGGATTACATCATGTTTGTCTGCAGTAGTGAAGGGCTGAACTTGGTGACCTCAGATATCCCTTCCAGCTCCTTGCGCTCACAGATATCATTTCACTGAGCACAAAAGAAACACCTGACCCCTCTTCTTTCTGCCACCGACCCAAACAATGTGGCTGTCTGGGGGCAGGAGGAGCAATTCATGTACTGAGTGCTTTTTTAGAAGGATAGTCAGAGTTTATCCCTGCTCCTTAACCTTGGGATTTGAACAGAATTTAGACACCTTATTTCCAGAAGTGCCAAAGAGAACACTGCCTAACCACCATCATGCCTGATCCCTGAGGGGCCCTCGTCAGTCTCCCACCTAAACCCTCCTGCAACCCAGATTTAGGCCAGATCCTACAAAGACCTTGAAAGAGCACTGGAAGGGCACTTTCAGAAAACACTGACAAAATGCTAACAGAAACACAGTGATGAGGTGAAATCTCTGCCCATCTTTTTCACAGCAGTTTGGGCACCCCAGAGGAAGCAGGAAAAGGACACTGCAGGCTCTGCTCAGCCCAGTGCCACTGTTTCTTCATAAAGAGTAGGCCCAGGTCAGTTTAGTGCCCAACAGAAGTTCCTCCAGGGACAAGATCCCAGAGGGATTCAGGGCAGTCCTGAGGTGAGGACTGGGCCTTCAGGGAGGGGAAGGGAGGGGAGTGAAGGCAAACACAGCATATAGCACTGTCTGCATCCCCCCAACACCTCCCTCCCCTAGCAAAGCAGACTGGCTTTTTGACTCACTCTCTGCATGTGAAGCCCAAATATCTAACCAAGGTGACCTGGCTCATCCTGCTGGAGTCAAGTCTCCTAATTTCAGTGATGACTAATGGGGGCCTAAAGTAAGTGGTCGTTTTTCCTGAGCTCAGTTCCTTAACCCAGCTTCCCTGGTCTAAGGTGACTTGCAATTAGCAGCACTGTGACTAACTGGTTAATAACAGTTTCAGGTTATGCTGCACAGATTTTACAAGTACTTCAAAATGCCACTGAGCTTTACAGTGCACTGCTTTCCCCTGCAGATGGAAAAACCACCAGCCCTGTGTACCAGGTATGTCTGTCAGCAGTGCTAATTCACCACAAATATTGTTTCCCTCACACACAAATATTGTCTCCATCTTCCTTTCAGGAGGCAAAAATCCCACTGTGTTTCCCATTTCTCAGAGTAGCTGGGATTCAGCAGAATACAATACCCCTCCTTTGGTATTTTGTATTGTTACTTTTGTATTGACATTTTGGGAAGAAATGGGTGTATGGGCTGCCTGCAGTAACTCTGCAAGAGCTGTTGTTCCTGCTGAGTTCCTGCAGGCAGTGTGGAAGCAGCAGGGAGAGCCTCTCCCTGTCTCTCTTCCAGAGGCAGGATCCAGCCCAGCAGCTCTGGCCATGTGTGGCTGCACACCAGGACCCCCAACTTCGAGCACTCTGGCTGCCAGTGCAAGGTGAATTCAGAGGTGCTCCTCTTAGGTTTGCTCCTGTTTCTTTTTCCACCCCCATTTTTAACTCTGTCAGCACAGACAGGTGCAGACAGATGTGAGCTCACCCTGCCCCTACTCCGAGCCAAGCGGCCTCGTGCCAGCCCCTGTGCAGGAGCCACGGGGCTGTGTGAGCGTGGCTCAGTGCCCAAGCCAACACTCCTGCTGAGAGGCCGGGGCAGAAGAAGCCTCTGTCTGTCTGCACAGAGCCCAACAGCTGCCCTGGAAAGCTGAGGCACAGCTACTGCTCTCCAGTAACACAATTTTTTTCTTAGATATGGATACAGGCATGAAAGCAAGGGATTTTTAATTCCAGGAAAGGTTCTGTTACCTTTCTTTGAAGCTGCCACGGGTCAATCCAGCAGCAGCCCCAGGAAGATCCCAGTAGGAGCCAGGGTCCTTACCTCTGCTCTGGCCCTCCCAGTCCAGATTGCCTACATTTACCTCCCCATCTTTGAGGGAAATGGAGCATAACGTGCACTTTCCTAATGTAGTTTTGGCCAGCAGCTATCGCTTGAAAGCTCTGTGGTGGTCTGACATTAAAAAATTATAAATCTGTTAAAAAAGGTAACACTTTTCTAGAACACAGTCACACATTCTATCCTATTTTGATAGAAGGAGAACAGTACCAGCATCCTTCAGCCCATATGTAGGCATGTCAAAAAAAGAATAATTTTCAAAAGAAATTCCTGGCTGTTAATAAAAAGTTTACTATCTGATTCTTTGTATATCAATATGGTGACTCAAGGCTGGTTCTGGTGCAATATACAAACACATTCAGTGTTTCTTTGTGCAACACCTACTTGGTTTACCATGCTAAGACATGACTTCCAATGTTTGTGGCCAGGTGGAAAATGTCCAGCAATGAAGTCCAGTCTCCATGTGCCCAGTTTTCTTACCAGAAAGATAAGGAGAATTAGGAAGGGAGCTAGTTCTTAATTTGTGCTTCCTTCGGATTAGAAGTTTCTGACTAAATTTGTATTTGGTAACCAAAGGTCACCCTATTCTAAAACTCTGATGAGCTTCACACCCAAAAATGACAGCATTTGGTGGAATGGAAATGACAGACAATTGTCATAAAATTAAACAGAGTTCATGAAGAAGATCTCGGGACTCTTTGAAAAGCAGAATGTTATCCTGAGATCTGGCCATGACTGGTACATACTAAAAATTTCAGTGAAATTTTGTGAATTGGAGGAGCCTTTCTATTGTAATCTGTTTCCATATAAGCCTGGAGAGAAATAACTGAAATCTTTAAATCTTCGGGAAACAAAATCAAGGGTAGAAATTGTAGTTGCTTAATGTTTTTTTTCTCTGCACCTCAATGGGTCAGTGTGGAAGAAGGAACAAAACCAGTCACTATCTCCCTGTGATTGCAGAGGCTGCAGATATCATCCTATCCCATATCCTTGGGGAAGTCCAGACTGAAAAGACTGCACAGTGCTGAGATGCTTGAAAAATTATTTGGGTTGTGGCATGTAACAAACATCTATTCATTAAAGTCTTGCAATTGTGACCCAGCCCTTCATCTTGCACAAGATCTATAAAAAAGGCTGAGTGACTATAAATGTGTCCCTTGGAGCAAATTATGGAAGACATTATAGGAAGACTGGTTTCTAGCCAGCTTTTCCAGCTTAATGAATTCCTTTCAAGGATGTGTGAAAGCTCCATTGAGACCAATGGTGAGTATCCTTGGACTCCTCTAGGAAGATTTTATAAGAGGTCTCAACTATTGTATTCTTATTTTTCTTCTATTTTCAGAGAGCAGTTAGAAAATGATTTGAAATGGTAAAGCTACAGTTCAAACACTTTTCACTGTGAGAACTGACCTAACTAATCCATGAAGAGTCAGCAAAAGGCTCTTGGGCAGATCAGTTTTATCATGGTGTCAATAACCATGAAAACTACTGTAATTTGTGTGCTGACCACACTGGAAGAGAGAAAAAATGTTTTCCTGCACCTTCCATGCTAAAACCCCACTCATCTAATTAATGTACAGATGTGGATTTCCAGTGTGTTCCTACAGACATCAGCTATACATGGACCTGGAATGGGAATACTGAGAGTCAAGGAGGACTTGGCTCAGATCAAATACTTGTAGGTACCTTATATTTATGGTATTTCTTGCAGCAAAAGGACTTTCATCTACACATTTATTATGTTATCAGCTGACTTCACATATTTTCTGTTTCTCCATTAACAGACTGAGAAAGATAATGATCTGCAGTGTTTCTCTCTCTAGAGACTGGTTTGCTCTTTCAGACTCCATGCCTTCAATCACTCCTGCCCAAGATGGTGGGATGAGTGGGGGAGGTGAGGGAGAGAAATTATGGGCTATATGGAGAGAACCTACAAAGGGCAGTCAACGGAAAAAAGAGGGATGTTTCATCTGGGAAGAAAAAGGCACAGAGCAACAGGGGAAAAGATGGTAAAGAAACAGAGGAGTGTATAATACGCAGGCAGAAAAGATGGGAGATGAATAAATGGAATAAAAAAAAAAGGTATGAAGTTTTAGCTGAAAAGTTCATCATGAGTCCTTTACTTGTGTGACTTCCCATCCAGTTGTACTGGAATATCCTGATATTCAGCTTTTTGCTTGGGTACAGAGCAAGTCACAAGGCACAGGGAGTGAACAAGTGCTACACACGGCAGCACACGCCAGGCCAGCTGCTCACATTCTGCTGGACCTCGTCACATTGACCCCAGGAGCTGCTGCTGGCACCTCTTTGTAAAGTGCTACACAAATGAAAAGTCTTGTTATGATCCAAAGACAGAAACATCCCAAAATATGTGCTGTTACATGTAGCAGGAATTACAGACATGTACTGAAATACCTGACATTACACAGACAGGTCCACAGGCTGATGTCAGGGCAGCTGCCACCTAGAGATCCTTCAGGCCTTGTATCAGTAAAGCCTAAAATATGTGTTGGTATAGAAAAGGCATGACCATCAGGAGTCTGCTACTGTCTTCATTAATGGGCAGAACCATCCTTCATCCAGTTTGGAAAGCCAAGCCATGGATTCTAAACATTTTGCTATTTTATTGTTTTTCAGACTACAGAGGAAAATTAATTCCCCATGTAATTCCATTGAAATCTAGTACATTAACTGAAGGACTGCATTTATTCAAGCCTGTACCAATATTTATGAGATGAATTTAGGCCCAGAATGTGTTGGCTGATGGCCCTTTATTGGGAGATGGACAGGATTGTTTACTGGGAAGACTCCCCAGCCACAGGGAGTGACAGGGGGGAATGGGGAGGAGGAAAGAGAAGAAAAAGGGCAGAACAGACTGTCGAGACCACAATAATTAATGCTTAGTGAGGAGAAAAGGAGACAGACTCAGAGGACAGCAATACCAGCATTTTAATTCATATGTTGTGGAGTTTCAAATTAAAATCAGTGGCTTGAACACAGCTTTATCTACACAGGTACCACAAGGAACTTACACACTTCCTGTTATTTAAAAATCAACAACCAGCATTTAATTGTCCTGCCACAGCAGCAGGAGTCCTGCCACAGAGTACCATGGAAGCAAGGACAATACAGGTGGGAAAATCTTTTAAACCTTACTCATTTTAGATTTCAAAAATACATCTGACGTTGTTATCCCAGTACCACAGGCCTGCACAGGTGAGAGTAAGAGACTGTTTCATTTCAGTACAGGGATGATGATTTGGGTATGTTTGAAAGTAATTACAGATAATAGAGCTAGAAGGAAGCTGGAAAACACTAAAAAGAAAGTTCCTTTTCACCTAAACTAATATAAGAAAGATGCAGACCCTTCTGATGCTTTGTATATCCTTTTCCAAGTTATTTAGAAGTCCCTAAAACTGAAGAATACACCACTGAAGAATACACACATGAGATTTTTCACAGCGCTTTAACTTAGAGATAAAAAAATGTAAGTCCATAGGCCTAAACAATGTGGTTTGTGATGCACAGAAATGTGTGTGCCCTCTGAAACACTCAGCAAAGGGCTCAAGAGTCAATAATGGTTTCTTCAGCTTTTTACAAGGGAAGCAGTTCAGAGGCAAAGTGTCAGTCTCATGGAAATTACCACATGGAAATTACTGCTGAATTCCGGGACAAAATTAATAACGGGCAGTGTAGGATCAGTTGAGCTTCTTTAGTTCTTTGAAAATATTCTTCAATTTCAGTTTGTCACACTTTTATATTTGTGAAATATAAAACCTTCCTTGGTATTCTGTACACTCAGGTAGAATTTGAGTCTCACGGACTTCCACCTTTTCTTTGCAATTAGATTTTGTCACTGTTATTTGTAATTCTGCCACCTCCAGAATGGATGACACCATCATTTAGGGCAAGCACAGAGGGACATTTGGCACCACCAGTCTGTGACTGCAGAGGAGTTTTGACCAATGTGCCCGCACAACACTCAGACTCCGATCATTGCTTTGGATACCCCTCCAGTTCTAGGTAGAATTCATACTTTTAGTGATATACTGTGAAGTCTTTGATAATTTGGAACACCATTTAAATATGGTGCCTCCTTCAAATCTGAGTTGTTGCTGTTGGAAGCTTGGTTTCTCCAAAACCAACAGCTGAGTATTTTTGGTCTGTATGTCAAAACCTGCACTTGGCACATTTTGGGCACTGTGTTAGTCAAGCCAGCTGTTTTCAGTGTTACTGCATTTCCATATTTGCATTTGTTTGGTTCTTTGCCCCTTTGTTGCTGGATTGGCAGGGGTGGGGTATTCCTGGTTTCTTGATGGAGCCTTACGAAAGGCAGATCAACTTCCTAGACTGGAAGTCAGAACATTCCTGGTTTTACAGGTTTTTATGCACAAACCTGCCAGTCTGTGGGGACTAAGGAGTGCTGCAAAACCTCTCCTCTGTGTCAGCACAACGAGCAGTTCGAGCCCTCCAACATCAAGCAAATGGTTACACACCAGGACAATCCCCTCCAGACCAGCCAGGCTGGGGCTGAGCCCTGAGATGGTGCATAAAGTAAATAGGAAAATGTGCATGTCTGAAAAGGGAATTATCACTGTGGTATAATGACTGCCATGCCTCCCTGGAAAATCCAACATGGTGTGGGACTTTGTTCAAGCACTTTTTTTTCCAAGCTGCTATTGCCAGCTCCAAATGTTCAAGAACCACAGTTTGACCCGCAAAATCACAAGCCCGTCTGTAAAATGATAAATGTGGAGCTCTTTTACTGTGCTTTCTGGTTTTTGAGCTGTTAGGGTGCACCTGGGTCACACTTGCAAGCTTTATACTCTAACCATTAGGACTAGAAACTTACTTTAAATTAAAGAAAGAGGAAAGCTGAGTTTCTAACCTCATTACACAACTGTAGTAGCTGGAGTGTAAGTGAAACATCAAACATCACAAGACCTGTGATAAAATCATGAGTGCTGACAACATCAATTTAGAGTAGGAGGTAGGATAGCAGGGGAAACTCAGGGCAAATGGATTTACTTTTTATCTTAATGTTTTTACAGGCTGTCTACTTTTATCTTTAATCAGAAGTTTTCAGTGGCAGTTCTTTCTTCGTGTATCTGTGCATGACATTAAAAGGTCACTTCTGCATTAATACCTGATGCCATTTGCTAACTGCATGTCTCTATCAGAGATTACATGAAAAGGTAGGTGTACTGATGGTACACCTGGTGCTAATATCACAGCAAAGAGGAATTATGGAAGTCCAGGTCATGAGTGCAGGGGTAAAACAGCATTGAGAGGGATTCCAGTCCCCTGTGATGTGTGTGTGTGAAGAATACAGGATGTTTCTCATGGCTCTGATATTTACTGCCTGCGCAGAGAATATTGTATTTGCCAGTAAAACTCCACAATCTTTGTGGAATGGGTTGTTTTAAGCCACTGCATGTTGGATCTTTTATGCCTGAAAATTACCTCAGTGAAAAATAACATGGAAACTTACAAAGCTAGGTATAGTTAAACCTTTCATTATAATAAATTGGCTGTAATTAAGCCAAGTAATTAACGGATCACTGTGATTATAGATCAACAGACTGGCCAGATCAAGAATTCAGGTCAGTCTTCAGTGAAGCCAAAGTGGCAGCAGTGACAAAGTGGTCAGGTGTCCCTCCGCTATCAGAGGCAGTTCCCAAACCGTGCTTTTATTGTTTGAAATGCTCCAGTTTGAGGGAATTGTGCAGTCACCAGTCCTTCCAACCACATGAAAAGGGTTGTCAGTGGCAGGTTCCTTGGTCCTGTGACCTGCTGTCACTGGTCTGATCTGTCACTGATCTGAAAGTGGCAGGGCAGCAGAGTGGCCAGTTAGGAGGCAGCTCCAGCACAGGGAAAACTCCTGCTCCATCATGACAATCCTAGGATTTAAAGTAGGAGCTAAGCCTGCTCCAAATGGCCAGTTCGCTTCAGCTGCTTTGCACAGCACCAGGGGTACAAGCAGAGTGCACAAGTGAATTTCATGGTCTCAAGCCAGAGGTTTTTATATGGCATAATGCTGATATTATATATCTTCCACTCATTAAACCAGCTTCAGACCCATCTGGGTGGGACAGAGTTCTTTAGTTCATGGATGTTGCTAATTGGAAGGAAAGACACAGCCCCTGTGTTGACTGAGAGGAGGTGCCGAGGGTCTGGAGCCCCTCTGTCACAGCAGAAGGGATCCAGCCCAGCAGGTATATAAACAAATCAGAATATTACAATTGTTCCCCCCAAAACCATTACAAACTCAGAAAACTCAAGACAAGTATGCACAATTTGAAAATTTTAATAACCTCAAGTTTACTCTGACGTGATACATAACCACATCTAACTCACAAGCATGAGAGAATTTCATAGCTCATAGTCTGAATTTGGGAAAAAACCCAATTTTAGAAGAGAAATTACTTTTAAAAACGTTTCAGTACATTTTTGTTCCACATACTGCTACAGGAACAGGGTTTGACCCGTTCATTTTCATGCAGGTGATTTGGCATTTGGTCTGATTTAATAGATTTCATCTTTCTACAAACTCAACTACAGAGGTCAAAGAAGGAAATGCTTTGTCATCCCTGCCTGCTTTCGTGGGGGAGCATTGAGGTTAGCCTTCTGGATGTAAAATCTTACCACAGAGACAGAAAACAAGATTGGCTAACCACAATGACTTGACTCAAAGAATTAGGAGCTCTGACATAATGGAGGCATTCCTGAAAAATCTAAAGTCACAGTTCTGTCCGCTTTTTTGAATAAACAGCAATCCAAAAATCTAGGAGTTTTATTCTCTATAGGCATCTCAGAATTTTATTTCAGCCAACATCAATCTTCCTTCCCTTCAGACAAGCTAAATTATACCAGTAAATCAGCGATATTTAATCAGTCAAACCAGCTGAATGCAAAAGCTGAGGGAACAGACCAGATCTGAACTGTGTATACTGAGAGAAAGAAAACTGCTCATAAAGTTAAATCTTAAATAAACATGAACCCTTAGAGGGGGTACACAGGGAAAAGGAAAGACTACAGTTTAAAACTTCTGAGAGGCCTCTGAATAAATGTACAGGGGAGTGGGAAATGGACTTGGGTTTCTCTGTGCTTCAGAGGCTGCAGCTTATGGAGTCAGAGCTGTAAAGGAGCTAAATCAAACTTACCAAGAGGACAGGAACAGAGCCAGGGCTAACCACCCAGGAGCACTCCCAGTTTGATGGATTCTGTAGCTGACACTGCTGGAACGACGCTGTTGGAGGCGCGGGATCCAGCGTGCCCAAAGCATCTGCATAAAGTAGGCCACGGCAGCCCCAGCTCTCCAGGGACTCGTGCTCACGCCTTCCTGGATGTTGCTGCAGTGGCTAAGGACGTGACATCGCTACCTTTCTAGCTCAGGACCCCCTTCCTGCAGGGATGGAGACGCCAATGTGCCGGCTGCCAAGTCACTGATGCGGCAGTGAAACTCCTCTGTTTAAGCTGATTAGTGTTGAAGGTGCCGGACTGGGAGAGGCTGAGCTCCAGGGGCAGCGTGTGTTTGGTTCTGCTGATCATACAAAAGGGAAAACTCGGTAATGGAAGCTCCAGCAGCTGAGGTACCCATGGAAATGCTGACCACACTGCAGGGTCGTGCCTCAAGCTCTGTGAGACACCACAGGTTTGGGCACTCTTTACACCAAGGCCAAGGACCTGTCTTACATCACCCACATCTCTCCCACACAGACATCTATATTTTCAGCACCCAAACTACACAGGACACGGGATTTGCATGCTCCAATACAACATTCTTCAAGCTTGCCACATCTGTAGGAATAGGATGGCTCACTGCTTTGTAGGTGCCCTGGAATAACCTTTAATCAGAGCAAATATTAGAGAAACTATAATGAAAGAACACCCATGCACATACAGACAGCAAGAAAGTAAGATAATTCTGATTTTCTCCTCCTGTACTGCAGATCAGCTCCAGGAGGCCTTTTGCTCTTCCATCCAGTGAAGCAGCTGTGAACTGTCCATGGCTGGGATCTGCCATCCCCATACAATGATTATGATTGAGGTTTTCTTAAGGAGTGCCCAGAGATAGAAAACTGAACTTCCCTTAATGCAGAACTCACAACACATTTCCTTCTGCTCTACTCCTGTTGAGCACGGGACACCTGAACTTGTCTGCAGAAAGCTGCTGAAAAAGAAGGTAGAAAGAATGACTTGAGATTACTCATCCTTTCACTCGGGATTCCTTTGATTTCCTCTCACAATATGAAACAGTAGAGGTGGAGCAGGTCTAGTAGATCAGTGAATGCATCTTACTTGAAGAACAGGATTAATATCTTCCCACAGCCATCCACAATGAAGAATTCCTCAGTTGCCAAAATAATTCTGTGCTGAACAGAGGAATCCACAGGTGGGAAGCAATTCTCAGTGAATTTGCTTTCTGGGTACTTAATAACTGCACATATTCAATAGCATCATTCTCTCAAACAAACAAGAGCATTTTTTTCTGTGGTGCCCTCCTGCCTGTTGGCCAAAGGGATCAGAATCCCGAGTTCTGTTCCTAAAGGCTGGATCCACACTACCAACTGGTGGGTTGATCCTTGCCAAGACATTTTTAGAGGAATTATAAAAACCCTCTTACAGAAGGGAATTATATGTGGTACTTAGGCAAAACAGGCATTCCATTTATAAATATAATTACTTCTGCTATTCTATCAAGAAAAAGAATGTAGTAGTGAGGGATACAACAGAGAAAATTATTTATGTGTTGACACTTAACAATATAAATAGAAAACAGGTCTGGCTGGAACTAAGTGGGAAATGAAAAAAACATTACAAAATATGTAACTGAGATTACCAGTTGGGGGGTAACTTAGGACCACTCCTAGTGCATTCTTTCCAATGGAAGTACAGTCCCTCATTTTGCTTTTTGTTTGGATTGTAATTATCTGTGCGCTTAATTAGCAACAAATGCACAAGCTTACTTTGTGGTTTTTGGCAAATTATCTTCTTCTGACTGATGCCCTTGAACACTACAAGGCAGGCACTGGTCTGCAGTGCAAAGGAGGGAACAGAAGATGGCTTGGACATAGTCCCCCTGCTTTAGTGAGCTGTAGCACAGGTTGGGGAAGAAAGGAATGAGTGTGCCATTCACACTCACTAATAGTGACTGGATGAAATATTATCACCTAAGGAATGATTCTGACCCCATCTCTTGTGTTCATGCTCCTTTTACTCAGGCTCTTGTCTGGGTATGTCCATTACTGCATGTCTTCTGCTTTAGATTTGGGAAAAGTATTTTTATCCAGCATCTTCATTCTTAATATTAGTGATTTATCACATATGGTGCACTATATTTTTACAAAGCTGTAAGATACCATGGTGATTAACACCATATGAGAACCTAAATAGAAGGGAACAGGATAACAGAAACGTCCTCCCAGCAGACAGAGGGCTTTGGCTTGTTTTTAGAGACAGTATCTCAGCTGCATAATTTTACTCTGTACGTAAGAATTCTAGGAGTCCCATAATAGAAAACTGTACTGTACTTGACAATGTTGTAGAGAGAACAAAACACCTTATGTTTAATTTCCCTCTAGCCTTTAGCTAGGATTTTCAGATCAATTTGGAGAGATTGATTATTCCAACTCTTTTGATCATACAGATTTATTACTTTGACTTAAGAAGGCAGAAGAAAAAAAATGTAAGAACCATAAGTATACCTTTGTGCTTATACATGTACATATATATTCTGGTAGGAATTTCTGGTAGGAAAATAACCCAGCTTCACACAGCCTTGCAAACTTGTCCTGTCAATATTGCAGTCCCCACACAAAATCTATGCGCTGAATTGACACGGTAATGAGAAACTAGTCACTTTTTACTTACCCACCCAAACACTGTGAGAGCCTGGAGACACTGATGGCTGCTTCATATGAACGCATCACTGCTGGGCACAGCACAGCCCTGCTTTCCAAACAGCTCTGTCCTCACCCACCTGGATTAGGGCTGCCACTGGGAGAGCCTTCCCCCCTGCACTACTGGATCCAAAGCAAGGATTTTACTCAAGTGTGGTGGCCAGCAAAAAAGGGGATTGTCTCTGGGCACTGGGATAAACCAGAAAGGCAGCCTGGGGGCTGCTGGAAAGTGTCAGGGTGAAACCCCTGTGGTACAAAGGTGCTGGACATGAACTTTGGCTCCTGCTGGGCTCCCACAGGAGACAGGCAAAGGTGTGGGGAAGCCAAAGAGGTGGCTGCAGGCTGGGCATCCCTGGGTACTGCTTGATCCACCTGGGCCAGGGCTGGCTGATCCTCCAGCAATGCCAGGAGGGCTGCAAGGAGCGTGGGGAGATGAGCACGAGCAGCTCCACATGCATCTTCCCCACGAGCAGCACAGCACAGGTTAAATTAAAAAATGCACTGGGGAAAAGGTTGTTTCTGTAAAACTGGTCACTAGCAGCCAGGCCCCCAGGGATGCTCTCCTCGCCTAAGGATGAAATGGGATTATGATGGTAATGTTAGCTGCACTGTAATTAAGGTGGTGTCAGGACTTTCATTAAAAAGTGTGTTTTTGTTGAGGGGCTATGGCTTGGAGAAAATTTTTGCTTGAGGCTGAAATATAACATGGTTCTCAGCCAGAAAACACATGCACAACCTTTATTATATATGTAATTTAGAATCTCACTATAGTCCTGGCTGTGGAGGCTCTGCTATTGTTTCCATAGGGGTATGTAGCTAATTGGTTTAAAAAATTAGTTATTAAAGAAGTGAAGGACTGAATTCTGTCTGGAGCTCATGTATGTGACATGTCCCCATTAATGGTCTGCAATTAACTTCAAAAACCAAAGGCCAAACGCTGCCCTTCTTACTCAGACATGCAATGTTATTGAAGTAAACAGCTGTAAACAGGATTGGGCACCTGTGTCCAGGTGTTTACCTCGCTACAACCCAAGGCCTCTCCCACATTATAACAACTCCACTGAATGTCAGGCCATCCCATGTGGGACAGAAATTATTTTCTTGCAAAACTGGCAACCTATGGCAAGCTTATTTCTACAAACAGTATTTAAATTCCTATTATCATAGCACCCAATATCTCAGATAAGGAATCAGGACCCCTGTGCACAAGGTGCTGTACAGAATAAAAACCCAATACATACTTGCATACAAACAAATCCTTTCCCCCATCTCATGGCCAGGTTTGTATTATTTCTGTTAAGTAATCTGAGTGTAACGCACCACCCCTGCAAACAGCAAACACTGCTCAGACATTTATTTAACTTTCTGCATGATGAAATCCCAACTTCACAGCAATCTATTGTCTTTCCCCAGAGGTGCACACAAAGGGGCCAGCTACTGCCCTGGGTTCTTGCTGCTGGCTCTGGGGTTTTTCCATCAATCTGCACGGTTTAGCACATACTGGTTTCAGGTATTAATTTCATTTTACTCAGACTATTAGCATTCTACCATTTTGGATTAAAACCCCCATGCAATTAATAACATGTCACAAAAGATTATTTCTCTGCTGCTCACCACCACATAGATGTCAAAAATAAAAAATATTAATGTTTATAAAATTACAGTTTCATAAATGTGTAAGCCAGACAGGAAATCACAAAGAATGGAAGAGAAGTTCCTAAGTAACTTGTAGATGCTTTATGTGACTTCACGGGGATGCTAAAAAAATACAACATAACATAGCACAGTTCATTGTTTCTTCTAAGAAAAAGTTATATAAATTGCTAGTTTAGGAAGAATTTAAGCATTTCTGCAAATGTTTAAAGACAGACCAAACTTTATTCAGGAGGTAGTTGTCTTCAGTGAACCTATTTATGCATCTAGTTATTTATCTGCCTAATTTAGCATCCCCAGGATCATGGCCTCAGTTTGGAATAACTTAATGAATTTCAGTAGAGTGCCTCAGCTACCACTTGTCAAAATAGGATGATTCAAATGCAAAAAAGTGCAAACATGTGCAAAATTAACATTCCTAATAGACAAAGCTTCTCCTCATAGGAAGGTATTATTAATACTACTACCAGAGGCAGGCGAGCATAATTCCTCATGTGGACAAACTCACTCCAAGTACCTTTTTTTGATTTCACTTAAATGAATTAAAGAAGTTAGAGTTAATCTAAAAAAAAAAAAAGAAGAAAGAAAAGCCAGAAGATGCCAGAATGAGTGAGTTTGCATGAGGGTTATACTACAACTACTGGTTTTAAATTCACACTCTGGCGTGCACAAAAAGAACATTTTTTTATGAAGATAAAAGCCTCCACGTGTAATAACTCGATATATAGACAAGCCCTAGGGGCTTGCATCTTGAGCACTTAACATTTTTGGCCTCATCTTAATGGATAAAAAAAGGTGTGTTTCTCAGTCACATTAGCCCAGTCAAAGGAGCTTAATATGATGAAAAGGCCTTAGGGTTTGGTGAGGCTGAGGTGTAAAGGTGTGAGGCAGCACATCCATCACAGCGTGGGCACCGCTGCCTTCAGCACACACTGAACTGATCAGGGGGAGCAGGCAGGGATGGGGAGCAGGCAGGGATGGGGAGCCTGGCCTGGGTTAGCCCCACGTTCCTACAAACTCTGGATCCGTTCGTGGGTGGGGGAGCTGTCGTCCAACAGAAGTCAGGATGTTTCACAGTGGGGAGCAGGTGAGAAAAGAACTAGAACAAAGTGTTTTTTCCTCACGGACTGTGAATGCCTCCAAAGAGAGCAGTTAGATGGATTCTACACAAACTGGACCTCCACACTATCTGTCCACTGCTCCAGAGCACCTGGTAACTGGGATTCAATCCCAGCTGTCTGGGAATGCTGCTCAGGACGAGAAGCGAGGCTTTTCCCCCACCATTGCAGCAAAAAGCATCTCCCCACACTGCTGGGAAAGGCCCCACTGCTCAAGGAAGGGTATGTGTGTGCCATACCCACTACCCAGGCTGTGCTGCTGCCTAAAGTAAAGCAGATCCACGAGATGACAAGTAAGCAAAACTGATGAAAAGAAGAAACAAACATTTCAAGTTTAAAACTAGGCTTCCACAACACATTGGTTAGCATACGACAATTAACATATGCTAACATTTTTTGTAGTCTAGCCAAGTTTAGTACAAATTAACTAGAAGTCACGTATTTGTATGATGTAATCCTGATTTTGTCACTAGATTTAGGCTTTGTCTAGAACTCTTTTAAATTATCTTGGGCTTGGTTTTTAGTACTGAAAAAAACCTGGTAATGTGGCTATTTTTGAGCTACTTGGGTGAATATAAATGCAGATGTAAAACAAATATCATGGGCAGCTGATGTGGTTGCTGCACTCAACTGCCCCTGCACCTTCATCCTGAAGTTTACTACAGGGAGAACCATATGGGATGTGCAGCAGCACCAAACTCTCCACAGTTTTCAGAGCAGCACACTGAAGTAAGCAGATGTTGAACCCAGTCAATTAACAATTATCAATTTAGCATAGGGTAAGACAAAGTGGTTCAATATACTGAACATCCGAAATATTAGTATGTTGCTGATGTAGCTTAAATGCAGCCTTTGTGATAAATAACTTGGACTTTTCTGCAATGGCAATAAAAGTGTGAAGAGAACAAAAATTAAACTTTTATTTGCTTTATGTAGAGTGATGAATGTTCATTAAACTGGCAGAGTTCTGAATTAATGCCATAAAACAGAAAGTATCTGGATCCCATTCCTGAGAGAATCCAGAATAATTTTCTTATTATTTATGTTACATACATCACTTTAGTTGTATAAAGGCAAAATTATATTTACATTCCAGTCATCATTTTCCTTAACTAGCTGATTTAAGACAACATCCTGTCTTCAACTTTTTCTATTATGAAAGTATCTCTTATTAAGCACATTGGGACAATTTAAGATGTTTTGAAGTTAAAACTGCTAGCATGCCTTGTTTAGTCAGTCCTGCAAGGGTCTCACATTTCAGAAACAATTCCAAAACTACAGAAATGTTTATTTTAAGGAAGGATAGAAAGTAAAATTCTAGTTGAAAGTTTCAATGCTGCCTGCCCTTGAAAGTAAAGAAAAAAGCAGGTGTGTCAGCTCACCTGAGTTAGTTTACAGTGAACTAGAGGATCTCTTAACAGTAAAGCAGACAACCTGTTCATTCAATATTACATATTTGCTGTAAAAATGTGTGTTTTTCCAGACAGTGATAATTTATAATGTGGTGGTTAGTGTGGCCAAGGTATAAACATAAAAATTTTCCTGACAGAACTGTTCAAATATCCTGAATCAACAAAGCACTCCCACACGGGATTTATGTGTGGTGACACGTCTCCCAGCTCGTCCCTCTGCCTTCTCCGAGCGATAGACAATGCCAGCAAATACAGTTTCCTACAATTCCATCTCCGCTTCAGGTTCCTGCTCACGAGTCTCTCTCAGTCCTACACAGTTCTTCACACCTTTGATTGCCACAGCAGTGGCCCCAGCCATTCACAGCACAGACCTGCCCAGCTGTGTTTGGACACGTAAGGAGATAAGGCACAGCAGCAGAACTCATAGGCCAAGTCCCATAATTTGCTCCTGTGCTAGACCACACTACACCAAAGCTGACTTCAGCCTGCCTCCACTCCCATTTTATATCGTGTTAGATATCTATACATATAATGATGCATTAACAAAAGAAGAAAAAAAAATTAAATTATACATAAGTTTTTGTATAACACATGCATCCCAAAGCTTGACCACTCGCAGGTGATCTAAAGGTATTAAAAAATGTTTCCATGGGGGGACTGGATGAACCACGCATGGACAGGTGAACCCAGCAATTTCGCCGGACGCATTTCTGCCGTGGGATGTGGCAGCTATTCTCCACACACCGAGCAGTTGATGAGAGCCCACGGTGTGCTCACGTGTCTCAGCTCCAATCAATTTGCACATGCAGAGTGGCTCTGACACATCCGAGGCTCACCCAAGCCGTGGCGCATGTGCACTGGATCTGCACATGCACAGCCAGTGTTCCAGGAGATGGCCATTTTTTTTAGTAGACCAGATGGCAACCTGGCAACTCCAGCAAATGCCACACCAGTGATCCCACTGTGCAGAGGCTGCAGCCTTTTCCTCCCCTCTCCTTGCCCTTTTTCTCTCTCTATTCCACCCAAGCCTGGGCCTGTATAGCATTAAATATTTTCATCTAAATTACGCTAACTGGCCTGAGTTAACAAAATTCAAAGCCACTTTCTTCTGTCAGACATGTAAACACCTTAAAATCCCATATCTGGAACTGTATGAGCAGTATTCCCATGCTGTCCTTTGCAGACTTCATAACACAAATATTTAACTTGGGATGTTTTTTTTTATTTGGCATAATGAGTACATTTTCAGTGATAGGGCCAAGAAAGCCATACCAACAATCCAGCTGTGCTCTTTGCGTGGTTGAACAATAGGGATGGCTTTATATAATTTCATACATACATAAATGGAGACAAATGTGTTATTTTCTAATGTATTTCATACATTGTATGAAAATGTCACAAAGGTCTAATTTAATTACTTACAAACCTAGAAAATGAATCAACAAAGGTTTTATGTTATGAAATGGTTCTGAGGAAAAAGGTCAGAAAAAGTAGTATTTGCCACAGCATACCATTTTAATTTTGTATTCTGACACTGACAAGTGAAAAATTGGGGAAGGAAAAACACTGTTAGGGTCAGGATTGCTTTGTATTTATTTTTACTTAAAAAAAAAAAAAAAAAAAAAAAAAAAAAAGCGCGACTAACGTCAACCCCTTCTTCCCTCTTTGTACCTGTGTGATACCCCGAGCCATTTTATCAACTGGGATTCAAACAGAAACCTAAAAGCCACTGGAGACACGCTCAGTGCGCGGCTCTCGGGATGTTTCTACTCGCACCCTAGGGGCTATCGCTCCCCACCACGTCTGCAAGTCCGGCGAAGTTACCGAACCTGCCCGCCCCAAGCACGAGTCACCGCGCTGCTCTTCTGTCCGTGCACCCCGTTTCGTGATTCAGCATCCGCACCCCGAACCCGCTCCCTCCGCTCCGGCTTCGGGAAGGAGGGAACGAAAGACGGAGGGGAGGACGGCCGGGCTGGGGCCCCGCGGGGAGCGGCTCGGGGAGCCCTTGGGGCGGTGCCCGGCGCGGGGGCCCCGGGCCAGCGGCCGCTCCGCACCGGCGGCCCCGCTCCGCTGGAGCCGCTCCCGCCGCAGGCAGCGGAGCACGTCGGGGCAGCGCGCGGGAGGAAAGTCCGGGGGCGCGGGCCGCTTCCTCGCCCCGTGGCCGGACTTTTCTCCGGCTGCGAGGCCGCGGCGCTCCCCCGCCTCCCCTCGGAGCCCGAGTCCCCGCTGGCCTCCGGGACACGTTAAATCCCGTGTAATGAGGCTTAACCCCGCCCCGCAGCCGGGCGGGCAGGCAGCCAGCCGGGCCCCTGCCCGGGGAGCTCCCTCCCCCCCGCCCCGAGCGCCCGCAGCTGTTCCAGCCGGAGCTGCTGGAAAGCGGCCACGCTCCCCAGACTTTGTCTCCCTCGCACACAGCGCTGAACTCTGCTCCCTCCCTCCTTCCCATCCCCCGGGGCGCCCGCAGCTCCCCCCGCCTCCACCGCCCCGAGCCGCAGACGCGCGGCGGGGGGAAGGGGGAGCGCTCCCGCCGCCGGGCTCCAGCCGCCTCCCCGGGGGCTCCGCGGGGCTCGGGGGGAAGCAAGCGCCGCCGGAGCGGGCACCGAGCGCTGCCCCCAGAGCCGCGTCCTGGGGAGCGCAGCCCGTGTGCGGGCAGCGGCGGGGGCTGCCGGCTGCGGAGCGGCCGCTCTCACTCACACGGGGCTTTTCCTTTTCCACAGGGAAATAAATTAAAAAAATAACAAGGGCGGGGAGAGGGTGGGGGAGCGCTGGGACAGCGGCCGGGGCGCGGTGCAGGGTGGGGTGCACGGAGCGCCCCGTGGCGCCGCGTCCCGTCCAGGCCCCGCTCCACGGTTTCCCCGCAGCCCGGCGCGGCACCAGCCCAGCCCGTGAGGTCAGCGAGTCGGCGGATGGGTGCCTGCGCCGGGGGACGGGCGGTGGGCGGGCGGGGCAGGCGCAGTGTGGGGCCGCGGCAGGGGAGGAGGAGGGCGGGCGGTCGCTGTGTCTATGTGTCGCACTGGCGGGGGGGAAGGGAGGCGGGGAGGGGGGGGGTTACACACCAGGGCAGCGCCGGGATCCCTTCTCCACCCCGCGGGGAGGGGGCAGGGCGCCGCCTCCTCCTCCCCCTTCCTCCTCCCCCTTCTTCACCCTTCCTCCTCCTTCTTTCCCCAAAGTTAAACTTCCTGCTCCCGGCCCGGCTGGGAAGGGGACGCGGAGCCCGGCCGGACTCAGCCCCTCAGCACACACAACAGCTGGAGCTGTCAAAACTTCCTCCGCTCGGCCTCGGCCCCCGCCGCCTCCGCCGCCGCCGCCCGCTCCTCCTCCGCCCCCGGGGCTCTGCGCGGGGGGAGGGCGCAGGGCCAGGGTACAATGAAGCGGCGGCCGCCGCAGCCGGGCAGCGCAGCAGCCGGAGCCGCCGCCAGCGCCCGGGGGCCTCTGAGCGGGGGCGCCCAGCGGCGGGACCAGCCGCGTCTCTCTCGCTCGCTCTCTTCACCTCCCCAGCCCCGACAGACCCCGCCGAGCCCGGGGAGGGTGTTATTGTGTGTGAGACCCTTCCTTCCTTCCTCTGCGCTTTCTCTTCGCCCCCCCTCCCCTCCTCCTCCTGCTCTCCCCATGCTGCTCCCCCTGCTACCTGTGCTGGTCGGCGGCGGCTGAGGCCAGCGATGCGAGGCGGAGGTGGAGGAGGCGGAGGTGAGGAGGAGAGGAACCGCGGGAGCAGGAGGAGCATCGGGATCCCCATCACCATCCTCATCTTCATCCTCATCATCATCATCCATGTGTCTCTCTCGTCCTGCTGACTAGGATGTCAACGGAGGACAAGAGTCTGGTGGTGGCGGTGGTGGAGCCGCCTCAGCAGCAGCAGCAGCCCCCCGAGCCTGGAGCTCCCCCCCAGCAGCAGCAGCAGCAGCCACAGACAAAAGACCTAGGGGCCGGCCTCGCAAAGATGGCGCTTCCCCTTTCCAGAGAGCCAGAAAGAAGTAAGTTCAGCGTTTGTGTGTGCGAGGCAGAGAGGGGCCGGGGCAGGCGGCCAGGCGCAGGCAGAGCTGTCAGTGGAGACTCGCTGCTCGTCGCCCCCTCCCTCTGCCTAATGCCATTTTGAGAAGGGCCCTTCTTTCTTCTCCTCCTCTCCCCTTTGCACTTTCCCCTCCTCCTCCTCCTTTTTCACCTTTGTCTTCCTCCGCCTGCTCTCCCTTTTCTACTTTTCTTTCACCATCCCTATTCCTTTCTTCTCCTCCTTCTTCGGAGTTTCTCTGTAGCTCTTCCCCCTTCACCCTCTTCTTCCTTTTTCCCTTGCCTTTGCACCTTCCCCCTTCTCCTTTTTGGGTCCGTTCCCTTCCAGGACGCTCGGCTGCCTTCAGCGTCGCCTGGGTACTCCCTGTGCGTTGACGGTAGTTCCTCGTCGCTTTCCCTTGTTATGCCCCCACCCCCCCTCCTCTTTTTGGGAAGGAAAACACGGTTCTCGGCGGGTGGCGGGGAGGACACCCCCGCACCCCCGCGCACACGCAGAGTTGAGGCAGGAGTTTCTCGGCGGCGCGGGGGGAGCTGTCAGCGGCCGCCGCACGGAGGGACGCGCCGGCGGGACGGTGCCGAAGCACAACAAACACACGGAGGGAGGGGGCGGAGGATGGTGGGGGGGAGCCCGTTCCCAGGCGCTGGCAGCTTTCCCTTCGCCGCAGCCTCTCCCCGCCGGGGGCGCGGGCGCTCGGCCGCCCCAGCGCCGCCCCCCCGCCCCGTCGGGCCGCTCCTGAGGGGCCGCCCCGCTCCCCGCAGCCCCGGGCGGGGACCCCGCCGGGCCGGGCAGCGCTGCCCGCGGAGGGAGCTGTGGGTGCCTGGGGTGCGGGGCCGGGCTGTGCTCGGCAGGCCCCGGCGGCCGCTTCCCGGGAAGCGCCGCTGCCGCGCTGGCTGCGCTCCCCGCGGGTTATTTTTGAGTAGGATGGAGCTTGCCATGGCATAGCTGATGGCAGCGGTAATAGGGCAAAGCTGGGCGGCACGTTTGGAGAAGGAACGTCAGGAGGTGACCGAAACAGCTCCTGCGCTGTGGGGTCTGTCCGAGTCGCGGGGTTCAGAGGTTGTTCCCTTTGTTTTGGGGGACGCGCTCAGTTTGACATTGCCGTGTTGGTCCTGGCGAGGTCCCGGCGCTTCCCTAAACGCCCACCCCAAACCTCGCTGCCAATTTCCGTGCCGGAATCATTTCGGTTGGAAAAGACCTTTAAGGTCAAGCTCGACCATAAGGTCACAGTGGAAGTCCACAACATGACAAGGGATTCTGCTGGGCTGGACCTAAATACAGGCAAAAGCTTTGCATCTTCCATATGCGTTTGTTTTTACAAATATGTAAATATCCCAGGACAGAATTATCATTAGTTTGGGATACATGAATTTTTTTGTTGTTGTTGCCATTGAGGAAAGTTTACCTGCAAAGATTTTCATGCCACCTCTGGTTTTGGGGAAACTATTGTTTACAGGTCTCTCTTTTCATTATCTTATGTATTTACCTGATAGAAATTTTAATATAGCGGTTGTTGAAAGTAGTTGGCAAACATGTACACGCGGTGAAGTGCTTGGGTTCATCTCCTTTGTGCTTAGTTTTACATACTTTGGTTTTATTTCTACTTACAGAATCCAAACCTTCCATGGGAAACCTTTGAATGTCTTATTTTAAAGGAATTTTTTTTTGAAGAAAAATGCAAATGCAACTGAAATGTATCAGTCTGCACAAAAAACCTAAATAGTGTTACGTGTGAAAATTGACATACCTTGTTAGGCCAGTTTGAGGTTGTGTATGCACTCTTGAGGAAAAGTGTGTGTTAAGGAAGTAATTCCTTGCCTTCACTTAGGTTTTTGGTGTCATGGGATTGTTGTTGGCTAGGTTTAGGAGGAAATAAAATATTCCTGTAAAAATATGAACTTAGGTTGACATGACTGTGTTTGTATAAAAGTGGGAAGTTAAATTAGCTGAGATAAAAATTAAAATGAGTCAATACTCTTTTTGTTCACACTCTGATTGTTCCTGGCTGGTGTGGTGCTCAGTGTCCTGCTGCATCTTTGTGGAAATCCTGTACTTTTGGTAAAGGCATTATGACATAAGTCATACATGCGTCCGAAACCAAGATTTTATAAAAAAATAGTTATTTTCTAACTTGCGTAGTATAGATATAGGTTGGTGGTTTGTAGTTGCATCCATTTTGGGAAGAAAACTGTTTTATTTTGTAAGTTTTCCTATTTAGAAAATACTGATTACACCTAACCTAGCAAATACAGAATAAGACAACTAAAACTATTTTCTATTTTTTCCTTAAGAGTGCTTGGTCCTGTCTTCCTTTTCACTTCTGTGCTTTCCAGTTGGATTAATGTGCCTCATGTAAACCAGATAAAAGAGCATATGTCAGACCATTTTCTGTACTGTAATCACATGTCTAAATCACTATTAGCCAGTCAAATTATTCAACTGCTTTATCCCATTGTAGGAAATGTTCCATTGAATGTTCAGTCTAAGTGCAGTCTAAGTAATGATAAAACGAAGAGCCCTGCATTAAACTGGGAAAACCAGAACAGAATAATTCCTCAGCTATGGATTCCTCCATTAAACAGCAGTGCCATATTGGAGGGTGCTCTAGGTTGGTACTTTACCTTCTTTGAAGGCCATGTTTTTAAGCAAATTTGATGAGTTTAAGCAGACAGATGGAAAACTGCCTTGAATCTGCTTCTGTGAGATGCCAGGGATTCTCAACTCTTCCCAGAAGTAGGCTTATGTTAAGGGAGCAGAGGGTTCTTCAGCAGGAAAGTGCTTGCCCACATCTCATTCTGCATTTTACCTGGTTATCAGTAAAAATTCCAGTGGTGCTGTGGACACAGATAAGTACAGGTAACAGTGGAGGCTTCCTGTAGGTGAAGAACTGGGAATCAGTGTCATCAGTACCTGAAGAGAGGTACAGATGGTAGAATGTGGTGCTAGAATGGCCTTTATCATTGTTTGAAGGATGTAGCTTCATGGCAGCACTGTCAGGAAAGTTAAGGTGAACAGTTCATTTTTATTATTTGTATTGTAGTTGTGCCTAGAGGCCAGGGCACCATTATACTACATGCAGTACAAATGCATAAGCAAAGGTTGCTCCTGCACAAACAATTTCTTAATTTAAATGTAAAGATAAGACAGCATGTAAATGTAAGAAGTGTATTGGGAAAGCACAAGGGAGCTGTGAGAATGCTGTGAGCAAAAGGACATGCAGAAGTTCAAGTACCCTGGCTGTCTCAGCACTGGGCAGCGATTCACAGGCATCCGACTCGGAGGATGTAGTTAAAGCAGAGTAGCGTTGTCACCCTGAGGATTTTCACAGGTAGCTGGTTTCCTTCTTGAACTGCCAGGCCAACACTCCTATTTTCTTCCTTACATTTTGACAAGGGTGTATCTGTTTAGAGTAGCAATTCGAATTTAAGAGGTGGAGCAAGAAAAGGCCATGCAGAGCCTTGAAATTGAGAGCAAGTAGGTTGTTCATGCTATGGTGCATCAGGAAGAATGCACAGAACTGTAATCCAAGCAGTGAACAAGCAAAATACTTTATAGTGTCCCCTTTCTGCCTTCAAAGGTAGACCGATTGAATTTATGGAAGTTGGAAAAAAATAATAAAGTTGCATTAGTGAAGCTAGGACATGATGGAGAAGAAAGAAGCTTTCCAGATGCATGGTTAAAAGCAATCTTGCTGGTATTGTGGAGGAAAAATGGAAATAATTAGGTGCCATCTCACTGTATGGCCAGAAATCTTGAGAACTTAACTCTCGCTTGGTTATACCTTAAGTTCCAGGGTAAGGACCTGAAGAATAGGAATGTGGTCAAAAAGAAGTTTTAGAGGAAGAGTTTTAACTATATTGTCATTGTATGAACAGCTGGTTACTCATGAAAATGTATCACAATAGTATTGTACAGGTGAAGTAAACATTTTTGTAATCAATTTTAAGTACTAGAGCTTTCTTAGTCTTCGCAGGTTATAAGCAGTACAAACAGATGCAGCTTCTTAGCAAAATCTAGTAGCAAAACTTTCATGGATTGTGACCCTTTGTAGATCAGTGTCTGAGCTCTCTAGTGAGCTCAGACAAAGAAAACCTTATTTTCAGCATCCATCAGATCTTGATGTATGTTACAAGTTATTTTTGCAAATGTGTGTAGTTTAAAGCAGCATATGATAATGATTTCAGAATTGTGGAAAACGTTTTGTGTTTTTATTTTTAATTACCTGTGTTTTAATTTCCATAGTAGTTTTTTATTACTTTGTCCAGCGTAAGCTGCAGTAGGTTTTCAAAGGCCATTGATTTCACACATGCAGATAGTTTTGAGGACCCTTAAGCATAGCATTTTTTGCCAGAAAATGATTATTGGAGAATTTTTATCGTGACTTTAGTTGCATTTGCATTAAGGTAGGCCAATATTTAAAGATACCTACTTTCATTTTAAAAGAACCTTAATGTGTTGGATGAAGCTTTATAGCTCAGCTGTGTTTCTTTAGTTCATCACACACCTTCTGTGTGATAACTTGTGTCTTTACTTGCCTGCCCTTTTCTCAATTCAGAATTTAACATTTGCAAATGTAAGATGTATGTTGTGTTGTAGAATAAAAATGTTCCTAAATTCATGATCGCAGTTAGGGAAGGTCATCACTACCTGGCAAGACTGAGGTCGTTTGATGGATGAGCTTTGTACAACTACTGCACAGAAAAGGGTTAAGGTATTAAAACAAACACTGGCCTGTACAAGCCACGTGTATCAAACTGTTTGGCCAAAAGCCAGAAGGCACATAGTGGAACACAGAGTGAAGAGGAGATGAGGTGTGAGGATTGAAGTTGGCTCTTTGCAGAACAGGGCTGAGCTTTGTGCCATTTTCTTCAGCAGCTCATGTTGTGTGACTTCTCCACTATATTTGCATTACCAAGCAATTCCCCAACTGCTTTATGTATTTTTTGCATAGGAGCCTGGATCACAGTGCTCAGGAGGTGAATGATATCTGTAGTAATCTTAAGATTTTCAGTTCTTGATAAGTACTTGTGTAGTGGATTGGGTATATCGAGTTGTTTTGCCACAATGCTGTTAAAATATGGATTCACGTGGTGTCCTAACTTGTGTCTATGGGTGAGTGAAGTTAAGCTTAATGCTGGAAATAGATGCACAGTTTCCCCAATTTGAAACAGACTGCACTTGCTGTGAAGGGCTCTTTGAGACTTTTTTTTGACATTTCAGTTGTTAGTTTCTTTACGTTTGTATTTAATGATCCACTGAACTTCTGTAGCACTTGTCATGAGGGGACCTCCAAGAGCTGTCACAGTATCGTGACAGATGAAGTATGATGGCAGTCTGTGAAATCTCAGCAGATTGGTCACAAGGTGTGTCTTGCCCAGTCTCTTGGTTGCTAGTCTGAGCCATCTACACACCAGACATCTCTTTATCCTGTATGCAATGACACAGGAGACTTTTCCCAGCTTAAAACAATAAAACAGTTCCATTTTCTTGGCTTTGCTTGTGGATTTTTTTTTTTCTTGTTAGCATGTTCAACTCCTACTAACTTCTTGTCATTGTTCTTTCAAAAGATAAGTAATTGGAAATGGACATTTCTATTCTTTGTCATCATTTCGGCTGAGAGATGGCTTTCCAAGGCAGTTGGCTTGCTGAGAATAGGTGAACTCTGTCTTTCTCAGGCTGGAGTTGTTTTCAAGCTCCTTGCAGCACAGCAGTATTGGAGGGGTAGCAGGGTTGTCTATTACTATGGAAAACAGAATTTCCTGATCCACCACTAATGATTGATCCCTTATGTTATTACACACTAATGCTATGAAATTAACTTTTTGAGAAATGCTGTCACAGGTACACTAAAATGCTAAATAATAAAGTGACTGACAAATTCAGGAAATATTGAAAGCTTTTCTCCTTTCAATATTTAATATATTTGATCACCAGGTCATGCAATCTGCATGTTCATATAGTTTGCGTAAATACAGAGAAGCAAGATTCTACTACAGCAAGTTTTTTTTGCTAGTAACTTGTATTGAATTCTGCATTTTTTTTGGTTTGGTTTGGTTTTTTTTTCACTGGAAGGATGGCACTAGACTTTGCTGTTCATGCCATTCCTCTGTTAGTCAAAATAAGTTTGGGCGCTTGTTTCAAGAGCTACGCCAAGTTCTTCTAACAGCATTGGTGCATTTGAAAGTGAGTAAGGTGAAGCAGGAAAGCCCTTAAAACCTCGAATATATATTACTTAAAGAAACACAGGCAGTGAGTGTATGGAGTGCATCAGGTGGTTATTTTCCCCAAACACCATAAATCTTAAGCTGGTGCTGGCAGCGAGAAGGAGCAGCAGCCCTGCCCTCCCTCTGCTACCAGCTGTTTGTTCTCTCCCCTGTGCTGACCCAGGCACTTGGTGAGCTGCGCTGGGAAACTGAGCTGGGGTAGAACTAACCTGGCAAAGAAACGTGTTTGTGATAGCACGAAGGAGGCCAGAGCAAGGGCCAGGCAGGGAGGGAGGCAGAGCTGTGGCTCTTGGCAGCACCACCAGCCTGAAGCGCTGTCTGCAAAGGTACAGCCTTGGCTCTCTGAAATTTGAGGGGCTTTGGTTTTCAGGCTGACTCCTTTGAGTTTTCCAATACAGGAGTAAATTCAGGAGATTGTGATTTTTACAGCCTATGGCCACATAATGCTGGTTCATTGTTTGTTTAAAAAGAAATAATGATGTCGAGAGGGTTCTTCAGAGCTTATAGATAGAAGAGTTGTTCTCATCTTCCTTGCCTCAGACATCGGGATTGATTAAATAAGGAAATTCAGTTCTCACTTTGATCCTGGGAATCATTCTTAAATTGAGTATTTAAAGTACCCTCAGATAACAATGCAAGTAAATGTTTTATGTTAACAATAGTTTCTGGTATTCTGGAAGCTCTTTCCTATAAGTATATCAATATATAGGCAATATAATAAAATCACATGAGATCTTGCTTCTTTCAGAATATTTTTGCCTTTCACATTTTTTTGGGAAGTATTTTTACTAAGTCACACATGTACCCAATCCTACTGCCAGCCATTCCAATATAAATTTATAATTACTAATTTTCAGTGCTGTATTTATCAACATTCTAATTGCTTTTCTTGAAGAAACTGCTGGAAGCACTATCAAACTAGGATGCTTCGGCCCAGACTTTTGGCATTGGGTAGGGGGACGGGAAAAAAAAGAAGTCTTTTTCTTTTCTACTGCCTTATTACTGAAAATAAAGTCTTGCCAAAACTAGTTTTAATTAGGCTCTCAGGAAAAAAAAATCAGCTTTAGGAAAATTTAACAGTTTTTTTACTTTGCCTATTATGTATTTATATTTCTTGGAGCATGTGCAGTTGAGTCACTTGTATGGCACGATAAGATAAAAGGGATTTTTGGTAGTGAAGATGTGGTCCAAATGTGCAGTCTCTGCCACTAAACATTTACTGACATCTGAGGTGACTGTGAGAACTGTCTGGAAGCCTTAGCTAATACAGAATGACTTCTGGAACATCCCAGTGTTCCTGGTACCAGGATGTTCCAATAATGGTGTCGTCCCCTCCTGTCTTTGTCTGGCAGTGAGGACTGTCTGCAGTGTTCTTAGGGCTCAACAGAACAGGATAGGATGGCTCCGTATTGTTATTAATAAAGAGAGGAGTAATTCTCTCTTAAAATTTGGGAGATTTATTAGTAAGCCGTTTCATAAACCCAGAGTGAATTATTCAGAGTTCTTTTTCTTGAAGTGTGGAGTTCAGAAGCACAATGAAATTCTTTTAAATGAAAGGAATATTTAGTTTTCCTGAAATCACCAGAGATAAATGGAACTGTATGGTCAAAAAAGACTTCAGGGTGATCTTGCTCATCCTTCTGTGTGTCGTGTATCTGTTCCATTTCTGACAAATGTTTCTCTGACTTGTTTTTGCAGTATTTAGTGAATGCAATTCTCCTGTATCTCTAGGCAATTGGTTTCAGTAACTAATTTTGTACCGTATAAAATAAATACTCTTTACTGCTGATTAAGCCAGTTTTGTCTTGTATTACTCACAGCTAAGATTCCACAGCTGAAATGGAGAACAATTTTTATACAAAACTTTTATTTATTAGGTGATTGTTTCCTTTGTTCTGCACGGAACCAGATTAACCTCTATAGCAACGTAATATTGATTTAATTGATTTATTCTTCAAAAGATTGCTAGTCTTTATTAAGTTTCACTTGGTTGATATGAGCCACTTTTCAATTTATCAGAAGGATTTTTGTTAAGATGTCGTCTTTAAAAATATTTGTAGCCCCTTGCTTCAGCCATGTGTTGGATGTAGGGCACTTTCAACAGGACTGTATTAGGGAAGATGGTTGCTCATAGTTTAGAGATTACTTCTTTCCCTTCCTTAAGCATTGTGTGAAATTCTTCCAGTCCTGCTAACTCGAATTTCTCTGATTATTTAGTCTAGTAACAAAATCAGTTTTTAGTATTGGCTACAATAAATCTGTTTTATGAAGGCTGAAATACAGAAAATGGCATTTGAGTCTGTTTTGTTATCCATTTGTTCTTTCTAAACACTGTTTGTACAGACTTTTGTGTTTTTCTTCTTACTTCTAAAATATTTCTGAAACTTTGTTTGCCTTTTATACTGCACCGTGGTAATACTGCATGCTGTGCTTTTATCTCTTCTGATTTTTATCCCTGACAGTTTATGCTGTTCCTTTATATTCATTAAAATGCCCTTGTTTCCATTCCTAATATGATTCTTTCTTGTTTCAGGCCCTTATTACTGGCTGCTTTTGATGTAGCCAGTATTGTTCATGTACGTTTCCTATCTCTCCCCTGCTTTGCAATACTTTGTGCATATTCCAGTACAATAACTGCCAGTCCTTCTTTAAATTTCAGTCTCAAGAGATTCTAGCAACAAGTTCAAAGAGTTGGTTGAAATTTGCTTTTCTTATTTCAGTTAATTGAAGATAAAAATTTGCTCTCCTCTCTCTACTGCTCTCGCTTTCCCCCTTCCTTGGCACAGCGAGTGCTTCTCGTTACCACTTCCAGCCAAATCACTGTACACATTGAGATGTTTAAAATGGAGCCTGCCCTAATAGAGTGAAGTGTGAAGTAACTGCTCTTCTGGCACCCTCAACTTTGTGAAACAGTTGTCCTCAGCGTTTTCACAAACATGTTGGGCTGTTTGTTCTGATATTTTGGTTTTCTATTAGACGTATGGATGATGAAGGCCTCCTCTTACCCTCTAAGATACGTGCTCTGAAAGCTTCTGTTAGCTGATTCCAAAGACTCATCAGCTTTGTTAGATTTTTCTCTCCTAGCCTTCTCAGTTCCTTATTCCCTAGTTCCCATTCTCTGTTCCTTATGTGTTTGTTTCTACTCCAGCTTTTTTCCTTCTCTTGTTTTTTTTCCCTTCCTTGTAATAAAAGCAAGTGACTATTTTTTTCTTACCATGGCCCACTGGACTGCATGAGACTAGAACTTAGAAACAGAACAAATGCTTTTCATTGTGAGGAAAAGCTTGTAAAAGGGAATTTTGAAATAAAAATAAAAAGAGCTGATCATTTCAGTTTCCTTAAATTTTACCATTTCCAAGTGGGGCTAATTTGTGGCTGTGCTTGTGTTTTGTATGGATGAGGGCATGGCTGTAGCCAGCAGTAGTGTTCTGGCATTCAGCTTCTTGTCTGTGGTTGTGAAAACCCAGCAGGGAGTGTTTGGAGTTGCTGGACACCGTTGTCCCCAGTGTTGTCCCTACTGCCAGATGGTTCCAGTGGTTGCTCATACAGTTCTGACCACTCTGCCAAACAGTTCTCAAGGCTGGCCCAAGGTTTTGTGTGGTCCACATGCTGTTCCCAGCATAGTTTGCATGTGGCTGCTTTGTGGGGGAGTTTGGGAATTAGATAGCATGGATGGAGGCTGTCCGGTGCTCGTCGGCCTCAAGGCCAGCATCACCAACTACATTGAATGTGCTGGTACGACTAGAACTGGTGGTTTTGTTGTGTGTTTGGTTTTCTTTTAAGGAGGAATTCAATCAAACTGATGGAATTCTCATCAGTTTCACTTCCAGCCTCCTGGGCAAACAGTGTGCCACAGTTAATGTTCTCTAACCCACAGGGATGTAAGTTTAGGAGGAATAGCTCACAGCAGAATTGCTCTAGAGGGAGCAGAGGAGATGGGATGTACAAGCCATGAGGCTCTGGGAAATGCTGGCTTTCAGTGCTACTTCAGGCTTCTGACACACAATGTTTCCTGGTTCATGTTTTGAGTAATTAACCTTGCATCAGGCATCTTGGTAGAGAGTCATACAAAGCAAAGTGCAAAACACATTCAGCAGGAATTCTAATTTATATTTCTACCTGTGTCTTCCAGAAATGCTTTAGGAGACAACTGGGCCCAAAAATGGGAGGGTAACTCAAGAAATAAATGGTCTGTAAGCAAAATTATTTAAAGAAATAATTTCTGAGTTCTTTCATGCGGCACTAAGGGCTGGCTCTTGTCTGGCTATGCTGTTCTCTCTTTCTTTAATGGAATGGGAGAGTGTTCTTTGTCTTGTGGTGTGCTGTGAACAGCTTGGAAATACATTAATTTCAAATGTATTAGTTGGTAAAGAATAAATATAAAAGCTTGTTAAACTCACATTTCATGTGCTCTTTATGTGGTCTTCTCAGACAAGGATACATTGGTAGAGCAGAACAGAGAAAGCACTGTTGGTTGTGAACCTACTTTATGGACAAGCAGAAAATCTAGATCTCAAGGCTTGTTAACCAGATGCTGTCAGTGGGGGTTTTAAATTACTGATAATGTAAATAAATATTTATTTAAGAATATTTTTGGTTTACTTTTTTTTTTTTTAAATTCATGTGTCTCTTCATTTTACTTGCTTTAGACTGTCTTGATAGACAAAAAATAACCTATTTTTACATTGTTAACTTGGCCATATTATTTTAAAGGCTTTTTATACCAATGAGAGTTTCTTGTCTATACTTAGTTAACATGCTCACATTTAGAAAAAGTGAAGTCATAATTGTCTTGGACATGTTTAAACTTGTTGAGTTGAAGCTTGGGCTCTCAGCTATTCTGCATCTTCTCAGATGCACTGTTTGCCTCATGTGGCTAGAATTTGGAAAAGTATTGTGATAGATGTTTGTTAGCTGGCTTTTATCTAAAGACTATAAATGTTGTTTGATCAAGTTGTTGAGTTTTTCTGGGGTTTTTTCCTCTTATTTTTCTTTTTTTTCCTTTTTGTCCCCTAGTAGGTAGCCTGAACTGAACCTGGGGAATTTACATCTGCATGGATGTGACCACGTCATGTGGTGTGGGAGCATATTCCGTAACAGCTATTAGTAATGGGCCTTGGGGACAGGGCAGAGGCTGAATTCTAGCTCCTGTAGTCATGCCACCTAGGTTTCTTTTTTTTAGGAGCACTGTAATGGTCTCGTTTCTGTCTAAATTGTTTTCTTTCAAAACTTTAAAGGACTAATTATATTTATTTTACTATTCTAAAGGAGCTTACAAATGAAAGGAAGAAGTGTCTTTAAATTCTGCCAAGGTCTTTATGCTTAGAAGAATGAAGTAGTTATCTCTGAAATGCAATTCAGATAGACTGGGGTCTGAGCAGGGGCAGTCTAATAGGAAATACGAAACAAAGGTGTTTAGGTATGATTTAGGCTATCCGAATATCACCGTTATGCCCTGATCTCTGTTGTCTGTATTTGGCATAAGTTATTTCAAATAGGGTCCCCCCCATAAGATTTCAGCACTGTGTGTAATTACACAGCTATGTAAACAACAAATTGAACTTCAAAATATTTGTAAACCATTTTGGGAACCGATTCTGACCTGCTTTGATTAGGAGGTTGGACTGGCTGACCTTTGAGGTCTTTTTCAACCTGAGTAACTGTGTGATCCTATTCCATGAGCATCCCTTCTGATGGTGATGTCCATATGTTGTACCCATTGCTTTTACACAGTGAATGATGTGTAAATACTTTTATTTCCTAGATGGTGTTTTCCTGTATTGTTTATGGAAGGGAAATAGTTTACTCAATCTCTTTGTTTCATTGTCTGTGTTTCTTACTTCCTTTGTGACCTTATACTTGCTTTATCTGTTAATCTGTGTGATTCCACATACACTAAATAAATTATTGCTTCCTTACCCCATTGGGATTGTTTTTTTCAGAAATGGTGTCACCTGGCATTCCAGATTTGCTTTTTAAAAAGTACATTTAAAAGTTTATCTGCTAGAAAAGGGTAGGGCTATTTTGATTACTTTAAAGCAAATATGTCAGATTTTGTATTCTCATTGGATTTGATTAATTTAAAGCAAATATGTCAGAATTTGTATTCGTCATTGGATTTCAAAACTGTTGAAAACAGTTTTGTCCTGCTTGTGCTAGCAGTTAACAATGCATGTCACTAGCAATGAGTCATTTTCTGATGGCCTGGGAGTGTTTAGGTATTTCTGTTTTCTGCCTCTTCTCCTCTTGCATCTTCTTTTGAACTTGTGGTCTTTTCATCTATATTGGTTTTTATTCCTCTCTGTATTTATTTGCTCATCTCCTTTTTTTTTTTTTTTTTTTTTTGTCATAAAGAAAATTTTCATCAGTAAACTCTAGTGACAGGACAAGAGGGAATGGCTTCAAACTGACAGAAGGCAGATTTTTATTAGATATTAGAAACAAATTCTTTACTGAGAGGGCAGTGAGGCAATGGAACAGTTTGCCCAGAAAAGCTGTGGCTTCCCCATCCCTGGAAGTGTTCCTGGCCAGGCTGGACGGGACTTGGAGCAGCCTGGTCTATTGGAAGGTGTCCCTGCCCATGGCAGGGAGGTTGGAAGTGGGTGATTAAGGTCCCTCCAGCCCAAACCATTCTGTGGTTCTAAGGGGTACTACATGATCATTGAAGTTCTGTGACAGAGTTTACCCCTAGCAGCACTCAGCAGCAGTGTAAAACAGACACGGGGCACGAGACTCTGTCTCCCATGCATTGTTTCTGTAAGAAAGCACCACGTGCTGGACTGCTTCAATGCCAGGTGAATTAGTGAAGGAGTGAGTGAGGAAACCTGATTTCCAGCGGTAATGCAAGGTTCAAAGACCTTTATTTTTTCTTTCAAATATTTTGGTCTTGAAATACTTTTTAACCTGATCCAGCCCATGCCTCTCCACTGGTATCACCACTTGCCATGCAGCACTGGACACTGATGACACCTTGTGAGCTCAAGCTCCCTTGTGAGTTCTGTGCTGATGCTCTGCAGGTAGATACCAGCCATAAAGGAAAAAGGGGACACTCCAGCTTGTAAAGGGCTTCTGCCTCAAATTGACACCCATCAGTCAGTCAAGCGTAATGGTAGGCTTTGCACTGGAGTGACCCATTCTGCCATCTCTGCCAAAGGGATGGTAGCCTTTGGCTGAAGCATGGAAAGATGTCAGGGACAAAAAAATGCCTTGAGCCTTTTCAGTTATATTTGCCAAACCTTGCCAGTCAAAACCATGAGAAGAGACAGAATGTGATGCTTTCTTTATAGGAAGCTATTTCAATTACCTGACTTACGTTGCTGTTCCAATTCTGTTTCTAAAAGCAAGCTTGCTAGATATGACATCTTAGATGTAACGGCTTTAAATCAAATTTATCACAGTATGTTAATGTGGGTATGCAGTTAATACACAGAATATGTTTCTTGGCTGTGTTACATGCTGCCAACCTGTCTTTGGGTCTAGATATGATCTGGTTCATGCTCACAAGAATAGAGAGCAGGGGAGAGGAAATAGACTGTTTGGAACCGGTTTGGAACCTTTTTTTTTTTTTTTTTTTTTTTACTTTTAGAAATGGAGTCTATCTCTAGAGAATGTTGTAGTACAGGTTAGAAACTAAGAACTTCCAAACCCCTTCAAATGCAGTAAAAAAAGAAGTCAGTCGTCCTCTGTTTTGTCCTTTGGCATGGAAATTGGAATTTACAGAGAAATTATTCACAGAAGAGGGTGGTTTGAGTTGCTATGTAGCATGGAAGCATAAAGGGATGCTAGAAGGTAAAATGCTTTTACATTTCAGTGGAATTGCCAGGCTAAGGAGAAATATTTGCATTTCCTTTTGTGCTTGTTGTCCTTTTGTAGCTCAGTACCTAGTGCTTAATCTCAAGTTGTTACAACTGTAATATTTTTAGAAACCCATAGAATATTTTGGAAATAGCAGGTCGGCAGGAGTTAAGGAAAATGTTAAAGAAAGACAAATATATTTTTGAGTTTCTTAATATATCCATCTTTGTGTATTTTAAAAATCTGTGAAGTAACAAATCAGATGTATGGCCTAGTTAAGAGTAACCAAGTAATACTTCTGTTGAGAAGCCCATGTCTCTTATTTGTATATGTGTTCCATCTGAAATTTTGATAGGAATCTACTGGAATTGGTGACTTGCCTATTTCTGAATTTCTCGTGGTTGCTGTGAAGAAACATTCTCCCAAAGTTAGGAATTGTAAATAGGGCCTATCACAAACAGATAGGGCGTGCTTTGCTCAGTGTGTCTTGATTAACTCAAGAGTGGCATCCTTGAGTTAATCAATTTGAGCTTGGAAGAAAACAGTCCACCATATGTATAGACATAAGTTTTTATCTTAATCATTAAATCACTTCTGTTGCTTATTAAAAAAAAAAAAAAAGTCTGAGGAGAGACGGCTGGTTCCATTTTACCCATGTACATTTTCTTGGCAGAAGCATTGGCATTAAACACTTCCTGCCTTGCCATTGTGGTGCCACACGTTTGTGGAGATGTGTGAATGGGGGCAGGGACCTGCTGCAGACACAATTGCTTTGCCGTTTCTCAGTGTCCAGCCCCGCTGCTTCTTGCTGGGCTGCCCTGTAGCAGGTTTGGTCCGTGTGTCTGGTTCACAATCCAAAGTTCAGCTGAATGGGAACAGTTCCGAGGCTGGGAAGAAGAGGTGTGGGGTGGGATTAGCTTCAACTGGAACTGCTGCTGAACATATAACCCCACTGAATGCAATTTATGGGCAGTTTGTGTGGAGAAGTAGTAATCAGTCAACATGACTGGTGTTGGACCACATCTGACTGTGCTGTAGTAAAATTACACTTTCTCCTTCCTAAGATTTTTATGGCAATTAATGTGCTTTTACAGTAGAAGAACTAAATCTCACCCTTTGATGTGAGAGAAAATGCATCCCCATGTTCAAAGCTCTGGGGAAGAACAAGGCCAGCTAATATGGCTTCATACCTGTTAGCGTGGATCTTGGGTCACATGAACAGCAGGGAAAAGAACTGAGAGTAATTTATTATTATTGTTTTAACCAGCTGTTATTAAATTACGGCTTGTTTGTGCTAGCGTACTTAAACTTCTCAGGTGATCCATTACCTGCTAGGTGAAACTTAAAGTTTTTAACATGTGAAAATACCTGCAGGTTTAAAGGTAAAGCAGCACAAACAACCCTGTGAATTGGAGTGTCAGTCATGCTGCAGGGGTATCACCTGGGATGGTACCACACCAGGGTTGTAGTGGGAGCTCATCAAAACAGGCAGTTATGGGATGGATGACACACAGGAAACTTGGTGCTCCAGCCTTGGTTTGACCTGACTGACTCTAAACACTCATTTAATGCAGTTTGGAAAATATACAGCTTTGTCTGCTGTTTGGTTGAAGAGGAGCTTACTTTAGTCTATCTCAGAATAATTGGAGAATGTTTAAACTCAGCAGAGATGGGTGTCCAACAGAGGCTTGTCCTGGCTGAACCTGAAGGACTTTGAGTGTGAAAGGGAATAGGCAAAGTGATTAATGTCTCAGTAGGGGCTTTGCAATTCACCACTTGTTGGCTGGACCAAGGCAACCAACGCTTACTGCAAAATAAACCCCTGACATTCACCATCTCAGCTAAGGTTTAGAGTAACATATTAACCTTCTCATTGCAGCAGACTGAGTGTACTAATACGTGTGGTTACAGAGATGTGCTGATAAGCCAGAGCATGATAGCTCCTTGTAGCCAAATATATTTATGTGTCCATACCTGCACTAACATGGCACAATGGCTCTTATACAATAGTTACTTGTTTCAGAGTAAACACCTGGAGATTTTTTCATGTGAGTGCTTTCTTTTTAGAATTTTATCTTCATCTCTGCAGAATGGGTTTGATAAAACCTTTCCTGTAGGCTGGGCACCTAGAATATGTTACCATTGAAAATGGAAGGAGAGGTAGCATTGGTCCACTCCTTCTACCTGAGTAGATCCTGCTCTGTGAATCACTGTGGAAATTTGGGGGTTTTTTGTTCAGTCTTAGAGGTGAAATGGTATCTTTGAGTTCCTAGGTGCATTTATTGAGAATTTCTCAAATCAGTTCTCATAAGGCAATACTGAACTTACTTGTCCACAACAGATGGTGCCTGAGATTAACTATGTCCAGCTGCAGCTTGGTGTGACAGAAGAGAATTTTATAAGAAAAATATTAATATGAGTGAGAAAATAGAGGTAATGCATGGTCTTACTTGTTTGGCAGACAAGTCAGATTATTGTTGTCAACGTGTCAACCTGTGTCTTGCAGATGTCTGATACTTAAACAAATTTAAAGAAAACTTGAGATTGATAGAAGCAAAGCATTACCCAACAGCTGCTTTGGGGTTTTTGCGTGAAGGAAAGTTGAAGGTAGTTGTGTTACCACTCAAATTGGCAGGACCCATTGGTTTGCAAGTATCTATCAATACAAGTGAAGAGACACTTGCGTAATGTTTTCTTGATTTGTTTTTCTCTCTGTAGGAGAATAAAATTGGCAGGGAGCATTTGGGAGGATTAGGAAAGAGCCATTTGTAGATGGACAACATTTGTCAAGCTTTGCTTTCTTAGCTTGTCCCTTCCAGATTGTTTTGTGTAAGTGTAGAGCAGCCTGGAAAAAGGGGGGGGGGGAGAGGAAAAAAAACAAAACATAAAACACTAACTAAAACCACAAAACTAAACACCAAGAAGTTTCACCTCAAGAAGTTTCACCTCAACATGAGGAAGAACTTCTTTACATTGAGGGTGGCAGAGCACTGGAACAGGATGCCCAGGGAGGTCATGGAGTCTCCCTCGCTGGAGACATTCCAAACCCACCTGGACGCGTTCCTGTGTCACCTGCTCCAGGTACCTTGCCTTGGCCGGGGGTTGAAACAGATGATCTCCAACGCAAACAGTTCTGTGATTCTGCGGGAAAAGGAGGAAAAAAAAAAAAAAAAAAGCAAAAAGCTATCCCCGAAGTCCCACGTTCATCTTTCACGGGTGAAACCCTGGTTTTCCCAGAGCAGCCCCAGCAGCCGAGGAGGGGCCGCCAGGAAAGCGGCTGGCGTCTATGGAAACGTAACTTTTGGTTACGCCGCTTTGTTAAATGGAAAAGTGCGGGCGTGGGGGAAGGGAGCGGGAGCGCTGCCGCCCGCCGCGCTCGGAGGGTGCTCCCGGACAGGGGCGGGGGGGGAGCGGCCGGGCGCTCCCGCGCTCGGTGCCCGGGTTCGCCCCCGGGCTCGCCGGCCGGGACGTGCGGGCCCCTGCGGGGGCGCGGGGCGGGGGCCGGGCCGGGGGAGCCTCCGGCGGGGGCGCTGCGCCTCCGGCCGCCGCCGCTCCGCCTCCCGAGCGCGGGCGGCCCCGCTCCTGCCGCAGCGCTCCGGTCCGCACATTGGCGGCGCCCGGCTGCGTCGGATCTACTTTCTCTCCCTCGGCTCTTTTTTTTTTTTCTCCTCTTTTTTTTTTTTTTTTTTTTTTTTTTTTTTTTTTTCCCTTTCCCCTCCCCTTCCCCCCGCTCCCCTCCCCCTCCGCCCTCCTCCGCCGGCGGCCCCAGCTTGGTTCGGGGAGGATCCCGGAGCCGAAGTTCCGCGGCGATCGGGGCTGTGGCGCATCGCTCCCCGGCGGCGCCGCCATGGGGGGGGCCCTGTAGAGCCGCCCGAGGCCCCGGGGCAGCGGCCGGGGGAGCGCCGAGCGAGCGGCACGAACATGGCAGACCGCGGGCAGTGCTGAGCATCGGCGTCTCCGCTCCGCGCTGGGCTCGGGCCCTGGCATGTAAATAACTTCTCTTCCCTCCGGATCGCACCGGTGCCAGCCCCTCCATTTTCCAGAGGGGATTTGCGAGCGGTTCCGCGGCGCTGGGCGATGTCGCGAAGAGCCAGTTCGCCGGGGGTGAGTACGGCTGGCGCTGAACTTCTTTGTATCGAGGGCAGGCAGTGACAGCGGGAAGGGGCTCCCCGGGGACGGGGGACCCGCCGGGACCGGGCGGCAAACTTGGCGTGGGGACTGGGCGCCGCTGACACTCGGCACGGCGAATTCGACGCCGTTTGGTCAAAAAAAAAAAAAAAAACCGGACCCGCGTCCAGACGTGGGTGTAGAGGTTCAAGTTACACGCTCGGTGGTCAATCCGAGGCCGTTTAACAAAATAAAAATAAGGAAAAGGAGGGTGGTGGGTGGGAGAAAGGACCACAAAAGCCCTGCTCGTTCTGACCCGGGCTCAGCCGGGCATCCGGTCAGCGCTGCCCTGGGTACACCTACACACGTGTGCCCGCACATATTCCTTAAAAAATAGGACTTTATATGGATAACTATAGAACAACTGGGGTTTTTTTGCTTTTATATTTTTTTTGTCACTTTCACTTCCCGATGTAAATACTGGACTGATGGAAAATGGAGATAGGATAATTTTTCTTTAATATTTTGAAGTGTTCTGTACACGATATTTTTGAAGAGTGTGCCATTTTAATTTTGCATGCTTTCAAAGCATACCTGTATAGTGTTAATTTTAGGTGATCCTCCCACTGCTTTAAACTGTAGTTCTAAACTAACGGAGAAAAATAAAAACACTTTGAAAAATAAACTATGTTTCTAGCGCATAATGGATGGCCACGCTATCCTATATGATGATTTTTGTATGAGCAGTGAGCAAATAGGTCATAAGTCAAAGTAAGTGTTATGTAACTGGCTGGCTTTAACAAACTTGGTACAACTGTAAAGAAAAAAGTCTATTTCTTTTTTTGTTTGGACACTATAGGAGGCTGGCTCCCCCCTTTTCCAGTGGCATTGCTTTGTAGGTTGGTTTAAAAAAAAATCAACAAAACAACCTGTGCTTTCAAAATATGAACCAGTTAATTTGTGTAGTGTTTTGTATTTTCCTGAAAAACTTCAGTCTTGTGCCTATTTCTGGATACTAAACACTACACACTCACCAGTGAATCATTAGTTAACACTGTAACTGGATTCTTACATAATTGAAAAACGTTCCTGAGTTAGTTTAGTTTATTATTTAACTTCATTTTTTTTCCTAGAATAGTGTTATTTGGCATAGAGTTGTTGAAAGAGCTGAAGATCAGGATGAACACGGTTTGGGGCTTTTTCATGTGAAGAAATAAAGCAGTAGTGGGTCATACTGCTGTAGCAAAACTGAAACAACTGGGCAGACATTTAAAGGTTCTCAGTGACTCTATACAATGCTGGGTATTGAAGTACGCACAGCTCCTAAGCTGGAGGTTACGTGCAGGGGTCTTTGTGCTGTCTGTACATCATGGTGATGGTCGTGTGTGGTGTTTGATGCTCCTACACAGTAAAATACACTTGCTACAGAAAATAACTGCAGCTCCCAGGCTGCTGAGTGCAAATATTTTAACCATCTACTTGTAAGCTAGAAGCAGGAGACAAGATAGACTTTTTCTCAGTGCTGTGGGATCAGCTGTATAAAACTGTCAGTCAGTAACTTCACTGATGACTACTGTACATTTGTTTTTAAAGGGTTTGGTTATGCATCCTTTACTGCTTTGTTGTAAGTGGCCTTTATTTTGAGAATATACTTGGAGTTTGAGTATCTGTACTTTTTAGTTGCTTGGCTCACTTACAGGTCATCTTTGTAAACTGTTTTATGACTCTTCTTTTGTTTTGTTTGTTCTGTGCAAAGTAATACCTAATATTCTGCCAGTATTAAATATAGATGCTTTTAGGTCAAAATACTAGCTTTTTTTGGTAGGAATTATATTTAATTTTGTATGAGTATTTTGTCAGACTCTGCACTCAGTTGACTTTTTTTTTCTTGCCTTTTTCTTTTTTCGTTTTTTTTTTTCTGTATTATTATTTCCCAAGCAGAAACTCGTGCAGAGTTTTGGCAAAATGTTCTGTGGGAGCTTTCTTTTTTTTGGAGGGGAGGACACAGGAGATGGCATTATTGTCATTTACATAATATGCCAGTAGAAGGTAGTTGCATCATGTACAGTTTCTTAATGTGACCGTTCATTAGACTTGCCTGAAAATGATCTCTTAAGGGTAAATGGCTGAGTAAAAATCAAAAGCAGCCATGTATTTATTTCTCCTTTTGTTTCAGGCTAAAAGGATCATTCGGTATGTGCTTTACAGTATTTCCAGCCTTACTATATTTAATTTATTGAGCTATTTAAAAATAATGGTTAAAATATTCTTTTCTCATCACTGCTGCCAAATCTTTGAGTTTTGCAATTCTGGCTTCCTGTTCTGAAAGTGTGGATAGAAAACTCTTACTATGGAGGAGTATGTACTTAGTGTATACCATTTAGTATAAAATCCAGAGCCCGAAAGGAAGGGGTACTGACTCTGAAGTGTTGTCAAAAGCACACTCTAAACCAGCGGAAAAACTCTTTTTTGTTTTATTTGGGCAGTTCCAATTTTAGTAATTATTAAAGCTTCTGGAAAGCCTGGGATGTAGGGTGTTAGCAGAAAGAAGCATTAAAATCCAGTTTGACAGTGGGCCTTCAGCTAGTCTTTTATAATTCTGTCTTTCCTCTGCGAAATCCTTTTGGCATGTTGTGGTTTGCTGGCAGAATCCCAGCATGTGATATCACAGATATCAGATGTCTTCTTGCGATTCGTGGCATTTGCTGTGCCGCAGTGGTGCTCCCTGGGACAGCTGAGGTGAACCAGGAAATGTCATGGAAATTCGGTAGGGAAAGCAGCGTGGCAGGGAAAGTCACGTGGTTTTGGGAATAGGTGAGCGCCTTCTGTTTGACAGTGCTCACGTCTTTGTGTTTGGTAATCTGATGTGGAATGTATTCAGCAAACAGATGTGTCTTTTAGTGCTCTTGACAGATTCTTTTCCTGACATCCGAGATGTAGATGAGTGGCAAAACATTACAGTTAAGCTTTGTCCTTTGGAAATACCTTTGATTAAAAAAATGAGCCATAGTTATATGTGGCCTTGTTGGAATTTTTTTTTCATCTCAGTGTTAAGGTCCAGTGCCAGGCACAAGCATAGATGATGCCACTCATTTGGAAGATATTTGACTCCTCCTTTGACATAAGGTCTGTTGGAAGTTAGTCATAGCATGCTGCATTTCTGTCTGTCTCTTCAGGAAAGTCTCCCTCTTGTCTGTACTCACTGGTGAAATGTTTGTTCCACAGTAAGTGTGGCTCGTGCTGATGGTGCTTTTGTAATGCAGCTAGAAAAGAAAAGATTTCACGCTGGTCTCTTTGTCCCATGTTTTCATCCTGATTTCCAAGCATTAAAAGGTAAACACTTGTGTAACATTACTTAATTAAAGAAGATAAAGGCATAGAAGAAAAGAAGAGTCTGCTTGTGTATTTATTTGTTTGTTTAGCCAGGACTTGCAGTTCTTGGGTATAATTCAGTTTCAGGAATGAATTCTTCGTTTTAGATAGAGCTCAGTGTGTTCCTTCCAACCACAAACACTTCCATATTGTTTTTACTCTGGATCTTCCATTTTGTCTCTCTCTTTTTTTTAAAATTTTGCTTATTTTTAGTTTCCAGGCCCCAAATGCCCCCATGCTATAAAAAGAGAAGGTAGGTTGCTTTTGGAAGACTCAGTTTAGGAAGAAGTGCATGTGAGAGCAGGTTATTACTGCCTGGTTTATATAGGTTATATATAGTTTATAGTTAACCACTTTGCAGTCCCTCTTAGCATGTAACATCAGGTGCCATAAAAAAAAGAGAAAAAATGGAGAAAAATGGGACAAACTTTGAAGAGGGCAGTTCTGGGAATAACCATTCCATGGGGGATCTGTTTGGGGTGGGATTAGACCAGGAGGAAAGGGAGCTGTGTTTTTTCCAGAATTCAGAAAACCTCAAACGGAATTCTTATTTATGCTTATAGTTCTGCAGAAATCTGCCTCCTCTGAATCAAGTGACTTGTGAGGATACTGAGTTTAATACAGTTTGAAGGCTTTTTTGAAGCACAAGGAACAGGGTGAAAGGATGCGATGTATTTGGCAGAACAAAGAGGATGGGGCAGGGGGAAGGGATGAGTTGGATGGGGCTATACAAGGATGGTGTATCTAGAGCAATGAGAAGGAATAAGGTTGGGGCTTTATTTTTGTCACTTTGCCCTTAGGCTTGAGTGGGCAATTTTGGCAGCACTGTTTTGTGGAACTGTTGAGAATGTGTTTAGCATGCAAGAAGACACCAACAGTGGTCAAAGAGAGCGATGAGGGAATGAATGAGCCTACAATATTTTCTAACCTTTTCAAAGGTTACTTGATCTGGGTCAAATAATAGGTGTGCTAGGTGTCGTCACTGCCCTGTCAGCCTTGCCTTGTGTACAGAAGGTTTAGTCACAGTTGTGGCAGAAGTCATTCATTGTATGTTCAGGACTGCCATAAAATGGAGGTCAAGGTTTAGCAGTAAGTACTACTATTAACCTTTGAGAGACTGTTCTTGTTGGAAGAATTTCACTCTGGCTTTGCAGTATTTTAGTAGAAAGCTAATTGCACATAGGAAGGGGTACAGAAGCAAGGTAGAGGGCTTTTGGAAACGTCATGGGTTTGCATTGCTCAGGAAAGAGGAGCCCAGAGTTACAGGGACGTAATCTGTAAGACAGGTGGGAGATGGAGGTTGAGGAGCATGGACTTCAGTCTTTCTCTTCCGCCTTAATCCACCTTGATGAGGTAGCTTGCCTGTGAGCAGTGCTTATTCTTATGTGTATTTAGTCGACTTTTCCTTTCTGTTTCCTTGTCATATTTGTTTTCACCTTGTTAAAGGAAGCTAAGATTTTTAAATTAAGAAAAATAAACAGTTTAGAGAAGCATGTGAAGACAGTTTTATGCAGCTCCGGAAATAGCAATTATTACAACTTGAAGTCTAGTTCTAGTCAAGTTCTAGGAAGAAGACAGTGATGGTGAGGAAGCCTGGAAGATTCCTTAGGTGGTTTGTGTGGATCAGGGTACAATCCTACATTAACAAATTCTTGAAACTGGGCTGGGGAGAGGAGTCTGCACTGTATATGTAGTTTAGATATTTATCAGTCAACAAAATGTAAAATAGTTAGACACATCCTTTTTTTTTCTCTGGTATATTTGTCTTCAGTTAGTAAAATCCACCTAGAATGATGAAGAATGTTTACCTATGAGGAGTTAGTAAGTTAATTACTTACTTTCTTCCATTTTCAGAAATGCATGTAGGTGTTGAATCTGTCTTGATGCCTGTGGTACAGTAACTGAGATGGTTGTGTCATTTCTCCATAGAAAGTTTTAGAATCCTGGAGCTGAACTGGTGAATAGCTACTGCTTCAGGCAGTTCTACTGCTTCCCTTGGGGATGTTTTGAAGTCGGTTGACTCCAGTTTAGTTTGTTACCGGAAAGGCAGAGTTTCTGGGCTGTGCTGTGTAGCCAGGGATTGCTCTGGCCGGTTCTGACATCTGCATTCACCCATGTTGATGGAGATAGTTGGCTGCTGTTTCTCTGGTGAAAGCTGAGAGATGTAAAGGTTAGGAGGAGGTGGTTCCCCTGATCATTGATAGACTTACATACAGTTCACATGTAAACCATCCTATAATATATTTATTTCTTTCCTTGTGGTTGCCTAATCTGCAACATCTGCTGACAGCTTTGCCAGTACTACGGAGGAGTTTTCATTATTGATGCCTCTGGACCTCCAAATAAAGAACTGTCAGTGAATAAGTACTGTATGGATTCATTTAATTATTAATCAGCATGATGGGGTATTCTCTAAGGTACACAAGTCTGTTTCAAAGACAAGTGAAGTCAATAGAAAGTTTTCCATTGAAATAAAATAGTCATGAGAGTAAACATTCATCAGTCAACTAAGAATTTGATAGCCTAGACTGTTCTGTACCTACTATTTTGAATAGTGCTAACCGATTGCTGCTCTGCATGATCAAAAAATGTGGGGAAGAGGATGATGCAGAAAAAAATAAACCAGGCATTGTGGAATCATTTTTCATTCTTCAAATATCAAGAAAATGTGAGAACAGTTTTCTGTCAACTTAGATTCTGTGAAACAGTGCTAAGCTGAAATCACAACGATTACAAATTGCATAACCTTGTTCTTGATTTCTCTGTTATTCTTTTACTGGCCAATTAGTCATGTTTTCCTCCCACTGCTTCGCAGAGGCTGGCAAGAATCACAGTTCTGTGGTGTGCAAAGCAAAAAAGGGGGCACTTTGGGGTCACTCAGAGAAGAGAACTGGGCTTAGTTCTTCCTGAGCTAGATGTGTGTTTCATGCCTGAGACCCATCCTACTGTCTGATAGTCGATTTCATCAAACACAATCGGTATCTGAAAAACTGATACTATGTGTTAAATTTTATCAGAATGATAAAAGCTGAATAGTTTTGCAGGTAGGACTTCACATCCTGTCCTTGCACTTCCCACCATCTCCTGTTCCAGAAGTTTCAGGCCAGGAGGCATGTAAAGAAGAGCTAATTAGTTGACTTTCCTGGTAAGTAAGACATACATTTGTAGGTGAAGAACAATAGACTTTTTCTGGGGAAGGCTGTCTTGGCAGGGCTTCTTTGCAATGGAAAAGCCAGTAATGGTTGTGGTCCTTTCAGCAGTTTATAATGGCAATTTTTTCTGACTGTTCTGTAGCATCTTCTGAGCATGAAATTACTTCTGAGAAATTTGAAAGATGTGCTGTAGTGGTATAGTTAGGGGCAGAAAAGCAGTGGTGGTGGGGTTATGTCTCTTAAGCTCTAAGAGAAGCAAGGGGGGGGAGGAGATGGTTGTAGTTCAGGGAGTCCAAAATCAATCTGCGGAATCCTTTCAGTGGTTGCAGCTTGTTCTGAAAGAAGACGTATCTTGAAATAATCTCTCCTGTAATCTCCTCTTCCAGTCCTTCCAACAGCCTCCTAAGCCTGCTAAACTCATCAGAACTAAACTTTCCGCAGATTATCCTGTACACTGATTGTACCTGAGCAGCAAAAGTGAAATTTACTGACAGAGCTCCCTGCCATCCCAGTACACACACTCCAAGTCAGAACTAACCAGATCATGGGATTCTGTGTAATACACTTTGTCTTTTACTAGGTTTCCTCATGAACATTGACCACATCCTTATTGAAAGTGGATGGATGAAATTAAGCAACTTTTAGGAATGAAGATGAACTTGCCCATAGTCAATCAACACCAACTGTTTTTCCTAAAACTCCTTTCTGGTCCTGGCATTTGAAGATGCTTGCAAATTCCATCAAAAAGATGAGCCTAAGTTCTGAAAATCAGGACTTGATCCAGGGTGGGGGACAAAATAATCTTGCACAAAGCTCTCTTGGTAGTGTTCAAGTGACAAGAAGCAGCAAAAAATTATAAATTCCCTATGTAAAGTAAGGTTAGAATGCTCGTGGATCGGATATTATTTCAAATTGGAAGGTAACAGCAAAATGTCAGGTGACTGTCTTTACAGAACACAGGGGCTTTAACTTACTTCTGATGTTGTGCAAGGAATTTAGTGATGTAGGAGAATCCACTGGTCTGCTAGAAGAGCTTCGTGTTGCTTAAATACAAGAAAAATAGGTGCTCTTTGACTGTGAAAAGCATCTTGTTAAAAATTGTATGACATGATGCATGTCTCAAGGTTATTGTTTTTCTGTGGTAGATGATGACCCGACTAAGTGATAAGGTGTATAACCTTTTCTATGCAGTATGGACAAAGATCCTGAATGGGAAGGTATGTAAGATGCTTGGGCATTTTCTTTGCTTCCTCACCCTGCTGCTTTCCATCATGCAGAACTGAATCTCTGGGAGCCCACGTGAGAGTCTCTGGACATCAGACATTAGGAACCAGTCCTTTGGAGGAATGAAACTTTTATAAACCACTAAAAGCTGCATAGTTGCAGGTTCAATTTTCAGAATTCAGGATGTTGAATACAAGGCTGGAAATGAAGTTTAGTGTTGCTAAATATGAATCTTTGGATGTGACAGTTATTTGGGCAGTATGATGAGCTTTGTTGGTTCAGAGTCTATTTGTAAAACAGTACAGAGAAATTACGAATTTCACAACAGCATCTGTGCTGGGTCAGATCAGCAATGTGGATGTCCCATCATCACGGTTCCTGCTGTGGTTAATAGGAAAAGAAAGCAAGAGTAATTTTATAATGATACTTTCCCAAACCACTAATTGCAGGAGATTGGGGAAGGAATTGTGGGATTTCTGGAGTCAAGGATGATATTGCTGTGTTAGATCTTTTGAGCATAAGAATCTCCTCTGAATGTGTCCAGCCTCTCCTTGATCTCACAAACTTCCAGCATGCTGAGCATGGAGTTCCACAGTTCACCTGCATAGTGTGAGAACAGCAGGCTTTCACTTGGGATTTTTGTGATCCTTCCACCTCCTAGCATCAGTGCTGTGTCATAAGTGTTGAAAGAGAAGTAAATGCTGATTTTGTGATCACCTTTTCAATGTGAATTATGGTTATAATTGTCAGGATGCATGAACATGTATGTGTGGGAAAACCAGAGTATATACTTTCCAAAGATGTGCACAAATCCCAAAGACGTGGTTGAAAACACTAGGGTACATCAGAGAAATTTTATTTAAACTGAAAAAAAAAAGTATGTATGTATGTAACAGGAATGCTTTTTGAAGGCAGTAAGAGACAAATACACTCCAAAAGCAGGATTTCTGGACTGTTAGGAAGTTTTGTTGTGGTTCTTGGGGCAGGAAATTTTTTCACTTTTTGCAGACTTAAGGAACCATGGTATCTTGTTTTCTGATGTTAAATGTCTATTGCACAGCTTAGGTTTTGCTTCGTTCTATTAGTTAAATAATACTTGTATTTGGATAATGAACCTGTTTTTTATGTAACATAAATTGACTTAATTATTCTGCGTAATATGTCTCCTGATAGAACTGGTTATTAGTGAGTTAAGGTTTCACACTTGATCATGCTGATGTCTGTGGATCTACAGATCTTTAAAACCCCCAGTGTATTAATGCTGTTATCAACCAAAGCTGCTGCAGCAGCTTTATTTATTTTTCCTTTCTCAAGGGTACTGTAGCGGCCAGTTGGAGCATTAGCCACCAAATGCCAAGGTGGCTGTAGAGTAACTGCAGCAGCATTTCAGCATCTGATGGACCAGGTCACGTGCAGAGCCTTATTAAAATATGATTAAAGTATCCTCTTTTGTTTGTTCAGTGGAGCCAAGCCCACGCTCTGTGCTGGACCCTCCATTATGTTTGTGCCGTGTGCTTGGAAATGCCTCCTGGTTTTTGTGAGGCTGCTTGTTCACCCCTCAGACCCCAGCCCTGTCCAGACCTCTGCTGGAGGTGCAGCTGGCTCTCCTTATTCCTCTCCCCTCTTCCATCCACCGTTGATTAAACATGAGGAAATGAAGATGGTGTCTGCTTTCATTTAAACATAGTCTGCTAAAGGCAAATATGAAGCTTCTGTTGTTGTTTGGGGGTGTCTCCTGCTTTCCTGTACCTCTGCTTTTTAACTGCTGAAGACTGGGTGTGGGGCTTTTTGTTTGTTTGGGTTTTTTTTCTTGGTATTTAATTAGTAAGCTAGACTTGCAGTTAAAGAACCGGCATAAATTAGTTGGTAATTTGCCGTGACCACCTGTGGTAGTACATAAATAATGAGGGAATAACAAAAACTTACGACTAAATGAAAAAATAAAAAGGATTTCATTGCACTTTCTAAGACAAGCCTTCATAGCTCGTCTGGAAGGAGTAAAAAATGGGCTGTTGTTTAGGTTTATTTTTTGTAAAACATGGAAATCAGTGTGCTTCAAGCTCTAAGACTCATAGCATGAATCCACAATTTTAGTTTGTATCTTTGATCACATACAGCCTTGACCCATGGACGGCATAAACTTACAGAAACATGGTGTAGTTGATTATGTCCTATAATCACTGTAAATGACTGGAGAGGGACAGCAGACTTCTTGCAGCCGTTGGAATTTGAGCAAATGAAGAACATTATTTCCAAATCACCATGTTGCAGAGGAAGAAGGGATAGAAAATGCTATAAAAGTTCTTAGATCTGGCTTTTCTTTTGACACTCTGTGAAATCAGATGATTTGGCACTTGTAACTGCTGTGGGTAAGAGGCGTTCATAAGAAATAAAATAAAATGTATATGTGGCAGTGGTGGGGGAGGCGTCTGTTCTGAAAACATCTGAGATGCTGGAAAGCTTGTCCCCAGTGGGAAAGAGAAATTGCATAGCTGGCACTGAGGCTCGCTGCTTATGCTTATGTGGCCATATTTAGAAAAGGATCAACACTAGGAACTGAATTATTAGAGAAGTGAGTGACTGGAGGGATTGAACATAAAGGAAATTATTTCTATCTTGCTTGTTTGTTTGAGTTTTCCAGATGATGCTCTGGGAGGGCTGCAAACTCCAGACTTGCTGCCTATGCAGAGTGAATCTGGAGACGAGTTTGAGGAGGTCAATGCTTTTTGAGCTAAAGCTCCCCTCTACCTGGGTTTGTAGGTGGCTGCCTGCAGGTAGGAGATGAGCAGGAATGAAAATGACCCGTTTGACTTGGAAAAATCTGGAAAGACTTGATGGAGTGAGGTGCAGGCTGCTTGTACTGTGTGTAGTGCTGGGGGAGGTTTCTGGTTTCAGTACATCTTGCAAACAGTCGTATGTATAAGTAAAGCAAACAACAGCCAATTAAACATAACAACCAACACCACATTTCAAAGAAGTTATATATATAAAAAAGAAAGCTGTCTTATTAACAAATACTTGCCAGTATAGCAGCACAGTTTATCACAATTACTTGCATCTCTGTGGCACTTTTAGTTTATTGTGGTTTTGTTGCAGAACAACAGATTATCTAAATAAATCAGTTAATTTGAGGGAGGGGGGTTAAAACAGCACTTCTAAGGAGAGATCCAAGAGGAATGCTTTCCAAGTTTTTAGGAGCAGTTAAACTACCCTCCCCCCTTGCTTTCTTTCCACCCCACCCCACCCCCCCCATTAAGAAGTGGTTCTTTTTGTTCCAGTCATCAAGACTCATTTTGAAAGACTTATTTTTCTGGTTTTGGCAAAATAGTTGATCAGCGCGACTGGCAAGGAACTGCTGTGGAGCAACAAAGAATTTCTGTGTAGCTAAAAACTGTGTTCGAGGCCATCTTGGAGCCATTTGTGAGCTAGAGTAGAAACTCTGTGTAAGAAAGGCCATTCAAGTTAAGTTGCACGTTTTCCTCCCCAAAATTAGCATACCAGAATACTTCATTGCAGTGTTTAGAATACTTTGTACAAGAACTAACAGTAAGTTGAAGATTGCTAACTGAGGATCTGTAATGATGCCAACTGACTTTTTTTTCTTTTTTTAATGAAAGCTTTGTATACATAACAGGATGAGTCATCACTGGAGAGTTCTGAAAGTGTTTGGCATCCCGAAGAATCCTTTTGTGTGTCTCTGCTGCACAAAACGAGTATTTTTGTCATGAAACTCTCCCTTAAGAAGAACTGTAATAACTGTAAGCTTTAGAGGGAGGTTTTCTAATGTGGCTTAAACCTTTACTTTCTATTATTGTTTTAAAAATATTTTGGTATTCTTAGATCTTCTTGAATAATAGGATGGAAATTTCTAAATATTTGTTGGCTGTTATTTTTTTTTAAGGTGTAGCTTCAGACATACTTCTATTTTATATTTGTTTTTAAAAGTATGTAATAGGAGTTTGACTGTTTTCGTAGCTTTAATGCGAGTATTAGAAGTCTGGTTGTGGGAGAATACTGTTAACTCATTTTGCTTTATTCAAACAGGGTCCCTGTAGTAAACTGATAGTAGCTTCTTATCTGAGTCACATTTATTTTAAGTACATTTTCTTTTGATACATTTGTCACATTGAAGAACTGGTTGGCCTTGGTAGTTTTTCTTACGTCTCTTTGAAACTATTATCTTAGAAAGTTAGAGTGTTTTTTTAATGTGTGTTAAGAACATCAGTAGTTGCTGTACTCAGGCAGAGGAGCTCCTTGGTAAAAAGAAAGAGAAACCTTTCTTACTGAGGTGTTGGTGAGTAACTTGTCAGACCACCACTGTATTTAGTCCATGATTTTCCTGGTGATGTGAAACCTAGTTTGTGTAATCTTCAAGTCTATACAAGGCAACAGAGGTGGAATTTTGCAGCTGGTGCAAAAGGGGAGCAATTTAATTTTTACCTGAGATATTTTGCAATGGATGACATTTTTCAGAGATTTTTTTCCCTGCCATTCATTCTTTAGTAGTATATTTTCTAAGATGTGCTGTCATTAATTTTAAAAATCAAATCCATTGATGAATTCTTTCATGATTTGTTGTGGTGATGGTGTATTTATTAGCTAGTAAGTTTAGCAGTTTTAATTTTTATGATGTCTTTTGAGTGAACCCAAATATAAAATTCCTGGCCAAGGAAACTCGAAAGAAAGAACACAGTTCTTCTTCAGAAGAAGAATTCATGAAGAAGTCATCAGAATTTGTAGGGTCTCATCCAGAAAAAAAAAAAGCTTTCATAATAGTTTAGAATTACATAGGCTTTTCATCCAAATACTCTGAATGATGCTGATAACAGAATGCATAAAAACCAAAGGGCTTTCAGTCAGTCCTTGACGAACTACATGTTAATTACTCAGCCCTGTGTGTGCAGGTGTGATGGTTTTGAGTCAGGCTCACAGACTCAGGTATTTTTATTTTAATGTACACATCCAAGGCTAAGCATTTAAACAGGTTTGCATTTAACTTGGAAGAGAAAGAATAGAAATGTACTTAGCTAATAAAGTTTGTTTTGGTGATACTTTGTATTAAGCTTAGCATGAATTCAGTGGCATTGCTAAAAGATTCTGTTTAATGGGAGAACACTTTGTCAGTGTTGATTTGGGTTTTTTTTTAAGCTGAGGTTCTTCTGCTGTGCATTACCAACATAATGTTATTCTGCAATAAATTAAATGTTGGGGTGTGCTAATGTCGGGTGTGTCTAATGAGACTCAAGCCCACATTTGTTTTTATTTTCCAGTGGAAGCTAAACCTCACCTTTTGATTTCATTTTTCGAAGAAAGAAACCCTCAACATATGTGCAGATTGGGATGTAGAATTGGCTGTAAGAAAATAAGGTGTGTCTTGTATATTGAGAAAGTAAAATTTCTGGTGTTGCTATTAACTTTGTTTTCCTGGCATCCTCTCAGAGCTTTTATTGGGACAACCTCTACTTCAAAATAATGTACTTTTTCCAACAAAGCATTATTTCCAGTTGTTTAGATAAAGGAAGTTTCCCTTATGGACCCTGAACCAACCATATTACCTTTACTGTAGGGTCCAGATGCGAAGAAGAAAACCAGTATTTGTCGCTTATTAGATGACTTTATATGCTTGTTCTGGAGGTTGTAGGCAAGAACGGGGCCTGGAATTTCTGTGAGTCTTCTATGTCCCCCAAGTCTTCAGAATCAAAGTATCGTAGAATATCCTTATCCAGTATGCTGGATGCTGCTGTAGCTTTAAGTTTTCAGTGAAAAGGCATTTCTGGTGCAATCTGTCTGAAACAGAACAAAGATACGTGGAGGAGAGAAGGTGATGAAGGTTACTGAAGGTTTCCCACCTCATCACTTCTGAGGACCTGTTCGCTGGTAATTTACCTCCCCGTGTTTTGTTGGTAATGGAAACATTCTAGTTAGCTTTATATTTACAGGGCATTTAAGGCCGCGGTTGCAGAGATCTGTTCTGCTGGCAGCAGTGACTTGGGCAATCACCTTTTACTGCAGCTGCTCAGCCCTGTTGCTCTGCCAGTGCAGTGCTCAGATGCCTGCATGGAGATCCTGGCTGGGAACTGGCTCCTGACAAGGAAAGGGTACGTGTGGCTTACATGTTATCTTCAGGTGAATATTGGACTGCTGTCCAAGTCCTATTAGTTTTGCTTTGACCCATGCTAGGTTTACTTGTAAAGCTGTTTTTTCATATTCTTGTAGTAAAATCCTCATATTCAGGGAAATTTTGCTTTTAAAAGGAATAGGTCTTATCAATGGCAGTTGGTTTACAAATAACTTTTTAAATTATTTATTTAGTCTTTACCTTTTTTAGCTTTGCAGTCAGTGTTTCCTTTCACTATGATATAGTTTTAAATTTATAATTTTGTGCTTTTGTCATTTTATTCTAATTTAGAGAACTTTTGATAATAGATCTTGAACAATTTTAACCTTTTTAAGTAATATGAGATTTAAAAAGGTTCAAATATGCAGGAAAAAATACAAGGTTTGGCATAGTATTAGCATCTTTATCATGTCAGTAACATATAGTCAGCAATTAAATATCTCCTGTTGTGCCCACATCTGCTTTACTTGCCAGTAAATTAAACCTTCCACAAGTCAAGGCATACCATATTTAGCCTACACAGTTACCAGATTTAATTTTCCACCAGGAATACTCAAAACTCCCCTAGTACTTTTGAGAAACTGAGATCCAGGAAGCCAGCTTTGTGTTACCTTTGTGAGAATTTTGTGCAAAAAAAAAAAAAAAGCTAAATATAACAAAAAAAATAGATAAAAAGTAGATTGCTTAACATAACGGCTGTCTAAAGAATTCACATTGTGATGTATATATACATGTGATCTCTTATAAAGATGAGAAAACAAGGGTTAATAATTAATACATTTTACTTACGGTACTTGCAGCGCGGTTTACAAAATGATAGGTGCAGATATTCTGTAAATGTTTTGTGGAAATTTGTCATGAGAAATTAATACAAATTGAGCTGCAATTCCAGTGTATTTGAAATTGCTTGTATCTAAGAAACAAGGAACGAAACCCATCTGAAAGGTGGGAGCTGTGTGGAAATAGTTAACGGCAGACTTGGGTATTAGTGTTGGGTTCGGCCTTGCTGTTAATGAGCTGGAAAAAGGTGGGAGTTAATGGTATTGACAGACAGAGTGGAGGTAAATGGATTTGTCAACACAAAGAGAGAGAAAATGGAGACGAACACAGGTTAGGAATATACAAAGCAGGGAAGAAGGAGGTTCCCCCCAACCTGCTCTAACAGATGAAACAACCACCATTGATTGAGTCAGTCAGGCCTGATGGGTTTTCCAAACACGGTGCTGATGAGAGTGAGAATCTTGCAGTAAAATTGTGCTGAAAGGGCACAGCAGATAAATGAATGGGTTTTTAAAATCATATTTTAATTACTTCAAATACATGGTGAAGATGATTACATTACTGTTTATTTTGCAGTTAGACTGTGTTGAGATAACAACAGGCATGTCCACGGCACAGTGGTGCTTTGGCACAGAAGTTAAGGTTCACACCTGGGTTTAAACCAATGCATCGTGGGGAAAAAACTTGCTGGTAAAATACAGTAGTTAAGAATAAAGCATATTTAAAACTAGCAACGTTCTATTTTTATGTAAAAAATATTAAACCTGTTTTATCTTGTAGATAATGGTGAAAAGGTAATGATAGGCAGAGATTTTTTTCTCTTTTTCTAGGAACTTCGAAAACAAAGTTCTACTCAGAAAAGAGAGGGCAATTTTATAAAATAGCATTTTCTAGTGGTAATATCTGTAGTCCACAGTGGATGAAAACATGTAATAGCTCTTACTATCCTAAATAAATAAATAAATAAAATTATCCACTCTTGAACCATCCCAAATGTAACCTCAGCTGCTCTGCAGACACAAACATTGAGACTAGACTAGCAGCATTTACCAGCTGTGTGTAAGAGCTACACTGCACGTAAAGGGATTTCACATTTTATTATGTGGGAGGGATGATGTCAGTTTGGTTGATTATGCCCCTTTCAAGCTGCTGTGATAATTACCTGCTTGTTACCAGAAGTGTCGAACCCATTTTCAGTTCTTGTTTGCTTTTGCTGTCGTGCCCTAATTGCTACACAATTTTGTCCCTGCCAATTACTACCTTGGAGTTGAATTTTACAGTGAAAAAGTTATAAGAAGCAATAAAGTAATTGTTTTTTAGGTCTTGTAATTTCAATGGAATATTTTATTATGCTACAAAGTATATTGAAATACATGCTGCTCACTTCTGTGAGACAGTGAAATCCCGTGGTTCCCACTGAAATGACAACAATGTGGAAGGCATGACTTTTGGGCAGATAAGGATACTTTTTGTTCTGGATATATATGTTTGCTGGGTTCTTTAGAGACAGGAGCTCTCAGGTTTGCTGGGCTTTTTTTTTTATTCTTTGCCTTCCTTTTCATCCTTTTATCCACTTCCTGAGTTTTACAAGTTGCCTTTGATGTAGGTATTAGGTCATCTGATGTGGTCCTTTATCCATCGTTTTCTATGAAGATGTAATGCAAATGGATTTCTTTAAAGGTGCTGGGTTTAGCAGTGTTCTGTACTCTGATTAAAGCTACTTGTTTGAATTATTCTGTGGAATAAAGCGTCCAGTAATTGGTTTAAGGACTGGCTGACCAAGCACTTTGTTGTTTGGGAACAGTCATCTCTTTGCTTTGGGTTTTTCGGGTGGTCCATCAGCAGTGAAGTCTGGTATTAGTCAATATTAGTAACAATTACTGTTGTTGAAATCTGTATATGGAATGACATGGATGAGCACAGGGAGGAGGCAGAAGAGCAGTTAAACAAAGTGCTCTTCAGAATAAGGAGAGAGGATGATGTTGCCATGTAGAGGTTTAGGGATGGGGCTGCAGTCCAGAAAGGAGCATTTCTGGCAAGACATTTGGAGTGTGGGATGTTTGTGGCTGTGCACTAAAGCTCTGTTTATCATAGAAAATGTGAGATTTGCTGCTGCCATTTCAATGTGATTCAGGTATCCACAGCTGAAAGACTGAAATATTGGCAAAAAGTCATGAAATGGACCAGAGATAGTAGAAAGCTTGGAGAAAACCGCTTTGGGGAGGAAGGTGGAAGTGCTCAGTCTGGTTATGGGGGTGGGGGATTTAAACCCTAAAAATAAGCAGTAGTTAGAGAACAGTGAATGATTTCTCCAACAGGGAAAATACTGAGTTCTTAAGGGATCCCTCATGTAAGAGGAAAAGAGACAACCCGTGGTTGAAAGCTGCAACCAGAGACGTTCACAAAGGAAATGAGCCCGAATTCATAAGGAGGAACAAGTGACAAAGGGAATGGCAAAGTGAGTGGCTTTCTGAAAGACAGGCTTCAATCAGTTATGGTGAGTGATAGCTACGGATGTTGGGCTCGCATGGATAATGATTCCGGCCTTGTGTCCAGTGAATCCATGAGCAGTTGGACTTCTGTTTTGACAGCACTGCCTATAGCAGCTTTTCCAGGGACGGTGTAATGAATGTTGAACACCTTTGTGGTGGAAGATTGTTTTCAAACGTAATCTTTAATACATTGATTGCAAAAGACAAATGGTTTCTAACGTTCTGAGGACAAGGCATATTTCAATTGTAAGTGCTTTTTGTTAGCATAAAGGCTTTCAGGTACTTCAAGGAGAAATTCCAGTGTGCAAAAATACTGCAAAAAAAATTATGCGGAAGTAATACTCTTAAGAAAAAATAATTATTTTAATACTGAAACTTGTGTGGCTGTGAGCTAGGAACTGCTCTGTTGTGACACCAAGGCAGTACTTGGTTAAATATGAGTAGCTTTAGGGCCATTAAGTTACACATATGTGCTTCCCTGTCTTCATCTTTACAAGTGGTTGCCAGTATAGCTCTTTCAGAGCTGCTCTACCAGCTTTTTATACCTGAAAGTACTTCTGAAATGTTTGATTAAGATAATTTTTAAGGCTCTGTGGTGTGGTCTGGTGAGTAGAACCGAATTTCCATGCTGTAAATGTTAATTAGAAGCATATGTGTATATGTAAAAAGCAAGCTGAAATAAAAGTATAAATATCTAAGAAGCTGTCATTCCAGAAGGTCTGTGCTCAGAAAAGATTAGGTAAATATACAAATAGTCCCATTATAAATCAGCTGCAGTATCATTTTTGATTATCTTTGTTACTTTTTTCTGGTGGTCTGCAGAAAAAAAAAGTTAGGAAGCAAAGGGATTCAGAGTATAATTTCCAAATCCTTTTAGACAGCATTACTTGCACTGTTGCTAAAAGAAGCTCTACTTGCTTTATTCCCTCTCCTCCTTCTCCACTAACCCTTTCCTGTCATTGCTCTCCTCCCTGGCTGCTCCCAGCACAGACGTTCGTGAACCTCTAATGAATGAAACAAACTGATGTGGATGAAAACGCTTTTGCTGGGCATAAATTTAATCAGAGTTAATTCAATTTACGCTTAGTATAATTTCTAAGTCTTCAGGTCATTGTGTTTGAATCTTGAACATTTTCGTGTTTTTCTCCACAGTGAACATAAATTTTGAGAATTGCCTTCCTATTACATTAAAACACATTTTAATGTTTAAACTGAGGATATTTGTAGAACTGGACAGAAGCTGCAGAACTTGAGGACCCTCTGCAAGTTGCAGGGCAGTAAGTGAAATAAGCTTGCAGCCTTGTGTCCTTGGATGGTGGCCTCAAAGGAACTTGACGTGGAGGTATCAGTTGGTCCTCTTGGATGACTTCCATTGTAGTAGTTGCTCCAGCAGGGTTCTCTGGGGACGTGCCCCTCTCATGTGACACAGAGACAATTTTGTTTATAACTCTGACCTGTATCGTATGACGTAGGCTGAGCAGTAGATCACTCTAGGGCTGGCAGTTCTGACAGCCTGATCCTCTTTCAGGCTGGGGAGGGTGGGAGTGTGAAGGTGGTGATCAGGTAGAAGAACTCCTCTAGCATCAAGTGCAGGGAAACCCATCTTTTTATTACCTTAACTTTTTTTAAGGTTTTATTTACGAGCATATTAAAGAAATGAGGAACTCAGACTTGAAAAAAACAATCAACTACCCCACCCAGTAATTTAAAAAAAAATAGCATTAATTAATATATTTACTATTAAAGGACTGAAGTCTGGCATGGGTTAAAAAGATACAGAGCAGTTTGGTATAGTTGGTAGCGGTCTCAAACAAAAATAGGTGAAATTCTGAGAGCATCGGTGAACACAGATGATCATTGTCCCAAATAATAATGGTAATTTAACAGTCCTTTGAACAGAAGTTTAAAAGTTCTCTATTATAATTACTTGGAGCTATTTGTAAGCTATCTGTAATTGTCAGAAGGCAAATTTATGTCTCCAGGTTAGAAGAATCTTCTTCAGGGATGGAAAAAAGGTGTAGGCACATTTTTGTTAGCAGAATTTCTAACAAAAACCTCAGAATTTCTACCTCATCAACGCCCCTAGAGATTGATACGCCTGTTTATACAGAAGCTTTTAAACGTGTTTGAAGATCTGTATTACTTGTGCCTGTGCTATGGAGTGTGGCTTATTATGCTACTTGTATTGTTGTTTATATTTCACAATAGTATTTCCAGACTTTTATTTACTCTAGTATAAAAATAGTTTCCATGATCTGGCTTTTAGGATTTACATCTAGTTTGAAAACAATTTCATTAAAAGAAAAACAATTCGTGTGAATTATAAATTTACACTGACACCCATCTGATTCCATTGCCCATTTTCTTCTTAGATCTATTTTTATTCTTCTGAGGTTTTCCAAGCCTTCTGACTAAGTTTTAATGGATTTTTAATTAGTGAGCAGATCTTGTGTTTTTTCCCTCTGGCTTTCGTAGGTTTAGCAGTTTTACTGAAAGAGAAATATTTCATAATACTTGTTGACATTATCTGAAATAAAAATGCATTTCTTTATAAGGAGCACTAAGGGTGCTAACAGATGGAAAAGATACGTGGTGATATGACATTCATTTCTGTTGTGGTTTTTTTCCTGTCTAAATCCATTTTAGATGGGTAATGACAAACTGTAGTTGACATGAAAGAACTACTTTTTTTACATGCCATCAATTAATTTGAGTATTATAAAGAAAATTCTATGTAATGTATTCTAGGCCAGCATCTTGTATAAAAGAAGGTTATTTATATCTCTTGGGTACTGCCCTTCCTTTCATGTCCTGATCCTTCTAGGTGAAGCTAAATGCTTATTTAAGATTAAAGCTTAAGTACACTGATACTGTTGCCCATAGGTTCTTTTTTGCCTTTCATAAACATAATTTTTGGTGAAACTGGTGGATGGATGCCTTTTTCAGGGGCTGCTGTAGCAGACACCTGAGGGAGAGACAGGTGTTGGGGTTTTTTTGTGGTATTAGTGGCATCAGAAACATAAGAACGAATTGAGTTCTTTTCCATGTAATCTACAGGATGACTTGTGTTGGCTATGAAGTCTAAAGACATTAATAAAAGTGACTTGAGACAGAAGATTCTGAGCTTTATTTGGTGAGAAAGCATAAGATGTTCTGAGCTGACTGATGCATTTTGATAGATGTAAGATCTGGAAACCTCTCAAAATGATGTCATGTGAGTGAGGTTATTTTATCTAAAATATAATAATTGAATGTTTGCATAGTTTTTTTAGTGTCCTAGCTGAAGAAATGATGAATAAAGGCAGTGGTTAGAGCCCTCTGGTATCAGTGTATACAGACTCTACTTGCTGTGTATAAAAACAGTTCTCTTGAGTAAAAACTTTAGTATTTAGTATTAGATTATTGGATTGTTTGTATAACTGCACTGTGTGTGGCTGGGTGATAGAGAGTACAGCCTTCACCTGGCACCTAAATACATCCAGTGAGGATATTTAACTTGAAGAGACAAATGCATTTCGTAGGAATCTTCATGATGTTCCTGTGATAAGACTCTGTCAGATTGCAAAGTTCCAAAAGAAAATCTTTGAAAATGACTTCTAATTAATGGTGCTAAAATTACAAAAATCTGTTCACAGAGACCAAAACTTCTACCAAGTTGCAAGTACTTGGCAGCTGTTTCTCATGTGTGATGACTCAGATCCGCTGAATTTTATGTACAGGATCTTGAAATCACCAGACATGAGAATTACAGCCCTTACCATTGTGTTGCCACCTTTATTCGGAAAAGAGTAGCAGGCAAACCCTGCAGCGTGTGAAAGAACAAGGAGCTGCATAATTCTTAAAAAAGACATGAGCTTGGTGCTGATGTGGGTAACGAATTCTGGGCACCATGGCTGTTCACAAGATTGGAGGAGTTAGAACTTGGCATAGCCTGTCGTCATGGAGAAACAAATCTTGTGTTCAGATCGAAGTGGATGCTTATGCTTCCCGTCAGGAAAACGCAGTGTTGGGTGCAGTAGCATGTTTTTAATGCAATTTTGTTTACTTAGAGGACAGAGGAGTGTTGGGCAAGTGCAGTATTGAATGGTGCAGGTTGAATTTGTCACACATGAAAGTCTTGCATAGGTTAGAAATTTGCACTCTTGACAGTGCCAGTGGTCTCTCAGCTGTTCATGTTGCCATTTCATTCTCTTTGCCTGTCAAAAGAGAACATGTGAAAACAGTCAGTGGACTTGCTAAACATTATTTAGCAACTTTACCAAAGAGCTTCACACTAACTGTTGTCTGGAGGAGTTATAAAAACAAAGCCATTACCGAGCCTGAAGCCAGGTAGATAAACAGAACTTGCTGGGATTGGAAACTTGCGGGTGCCTCTTCTTGGTAGCTCTTGGTACTCCCAAAAATTTGTCTAATTTGATTCTAGAAGAGGTTTTAAAAAATCTTGCAGGTGCTGCAATTCTAGTATGTTGTTTTGGATCGTTTTGTTAGCGAACATGACCAAATGCATTGCTAACAAATCTAGAAAGGATGTAGTTTGTGCAAAACTGCAGATATAGAATGTGTTGTAATTGCATCTGAAGGTTTTTTGCAGTTTTTTCTGAAATGTGTATAATCGTTCAGGTCTGCACGTAAAATGTTTTATGTCACGGAACTAAAACTATAAATGAGGCTACATATCAGTGGGAATGTGGTTCTTGAGAAAGAAGAACCTGTAGCAGTTTCTGATGCTGTGCATTGCTGGGTTAATGTGACAGATAGTTGACTGAAAGCAATTTTCACTTACAGAATTTATAGATGTCTAAGCAGTCAGTTTGAAAAGTAAAAAAGAAAGCTGAAAGATCTGAAAGCCTTTTATATGATTTCTCACTCTGTTATTGGAACTGTCTCCAAATCTGAAGTCCATACATGTAGTTCAGGCAGCCTGGCTTCATACTTTGGCCATCCAACTCAGATTTTCTCATGTAATGGTATCACAAAAAGGTGGGCAGAAGTCCGTTGCAGGGTAGTAGGCTTATGGTCAATGTCTCAGGCCATAACTGGCTGTAGCAGAGCTATAATTTCATGGGTATTTTATGGGCTTATGTGAAAAATGTATTATTTTATGTACCTGCAACTGTTAATGAACTGTTAATCAGTGATACTTAATCTTCCTAGTTTGATCTTTGGCTGGTGTGACCTTCTGTCTCTCTTGCCAACCCACTGAGGATGTTCCCAAATGGGTAATAAGTTGGGAAGAAGACTTCATGGTCTTGTTATTGTTACGAAAGCTCTGTTTCGGCTATGATAGCCTTCATCTGCTTTATCTCTTAAAAGAGCAGTTCCAGACTCAAACTGAACAACTGTAAATAACATCAGGGATGAACAGAGAAAATACTGAATATGGTGGCTTTGTCCAGACCAGCCTCATCACTCAACAGAGTGCAGCTTCAGGGTCCTGGATCTGGCAGCCTTCTGCAAAATTGAGTTGAGATTAAGATTTTTTCAGGAGTGAGATGACACTCCAGTTGCAGTAATTATGGCTCTTTGACTTGGGTAGACGGTCCTGATGAGTGCCTGCAGGCAGCACATCCTATTTGCCTTTTCTCAGTCTCCCTTGGAAAGTAATTTTGCCACCAATATGGGCCTGAGAACCTCCATAGTACAGGTAACTCTGCGAGGACAACTGAAGTCAAAAATACAGATAAACCAAACTCCGCATTTACTTAAAAGTACTAATTCATTTGGCTTTTAAATTGCTAGAACTCTGCAAAGCAGATTCATTTTGATACTTCACTCCCAACCTCTCAGGACAGCCTCAAGAGCTCTGCATTTACCAGTGGTTTCCTTTGCACTTGCTTACTTTCTGTCAACAGTGACTGTTCTCTAGAATGAAAACAAAGATGCATCTCTGACATTTGGTACAAATAATCTTTAAAATAGTTCTCTTTGCCTTTATTTGGCCAGTGTAGGAAATCTGACAAATCTCCCTGTCACAGGGGAGTACTGGAAAAGTTTAGTTGAGAATCATCCAGTGGAGGTAGGTTCTTTTTCTGCTTTTTTTCTCAGACATCCCTGATCTCAAAGGCTATAATTTTTTTTTTTTTTCAGGTGTTTATTGCTCTCAGTGGTAACTGTATGAAATATAGATGTGGAAAAGTTTCAGCTCTGAAGATGTTTCAGCCTGTGTGAAGGAATAACATTGAGTGACTGAATAATGTCTTTTAGATCGTTACTGGTTAGGGAAGGTGTTAAGATGGGAAGTTGAAATGTTTTGGTTTTATATGTAAGCTGGGTCCCTTCTCTTTGATGTAGTATTTTATGAAAAAATTACTATGCTTTATAAATTAGAAGTAGTAAGAAGTAAGACACTTGGTTTTGATTGTACCAGGAGACTAATAGGCAAGATCAAGTGTATTTTTGAGATGTTTTAATAATGAAACTGAAGGTTGTGCACATTCTATGAGATTTTAGTTAAAGTCTGGGTTAGTAGATGTTAAACAAGAAACTTTTCACTTCTCTCTATTGGTAAATTCTTTGTCACCTTTCACTTGCCATGTTTCTGTTGCACATCTTTCCCATACATCAGATCCCTCATCCTTTAGTCTACACATATTTAATACAAGAGGTAAATAGGAAGAAACTACATGTGGCATTCTTTTTTTTACCATGTACAAAAGAAAACACTGTGGAGAGTAAGGGCAAATGTTTTCACCTGTTCCTGGTTGCTCAGTTGAAAAATCCTGTGAAGAATCTTTTAAATCAGAATCAATTTGAAGCTGGAATCAGTATGATAGTGAGTTTCCTATTTTAGGCTTGTTAATGTTTAGGGCTATTGCAATTAATTCTAGTTAGCTGGCATCTTCCTTGCTTCCAGAGCTGTGTTCATTTTATCCAGACTTGGATGTAGAATTTTCTCAACTCTTAGAAGTGATAAAAGAATAAAGTAGTGTTCAGAGAGGGGAAAAAACCCCTTATCCTCATAGGTATTTCCATGAATTGATTCTTGCTTGCTGTGGTTCTCTTTGCTTGGGGCTACCAGCTGAACCTTGGGTATTTTAGCCTCTACTTAAGCACAGTTAAACTTTTACAGCTGTGTTTAGGACTCTACGGTTCAGTAGTAGTGTAGTGGGAGCATGTGGCTTTTGCACACCTGTTAAAAAGATTCTTGAAAAGAGGGTAACAGCTTTCACTTGTGAAAGTGCCTGTGAACATTAATTTGTGACTAGCCGTGCTGATGGCAGCACTAATTGAACGTTTTTATAAATCATTCCTGTACCATCTTCCAGCATAAGGCTGTGGACAGATGTTCATTTAACAAGACATCTGTGCCGGTTTTGGATGTTACTGTATCCCAGATGTTACACTGCTTTTTAAGGTTATTGGCCCTGTTTTATATATTTAGTACCATCAGTTTGCTCCATGGTTGGTGAAGCATAGGAAGGAAGGTGGTTTCTTTTCTAGATGATGTAGAGGTTTCAGCATTTTGGAAAAAGGGGCAAACTCTTGAGTGGCTCATGTGTACCTGTTTTCGTAAGCCTGGAACAAAATGCTCTGGGTGAGTATGGTAGTTTTGATAGGTGGTCTTGAACAAGCTGTCACCTGATTTTGTTGGTAGCAACTTAGGGAGGACTTGCAGAAACTGGTGTCTGGCAATAACTTCTGGGTAATCATAAACTAAACCTGGCAGTGACAGGCATCTGAGGATAGTAGCTTTGTCAGTTATTTCATGTGGTTCCAGGAAATGTTGGCATATGGCCTTATTCCTGATCACTTTGTGGAAAGAATGAGTAAGATCCAAGATGTACTTTTGACCTACATTGTACTCGTCCAGTTATGGTGCTATTGCTATGACCTTTAAAAAACAACAAAGCAAAACACCAAAAGAACCCGAATCATGCAGAAAAGAGAAGAAAAGAAACAGTATCTCATTACTTTTCCATTTTCTCCCAGCATTAAACATCTGTTCTACTCTCCATGCATTCAGCAGAAGCTACTCAGGTACCTGGTGATCTCCCAGTGTTATCCAAGTCCCCAGGGCTTTGAGACAGCCTCAGCCGGGCTTTCCCCTGTGCAGAGGGAGTACCTAATGCTCTGCTGAGCCCTGTGAAAGGTTTTTCTGGGCTTTTTTCCCCCTCAGGGCTAAATTTAATTAGTTGCTTACCCAGAGAAGAATTACGAGATTTTTGTTTACTATGGTATATTTAAAGATGGAGATTAATGAAAGGCATTAGCTAAAAAACCTAATTGATAAAAAAATTTAGGAGTAGGTCACAAAGGATTTTGATAAATGACTCTGTTTTATGGAACTAGGAGTAAAATTATTGTAGACAGTAATTATATTCAACTGGAGTCCTGTATTAATAAAAAAGTATAGTTTTGTCTTTGTTGTTGACTTTATTCCATAAAATGCTGAAATGTGCTTTAAACACTTCAAGAAATTTTATTTCTCTCAATGGATCTGTTCTTTTGAGTAGAAATAGATGTGCTCTTGTTTTTTTCCTTCTAAATTGAACTCTGTTGTAGGAAAAAGGCGGGCGAGGAAGCCGTGGCAGGGACGTTGGCAGCATTTCAGCCTGCGTACCAAGCTGCCTGCCTGCCCACTGACTAACATTTATTGTTTTCTGGTGGAGTCTGTATTGGTCAGGCTCTGCCTGTACGTTTTGTTCTGGGTCTGTTGTGAGCTGTTAGGAGATGTGGCTCATCTGTGTACAATACTTCTGCCGTCCTGAGTTGCTGGGGGTTCTGCGGTGTTACGCGGAAGGGTGATGTAGTTACTCCTCCTAGTAAGAAAGTTTGGGGTTGGGCTTCAAGATCTAGAGCAGAACTGAAGGTTTAATGTTCAATACAGCAATTATGGTTCAGGACTGCCTGGCTTCATGTGGGTGAAGGGGAATAGTCATGGGCTGTTTTTCCATAATGGCTTTCAGGCAGCAAAAACTGGCCCCAGACACCGTCTTTCCCCTATTGCCTTCTCACATCCTTCTTCAGAAGGATGAACTTGAGAAGAAATCGAGTCCAAGGCGAAGAACAGAGCACAGGCTGCCTTCCCCACTGTTTTTAAGGGCGAGTGGAAATAAATATAGAGTTTGTCAGTGGAAAAATGTAGTGTTATGCAAACCAGCCAAAAGCTTTATGTATAAAACTATTAAATAAAATGTGTAAACTTAATGCAAATAACATGAAACAATCCATTCTTACTACAAATGCTGGTTGCAGCGATTAGGTATGCTATATGGCCTTCTCAGATGGCATTTGCTGTGGAAACATTAAATTATAGTTGTCAGTACAGTGTATATTTCACTGGTTTTTGACTTGAATTTTTTTTTTCTCTAAGCCAAACATAAATTTGTAGGCTGTAAAATCTCTTCTGCTGATTGGGAAATGAATGTAACCAGCAAGAATAAGTTAGTGATATAATCTACCATGTTTTCCACTGTTTTTTCAATTTTATTTAAAACCTGCACAACATTAAGAAGGGTTTTTTGCCTTGTTTGGGGAAGGGGAATGGCAAGAAAATATCAGGAGTGGTTATTTCTGCTGAAAGAAGCAGTTATGTTTAATTAATTGAAACCTCTGCTTTTCCTTGGTGTTAAATAGGTCGCTAAAATAGGATAGAGAGTTCAAGGAGCAAATACTCCTCTTTTTTAAACAAAATGTTTAAAAAGGTTTTGTGAGGTACTTTGGTGTTCAATACATGAACTGTAGTTTAACAGAAGATCTAAACTTGTCTTTAAATTATTAAATAAACATAAACAGTCATCATCTTCCACTATCCAGCAAGTTTTGCCTCCAGAGCTGTGTTTGGTAATACTGAAAAGGGGTACGTGTGAAGAAGCAGAATTACCATTTATGTTTGTGATGATTTCACAGTAATCCTTGTTTAGTATGGTCTTGTAAATTGCATTGCACACAGATAGTTGGTAGAAGAATAATTGGGATAGGATTTAGAAATAATCCCTGTTCTTAGCTGATTGTGTTCTGTAAAGCTTTTGAGCATTCGTGCACCAAGGGAAGTGATTTCACTCACCTGCATTCCTATCCTTTCACTGGGTGCTGGATGATGTGCTGGGATGTTGTGAAGAACTGCAAGAATTTAATACTTAAATGCTTTCGTTTCTTTACCTGCCGCTTTGTTCCTCTAAGTGTTAGAAGAGTGTTAACCTTCCTTGCTGTATCTTAATCTTGCTGGAAGAGCCTGTTCTGTCCAGTGGCTGTGATACTCCATTTGCTCTACTCCCTACTCTTTATTACGGATGGGAATCCATCTCTGTGACCATCTGAGATGCTGCTGCTGGAAATGTTTGTGTCCTTCCCACTTCCAAAACACATGTCCCCATTCTGGCTGGCTCACTGGTCGGTGCACTCCTGGATGGGCTGATAATGGTGGCTGAAGGGAGCAGTGCAAGACCGTTTCTTCTGGTCACTATGCAGTTTATTCTGGTTGTAATTTTTGTGAAACGTGGATTTTAAGAGACTACACTGGGAGCTTGTAAAGTGGCAAGTAAGTGAAGGGGATGCTTCTGTCTCTTGTAAGAAGGCTATTACTTATTTTATGTGTTTTGGGTGTGCTGTTGCTGCTTATGGATAAGCAGGCAAGGGGAAAGATAACCTTGTAATCCCTAGGGTTCCTACTGCACTCACGTTTTTCAGCATTATCCTGAACAAATTTTACAGGGATACCAAGAAAAGTCCTCCTGTCCTTAATCTCTTCCTGCATTCCTCTTCCCCCCAGCTCCTTTGTAAGCTGAGTGGGAGGTTTTCAGACTTTGGTTTGAGCCTCCTTTTAATACTTCTTTTCCTCCTTTGTAGAGACAAAAATGGCCCCAGCTCAATTTGAAGGGGTTGTCTTGCTAAGTACTTAGTCCAAGGCAGTCAATTCCCTTTTTGCAGGAGAGCAACCAGTATAGATTTCAGAGACGGTTCCAGTTCTGCCCAGTTCTTTGATCCAAGAGAACCAAAGGCATGGCATGATAGCGTTTCTTTTGTAGCTGATTTAGCAGATCCAGTCTTGCAGAAGTAGTTTGGATAGACCTAAGTGCTACAGCAGACTGTACAAAAAAAGGAAATGCTGGTTTTGAAATGATTTAATCACTTCAAAAAAACGCAAAACCTTTTCTCCCCAACGCAGAACTAAACCCAAACCTTTCAGAATCCTCTGTGAAAGAGGAACTGGAGGGGTTTTGTCTGGGGGGGCAGGCGGGGTGCCCGTGTGCTGGCCTGCATGGCATCCTGATTCAAGGCATGTTGGTTGGGTGAATGGTTGCCTGGGAGCTCTGAGACATTGGAACTGCTGAGATGCCCCAAACCGCTCAAAATTTGTGTACTTGGAATGAGAAGCTCCCAGGGTCTCCCAGGCTTTCCGTCAGCACGCCAGGCAGGTTGCCAAGTAGCCTGAAAATTTGGGAGGCGAATTGCCAAGCTCTTGGCTCCCTTTCAAATGGGCTGCTGAACAGCTGGGAATCTGGATGCCTGGGCTTCTCAACAGCCCACCGTGATAGTTGCTGAAGAGCCAGGCAGGGAAAAAAGGCTGGAATTTGTGGCATAAACCTGTCTGCTTTCCATCAGACCTTGGTTGAAATTGAAACAAATCTGCCAGGTATTTTAGTTTTGACAGGCTGTCCTCACGTGATGACTTTTTTAATGTGATGACATCTAGTCATCTCTCATAACATTTTACTTGATGTGTCAAAATATTGTTTCACTGAAAATAATGTGTGTTTCAATTTCATTGCTTCAGCATCATTATTATTCCATGGAAATTTCTTCCAAGGGTGCTCTGCATGGATCAGTCTCTATTTTATAGTAGCTACTGCCCAGCTTTTGATAGTGTTCTCTCTTATCTCTCTATAGTTACGTGTTACATAGAGCAGACAGGATGCTTGTATCAAAATCTGGCTGAGTTAGTCTGTTGTTTGATCAGTAAAAGTTCATTACTGTATTTTTCTTGTAAGAAGAATCAGAAAAACTTAAGGGGCCAACCACTGGTTGAAGTGTACCTTGCTGGAGACAGAACCTAGAATGGGAAAAAAGGAGAGGAAGCTTCCAGCTCGTAGAAGACTGAAATCATGGGTTAGCTTGAATGTAACATAATTAAGTGCTGCCATTAATCCCTCAAAATGAAGTGATTTAAATCCTAATTTTACAAATGCTTTCAGTCTAAACAGAGTTTTTTCCTTATGTTTGCAGGCCTCGGAGTAGAGGAAAAACTGCAGTGGAGGATGAAGACAGTATGGATGGTTTGGAGGCAGCAGAAACAGAAAACACTGTGGAAACAGGTACTGAGAATATAGTGCTGATGCTCTCTGGGTATTGCTTCTCTCTCAGAAATGCATTTAGTTATGCAGGACTTTGGTAGACAAGAAGTAGTTCTTTAATTTTGTAGTCTGAGACATGCATTGTAGTGGGTTCGTAAACCAGGCAGAAACACCAATTAGAGTGTAGTGGTTTGGTTCAAAATATTCCATTACTTACTTATTTTGCTTCTATGAGATAAGAATTAGGAGACAGCAAAGCAGGCACAAAACTTAAAAGAATATAAAGTTTATTAACAGACCTAAAAGAAAGGGAAAAAAAAAAGTCAGACTAAACCTTCAGAACACTTCTCCTCCTCCCCACCTTTCTCCCTTCTCCCACTGACAATGTAAAAAGACAACTCTTGAGATTTTTCAGTCAGTTTACCACTTCTATAATAACCTTTTTCAGTTCACTTAGGGAGAGGAGTCTCTCTTGCTCATGCTATGGAGACATCTCCACAAGAAGTTCTCTCATGGTTTCAATGTCACAGCAAGCCAGCTGCCCAGGTTGGTTCTTTGCTCGCACATGAAAGTCCCTTCCCCCAACTTACAGCTTTCCCCACAACTGCTTTCGAGGGTCCAGTCTTGAGCTACTGGGGTACCATTTTAAGGTTGAGCCGTTCAGAAACAAAGATTCTTTTCACCCGTGTCTGGGAGCATCTTCATCTCTAGGAATAGAGGTCCTCCTCCTCCCCTGGGAGTAAGGGTCCTCATCACTTTCATCTCTAGGAACAGAGGTCATCTCCTTCCTTGGGAGTAAGGGTCCTCATCAAATTACAGCTACTGTCATTTGCTTATTTCAGCACAAGTACTTTTGCTCATAATTACAGCCACAGTTATTTGCTTGTTTCAGCACAGATACTTTTGCTCACAATTGCAATTTGAATGCTCCACCCCCCCCATGTTTTCATGAAATTACAACGGGTACTCAGATATATCACAGTCCATCACCACCATGGCTTTACAACAGATTTTCAGCTTCTAAGCTCTCCTCTTTCTTCTCCCTCAGGGTTTCAGCTCTTCCTTCTTTACTGACTTTGGTCTCTCTCTGGTGTTCTCTTCACTTGCCATCACCTTTTCCTTTCCTCTGACTCGGGAGAGGATTGATGTCTGCAGGCTTCATCTGTTCTGGAGGAAACTTACAGCACTAAAAGGGTTGATCTCACCCGGCCCCACAGCTGGAATTTCGCTTATCACTGTTGGTCACATGAACTTTGCCAGGCAGTGGGGCAGCTTCAGCTGAATCTTTGGCCTCACTGGAGAGGGGGTGGGGAGCAGGGCCAGAGCAGGGCTGGGGGGCCGTAGATGGAGCAGGGCTGGGGGGCCGGGCCCGAGCAGGGCTGGGGGGCCATAGATGGAGCAGGGCCACGCCACGTCCGACCCAGACAGGCAGAGCAAGGCCCAGCCCGGCCCCGCTGGGCCACCTGCAGGCCCCCCCCCATGTCTGAAAGCCGGAAGGCAAGGGAGCTTTCCCTCTGTTTGTTCTTAAATGTGGTTCACAGAGGCGTGTCAAGCTTCTTAAGTGGCTTAAAAAGTTGCCAATATTCAAACTAGCCAGTTGATAGGTTCTGTTAGGTCACAGAGGAAGCAGTAAGCACCTCTTTGCAAGAGAATCACTTCTGTAGCTGATGGAGCCGCCTTTACTAAAAAACCAAACTGTGCTAAACCATAACATGCATTTGGGAGGATTTAAAAGGAAAAAAACCTTTATTTAAACCTATATTAATTTAAAGCTATTGGAAGAATTGTTTTTAAGTAGTCTAATGCCTTTGTAGTGTAGATACGTAGAGGTTCTTTTCCTACTTTTGCAAGGCTATATCTAATAAAAATAAAAGCTCTGAAGTGGCAGCTGCTGTTTTTGGAATACCTGCCAAAATACACTACTTATTGACCTGTATCTTCAGTTAACTACAGCAGATTATATACCAAAGGGATAACCAGGATAACCAAATGTTAATGCTTCCTGTTGCTGCTTAGGAAACAGGATAAATCTCTGTTCTTGCTTTGGTAAATATTTGTTGTGGTGGTACCCAAATGCTTCAGTTACCAGAGGGAGCTCATTGTTTTGGACAGAGTACTGTTGAAACAATTTGTGATTTCTGTTCTGGCAGTTTAGGAACCTAAAGAGACAAACAGATGAGCCAACACACGAGATAAAGGCCATGGTGAAGAACTGTCATCTCCTTGCCAGGCACGTGTCTGTAGCCATTTGCCTGTTTTTAACCAGGGACTGAGTGTAGAATGATGAAACCCACCAGGAAGGATGATGCTGTGGCCACTTGGCAGATGTTTGTTGGTTTGACAGAAATAAGCCTTGAAAATGCATTGAGACATTAGGGTTTATAAATTTAATTAGGTGACCCTGTATGTGTAATGAGACAAGTGGAAGGAAGCACAGAGACACGAACAGCAGAAGCTGGTGGTCAGGGCAGAAATGGCTTGGAAGTGCCAGGTGAGTTAAGGGAGTTGTCCAGTTCCTCTCAAAGCTGCTTAGTGGAGGGGGTAAAATGATGAAGTCCTTTAAGATGAAGACAAGGATCTGTGCTTAGTGTAGATGTATAGGGAAAACAAGTAGAGGACCTGAAAAGAGCCATTTTTGCAGCAGCATTTTTCATGGGCCATGCAGGAGTGTGGCTGCTGTGGTGAAAGCCACCAAGGTGGTGCAAGCCACCAAGGAGGAGGCTGAAATCCTCCTGAGGATGTGCTTTCTGTGTGCTGGTTGCTTGCTTCCTACTTGCTAGATGTGTAATGATGCTGAGAAGGCTTTGTGCTTGTGACTCGAGGCTTTGGGGAATGTCAGTAGTGTTTAGTCACAACTTGTGTTGAGTTTAAGTGTTAATGGCATGTGGTGGGAGTCTAGATTAAAGCTTAATACAAGGATGTTTCATTGTTTTGTTCTGTCCATTGTTTTTCTGCCTCTGCTAGTAAACTGCTGGTGGTAGTGAATTTGGGTGATCTTTTGCAGCTTCTACAAGTGGGTAATTACTAGTTAATAAAATTGGAAGTGAAAAATTTGGAGCAGGTATTTGTATGTAGAAAAACAGAGTAGGGGAAAGGAAGACTTGTTCTAATTCTATTATTATTACTCTTCCTATCCTACATGGTAGTTTTAAGTCTTACAGAAATCAGCAAAGGGGACAGAAAATGTGATTGTAAGTGAAAAGTTTTACAAATTTCAAATATGTTTCTATAAAAGAAAAAAAAACTAACCCAAAAAGAAATTAAAACTTAACAACTAGTACACTACTGTGTAGGGAATTCAGTGGTAGCTGTATTTTTTTTGCTTTTGTCATTATTAACAAAGTTCCTCAACAGAGATCTGAGAGCAGTTTCTGCTCCAGAAGAGAAAGGGACACAGATAATTATTTTTAAGGCTCTGAGAGTGCATATAGATAAGTCTCTCCATTATCTTTTATCAAAATAATCCTGAGTGTCACACGGGGCTGATACCCATTTCTAAAGGTGTGGGCAGTAGGAGCACTGTGCTGGAAATCCCAATGGACCAAGACACCACTGGATCTGCTGCTGGAAGTGAGGCACCATCACTTCAGTGCTGAGCCCAGGACAGATTTGCAGACTACTCATTGCTGAAAAGATGCCTAGTGAAAATACATAGGTCTGAAATCCCCTTTTTGCAGGGGAACCAAAATAGACTTGAAAGAGCATGATCATGTTGAGCAGTTTGATAGAGACAGAATCACAATTACGTCATTTTAAAAGTTGGGCACCATGTGACTTGCTTAGAGGTTTAATCATATTACCTGAAAAGGCCTGCTGTCTCAAACTTACTCTAAGCATTTACCTGTGTTAGTACAGAAATGTAGAAGGAGGAATAATCCCAGTTTGTTGCTCTGTTTAAAACTGTGTTAATTAAATTGAAGGGTATTTGTGTACTAGTTTATTAATTTCTACTTCGACTAAAAAGATTTTTGTTTTGTTTTCTTGCAAATAGTGTCTTGCCAACAATTTTCTGCAGTAGTTGGCAAACCAAAACACAATATAGTAATATTACAAAACTTGAAATATCTAAAGATCTTGACATGTGATTTGTGACATATTTTGAGTCTGTGTTCCTAGCTTCTTTTGCAGTGTTCGATTCATATGTTGAGAATAATCAAGAATTCTTCGACTGAGTTTGAGTGAGTGTCACAAGTGCTTGGTCACACTAACTAGTGAATTTAGTGTGAGTTTGGGTTTTTGAGGTTGTTTCGGTTTTGTTTTATTTACGGAGTCTTGCATTACTGGTGCCCTTTTGTGAATTAATTAAGTTTCATAAAATGAGAGAAGTCCATGTTATTAATGTTGTGTTCAGTAATCCCACCTAAAATAAATAGCTGTGCTTAGTGTAGATGTGTAGGGTAGCTGTCAAATCTTTTATGGGGAGGAAAAGCAAGGGGTGTGCAAGTACCAAACATTATTTCCATTTGTAATGTTGACACAAATGTTTGTTTAAAAAAAAAAAGGCAAAAATTCTTCCCAAAGGGGCTCTTTTGCAATGCTGAGGCACAGTCATTTTAATTGCAGTTCGGGAAACAAGTTACTGCCCTTCCCAAAATTCTGTAATCTCACATGTGAAACAAGGCAGAGTTGGAAGCAGAGCAGGGTGAGCCGTGTGCTGCTCTGATCAGTTCAGTATGGCTGCTTCTCCCTGCCAACTGCAGCGATTCCTGAGCCCTGTCCCTTTCCTGCCAAGTACTAAGTTCACTTTGGTATAGATGAATTCTTAAGGACAGAAAGAGAGGAGGAGGGAGGGATTTGGAGTTGGAGAAAGGAAATTCTGGAATTTGGAAAAAACGATCTGTTTGGCGCTAAGTAAACTTTTTCATGAAAAAAGGATGTTGACAACTGCTTCTACTGAATCAATGGATTTTCAGGTTCTTGTAAACCTCAGGACAGACTCCTTTCATTTACCCACCATCCCTGTCTCTTGGTCATCCTTTGCCTCCTCACTTAATGTCTGTTCCTGCTTTTCAGCTTTGTATTGGTCTTTCCAGCTGTCTGTTCCTTCATTTTTCTTCACTGTGGTTCCCCCAGTGATATTGCACTGGTATTTCTCTCTCCAGCTGATGTTGTGGTTACTCGTTCTTTCTATCATTTTGGCACCACAGCATCATAGTTAATGATGGCTGGGGCCTCTGGGGATCATCTGCTCCACACCCCTGCTCAAGCAGAGTCACCTAGAGCTGGCTGTCCAGGACCATGTTCAGACAGCTTTTATCTCCAAGGATTGAGGCTCCACAGCCTGCCTGGACGACCTGTGCCAGTGCTCAGGCACCCTCACAGTAAAAAACAGTTTTGTGATGGTCAGAGGGGGCTTCCTGTGTTTTTGGTGCCTGTTGCCTCTGGCCCTGTCAAGACCTTCCAGCTGTGTCAACACTTTCCACCTTTCTGGTTTTCAGTAAAATACTGTTTGCTGCACAATAATGTGTTCCCCTCTGGATCCTCTTGCGCTTCTCATCTCCATAAGGGTAGTTTTCTTCTGATGAGCGAGTTTCTAATGGCCAAAAAATACAAATCCAGAAAATTCTGGAAAGCATGTGGCTTTGTGCACAGGGGTATATGCAAATATAAAACTGCTAATCCAAAGAATGAAATAATACACCACATAGCTCCTGATAGGCTTTCTGTAGGTTTGGTAGCCCTTTTGCTACTAATGAAGACTTGGCTTCTGTTTCTTTTCCCCATCTTCTGTTAGCTTCAGCAAGTTTCTGTACTTGATATTTTCTTGGCTCTGCATTTAAGTTGAAACTGAATTCTGTGTGTTAATTATCTGATTATTCCTTTTTTTTTTTTTTTTTTGAGAACACTTGTGAAATACCCCAACTCATCCTAGAGTCTGTAATTCTTCCTGTTTGTGTCCCATAAAAATGTTGATATTCAAATCCTGATCTGGGAGAAATGCAATAAAGTAAGTTTATTTGAACTGCTGAGTCTCTTGGGAAATTAATAGTAAATCCATCAGGTATTCTGTTTACTATCCATACCATGTCAACCAGCTCTTAGAGCAGTACTTTCTACCAGACCCTCAACCCCCCAGGGTGTTGAGAGGCTTCGGAATTGATTATAGATAAAAGAGCCTGGATGATTTTATCAACCAATAGCTCCTTATCTGCATTATTGCTGTTAGTAATATTTTTATCAGACCCAGTGACGTTGCCTGGCCAGTTGATTTCTTGTTGGACTTCACATTAACTTCCTGAAGATAAAACTTCCTCTGACCAGCCTCGTTTGTGTCTGAGCAAAGCACTGAAGAACCAGAAACAAATACTTCTCAGTGGAGGAAAGTAATTCATGAAGAAGTTGCCAGGGAATTTTGGACTAATTCAGAATCTCATCAGCTTTGAAGCAGCCTAAAAAGCATTTTTCTAGAGAAAGAAAATTTCTGCAATATCCTGCTTATTAAAGGAAATACAGACATCCTTTGCAATTTTGTGAATCCTACAGAGTAGAGTCTCTCATTGAGGCAAAGTAAAACACACCTGAGAGCAAGTCCTGGTTTGGGTGAACGGATGGCAAAAGATCTTGGCAATGTGTTAATACCAAAGTAGTTTTAAAATCCAGGCAGATACTTTGGCCACTTACCACCCATCCTTTCTAAAATTAATGAAAGGAAGAATTAACACTGCTGAGGGCTTGCTTTTAGATTAAACTTGGAGATATATATTTGTGGCAAATATGTGCTTAGAAATGCACTTAAATATTTTTAAGGCAATTAATATTCTGTGTAGTCATTAGAAGAGGAGTGATTTCTTCTTTCTTACAGCGCTGACTCCTACCTGCTCAGCCACTGGAAAAATTAGCAGAACTGAAGTATGTTGTTGTAATTATTATAAGCATCTTAATATTTTTGCTTTATATTCTGGTAATTTGTTTGTAATGAGGAAAGCAAAGACAAGAGGAAGTTATTTGATATTTGCATTTAAACCATTACAGGCTTACTCAGTTAATGCCATTTATCATCATGCACACTTAAAATGGGCCATTTAGAAAAATCTGATTTTTTTTTTTTGCCTTCTGACCGATATCTCTGTCTCGGGTGTTTTGAGAGCTGGTGGCATCTGTTACTTCCAAATGAATTTTAACTTCACTGAGATTTTCATTCTGGAGGTTATTTCTGAAATGCAACTTCTTCCTCTTTTTTTTTTTTTTTTTTTTTTTCCCCTCCCTTGCTTATTCAGTACTGCTTTTGCAGTTTCGGTATCAACTGTGCTTTGTTAAACGTAATCCAACAGGTTTTGGAAGTTTTCAAAGACCGAGAATATTCCTCTTTTCTATTACCTTGACGCTTAACTCTGCTGCTGTGTCATTAGTGATGTGATGGAAGAATCTTCATGGGCATTACCAGTCAAATACATTGAAATAGTAGCATATGTTTTGTGTGCTAAATGCTCTTCTCCTCACTGGAAAAAGGGCTGCTCTGTGTATGTTTTAGTTCACAGAACCACAGAATGGTTTGGGTTGGAAGGGACCTTAAAAATAATCTTGTTATATCCCTTCTGCCATGAGCAGGAACCACTTGCTAATTCTGTGGACCTGTCTTAATTTTTGCTACAGTAATGCTATGTTGAGACTGGCTCTTCAGTTTGGTAAAAGAAATAGAAGAGAAATTCTGCTGATGAATTAAAATCGCAGTATAAACCAGGCTGGTGTTGAAGTCCCACAAACACCTACCCTGGTAGCCCTTTTCTAGGTCAGGTTCAAAGGGAAAGAAAGTAGTGAGTAAAATGAACTGATTTAGGATAATAAGAGAGGTACCCATTTGCAGGGCATTGTAGAGTGACCACAGAAAATTAAATGACTCTTAATTCAGTAGTAGTTCATGTAAAAGAACATGCAGGGCAGAATTACCATCCTGCTTTTATGTAAACAAATAATCACTGTCAGATAGCTTTTGCTACCTGAGCAAGTGGTGCTTCAGTTCTTCTGAGAATTGCAGAAGCTTTCATAAGTCAAAGAGAGAAACAAATTCTAGGAATTACTGGCAAAGGGATAAGTGGAAGAAAGCGTCAGGGAGGGTTTTTTTTCTTTTTACTGTTGCTTTATAAATCCTTGGCATGTTAAATGCCACGTGCAGTTCGGCTTTCCCTTCTCCTAAAGGATGAGCTGTAATTGGGGAAGTACAGGAAAGGCCAGCGAGTATGACAAGAAGTAATAGCTTCTGTGTGGGGATCAGTTAAGGTAAAAGCCTTCATTCAATCTGAAGTGATTTCACTGAGAAAGAATGTAATAGGGTCTAAAAAATGATGAGTGGTGTGGAGAAAACAAACAGGGCACGGTGATTCATTTTGTTGTGCGACACAAAAATTAGGGGACATCAGGTCATGTTCAGAGAGTACAAGAGCAGGTGCATTTGCACTCAGCATCTACTGCAATTACAGAATTCATTGTTACTGGATGCTTTGGGCATGAACAACTTGACCTGAGTTTCAAAAAGACCTAAACAAATTAGTGGAAAAATAATCAGATGAGTGCTGTTGAATACCACTCCTAGCTTAGGAAGTCCCTCAGTCATGGAGGTTCCATGGTTATCCATAATATGGTGTAATGTTTTTAGGGTGACCAGAATTAGTTTAAATGGTCCGACATTGAGAAGCTTGTTTTTATTTTATAACTAATACAAAATTTGCACAGTTATTTTCTGTATGAAATTTTTAACTGTTGAAAGCAGTTAAGAGCTCATTTGAATGAAAAGTATCAAAATATAGAGTGGAATGTACAAACCAAGAATAACTGCAGGTTTTCTTCTCATCTCCATCTAACACCTGTTGCAGTAAGTAAATCAGAGACTTACAGGATGGTTGGGGTTGGAAGGGACATTAAAGATCATCCAGTTCCAACCCCCTGCCATGGATAGGGACACCTTCCCCTAGACCACATTTCTCAGAGCCCCATCCAACCCAGCATTGAGCACTGCCAGGGCTGGGGCATCCACAGCTTCTCTGGGCAACCTGTGCCAGGGTCTCGCCACCCTCACAGGGAAATATTTTTTTCTAATAGTTAATCTTAAACTACCCTCTTTTGGATTATTGTAAAAGATTTCTGCACCTAGGAGATCTCTGCACATGACTTCCTCAGACACTGGCAGGAGAAGTGATGTTTCTATCGAATTGTACCTAGAGCAGTAACAGAATTATGAACTCTGAGTAGTGGAACTTGTTTTGTTCCTGAGTTGGGACAGTGAGTGAACTTTGTAATTATAATACTGGACAGTGTCATGATTTATCCCAGCTGTTGGCCAGGTACCATGCCAGGTGCTCCCTCAGCTCCTGCCCTGGTGGGATAGGGAGGAGAACTGGAAAAAGGTAGAACCCCTGGGCTGAGATCAGAACAGTGGTGAGCCCCTGGCACAGCTTGCCCAGACAATCTGTGGCTGTCCCATCCTCAGAAGTGTTCAAGGCTGGGGTTGGATGAGGCTCTGAGCAACCTGGTCTAGGGGAGGGTGTTCCTGCCCATGGCAGGGGGTTTGGAAGCGGGTGATCTTTAAGGTCCCTTTCAGTCCAAACCATCCTGTGATATACTTATTGGACATGGTGTTCTATGGTGTGGAGTACCCCTCTGGCCAGTTGGGGTCAGCTGTCCTGGCCGTGCTGCCTCCCAGCTCCTTGTACACCTGTTCGCTGGCAGAACATGGGAAACTGAAGAGTTCTTGCTTTAGAGTAATCACTGCTTAGCAAAAACTAAAACATCCATGTGTTACCAACTGTAATCTCACCCTAAATCCAAAACGCAGCACTGAACCCAGTACTAAAAAGAAAATTACTATGCTAGCCAAAAGCAGGACAGGTAGACATTTTAAATTCATAGTTTGCATTCCCTTGTTAAGGTTTCTTTTCATATTGTTGCTATACTGACCTGGTTTTTATCTGTCTAAACTGCTGGAGCATTTTGGTGTTTGTAGTTCTGCAGACCCCTTTGAGGCTGTATAAAGCACCTGGTCCCATTGGCTGTTTCCTGACACAGCACTACCCCTTCCTTGTGCAAAAATAAGTGTTGTGTCTGCCTTTAAAACTTGTTACTCCCTCTTGCAGAACATCTTGGTAAGCAACAGTTGAGACCCCTGGGATGTTCCTGCTGTGTTGGGTGATCTTCGTATTTTCCAGCCTGCAGTACTTTCTGTTTCTAGTGAAAGTTTTGGAAGCTCATGACATGTGCTTCATTGTCTGCCAGATCAGTAGGTCTGACGGTAAAGTGGTTAAACAGTCAACCTGCTGCATCTAAACAGCAGTAGAATATTAATTTTATGTTTATGACAGCTGTTAGGGTTGGGGTTTTTTTTTTTTTTTTCAGTGTCACTTTATAATGAATCTTACAAGATTTTAAAGATTTTTTTTCTGGTAGAACTCTTACAGTATTATTAGGTTTTGGCTTGGCAGGTAGTTTCTGAGTATTTAAAAGAAAACCTTTTGGATTTGCTGGTGTCTTTTCTTTGCCTGATTGCCACAGCAGAGCCCACAGAGACATCTCCTTATTTTGCTTTACGTTTACCCAAGTAGCTTGCAGAACAGGGCCTTGTGATTGCTAGAAAACAGAAAAGGATTATTTGTAACGAACATTTCAGATCTTAAGTCGATGTTGCTTCATCACATCCCCAAAGAAAGTTGTGATCGTGTAATAAAATCCCAGCCATCCCCAGCCTTCTCCTTTCCACCAGCAGGGATGGCTGTGATGGTCTGCAAGGGAACCCCTGCCACAGGGGAGGCTTACAAAAAACAGGGCTTCCCCCATGAGTCTGCATGTCCCACATGTGTCTCACATGGGGAGAGGTTTCCAAGGGGTCTGATGATAGAGCAGGAAACCAGAAAATTATTAACACAATTATTACTCAGAATGTTGTAAATCTCTACATAAGACATGTAAGTAAGGAGACCAGCTACTGTTAGGAAGGTGGGTAGTCCACATAATCAACTGAGGGTGCTTTGCGCTGTTGTGTTCTTTGAGTGTTCTCTGCATTCTGCTCTATGAAGGGGAATAAAAGTAATAAGGGAAGAAAATTTTGAACCTCTGTAAAGTGATTTTTTCCTCATTTGAAAAAATCCAAATTACAACTTAAATAGTATAAAATCTAAGGATTGTCTTTTCATCACTGTATACGTATTACTGAAGCAAATGTGGTGGAAGTGTTAATTAAAAGATGAATTTCATACACGTGCTGTAAATCTTACCGGTCCCAGTGACTTCCCTGCCTATCTGTTCCCTGTCAATGTTAAGCAATTTAATCTTTTTCCCTAGTATTTCATATCTTCATCCTTGGAGATGCTCAAAAACCATCTGGGCAGCTGGCTTGGGTGGCCCTGCTTGAACAGGGATTTGTACAAAGTGACTCTGCACTGCCTTCCAGCCTCAACCAGATATGATTCTGTGAGTTACCCAAGTTGTAAAGCGTGTGGAAGTCTCAACCCTTTTGATGGCCCATATGGACAGGAACTTTAGTCCTTGTACCTTTGGGGAATTTCTTTTAATAAGAAAGAAGGCTTTTGTGTCCTCACTAGCCAGGTGAGAACTATGATATAATTGCCTTGAAATAATACTTTTTTAAGTGCTATGTTCCCTAGTATTTTCCTGAAGTTTTAATAAAGGATGGTGATATTAAAAAATAGCCAAGAGACATTGGAGAGTTGTACAATTAGGTTTTTTGAATCTGTCTCCCTGCTAATTCACTGTACATAGGCAAGACCTTCATTGAACCAGAAACAGTCATGAAAAGAAGGTGCAAAATAAAACCTTATGTATGAATCTGCAAATGAGCTTCACATTTATTCATCATCCATGGGTCCTTCATTCCCAGTAGCTTCAAAGTAGAATTCCATAACCAAATCTGATGACGTTCATTAAACATACTGGGAGGCCATAAACATTAAACATACTTGGAAGCCAGGTGCTTCCAAGAGCATGTCTGAGGTGTATCTGAGATGTCCCTTTGCCAGGCCAATGCTAGGATCCATCTCTAGGAGTTTGACTCGTGAAATGCAGTGCTCCTGTTCTTCCTTAATCTTCTGCAGGAAAACTTTCACTAAGTTTTTTTCACAACTAACACGCACTACTTTCATGCTGTTTAATGAGCACCGTGTTTTTAGTCTTCCAACGGCATATTGAGGCACAGTTTGCTTTATTGCAGAGACAGCAACTGAGATGTTGTTTGTCTCATTTAGTATAATTTGGGTCCCTCCTTCTCTAGAGAAGCAAACAGCAGGGGAAAAGCACCATAAGGATGTAAGCTCATATAGTTGTCATGTATAGTGAAACAGTCTGTGTCTTCTTAGGCAGTCCAGAGTTCCTGGGAGTGAGTGTGTGCCCCTGAGCTTCACCTTCCCAGTGTGCTGGGTGCCCAGTAATGGTAATGAATGAAAGCTGGCAGAGAGTAAATGGCTTTTATTTGATTGAAAGTTTCAGCAGGCGCACAATAAAGCCGAGTTCCTTTTGCACGGTTTAACTAGGTTAAAGAAAGTCGCCAAGATGGATCAGAGCAAGGCCAGGGTTTCCGGTGGTCTTCCTGGAGCACTTCAGGCGTGGTTGTCTCGGGCTGTGTTGTGGGTTTTGTTTTGAGTGCTTTGGCGTCTGCCTGTCTTCTAGGTGTTTATGTTTTGCTCTCTTCATTAAGGTTGCATTTAGAAATTTGGGGGTTACTGGCACAAGATTGTCCTTTGGATCCAACATACTTGGAAACGCGCTGCAGACCATTATGAATGGCTCTGCTGGACGCTGCCTGCTTTGGGAATCCTCATCCAGGAAACATCCAGGGATGTTTGTTCAGATGTGCCAAAAACTGAGGGTGTGGGGTTTGGGTTTATTTTGTTTTGTTTTCTGTACAGAGCCATTTACTATTACAAGGGATGTGTTCCCAAGACGATAATAATTTAGTAACAAATCATCATCCAGCATGTTTTTTCAGAATAGGTTGGTGAAAGGGGTTTAACACGAGCCATTTGGGTTTTGGACAGATAGTCACTTTTCAGTGTTTCAGATGTCCAAAAAACATTTCAGATGTTACTGAGTAGTTTAACTGAAATAGGAGAAGCAGTTTCAATTTACACCAGCTCAGGTAACTACTTGGAAGACCCAGTCACAAACAGGATTTTTTTTTTTTTAACCTTAATTTTGTATTTCTCTTCAATGTGGTTTAGAGGTGTTCACTGAGCATTTTAAATGTTATACATTGTCTTCCTAAATCAGCTCACTTTCGGTTAAAAAATAATCTTACTTCAATTTCTGTGCATGAAACAAGACAGATTTCCCATTTTCCATGTGCTGTAGCAGGCATATGATTTCAGTATTTCAGACCAAGCTGCGCAGTTTTGCGTTCTGGGAATTTTCCTCTCTTTTCTTGGTTTTATTTATAAGATTGAAGCTTGTAGCAGGTTTTTCCTCCATGCCCACCCATGTCGCAGATTCTTCTACCCAGTCATTTCTCCACTTGTCATTTATCCTTTGCAATATTTAATTATATTTTGACATGTTGTACATTAACTTTTTTTTAAATGTGAATGTATCTTCTGCTGAAGTTTTCTAAATAATCTGCTGCTTTACTCTAACTGGACTTCTTTGCAAGAGGTGTCTGTACTGGCCTCTGAGTTCAAACCCATGTTCACTGGAAGTTTTAAAGTGGACCTTCCTCTGGCACTGTGGTGAGACAGATATCCATGGACACAGGCAGGATGAGGGACATGTATCTTAAGGCGGATATGCCAGAGCACATCTGTCAGAGTCCTATGATTTTTATGTTGCTTAGGTTTCAAAATCAAAGTATGCAGGAGTGCAGAAACTCCAAATTCTGTTGCTGTGCAGCCTTGACCCTTGTTCCTGTGCATTCTGGTGCACTTGGAACAGCACATTGCCATGTCCTTCTGATAAATCCCTGACTCACCCCGAGCAAAGGGGGAAGTGATCCTGAAGAGGATTTAAAGCTGCACAGACAGTGTCAACTTTGTGTTTCATGTTTCAGGGCAAAACCAAACTTTCTAGTCAAATACAGCATTGTCAGCTGTAGATGTCAGCTGTAGATGTATATATTTTTCTGTCTAACAACTAGGGTAATGCTAAAAAATTTACGTTCCTTAAGTTCAGAATGAAGTTTAAGCTGGCATAAACCATGTCCTTCATTCCTTCACCTCCTCAACCCTGTGCCAACATAGCTAGTGTAACCAGGAGTGAATTTGTGCAGGGAATTGAACAAAGTTAAAGGTGACAGGGGAGGAAAAGAGGTTTAATATACCCCATATTAGCATGCTCACTGTGGTGTTTGTTCAGGGCTGACACAGTGGGTGCATGAGAGGAGATGTGGGGAGAACGGGAATGTCTGAAACTCCAACCTTGTATGAAAAGTTAGTCAGTGAACAGCTCTCCCCTCACCCCATTCCTCATTGCTATTGAACAGCTTTAGTTCATGGTGGCACTTTGTGCTATGGAAATAATGTAAGCATCCAGTCTCATTTTTTAGCTAGAGATAGTAACTTTGTACTCTTAATTTTGTTGTGTGGCAGAAGGTATTTACATGGATTAGCCTGTCTGTAAATAAAATGGATGTTTGCAGCACAAGGGAAAGCTCAAAAATGCAGATAAAATGCTAAATTTTTTTTTCATATTTTGTTACCCAGAAGTCAAAGAGCAGTCTGCAGAAGAGGATGCCCAGACGGAAGTGGAGAGCACCAAGCAGCTAACACCAGTCCTTCAGCACTCCGTGTCCGAGGAGTCCACGAGCTCCACCGCCTCCGTGGGTGTGGAAGCCAAAACCAGGTGAGCGAGAGAGCGAGGAGGAGGTGGCTGCTGAGTCAGGGGCAGGGCTGGGGCTCGGCTCTGGGGTGCAGAGTGCTCGAGGCGCTGGGCTGGGACTCGATGCCGCTGCTTTGAAGTGCCTGGGACTGGTGCCTTAATTGGTGTACGGGGAGATCAAGGTGAAGAGCATGTTCCATGAGTGCTGCCCTCAGACTGCTCTGGGAAGCCTTGAGTTACAGCATGTTAGCTGGGTAAATTAAAAGAGGCGTAAGTGATAGGAGATAAAATGTGATTACTGAAGCTTTCCTGCTGTGTAGGAAATGGTGTATTAGCAAATTTATATAATGTTATTTTTGATGTTTCAGCTTGTATGAGTGTATTTTCAGGAACAAAGTAAACAAATCTCTTGTCATATCTACTGTGTTCTTCCTTGTTTTGGAATTTATAACAGAGAAAATAACGTTTGTATTTTTTAACTTTTTATTAATACAAATTAGCCTAAAAGCAGTGAAAGTATTAATTATGTTACATGAGGGAAACCAGAACACGTTGTCTGTGATCACTGTTAAAATGGTGTCACAGAATTCTAACAGAGCTTCTCTGGTGAAGCTCTGATAACAGCTTCTAACCCAGTAGCAGGTCTCTCCTGCTGCAGAAAGTGCTGTTACCAGCTACCAGACAGTTACAGGTGTAATTATATTTTGACAGAATTGGAGAGAATTGTCGTCATCATTTTTCTTCCTCCTGATCCAACACAGAGCATATTTTCCATGCACAAAAAATTACTTAATCTACTTGATGCATGTTTAATTTCGTGTTTTATATGCTCACAAACTTCTTAGATTCCAAGAGCTGCTTTCCTTCTTACAGAAAATTTCAGTTAATTAGTTCCTGTGCGTATACCTGAGTGAAATACGCAAAAATTTCTGTTCTTGATGGAATTTTCCAAGGCTGAGATTAAATTGCACTAGATATGTAGAGCAACTTGAACTGAGCAGCTGCTTTGCTTCATTATTTGACCCTGTTTTGGATCATTTGCAAAAATTTTAGTGCTGTTTCATCTGCTCTCTGTTCTTCTCAAGGTTACTTTTTTGCTGTTACCGTGAATATTTGATTACAGCACTTTACATAGCCATAAACTTGTTTCTTAAAAGCTGGACAGCAGTCTCCTGGAAGAACTTTGCCTGGTTCTAAGCCAGCCCTTATTTGCCCTCAACTTACTCTTCCTTCCAACTGAAAGTGTTGACTTTGATCAGTCAGGATGGAATGGCTATTATGTGCTCATTGCTTTGGCTGATCAAAGCATTAAAAAGCTGAGTACTATTAATTTTTAATTAAAATAATAGTGATCAGACTCTGACATTTTGGAAAGAAATGCATCAAGAAGATGGGAAACCATTAATTGGGAATCAGAGCTTTCTCTGACCCCAGGTAATTTTGATTTCAAACTTAGATGCAGAATGGGAGTTGGTTGCAAATGTCATTGATGTCCTTATAACAGTGGGGGGGGGGAAATCCAGATGTCAGGGTTTCTATGGAAGTGAGTCTTGAAAAAAGCCTCTTCTGATCTATGACTTTTGATCAATCCTTTGTGTCATTGTGGAGTGCTGCCACTGACATTGTGTCATGCAGGGGCTGGAGGACTGAATTCTGGGGGCTTGACTTCGTTTTCTTAGGAGAAAATGCAGCATGTGAAATAACAGACACTGCTGATGATTGTGTAATGATTGGAGGAAATGTATCAAGATTTAGGATAAAGTGTGACTCCACAGTGCCTTAAAACTGTGACTCTGGGAAGTAGTTTTGAAGCTGATTTCCAGATAATTGATACTCATCAGCTTCATCTCTTTCTTGGTAAGCTTTTCTGTTTCTGTTTTATAATACAAGTAACTTCCGCTTTCTAATAAAATTGAAGTGTTTCTATATTAAAAGTAGCTTTAGGTATGTGAGCCATAGGAGAATTGTGAGAAAATATTACAACAGACAGAGCAGAAGTCACTTAGAAGACAGAAAAGAACCCAAGCCTCCATGAGAAGTAGGTGTAGGTGGAGCTACTTTTGCATTGCTTTTTTCAGAGTTGAGTATAAGACAATTCTGTATTTCTGTCTTTGGAAGTGAAGATAAAGGAATTAGAGAAGCACAGGACACAGGGCATAAAATAAAGTCTTTTCCATGAAAAAAATAAAATAATTTTCTACTGAAAAACAGTGATTTTAACATAGTAGAATATGTCAAAATTAGGATGGGGATTTCAGTAACTGAGAGATTAGCCAGAGCTTGGCTTGTGTGGTATTTTTCTCTGGATTCTTCCCGAGACTGTGGCTAAATAAAAACATTAAAGAGAAAGGCGAGAGAGCTGGTAAATTTTTGAACCTGAGGTGGGATATGGGAGACCAAGAGAACTACTGACATCAGGTGAGACTGGGGCAGGGAATTAAAGAACAGATTCAGGATTAGTGCTCAGAAAGCAATGTGTTAAAACCCCATTAAAATAAAAAGAATTGGAGCCATACTGGGGTAGGGAGGCTGAAAGGAGTGAGGCGTGTGCTTGAAAGGAATGAGTGAATTATTGACCACATGTGGGGAGGGGCTATAACATCAAGCAAAGATAAACTCCCAAGCCTTGCAGTGGCAGGAGTAACACTGCCAGCTCCTATATATCATGAGCATCATGGGTTTTGGAGCCTTTTCCTTTGGTTGTTCCCTTTTTTCTTTTTATGAGCCTTGTGAGAAGCTTCTGTCAGGCCGGGACTTATGGCTGAGTGGAATCCAGCTTCTTCGAAAGGAATCTGCTCCCTTGGTTTGTGCTGCCTGCAGGGAGCAGGGGAAGTGCAGCCCTTGGGGAAGGCAGGGAGCCAGGAGCCGGCTGCGACTCAGAGCAGAGCCCACTTCCACCTTCCTCCTCTGTTTCCCACATTGGCAACCCCAGGCCTTAACAGCTAACGAGAATGGCCTAGAAACACAATTTCATAGAAGAACAAAACACCTTTTGATTCATTTTACTTTCTGTCTGCTCTCAGAGACTGTGAATTGCATTAATTGCACGTTTTCAGTCCTTTTGCCATAATCATGAAGACGGAACATCCGTAAATAAGTAGAAGCTGAGGTTTTCACACAGCTCTTTTTGATTTTGGTACTTTGGCCCGCTTAAATATCTGCTCTTGTGAGATTTTTGCTAAAACTAAAAGAAAAACAAAACTGGCAAAACACCTTCCTGCTTTCTTGCTTCACTTGTAATTGGACAAAGCACGTAATTTTCATTCCAGACCAATTGCGCCATTCCCCCTTATTTTATTGCTGCTGCTGCTGCTAAGATGAAATCTGGAGTGTGGAGATGGAGGGCTTGGGTGATTTATTCCATCAAAAAGAAGTGGTTGGTGAACATCTGTAGATTGCGTGAACAAAGAAAGTAGTGAAAAAGTAGCAGTGAACTTCTTTATGTCTGTTCCTTTTTTTTTTTTAAATAATCCTAAAGCACATTGCAAGACTTGTAACACTCAGAGCAACACTCAGTGGAAAAAGAAATTGTGGAGTGGCAAAGAGTAGACAATCTGAACAGAATAACACTGATGGAAGGTAAAGCTAGATCTCTAGGCAGGAGGAAGTTAGATAAAAGATTTAATATTAAAATGTGTTTTAAAATTTGTTGAAGTTGTAAAGCACATATTTTGAGAAGATAGCAGTATTAAGGTTAATTTTGAAACTGATTATTTCTTTTCATGAACATGTACTCTGATACAGTTTGGAGTTTTATGTGAATTTTTTTCTCCAAGATTTTTTTTTCTGCAGAGAATGGGCTTTAGGCACAACACAGGGCATTTGAAGTCGTTGCAGAGTTTTGCCTTTACATTTCCAGCTCTAGATCCATATAAGCACTTACAGGATTTTCCTCTGAAGTCAGTGGTTTACATCTGGAAAGAGGACATTCCTTTGTGTTCCAAAGTGAAGTACTATTTCAGCATTGTATTAATGACCAATCTAACCCAGAGTGAAATTGCTGATTTGGCTAGCAGGGCACAACTAAAGACTAAGACCACACACTGAAAAATGAGAAAAAAGGTAAATATTTACTGGTTTTTCATCCTGTTTGTTCATGCATTATTAGGGAAACGGTCTCAAGAAGGATTCTGTGATGGATCATTGTTAAAGCAACTTTGCCTTGGATTTATAGGGCAGGAAGGGACCTTTGGAAATCATCTAGTTCATCTCCTTTTCCAAGGCAGTTATCTACAGCTGTCATTCCTGACACAAGCTTACATAAACTGCTCTTAAATCTTCCAATAATAAAAACTCCATATCTTCCCTAAACAGTCCCTTCCAGTCTCTTCTTTGTTTTTACTGTTGGAACCACTTTCCTCACATCTAACCCACACTCTCCTCGTTCTGGGTTTATTCCATTACTACTCGTGCCATCTGCCAAGGATAATGGAGGACAGCTTTGTGCAAAAGCCTCTCAGTTTATTTCCCCAGCATGCTTTACCTCGTAACAGAAATCCCAAATTTGTTCCTACTTTCTTCGTAGATAATGTTTCTTGAGCTCCAGTCCTTCTTGCTGGTTTGAGTTTTCTCCAGATGGTCTGTGTCTTTCTTGGAGCACAGAAGGCGTGTCACACAAATGGGGCCAAAGAAGGGTTTCACAAGCAGCCAGAATCCTGCCTTTTGCTTAGGCTGAACAATTGCCATTGTGGCCATAATGTGTTTAATGCTCTCACGTAGAACTTGTGCCTCATGGGATTTGATGCCATAATCAATAACATTTATGACTGGGCCTTTAAGTTGCACAGACCTTTGCTCCATGATTTAATCAGTTCTGCAGGAAGGTCCAACCACAGAAACCAAACTTTGAAATGTCTCCTGCCGAGCGTGAGCAGGTACTCACAGGTGCTTCAGGTTTCTGGAGTCCCACTTTTAGCCTCTCACAGATGTTCTTAGGCAGTTTTTCTGTCTCATCCCCATCCTGAGGCTGCTTGTCTCTACCTGGGTCTGTCCTACTGCTTCCAAGTGCTGCGCTGGTGGGCAGCAAGTTGAGCACTGGCAGGTCAGTCTTATGCCTGGACAGATTTTCTGTCCTCTGGAAGATGGCAGTCAGACAGACAGAAGTGTCCCGTGGCTGGCAGTCTGTTAGGCCATGCTGAAGGACTGATGGCAGTACTCAGAATAGCATGGGATGCCTGCTTTGTCAGAGGTGGCACAGGTACAGGATAATCACAGGCAATGGTAAGAGTCAGGGATCTTCTGCTCCAGTGTTGAGTGAATGCAGCGTTTTCTCTCATTTCTTCCAAATACCACCTCTTCCATTTGTTCTTTTGCCTCCAGCTTTCTTTGCCAGCCTCTTGGGTTTTTTCATGTTGTTGAATCCTCATATTCTCATTCTCTTTGCTAATTGCTAAACTGCTCATCAGTTTTAATCATTGTTTTCAGGGTTCACTTAGCTGAGGTTTACTCTTCTTTGTCTCTTTGTCTGATGTTGAGTTTCCTTTCTTCCATTTCCAGTGGCTTCTAGACAGGTGTTCATGACATGGTATTTCTTCTCATCCTTTAATCCATTTTCTTTTCATTTTCTGTGTCAGCTGCGACTGTTTTCTTCTTGCTTCCTTCAGTTGTCTGTGTGATCTGTGTTATTTCCCATAGTCAATTGTCCCGTTTCTCCAGAACCTTCCATTTCCCTCACACAGCAAACTCTCTGTTGTGTCCTGCATTCCTTTCTTGCTTCCATACCACAGCTGATTGGAAGTACAAGCAATTTAAATGTTAAAATCTGGACTCACAGCACCCCAGAGCTGTAGATGCAGAGATGATCCCTGTGAGTGTCTCTGGCCTTTGCCAGACGGATGTTCATTCATAAGGAATGGATGGTGCATATGGAGTTCGCTTTCATGTAGGGACTGAGAGAGACTGGAGTGTGCTTAGTGAAAAGAGAATTTTTATGCTTGTAGCTTCAATGTGCTGAAACTCTGCTTGAGCACATGGGATCTGTTTGGTGAGGTTAGAAGCATTTAGAGAAACAAGTTTGGACTAATTTATATAGGGTTACAGAAAGTATATCTGTAACTTCAAATATTAATATAGTAAAACTTAAAATGTTTCACAGAACAGAAGGGTTGATCAAAGATCTGAAGTAGATTCCAGTTAAACAATTGAGGACCCTTCAGTCTGTAAAAGATGTTGGAGAAGGAAGATAAGAAACTTCAGAATCATAGGTGGCATGGGGAAGGTGGCTGTATCCTGACTGTTTAGTTTCTTTTAATGCAAGAAACTGAGGGTCATCAAGTGAAACTTTTAAGAGTTAGGTGTGAAATAAAAGGAGGTGATTCTTTGTACAGCAGAGAGTTGTCTAGAGTGACACTGAAATCCTTGCCAAAGGATGTGGTTTGCTGAAGCTTTAGGTGTGGTCAAGAGCAGACTGGGCAAGTTCATGAAAAAGAAACTGAGAACGAGTGTACAGCAATCACAGCTGACACAGGGAGGCCCTGAACTGAACACACGCGGGGGCATGGATAGTACCACGTCTGCCTCCTATTTAATATCCCTATGCTTCTGCTTATCCTGCTTACATGGAGCTTTCTTAAAAACTGCTGTTTAAAGCCAGCTTGGCAAATGGTAAATATCACTAATTTTCAGATAGGAAGACCCTACTTGGTGTTTTTATTAAATTGCCTTCAAGAGATGGTGATACCTCTGTGTGTTGGGTGTGACTGTGGCTGCTGGATCCCTGGAAGTTCGAGGCCAGGCTGGGTTGGGCTGGTCTAGTGGAAGGTCTCCCTGCCCTAGCCAGGAGGATTGGAACTGGATGATCTTTGAGGTCCCTGCAACCCAAACCATTCTGTGTATTATGTTTTAATTACCAAGAGAGTGAATTTGGCTTACACAGACAATCTTTTCTGGGGACAGATGCATACTGAAGGTTGAAGCCACAGGACTTTTTATTCTTTGACTTTTATGGCTCAGAGGTTAAGATTCCTGTCAGAATTCCCACCTTTCAGGCACACTCACAGTTGCATTCAATATGGGATTGTTATTTGAGAGTACGAGTCAGTTCAGATGGACATTAAAGAATGATCTAAAGGGCCTTGGAGTAGACCTCTAAATTCACTTTATTCAGCATTGGCATTCTGGTACCTCCTCTTGGATTTAGCGTATGTTGTACCCTAACGGAGTCTTAAATATTTGTTTAAATTGAAGCTGACACAATTAATGGTGAATAAGAGCATGTTTTCTAAATTTCAAAATGTCAGTAAGATGTGTTGCTTTGGTTGTGTTTGAAGGGTAATGTTTTCTTTCTTTCAAATGAGAAGAGTATCATTAAGTTGATTGTATGGCTGTAGAAGGCCAACTGTGCTGTTTGAAGAAATTGGAAAGGAGTTATTGTCTAATGCAGTTTAATTGCTTTGTATAAACTTCTAAAATTCTTCACCTGAAGTTCATATGAACTCTGTCCTGCCTCCTTTTTGTAACGGAATTGTGCTGCATAAGTTGAATACTCCTTTCAAACCCAAATCTCTATAATAGTGTAATAGTGTCAAACCATAATTTCATGTTGTTCTGTGATTCAGTTACCTATTAGAAGGAGATGGTGTGTCAAATGCTTAAATACAGCTTTTAGCTGAGATTTTTTCTTCTTTCTCTTTGTGGTATCTCCATTTGCCCTTTCCAACCTTGTCTGTCCTTAATATCCTTTATTCAGAAGGGTGATTTATTGGGTTGTTAATCCTGTAGCAATGCAAAGCTGTTATGCCTCACCGAATACGGTTTCTTCAGTAGTTTCCTTTCAAGCCTCTTCATTATTGAGGTCCAGATATTTACAGAATATTTAGATGATGCTGAAAAGCTTTATCTGAATCTGAGTTTTAGAGTAACTTTACCTCTGTGAATATCTCACATGTATTAGAACTCACACTGATGCAGACCCCAGGTGGTGTATCAAGTCAGAAATGGGGGTTTTTTTCACTTAAAATGCAGCTTGCAGGTCTTGATTTGAATTTACATAAATGATACAATGGTGGATCTTCACTAAGGGGACCACTTTACTCTTTAAATAACACAACATAAAATGAGAGCAAAGGCAAAGTATTTTGTGCATTAGGACAACTTGGCAGAGCTAAATAAATAGTAGGTCCCCTGTACCGTTTAATTTAGCCTTTTAGCATATGTTAAAACTACTAACAGGGTTAGGTGGGAGAAGAATTCTCAAGGCCAGTTCTCATCAGTCTGCTTCGGTAATCAGTACAGACGATGCACTGAAGTTCTGTTTTGCTCCCAAATACTCCATTTCATTGTGTTGAGCTTAATTTTAATTGTGAAAAATAGATGTTAAAAATGTTTTAAATTTCTGTAGCAACTAGTGTGTGAAAAAGACATCCTGAAGGCATTTCCAGACGTTGAGGAAAATTATTGCGTAATTCCTTTTAAAACAAATGGACTCGTAGCAAAACTCACTATACCCTTTTCACTTTCTTTTTCAACCCAAAACATGAATGAACTAGATCTTTATGCTTTCCAAGTTGGGTTTCTTTCTAACTTCAGTGCAATTGTGTTCATAGCAAATGGCAGTAGTGATGATCTGCAACTTAGTATTGAGTGTTGAGGCAGTGACTATAGCTAGTGGATCTTACTGGAACTGCCATGCCTTGCATTTTCTCAAATATAGTCCATTGTTTTTTCCTGTTTAAACCTGGTTTTAGTGTGATTAATTGGAAAAGGTGAATGCACAGCAAAACTCCTTTGGTAATACCAGTCACACAGTAGGCTGGGAGGGGATTTCAGAAAAGTTACGAGGTGAGCATCCCTTGAGCTGAATCCAAGAGTTTGAAATTCTCCTGCTATTGTCATCGTCCCCTTTATCTCCGTGTGATGCTTGGATTCCCCTGTGCAGGCTCCCCTGAAAGAAGGGCACCTGTAACACCTCTCTGCACAAGAGGCAGCTGCAGGATTTCCTTTGGTCTGCTGCCCTCACCACCAAGTACGGAAAGGGTTGGGTAACTTCAAGCATCTCACTGGCAGACAGGCTCAGCATAGGCCACTGTCTTACTTGGCACTCAGCTGTGTGGGGACCCTGGCAACACGGAAGGAAGTTATTCCTATGAGAATGAGGAAGATAGATTTATTCCCCCCAGCTGTGCATGTGGAGTTGTGGGGGCATGGCAGTGCCCTCTATCATTGCAGCCTGTGGTGCATGTATGAAAAGTAGGCAGGAGAGTGAGAATGAGATACTGTTGAGGGTCACACAACCTCCCATGGACACATCTGAAGATTTCCAGGAGCTGCACAGTACTCACGTGGGCACAAGTGCACATCTGTGAGATACGGGACACAGCATAAACAAAACATGTTTGCATGAGCCAGTCTGCACATCTGCTTGTTATCAAGGAGCCTTGGCTGACACAAGATACCGCAGTGCCATATCCCAGCTAAGAAGGATCCAGGAGGGGCTTCTGCTTACTCTTGGAAGTACAACTGCAGGCGGATGTGATATGTTTAAAGTGCTGGTAATCCTGATGCTAAGGTTTAATTGTGTTTAAAAAAAAAAGTTTGAGGGACTCTCAGTTTTACCTTAATTCTCTGAATATTTGCAAGCAAACCAGATGTTTCTCCTCCTCTGGTTGTGATTTAATATTGTGCAATTAGTTGCCCAATACTGCATGTGTTGAAATGAAGTTGTTTCAGTGGGAAAACTGTGTTTTAGGATGAGTCCTGATGACTGTCATCAGTCAAGTAGAGGAAATAGTGACTGTTCTCCCTTCCTTCAGGATTAAGAGGCTGCAGGGCATTTTGTTTTCCTTTGTCAGGATGTGGACAGGGGAGGATTACAGCACTTTAGATTCTTGTCAGGGGATTGAGTAAATTCTGCTTGAGGAAGAGACAGTGTCCTGAGAACTCGATGAAAAAAGAACCTGTGGAAGAGCGAAAGAGTGATGAGATCAACACGTTTCTTGTTAGAAAGGGCATCCTTCAAACAAGATCCAAGTCTGGATCTCCTCTCATGGTTCAATGGGAACAGACATTAACTTCAGACGTTACTAGCCTTTCTGTCTCTTACTGCATCCCCAAAACCCAGTATGTCTGGTTCATTCTGAACACAGTTTTTCCTCAGTGTTATGTATTAAAATTTCTGTGCGTTCAAATATGTGAAATCCTTTGGAATGAGATGAGGCATAGGAGTACCTCCTGGTAATAAACCACTGCTGGATCTTTAAAGCTGTATAGGAAAGTAGCATTTGTCATGGGAAAATACATAATTTAAGTTGAAGTTACAGATAAGGATGAACTTCCATTTTGGATTGGAGCACCTAAGATATATCTTAAATGGAGTATTGATAAGCTGCTTCTTTCTCTTTTTTCTTAGCAGCTTATAAAAAGATTTGTGACACATCGTCTCTTGCTTCTAATCCCATTTTGAATTATACTGTTCTTAAAATATGTTAATTATGATAACAGATCTAGGGTTTGATCTTAAGATTTGCCAGTATCTCTATTTCGTTATCTTCAGTATGAGAGCTCTTCTTGCATCACAGATTTAGATCCTCTAATTGCATATTGACATATGGAAAGTAGATTTGTAAGTACTTTCTGCAGTCCTCAGATGATAGGAAAAAATCTCTACCTTCTGCCCATACAGACATAACTTAAAATATTTACTAAGCACTTAAAGCTAAAAGGCTAACGTGATGGAACTGGCCACTTCGTACTGCATGATAAGCCAGCAGCTGTGGCATGTCAGGAGGCAGAGGAACGTGGCTTTCCTGCAGAGGGTGTCTCCAGCGTCCCAGCGGATGCTGGGAGTTCACTGCCACTGAACGTTTGTGGGTATCTGGCTGTGGGATACAGTTGGGGCCCCTCTGCTTACCCTCCCTGGAAAGTGTGAAACATTATTTTCCCCCTTTAATAATCTCTCCCCTTTATCTCAGCCCCACAGTGTCCTGGCAGTGCTTTGGGCACATCCTGCTGCTCCTGTCTTTAACTTCTGCATCCATGTGCTCACAGCCTTCAGCGAAGGTTCCCCCAGCCCCCTCCCTGTGACGAGCACTTGGTTCAGCTGCGTTCCCCAGCTCTGCTGGAGCAGGAGCAGTAGCACAAACCATATGATTCTTGACAGCTTCACAGCTGTCCTCACCACACTGCAGAGTAGCTGTGAAACTCACTGCTCCTGTTGTTTCACTCCACTCTGCCTGCAGAAAGCTACTGCTGGAAGTTATGATGCTGGAGCTGCCTTACAAGCTCCAGAAATAACAGCTTTACTCCTGTATGCCTTTTCAAATAATACCACTTGAAAAGTTAGTTTATTTTTTTCTTAATTACGCTTTCATATTTCTCTTTTATAGACCTTAACATTATTGCATATTTGCTATGACTCCACTTGAAGGAGCATTGTTTATTTGTTTGTAATTATCCTCAAGTCTTTTAATGAGCAGTGATAGTCTGTCCTAACAGAATGTATGAATAATTATTTATTCCACTGTGGATAATCTTGTGTTTGTAACTAGTGTAATTTATATACCATGGTGTTGCCTGTTTAAATCTCTTAAGTCTCCTCACAAGTCTCTGTAGTCTCAACCAGCATAAATAGCTTTGCTTTCTCTGCTTAGGAACTGTGCCTGAGAGGCCACATCAGGTTTCACTGACAGACAGATATTAGTGTATTTGTTGCTCTATCACACTGAAAGCTAGCCATAAAATAGACATATGTACTGTTCAGTGTAACTAGTCATTTTTCACCACTCTCACGCAACCTTCATCCATATTTTCTTTGGATTTTTTTTGTCTTCGGGTATCTTTTTCTAAAGATTTCTGGAATGTGTCAGACATTTGCCATCAGCACTGGGAGTTGTGCTGTCTCATGCTGGTTGTGTGTTGGGCAGATCAGTGAGGGTTGTGCAGCCGAGGCCACGAGATGAGGACAAGTGTTTCCTAACAGTGCTATAGGAAGGTATAATTTCAGCACTGTGAATGGGACTTACTTTATCTGCTCACCAACCTGCATGTTCCCAGTGGTCCCATCTGCCTTAATGAAAGTGCAATCCTACCGATCAACGATAGGTAAAAAGCATTTGGTTTCATTCTGGGCTTCATTTTGGGCTCATGATATGCTGCACTGTTCTTAGCACCTGACAGTCTGCTATTACCAGTACTGTAACAGTACAGCAGTTCAGGTTTCTTTCTTCTTTTTCTTTCTTCCTGGTGTTGCTCTGTGGTGAGAGCAAAAGTAGCCATCCCAGAGTATGATAAACCAACTCTCAGGGGCTTTGCTGGATTCTCAGGGTTTTCTCTTCTGATCTGGAACTTTCCTTTTCCACTTCCACTTTTTTCTGTTGCTGTTCTTGTCTCTCCAGGCTGAAAAGCACAGGCAGAGTTTATTTTTTCCCTTAGAATTTAGTAAATATTATACAGCAGTTTAGCCTTAAGGTTTTCTCTTCCTCCCACTTCGCTTCCCTTCTCACTCACGCAGCACAGAGTGTCCCAAATCCAAATGTGCCACCTTGGAGATGCACTGAAATCTATTTAAATGGAATTCAGACATAACCAAGCCTCTCTCCAAGTCCCTGATTCCCTGAGGCATCTTTTTGGGGTCTTTGGGGCATAAATACGAAGAAAACAGAATTGCTCATTTAAGCATTAAAAAAAAAAAAAGAAAAAAAGTGTTAAATGGCCTTCCTTTAATGCAAACTGCATTAGTTTCAGAAGTACACATTTTAAGTTTGTGGGTATGTTTATTATAGAAATATTTTTCAGTAGCTTCCATATGATGTGACACAAGGAGTGCTGTCAGAGCTGTCATTTCAATCCTGTCACTATGTTGTGCATGTTAAAACATAATTGCAAATGGTACAGGGTATTGCAGCGGTCACAGTTCTGTAAATATAAAATTCCTCCAGTAAAACTTTTAGACATAATTTTGTTTTTAAATATTGAAGTAAATGAGAATGTTTGGATTTGTGTATGTCATGCACTCTGGCATGTGTGATTTTAGCCATTGCTGTGGTTTTCTCATTATTCTGTTCTTCTCCATGTTATTAAACCTTTTGTGTATAGTATTTACACATTGTGTTACACATAAGCTGTATGTGCTCCCAGAAAGGTGTCGTAATGTTCTGTGTGTTCTGTAACATTCTGATGCCTTTTAGCAAGCGTGGGTCTAGACACACAGAATTTTGGAAATTTTGGGATGGAAACATGGAGATCTTTCTGTTTGCTTCATTAATCAGGCAGTTTTGGGAACAGAAAAAAGTTCTTTTAATGTAACTCTGAATTAGCTGGAAATAGTGTTTCTGAGCATTGAATTCTGATACCTGACAGCACGAGGGAGCTTTTATTGTCTTGTTACAAAGAGTTAAATTAGCATGAAATTTGCTTTTTGATGGGCTATCCTGTGCTGGTTTTTCCCCCAATAAAGAAGTAATGATCTTCTCTTTTACAGCGAACAACTCTGCGCCTTTTGTTACTGTGGAGAACGGAGCTCATTAGGACAAGGAGACTTAAAACAATTCGGTCCCACTCCTGGGTATGTTATCCCATGGAAAAACCAGCCTTTAAATAAGAGTGAAGCCAGCGACAGCACCGATGGAGCCTGTGAGAGAACTCCAAGGCAAAACTCAGTGCCACGCAAACAGAGAGGCCAGAAGAAGTAAGTCTGTTCTATAATAAATAGGTAGTATTTTTATTTTGCACAGAGTTTGGGAAGGATCTTTACTGGTTCTGTACTACAGTAGGCAAATAACTTGTATTTGTGAAAACATGGGTTATTAATATTAATACATTTTTGTAAGGAGAAAGCTACACATACAAAAACCTAACCAAAAACAGAACCCCAGAACAACCAACACGTGAGCAGTATAGCAGTAGCTGTCTCTACTGCTTTTTAAAAATGAGTTTGTTTCTTCCCCAAGTGAGAATTTTCACTCTGGAAGAACACAGAAAAGAGACATAGCTACTGTAAAGCACAGCTCTACCTGTGATGCTGAAGTAAAAGTACGCATGAAGGGTGGAAGAGGATGGACTTTCGACACTTCATGTGTCATGTAGACTGGACTAATGGGCAGCCCCTGCCCACCAGGTTGGAGCTTCTTCCCTTGCCCTCCAGTGCTGGCTCTTGCCCTGGTACCAGCGCTGTTGAGGGCACACAGCGGTGGTTCCTGCCCTGCAGGAGTGGGGTTTGCTGGCAGCTCTCCCAGACGGCAGGGTTTGGTCATGGTCTCTGGGCCTCAATAATTGTGAGAGATGGCAGGGGCCCCGCAGTGGAGTGCCTGACCCCGCAGTGGAGTTTGCTCAGTACATGACGTGTCTGGTGAGGGCACTGGGATATGACTGATCAGAGCCGCGTCTTTACGGGTGCGGGGGTCGTGTTGCTGGGGGTTTGTGTTGACTTGGATACATTCATGGCTGATGGTGAACTTGTGATCACTGAGTGCTCGTTGCGTGACAGAGGGGCTGCAGCCCTAGAGAAACCTGAAGGGAGCCAGTGTTGATGCAGGGCTACAGGCCATGGCTACAAGTTGGGCCATCCAGGCTTGAGGGCGGTGAGGAGCTGTGAGTGGTGCAGGGTTGAGGGCGATGAGGAGCTGTGGGTGGTGTGGTCTTGAGGGCGGTGAGGAGCTGTGGGTGGTGCACAGTTGAGGGCAGTGAGGGGCTGTGGGTGGTGCGGGGTTGAGGGTGGTGAGGAACTGTGGGTGGTGCGGGGTTGAGGGCGGTGAGGGGCTGTGGGTGGTGCGGGGTTGAGGGTGGTGAGGAGCTGTGGGTGGTGTGGTCTTGAGGGCGGTGAGGGGCTGTGGGTGGTGCGGGGTTGAGGGCAATGAGGGGCTGTGGGTGGTGCGGGGTTGAGGGTGGTGAGGAGCTGTGGGTGGTGCAGGGTTGAGGGCGGTGAGGGGCTGTGGGTGGTGCGGGGTTGAGGGTGGTGAGGAGCTGTGGATGATGCGGGGTTGAGGGCGGTGAGGAGCTGTGGGTGGTGCGGGGTTGAGGGTGGTGAGGAGCTGTGGGTGGTGCGGGGTTGAGGGCAATGAGGGGCTGTGGGTGGTGCGGGGTTGAGGGTGGTGAGGAGCTGTGGGTGGTGCGGGGTTGAGGGTGGTGAGGAGCTGGGGGTGGTGCAGGGTTGAGGGCGGTGTGGTGATGTGGAGTCACGGGCTGTGCGGGGTTGAGGGCTGTGCGGGGTTGAGGGCGGTGCGGAGCCGCGGGTGGTGCGGGATGGTGCGGAACTGTGGGCGGTGTAGGGTTTGAGAGCAGGGCAGTGATGCGGAGCGGCGATGCGTGGTCGAGGGCGGTGTGGGGCAGAGGGCAAGGCGGTGATGCGGGATGGTGATCCGATACAGCGATGCGGGGAAGTGATGCGGAGCCGCGGGCGGGGTGGCCATGCGGGGTTGAGGGTGGGGCGGCGATCCGGGCCCGCGGGTGGTGCGGGGCGGTGGTGATCTGGGGTTTAGGGTGGGGTGATGATGCGGGGCGGTGGTGATCTGGGGTTTAGGGTGGGGTGATGATGCGGGGCTGTGATCAGGGCCTGCAGGAGGTGCAGAGCGGTGGGGATTCGGGGCGGTGATGCAGGGTAGAGGGCGGGGTGATGACGCGGAGCTGCGGGCGGTGCGGGGCGAGGGCCGGGCATTGGGGGATTGGCTCCGGGCAGGGGCCCGGCTGGGGAGGGTACAGTGAGGGAGGCGGAGGCCGGCTCTGCCGGACTCCCTGTGTCAGGCGGGTCCGTGGCTGTGCTGATGCTGGAGAAGCTGCTCGGAGTGCTCCACACTCGCTGAGGTTGCTCAGGTGCACAGTGTACATTTTTGTCGTCATGTCGGTGGTGGAAAAGTGCACACTGTGTAATGCCGATACAGAAAAGTGGCTTTTCTTAAAGCTAATAGAAGTAACGCCCTCACCTCAGGCTGTATTCTATGGGTATATGAAAGACATTTTTAAAGAAGTCTATGGAATGTGTTTCTCTGCAGGGTGAGATTACAAAGTAAATTGAGAATTGGTTTGATCTTGTGAGAAAGTTTTTTATACTGAAAAATCCCTTGTAAGTTGGGATTTAGTTTTTCTTTAAGATCCTTTAAGCTTTGGTGTTGTGAGTAGCAGTTTGGTGTTGAGGTTTCACTGTGATGGGGGTGAAACACAGGTTGCCCAGAGTAGTTGTGGATGCTCCGTCCCTGGAAATGTTCAAGGGCGGGGTGGATGGGGCTTGGAGCAACCTGGGATAGTGGAAGGTGTCCCTGTCTGTGGCAGGAAGGTTAAAACTAGATCCTTTCCAACCCCAAACCATTCTGTAATTCCGGTGGACATGAATGGTGTTCAGTAACCAGTTTTGTCAGACAGAGCACAGTGCTTTGTTAAGGAGGTTCTAAATGATGATAGTGTCAGAATTAATAAGTTTTGGGGTAGATTTTTTTAAAAATGATGCAGGTCATGAAGATACTATCTAATAATGGAAAACTTCTAAGATTTCTTGGGTGGTGCAAGAGAGGTGTTACTCTTTTCCCCATAAACTAAGGGCTTTTTAAATGTATTTGTAATGTAATTGCTGAAATAAAGCATGGATGGTTTTCAGGAAAGCAGAGTTACCACAGGTTAAAATTCCAGTGCTTACTGTATCTATTGACAAATGCGTACAATTGAGTTATTAATAGCAGAGAGTAATCAAGTTCAAAGAACCTTAATGGAAAATGCAGCACCACCTTTCCTACCAATTGTTGAGCATCAGTGATCAGGTCTCTTATCAGTAAGGTTAAAAGCCCACCCTTAGATGTCCAAGATATTCTTTAGCCTGCAGGAAATAAAGGCGGAGTCGTTCCTTCTGGTTTTTTTTAATGGAGTAATCTGAGCTGTATGAATTGTTTTCTTTTGAGATTAGAATTTGGTTATAAATAAGGTTATAAACTAGTACAATATAGTAGTCTTTATACCACTGCATTTTTTAATTTCCCACCACCCCTTTTCTCCAGCTCATCCCCATCTTTTTTTGTTTAAACATCTGATGGCATTGTATAAAAATGTTTATTTCCAAACAGATTTTGAAGTCCTGGTCTTTTCTTTACCTTTCCCCCATAGCTGTAGTATTTTCTATAGGCATCTCACCTCTGAATGCTGTTACCTAATTCTCCATTCCAAGGCTTGGGCAAGTTTTAATACCAAACTTAAAGAAGTGTGTGTGTCCTGAAGAACTGGAAGAGAGCAGGCTTGTTTGCTGAATAACAGCTTTAACTGGAAACTGTTATTGGAAAAAAATCTTGGGCTAAAATGTAAGGGAGAAAGACTATGATTAATGTTGATTTATATTTTACTATATTAGGAAAAATTTTCATCCACTTTCCCTGAGTTTTGGATCACTTGTGAGTATCTGGCTAATTGAACAAAGAATGTGGTCATTTCTAAGTTTGTTTTTCTGCTTCCTGATACAGATCTCGATTGAGTATAGCATCATGTACAAGTGTAAGCACCCAAACTGCTTCTGACGATCAGGTTGTCAAATTCTGGGATGAACTCAGTTTAGTTGGCTTACCAGATGATGTTGATGTTCAAGCCTTATTTGAGCCAACAGGTAAGATCCATTGTTGTCCTCCTTTTTTTCCCAGTACAGTAGCTGCTTCATGTGAATGAAGTTTTGCAGCTGTTGGTTTTTTGTGCTCTGGAGGTTGTCAAGTCTTTGATGATGCTTTGGTAGCTTTTGCCCTTGTCAGGTTGTGTTTTTGTAGTCCTCTCTCCAGAAAAGAGACTCTTTAGCTTTGTGTGGGGAAATGTTTGTAATCTGCTGTTGAATTGGTGTTCAGGTAGTAATACCTTAAGTACCATGATTCTATTTTGGGGAGAAAAGGGAAAAGAAATGAGGCACAGCTTAATATAATTCTCAAAAATCTTAATCCTATGACGTTACCTGATCTCCTGCTGCAAACACAGGGTTATTGGAAGCAATGGAATAGAAGATTTAAAAGAGCAGCATCATTAGAGCAGTAGAGGGGTAATGCATGTGCATGTTTCCAGAATCTGCAAGTTTCCTGTCAGAAAACTCTCTGGTTTGTCATCTGCTCTTTCATTTCAATGGAACTTTTCTATTAATTAAGTTAATGAATTACTTTTTCAGAAGGCATCTGTGTCTAAATGCTTTGATGCCAGTAGTCCATTCACATATTTTGCTCCAAAATATGGAAATATATTTATGTAATAATATAAACGTCACTCCTTCCTGAGTGTGGAAACTTATTTCAAGGTCTAATTAAAAGAAAAAAATACAATCCAATGGTTTTGTTTAAGTAGTTATACTATAGTGAGTGTAGATGGGTTGATCAATCTACATTTTTGAAGTTGCTGTTAATTTCTAAATGACTTCCCAATCCTGTACAGAGATTTCGGGGATTTTTTTTGTAGCTTGAATTATTAAGATAGCCAATACATAATTTCAACAGCTAGTGTAAACCATCATTTCTGGTTCCTGTATAAAGCAGTCAGAGAATTCCTTTGGAAATATGCACCATTTGCATTGTTTTTCCGAGAGCTGAATTAGAAACTTCTTGTAAGAGTTACCTGTTGAATTCTCAGATTTCTGATTTTTTTTTTTGTTAGGTAGGTGTGTCTCTGTAGTGTGTTTGTTGTATTAACACCATTTTCTCAGTCGTGAATATGAGTTTCTGTTCATGCTGTATTTTGAGCTTTTAAACACTTCGTGTAGACTTCTAAAGCATCATACGAGTATATTCTCCATGAGCATACAGATCTGCATCCAGTCCTTGGGAATCATAAATTAAGAGTACAAACATAGAGAAGTGTTATCTAGACTGAAATATAAGGTAAAATGGAATTCTGTGTGTGTCACACAAGCATTGAATGTAGAATCAAAGTCAGGGAATCCTGTTCCACCCCAGTGCTATGATTACATGATCAGGCACTTGAAAATTATAAACAGATAAACAAGTGTGTTGTGTGTAAAAGAAAATTGCATTGTTTTTAGTGTCTGATAGTAACTGCAGTATATTCAGTGTATGATAATACGGGTTCTCAATGTTGCAACAAGAAAAACAAGGAGGAGGAGACTTCTCTGTTTTTTCTGGGAAGTATTTACAGCTAGAACTGAGTTCCGTGCTTGGAGGAAGTGCTGTTGACAGAGCTGTCCAACCCTGGCTCTTTCTCTCTCTCAACACACCAGGTCACTGCTGGGCTCATCACCGCTGTGCGGAGTGGTCTGTGGGAGTCTGCCAGACTGAAGAGCAGCTATCGGTGAACGTGGACAAAGCTGTTGTCTCAGGGAGCACAGAAGTGAGTAAAACCACTTGAATGCTCAAGTCTCTAAGAAAACAGGGTGGGTAGGGTTGAAAAAAAGACAAATGCGATACCAAGTGTGACTAAAAATACCCATGTATGGATCTCTGAGCTCCCATTTATAATAAGGTTTCCTTGGGCAGATCCTTGTGCTAAAAACATCTGTAGCAATTTATTAAAAAGTTTTATGGAGTTGCATGGAATATATCATTAATTAGTTTAGAGGTAACTAGAATGTAGGAAGAACCAGACTGACCAAAACAAATTAGAGACAAAAGAAAAATTGAGTTCAATTAGCAAATACTCTGATAGGTAAAGGAAATATTTATTGTACCAGTTTATACTCTGAAATTATATGACTCACATATAGTAAAAAATTTCTCAGTTACTTTCATGCCAGTTTCAAAAAGCAGGTTAGTGTAGGAAAACTAGTGTTTGCCACAGAAGTTACCTTGATACTCTAAATAGTCATAGAAATACACAGATAAATATTTAATCTTATAAATTGAAATGGTAATGTCTTTGGAAAAGTAAGTGCCTTTGAAAAGGATGAACTTGTTCTGGCGTCATATTCTGGTACCGTTTTGAAATATCGGAGATGTATTTCACATTGGTTTTGCCACATGTAGTTGTACTTTTTGGTCATGTTTAATAATGACCAGTAGGGTTTTTTTAATAATTTGATTATTTTTTCTATGAAGTCAGCCATCCTATCAAAAAATTTTGTAATTTTTGATGGTTTTCCCATGGTCATGCTTAGGCCTTTTTTCACTCGAGTCTTCTTGTTTTTCATGCATTATAATAGAATAAAAAAATTCGGCAGAAGATACCAGTAGATGTTCTTCTCCGTTGTCTGGACTAAAAAGATGCATTGCATCACTCTTTCAATACAAGCCATAGAACGCAGCTTTCCTTGCACCTTCTTCTATTCATTTTAAGTAAATGGCTTTGTTTTGAATAATTTAATTAATTTCTGTGTTTCTGCATTCAAAATAAGACTATTCAAAATGAATGAAACTGACATTATTAAGTTCTAGGTGAGCTTGAAAATGCTAAAACATTTGTGTGTGTGTATGTATAAAAAAACAACAGTAAGAATTGAAAGAATATTCAAAATTGAATACGTTTTTTTTGTTAATCTCAGTGCTGGAAAGTTTTTGCCCCCTTGTTTTTGGCTTGTAGTCATTTTGTGATCAGCTCATTCCTGTCTATAGTCATTTTTTCTAACAGAAATCCTGGTTGAGCTGTTCAAGTTTGTGTTTCGCTGTATTGAATTTCAATATCCTGTTTTCGTTATTTCAGTTTCATTTCTTTCTGTGCAGTACCTTGCTCCTCCCCTGTGCTCAGGGTGATGGTGCCTCACCTTTATGTCATCAGTACCTTTTTAAGTTTTGCACAGATGTTTACAATGGAATTATTTAACTACAAATTTTTTGAAGAATGAACATCTCTGGTGTTGCAGTTTCTGTTTCGGCCCCATCTTTTCTTGTGCTGCACTCAGTCTTCCCTACTGATCTTTTCAAATTCTGCAAGTAATGTTTAGATCCCCCTGTTGCACATGTTTCATGGCAGTGCAGAGGAAAGAAGTTTGAATCGAGTGCCATTCTGTGTATTTTCTATTCAGTCTTTGCTGAAGCCGTTGAGAAACTTTCTTTGTGTAGTCCCAACAGTCAGCCAGTGAAGAATGATGCTGATTCGGTTATTCTCTTTTATCCTTCTTGTGATATCCCCAGGGAGAGCTGAGTAAAGGCACAACTGTGATTCTAGAAGAATAGCTAGATGGAATTGGACTTCTTTATCCCACTATCACACCAGGGATTTGTTTGCTGCTTTTTTTTTTTTTTTTAAATAAGGACCAAAGTCTTCTGTAGTTGTCTGTTCCTGACTACAGAGAAGTGTAGTGATTGCTCAAGGAGTTTGTGTGGAACTGGTTTGGAGCCCAGGTAATCCTGTGTTTGCTTGTGTCCAAGCTGTAGTGCTTGGTAATAATTTTTCCACTACTTTTTAACTTGTTACTAAGATTAGGAAGGCAGAAAAAAGTATAAAGTCCTGCTTGTCCTGTGTGATAGTGGAAAAGCTCATCTTTGTGCAAGTTACTTTTAAAGAGTTTAGAATAAAAGGTAAATTAATTAATTGAATGTATGTATTTGAGTTTGCGGCATCTTGTGCTTCTTTTCATTTGGGCTTCTTTCTAATGGGATGTTCCTACATTTTAAAAGAAAAGTTCTGTTCTGATGTTCTGAAATCTGTTGGCCATGCAAATGCAAGTATGTGCTCAGGGCACACCGAAAAACAAATAAAACCAAGCTGTGTGCTGTTTCCTCTGCTTGCCACCAAATTTGCTTTGGGTTTGTTGTTGTTTGCTTAGTAGGGGATTTCTGTCTTCTTGGAAGTCTTTTTGGCATGAGGAACTGGTTTGTGATGTGGTCTGCAGCACTGACATCCTTAGCTGGGAAAGTACATTTTCTTTTCCTTCTGTTCATGTAAAAATGCATATTTGAAGTGTAACCAACTTTTGATATTATAGTCCATTGGTTTAGGTATTTTAATTTTTGGAGAGCATTTTAGGCCTGTTCTTACCTTGAGGGACTCTCTAATTTGTAGGCTACATTCTTGTTTCTCATTAGTTAGGCTGCCTATTGTTTGCAAATCTGCTTTAACTGGATATGACAGTGTTTCTTATTACTCTGTTTACCAGTTGAGATGTCCATTTGGCTTCACTGAACTTGTGATTGCATTAGTAAAGCTTGTGTGGGCATACGTAACTGACCTGTTCCAAAATATGTATGTTTATCCATTTTGCGCCCTTGTTTGCTGAAGATTTAAAACACAGCACTACAGAGGTCTCAGTATCTGTGAATGTCTCACAAAATACCCTGCTTAGCGTCTTTCTTCTTCGTTTCTTTTGATTTGCTCATTGTGAAGGCCTGGCAAAGGCACCTGACCAGCTTTTTTCATGTATTTGTGTCTAGACAGAGGTGAGTTCTTTGTCTTTCTTTCAAAGTCTGGGGTTTGCCGTTCTTTACTATTCATGAGTGCACAAAACTGCATCTGTGAGGTGTTCGAAATGCAGTGTATAGCGTTGGTTTGTGACAAAGGACAAAGAAAAGCTGGAATATACAGTCAGGTTTGTGGTGTAGGTGCCTCAGTTCAACTGATTGCTTGTCTTGCTTATCTCAGCAAGGGAGAGTCATGGGTTTTTGTCAGAACTGCTTTCTAAGTGCAGGAGGTCATAAGGAAGACCTGGTGATGCTCCTGACAAACCTAGTGCCAGGGCTTTTCTCAGGATGACTCCTAAGAATTCACCTAATTACCAAGGTACAGTGTGTAAGGTAAAGAGCTTGAACACCCAGATGTGGCAGTGCCTTCCCCCACTACTTTAATAGCATTTCATGGGGTTTGGGAGTAATTTTGTTTCAAGGTTTGACAGAAGACAACTCTTCAAAATATAAATGGGGGACAGAAGAGTTCCAGTGATTTGTTTGATCTGAAACTTAACTCACTTTTATTATCATTCATAGGTGTTTTGCTCAGTATATAACATTCACCATAGTAAAGAAGCTGTCATGTTGTCAGCTTAAAGAAGATAGACTTTTATTGGTGTTTCTACAGATACTTAGTGTAAGATGCAAAAATGATGTGAACTGTAGACTTAATAAGATAAACTAAGCAAAAGAATTTGATTGAACAGAAATTACAGTTTTTTCCCTGGAAAAAATATAATAGATGTGGACAAGTAGAGTTTACTCATGTAAAACATAGAGGCTTTTAAGGCTTGCATTTGTCCAGCTTTTAACAAGACTGGTTTCTGAAATAGTGGTTCCTGAAATATTTTCAGGTATTTTTAAATAATACTTTATAATTTTGATGTTTATTTTGTATGTATTGAGTAGGTTGCTGTTTGTTTTTCTACAGTCAGCTGAGGAAAAATAAAGTTTGCCAATTGTCTGCCTTACATTGTCTAGCCATAGCTAGTCTGTATGCTACAGAGTCCCAAATAAGGTGGACTGCTTTTTTCTCCCCAATATGTAAATAGCTCAATTCAGAAAGTGAATTTAAGGAAGTAGATAATGTGTTTAAACTACTTTTGAACAAACTGGGCACAAGAAAGGAATGCAAGGGTAACTTTCCCAGCCAGCTTTCTCTTCTGATAAGATGTAGAAGGCAGTTTCCAACTCTGGGAGAATTTTTCAAGGACACTGAAGTCAAAGAACACAGTGTTGGTGGAAACCAAGGAGGCTCCTATCTGCTTGAAGACTGAATAGGAGAAACATGATAGTAATGAAAAGCCTTGTTTGAAGTTCTCTGCTCAAGACTTGATTCCAGCGTGATGCCTACCAAGCTAGATCAGAAAGAAATAAGTCGAGGGGAAAGATGGGGAACGCGTTTATACATCTTTTAAAACTGTCCATGCTTTGAATGTATCTTCATCCCTTAGTTTCAGTGCACTTCTCATCTGTTTGAAAATTGTCCATGTTTTTAGTGGGGTGTGCGTGTTCTATTTGTGCTGCTTCAAGTTGAAAACCAGTTTGTCTAAAATGATACTTCCTTTTGTTATTCCTTGTATGTAAAAGTGAACATCAACATCCTAACGTACTGTTGTACGTTGTTCATACACTGTGGAGGATTGTGCCCATTTAACCATAGCAATTTTTCATTTGGTTTTACTTTTTGTGGAGAAAAAATGCGTGAGAAATGGCTGAGATGACAGAATCCTGAATATAGGGGTGGTGTTGGCTTTGTGTATGTCTCAGCCAAGCTGAACAGAGCATGGAGTGATGTAGGGTTTTTCAGGGTATAGTACAGGATTTGCAGTTCTTTGATGCTTTAAAAGCTCTCTTCTTCCTTTTTCATTATTGGAAGAACTACTAAGTCTTAAATCCAGAGAAAAATGCATGAAGAAAATGTAATCTATCATAATTTATATTATTTCTAGGCAGAGTCCTCTGCATTTGCCCATTTTCCAAGGACAGGCTTTGTAACATGAAACTAAATGAGCAGCTCTGGTATTCAGAAGTTCCTTTCCCAACTCTTGAGTTTTTTATGGTGCTTTTGCACACACCAGGCACTTGCCTTCTCCTCATTTCCCTTCACTACAACTTGGGAGGGACTACCTGGCTGCTCTTGGGAGTGGCTTCTGATTTTATCTTACCGAGTTTTTTTCCTGTAGTTGATTTTGTCCTGCAACGGAGGAAGTACTGCCGGAAGTTTTCTTCCAAAATAACATCTCTACTTTTTTTATGGGTGGCTGTCTCTTAGAGGACTCCAGCACAGAAAGTGCTAGAGAAAGAAAGACTAGAGAAATAGTGACGTGTCTCACCAAGAAGACGCTTGCATGTGCTTTAGGTCAGTTTGGCAGTTTCATTCAGTTCCTGGCATGTTTTAGACATACTGTAACAGTTCAGCAGTGGGGGACGTGGGCTATTTCAGTTTTCCATTTATTTCCCTCTTGTTATTTTGGAGTTTCTCTAGAGTTCTGTAGCCATTTCTCCGCTGATGATGACAGCCATTGTTTTTAAAGGACCTTACTGACTGAGGGTAAAACTTTAGGGATAGTTTAACACTGGATTATCTTCCATGATTTACTCTGTTCCATAATTGTTTGGATTTTGGTCACTTAAAGCCAGATCCTTGTTGTCTTGGGGAATATTTGTTTTTAGAGCTTGTAAATGACATCAGAAAGCCTATGTCAGTTGTTTTATAACAGTATTTTCCAAATTCTGCAAAGCAGCTGTAGTATCTTAAAATTACTGTAGTTGGCTCTGATTTACACCTGTAATTCTTCTGGAACACCTTTGTACACCATAAATGATGTCAGTACAGCTTTGGTACACCCGTTCAGGTTACAGAGCTGCCATGGGACCTCTTTGTGTGTTCAGATTCTTTGCAGGTCCAGCAGTTTGAGAACAGGTATTTGCCTGCTTAGTAAGATCTACAACTTCTTATTAGCGTTGTCACGTGAACAGTGGTTAAAGTATTCTTTCATTTGAACCGAAAGAAGCTTTGCCATAACAAGAGCGTTGCTTATTTGAGGTCACAGAATCACAGAATGATTTGGCTTGGAAGGGTCATCAAAAATCATCCAGTTCCAGCTCGCCTGCCATGGGCAGGGACACCTTCCAACCAGGTTGCTCAGAGCTCCATGTAGTGGGGGGACAAGTGAGAATGGCTTCAAACAGGAGAGTAGGTTTAGACTGGATTTACAGTGGAAGTTCTTTCCTGTGAGGGTGGTGAGGATTGGAACAGCTTGCCCAGAGAAGCTGTGGCTGCCCCATCCTGGAAATGTCCAAGGTCAGGTTGGATGGAGCTTTGGGTGACCTGGTCTAGTGGAAGGTGTCCCTGCCCATGGCAGGGGGTTGGAACTGGATGACCTTTAATGTCCCTTCTAACCCAAACCATTCTTTGACTCTGTAATTCTATTTTTTCTTCTGCAGTGAAACACAGAACAGAAAAATATAAGTTATGCTTCTAACAGATAAAAGAGTTCTGTTACCTATCAAAACACAGCACCTTTAAAGCTACAGACTTAAGGACTCAGGTTTCAAAACACAGTTTTGTTTTTCCAGTTGCCCCATAGACCACATTTTCTAGAAAAAAAATAAAATATATTTTTCTAAATCCCTGCTGGTATTTAAGACAATGAAGTAATAGTTAAAAACTGAGTAAATGCGAACTAAGAACTTTGTGATTCTCTTCTTCTAGTACATTTTTGTAATTATTTTGGCACCTAAATTGTGGATACGTTGGGATGTAATTAAACTCTACACTTGTATGTGAATCTTCAGTGGTGTATTTAAAAGTTTGTAAGGATTACTACAAACTGGACTGGTCTGTCTGAATAGTTCTGGTCATAAAGTGAGAGGCAGTAACGTGTGGGAAAAATGTGGCTAAAGTAAAGGCTAAGCAGTTCTGATGATTGAAGGGGTCTGGAAATTATCTTAATTTTGAATTTTCCACTTACTGAGAAAAACCCCTTCATTTATTTTCATAGTCTTTCTGATGTAATTGTTGTTCACCTCTGAATACTTTGATACTTGGCTAAGTCTGGGTACATGGCTGAGGGAGAGGTTGTTTGTAAGTGTTGATTGTTGCAATGTAATTGAGGTTTACTGAGTGAAGAGCTGGTCTGTTTCTTCTTTCCCCACCATTTGTTAGATGGATTGGTATTTCAGATTTGTACTACGTGGTGCGAGATACTCTGTTATCATTAAGGGACTTTCCAAGTCAGCCAGCCAGTGGAAAAATAAAGGCATACAAAGCTGCAGTATTAAGCTGAAAATATTTAATTAAAAACTTGTTTCTAAAAATAATCAGAGGAATATTAGGCTTTTTCCCTAGCCAAAATTTAATTTAAAATAAATACAGAATTTTTCAGTTATTTTCCCATAACTAAACATTTTTATTGTTAACATTCCAGTAAAGCCAGTACTATGCTTCAGCCTGTTAAGGTCTTTGGAATTTTTACAAGTGGAAAAGTTCATTAGGAATATGAAGAAATGCTTATTTCAAGACTATATGACACATGCCCAATTTAGCACTTTTTATAATTAGCATCGCAGGAAACAAAAGGTGTTCCTTTCTTTAGAGACACAAAACACTGATCTGTTTATGTGCTAATGGACAGTAGAGTATCAATATACCAAATATCAGCAAAGTGTTTGATTTAGAGCTTTTTCTGGGTAGTACTTGTTTATGGAGTTTGATTCTTACCAAGTGCAGATACTTAAATGTCACTTTGCAGTTTCTGTAGTAGTTCCTTGTCTGATAACCTGTTATCAGTGTGATTCTGACCTGTTGACTGGAAGAAGGAGCATGTGATCGTGTGAAATTTATTTAGCTGTTTTAAATTTTTTATATTGTCTTCATCACAGTGATTGTATTTACAAGAGGAAGGCAGGCTTTAGTTTGTGCATCGCAGTTCAGAGGAGAATTTTTCTTCTCAGATGAAGCAGAACAAAAGATGCACATTTTTAAACAATTTTTTTTGAGATTTTTCCTTTGATGTGCTTCGTCATGAGCCTTCTGTGAAATGACATCTATGTTTGTATCCTTACCTATGTGTTTCCAAGTATATTAAAAAAAAATACTGTGAATTTGTCTGCAGATCAAGTGATACTGTCAGTGCACATTGAAACTCACTGATGAGACTAAAACTGTATCTTGTTCCTTATTTGGGCCATAAGAACCAAGTTCTAGAGCTTACCCTTGCCAGGGACAATGAACAGTGCCTGGTTTCTCATACATACATTCTAGGCTTAAGTAATAAACTGTTTTTCAGAGTGAGACAGAACTTTTCCTAAACTGTCACTTTTTTCCAGCACACAAATACAATTTCTCTTACTTTCATTGCTTTGTATTCCCTACAATTTTGCATATCTGAACAGAAGCATGGTGTAATTTCTGGCAAGTGAATCTACCTAAATGATCTTTCCCATTACAACCACATTTCTGGAATACGGCAGCAAACAAGAGAGGAAAATACTTGCATTACTTAGGCAACGCAAAGTGCCTTTCCTTAAGATGGTTCATGTGTCCTCATCTGAAGGGGAAAGTGTTTGATTTTTCAGCCTCACCCATTGCTTTTCTCTCCCAGAGCAGTGGTGCTGCTGGGTTTCTGCTGTGGGGCCAGGAGGAGGTTCCAGGGAGCTCACCCTGGGAGCGCTCCCGTGGCGCTCAAGTAGGAGAGCCAGAGTCAGCCTTAGAGTTTTCAGTGTGGGTTTTTTCAAGCTGAATGCTTTGAAAAATGCACCTTTCTTGAACTCCAGATGTCGAATAGGTGGGTACCAGAATCGGGAGAGAGGTTGTGGCTACAAAGGCATTTTTGATAGGGTTTTGATGCTGAATAGGTGATAGGCACTGTAGATGCTGAGGGCAGGCTTGAGGTGTAGGAACCAGACAAAATGGGCTGGGGGCACAGAAAGAGACCGAGAAGCAGCAACAGCCCAGGAATGAAAGCCAAAGAGCCTAACTGAGAAACATGAAAGGGCCTGTGTTCCTGGAGGAATTTCCAGTGCAGGTTTCTTTTATTCGGTAACATTCACTGAAATAATCTACTGAAAGCTCTGAAGTGAAATTGTTCAGTGTGTGTTCCAAACTGCTGAAGTGTGTTTCACAAAGACCTTTTCTTCCTTTTTCATGACTTGAGTAGAAAACACTTTTTTTTCATAATACATCCAGAGAAATTCTCTACTTTTTTTTTCTCCCCCCAATTCCCCTGGTGTATTTCATAAAATTTACTCTGAGCGTTAAGGCAATGACATAGTAGTTTACTAACATTTCATTTCAAGGCTTTAATATCTGGGGGGGTTATGTGTTAAAAACAGGAAGAACCTGATCTCTGAGAAGCAAAGAAAACCCACTAAAGGAAAATCATAGTGTCTCTCCAATCACGAATATTCCTTCTTCCTTGGTAATGTGTCATTTTGCTGGTAAGACTGACCCATTTTGGGGCTTTGCTGTAGAAAAGGAGAATGCAGGTACTTGGGCTCTCCTTTTCTCCTGTCTTTCTGTGCTCAGCAACATTGGCACAGTCCTTCAGTGTCTGCAAAAGAGAGAAAATGACAGTGTAATGCCCCCAAACTCTGAATGTGGAACAAGGAAATAAAATCCTATTTTAAAATGTATGAAAATATTAAGAAGTTTATTTTAATTATTATCCCATTAATATTTTCAGCAAATAAGAAAACTGGAACTCTGTATATATTTAAAAAGTCAGGAAACCATACCCATCTCTTAATCAGCATGCCAGCAGTAAGTTTATAAAAATTTACACAAGGAAATGTGGCAGTACTACCAATCTCCTCACCTTTGTAGGTGTTTGAATGCAACCTTCCTTTTCTAACCTTATTACCACCTCACTCATGGTTGCTTCTGATTTAAATATTTTATGTTCAGTCTTTTTTGTAGCTAATCTGGGGGTTTTTATTGTTGGTGCTCAAGGGTCTAATTTTGCTTTTTGTGTCATGGTTATATTTATGAAAAAAGACTAATTGGTCTTTTGGAGTTAATATTGGTTAGTTTCAGTCAAGGACAGGTCCTCATTATGCTTTGAGCATTATAGAAATAAAAAGGCCTCTTCAGCAGCTTTCTCCTTAATACATGGCACAGGAATAAAAGGAAAAAATACCTCTATGGGACTAGTAGGTGTATTTGCTCAGCTGTAGCATTGTTTGCTTAGTGTTACACAACTGACTCTAATCTAGGTTTCACAGCAGTTTCCCTTTTACATTGTATTTTATTTAAGCATGTCTTTTAAATTTATCGTGGATGTAGGTCACATGCTTTTTTTTTTGAATGAGAGCTTTAAAGTCCAGACTCTTTAATGAAATTAGAATTATAAAGGGGTTCTGATTATTCTGGTCAGAAGAGTCTGAGGTTTTTTCCTGTTTAATATAAGTTAACATTTATATGAGTTTTCATTTGGGGTTCTCGCCCATCCTCAAAAAAATCTTACAAACATACTTTAAAACTCGAGAGTGCTCATATTAGTCTGTTGGCATCAGTTTGCTTTTAAGCAGTAGCCTAAAAACTACTTCTGACATTGGTGTACTCAGCAGCTCGCAAAATCAAACCATTAGCAAAAAATACTTTTGAACTCCCTGAAGATTTTGTTATTGACTTCCATTAGTGTAAGTTCTGTCCCAGAGTTGCAGATTGAGCATAAATATTGCAGACATCAGTATGAAGTAGTGCCATTAATGCAGGTGTCGTTGAGTGTTTTTTTAATAACACGGAGCAAATCAGGCATGAGAGAGACATCTTAGGAATCTTCACAAATGTGGAGCAACTGCCCTTCCTGTGCAAGTGCATCACCTCAGTGGGAAATACTGACACTACTTTCATTAAAGCTATTTTTCCTAATAGGCCACTGTTGAGAGTCACTTACTTATGTGAAAGAATTAATATTGTTTAGTTTCATGTATATTGTTGTCCTCCCCATTCTGCAGATCTGACCTGGGAATAAAAAGTAGGCAGACAATAGTAGGTCTGCTGCCAGTAATGAATGTGTGGGTGTTCCATGAATCATAGTCATGATTAATTATAAGAATCCTATTGAATAATATTAATTGAAGAACTGATGAAGTGGCACGTTCTTAAAGCAGCACTTCCCCTAAGCTTTTTTAACCAGTGTATTTTCAGTGATACTAATTGTTTTCCTCAAAGATGTAATTTTCCTCTTCAGTACATCAGGGAGGGAAAGTAGCTGTTACGAAATAAATAAATATTTATTTCCTGAAGCATCTAACATGGATGAAACAACTTGATACACTACATTGCAGTGTCATGGTCTCACTTCTGATACATGTATTCAATCTGCAATCTAGACACTTTTTTTTTATAAAACTGCAAGTACTTCCACATCTAACCTTTCCAGTTTTCAATTTATACTATAATATTTCCTTTTTGTTCAAAAAATTTTGCCCACTCTGCTTCACTGTGAAATTGCCTAGCAAGAACTGGGAATAATGACAGAATCTGCAGAGTAGATAGTCTGAATCTAAATACCCAATCCCACCAAATATCCAAGCAAACACTGAGGGGTTTTTTCCTTTCAATTACTACAGATTGTTACAGAATATTAGGGGTTGTTTGTGTGGCAGATGTGTTGGAAAAGCATAAACCTTTAAAAGCAAATAGAGAACTTCTAGAGAAGTGACACAAGAAAGTTCGAGCTTTGTGAGGGAAACGCTCATTTTCCAAAATGTATATGGATTTGATACATTCAATAAGTAGGAGTTTCAGTTTTTTCAAATGTCATACCAGGTGAATGTTTTTAATGAGAGTACCTTGAAATAGATGGCAAATCATTGGGAAGACTGTTACCATTACGCATCCATCACATCAGAATGTGCCTTGGGCACCTCCAGAATGTTTGCTTCCTGTCAGACATAAAATACTGTGATGGATAAATCCCCCAGTAAAGGTCGGCCCTGGCAGCAATGCTCACTCATCTGAGAAACTTGAAAGGTCAGGATGCTCAGGGTCCTGGTAGGGCTGGAAGCTGAGCATCTCACTTAACATGTGGTTGTACTTTCACTCCTAATTTTATGTGAGCTTGTTGTTTGTGGTGCTTCTGGAAGTTCATTTCTGTAGCTGAGTGCTCTGTTACAGTCCTATGCACCAGTTGAGTGTTTTTCAGCCTTTTCTGAGCTCCTTTAATTGAAATAAATCAATTTTGTGGTAAACTATCTCTTGCTTTATGGGTGTTTTAAGTAAAATACTCATCCTAGTACTGTGACAGAATTGTTATCTTAACACTGTCACAGCATTAGGATGTCATCTGATGCTGGGATTTCTGTGCCATCAGACAAAATAGGTTTTAGAAAACAGTGCAATCATCTTGATTGTTTTGACCATCTGAACAGCTCTCTTAATACTACTGGACTGCTCACATGAATTAGCTGAGCAGCCTGTGTCTCTTGAGGAGTTTATTTGTAGATGATGATGATGATGATGATGATTAAGCCCAGGAACCGCAGTGAAGTGGACTCTCCACTGTGTTAGTGTGAGGACAGTCTGTGTTGAGGGCTTGTGACCTTGCTGTGGACTTACAGCCTGGTCTGTGTGCAAAATGTGCCATGTCCAGAGCATAACACGGAGTCCAAAATAGAACTCTTAGAATCTCAGACTGGCTCCTGCTCTCTCTCCAGGCAGCACATCTTTTGTTGACCCAAATTGTTTCCCCTTCACTAGCTCTGATGTATTATTCATGTTATTTCAATGTGGTTTTACTTTTGATAAAGGAATGGGATTTCCCCATTTGACTGTAAACATGGTGAGAAAAAGCTTTTAGGACATTATTGCAGCCCTAGTTTAGCTGTAACCAGCTGAAATGTAAGTATCAAAACCTCCTTGTCCTGTCATTAGAGATTAAGGAAAAGCATTATGAAGAAGTAGGACTGTGCTTGGTTTGACTTTGTGCTACAAATGAAACAGAAGCTTCATTTAATTGTTTGTGCCTTTACACAGAACAGTGTTAAAAAACACACATAATCTTTTAGTGGAGAAAAAGAGAGACCAAGTAGGAATTGGTGCTGGAGCAGAAGAAAATATGTACATTTACTAAGGGAATCTGTGACATATAAAGCATAACACTCATCTCTGGCAGTTCTTTTCCATTTGATGGCACTAACATCTCTATAATTAAGAGCAATGGAATTATTTAGAGGAAAACTGTGTTATAAACCATTCTTTTTTTAATTGAACAGCTGTAATTTCTACCAATGGAGCAAACTATATTATAAGAAAATGATTATTAGTTTAAAATGCAAAGTTAAATGAATGCAAAATTAACAAACAGATGGTGAAGAATTATTGTGCTTTATTTTACTCCTGGGTAAAAGGGCTCATGCAGGATTGTAAAAATGTCATCACACTTCGTAAACCTGAAAGCAAACAGAATTTGCAGTTGTGCACATCTGTTTTGGGACACTGCTAGAGGGTTAGAAGAAGCAATGTTGTTTTCAAATAAGGGTATTCATCAAAAGGATATCATTTACTTAACAGTTATGGCTTCTGCTAAGCATCAGACTCAATGTTCTGTGGAATTCATTACAAAATTTGGCAGCTTTTTTCTTCACAAGCTACTGAGGCAGCATTCTGCAAAACTGAAACAAGCAGCCCCTTCTTAACCTCACCTCCCTGAAGCCCAGAACAGCAGTTGAATAACCTGCTTAAACGTTTGACCAGTAATTTTAGGGGTTTAGATTCTAGGTCAAGATGTTGTGCTTGACAATGCTTGCCTGAGGAATATCAGTGATGAAACAGGATGGAAAGACATGGGGCTTATTTATTTATTTCAGTGGCTGGTGAGTTAAAGAATTACGTAATATTTGGGAATACTATGTATTGGGAGGAAGAATGGGACAAAGACACATAAGTGACTAATTTAGTCAAATTGAAAAAAAAGCTAAAAGCCCCAGCCAGATAAAACATGTCAAGATTTTATTAGGAAAGAAATTATATTAATGTTCAAGCTGGTAGTTTCAAAGTATGCCACCTAATTGCTTTGTTTGAGCTCAATTTACAAAAATTAGTGAACTAAAAATGTAGGATTTTGTTTACAATGACTTTGTGCCATTGGGAGAGTGCAATTTAGGAACAGCCAAGGAAATAGGAATTATGAACAATAACGTACTGATTGCAGTCAGTGGGGAAGGAATACTAAGGAAGTGCTCACTAATGAGGAAGGTATTAAAGGCAGGAAATTCTTGCATTTTTTTATGTCTCTACATAATGCAGAGTTTCTTGTTACCCCATCCCTTCTACTACCTTGTAAATTATATGTATCACTGAGTTTATATCATGACTTTGGCTGACACTAACTTCCTGTTAAATCAGGGTAATGTATCTACAAAATATTTCATAAAAGAGTGCATTATTAAGACAATAAAATCAAACCACAAAGTAGGGACATGTCAGAAGGCTGGTTGTGTGCACACAATTAACATCCTTTGCACACAGTTAGCGTCCTTTGCACGCAGTTAATGTCTTTTGTGCCTAGGCCTGATTATGTATCTCTAATTGTATGGTCGCATGCAGAACAGTTTGTGCCTAGTTCAGTCCATAGGATGGACATTGCTGTCTTAGTATAAACCTCTTCAGTATTCCATTTTTTCATTATTGTTTAATGTGTAAGTATGTAGACTATTCAGACGCTGCTGAAGAGAAAGAATTCCTCATTTCTCCATGAGTTTTTCTAAAATGTTTTTACTGTAATGAACATGTGAATAACTTGTTTATAAATTTTTTTCAAATAACAGATGTATGTGACCTTGTTATGTATCTCAGGCTACACTTTTCCCTCAGAGAAGTTGAATTTATTTATGTCTGCTGATTTGGATGGCAAATTTAAGAGTTTCAGAAATACTCAGACTCACTTAAAAAGGTTGTACTGATACTGAAGTTCTTCCTTCACTCTGTTGCAGTTGTGAGTGCACAATCTATGTAGAAATTAAGGCTGAATTTTTACAGGGGAGAGAACACTCCAAGCTTTTGACAGTAAAATTAAGAACTAAAAAATTAAGAAAAACTTTACTTAGTGCCCTGCCCAGTACCATCAAGGAACTTCATGGAAGAAGTGGAACTACAACTCTTCTGCAGGCCATTGCTCAGTTGCCATACAGCTAAGTGCTCTTCTTCTCCCACAAGCCATCCACAGCCTTTTTCAATACTACTTTTTTTCCCTCCTCTATAAATTAAGCACAGTCTGACAGGTAACAGGTTTCTTTAATGCTGTAACTCCTTTTAAAAAGTCTACTTTATGCATGAAATCCCTGTTTGATCTGTAATGCTCCTTGTGTTTTAGTGCACATACATGTGTACATGTGCACGTGTCTGCTCATTCCTTTATCTGTGTCTCCATGTGTCTTGTGTTGCCTTGTATTTGTCTGCCTCTATAATTTCCTTTTGTCAGGGAGAAAAAGGAAAAGGCAGACCTCCCAAACTGCAGGTTTAAAGCCTTTGTGGCTACATAAGAGCGCTGCTATTTGAGCTGGCTGGATGATAGTGATACAGCGTTAGGTGTCAGAGGACAGCATACTTCTCCTCCTTGTAATCTTCATCCAATTTCAGTTGCCTCAGACTTCTGACTTTTTGCTCAAGTTGGTATTTTTAGCCACTTCCACTCTTCATCTCCCCTTATCATTTCTCATCCCTTTTGCCTCGTTCTTTCTGAGATCTGTCCCTTCACCATTTCCTGTGTCTTAGAACCTGAGTTCCCTTAGGCCTTTATCCAATTTGAGTGCCCAGATTTGATTAATTGGTGCTTCAAGTGTTAGCCCTGCCCCTCCTCAGCTTCCATCTCCATCCATGGTTTCTCCTCCCAGTCTCAACAGACTCACTCACACAGTGAATCCTTTCTGTCTCTTTGCTCCTTACTTGTCCATCTGCCTGTGTACTGTAGACTCCTATTCCCCAGATGATTGAGTGACAGTAGTATCAGGATCCTTAGGGATGTCTGCTTTCCATTCCAGTGGCTTTTTGTGCTTAGGCTTAGAGAATTTATTACAGACTTCCTCCCTCTAATGCTTGTCAGACTGAAGGAATCTTTGCAGGAGGTACATGATGTCCAGTCAGTGCTAGAAATTGGAGAGGATCACTCATGATCAATGAGAGTAGGTTGTTCTGTAATTTTTCACTTATAAACTTTTGGAAGTGTTTTACATTTAAAAAGATAGTTTTCTTAAGTTGGGTCACATCTAGATAGATCTGCAGGGAAAGGGCGGAAGTTGCATCCCCCACCCTAAAACTCATGACAAATTGCAAGTCCCGTGAATGAGGTTGTTTTTAAGAGGAGCAAAATGTTTTTCTTAATGACTTTTCTGTTCTCAGAAGTGGCTGGAAATTTTTGTCTTAAGTCTTCCAAAAATATTTAAGAGAGTTTAGACATGTGTTATGAGAAGTTTAGCCCAACTTTTTATTGTTCAGAAAATTTGCAAAAATAGAAGAGAATTTATATGAAAGTCTTCTTAAACAGTCTCCATTAACATCCCTTCTTTGATAGTACTATGCTGATGAAAACTTTGGTGTGAACTTGGCTGTGGTACCAATAGAGAACTTGTCTCAACATGCGGCAGCTCACTACTGTCATCTGAATTTTGACCTCCCTGTGGATGTGCCTACCTGTGAGCTGTGTTTAAATTCCAGCTGCAGGCCATGGAAATCTGGCCAGTCCATGGAGCCTGAGAAAGGACACCCACTGTTTGGCCAACTGAATTGCCATGAAGTAAATTCCATAAAATGACTAAGCCTTATTAAGTGTAATTAAGTTTGGATGTCCTCGACAAGCCTTGTGTCGTTTGGAAGCACAGTGCAACTGTATGAGCAGTAAATTCTCCTTTTACTTTAAATGGCTTTATGAATGTACTTATGTCATAACCTGTAGAATGCTTGAGCTACTTCAGAATCCCTATATATGATTTAGGAGTGTAGGAGCTGTGCTGGATTCGACAGAAAGTTGACTTCATCCCGGTGTGTTCTGCAATGACCAGTAACAGATGCCTAGAGAAGATCATTAAACAACAAGGATGTAGCAATGTTTCCCTCGATTATTTTTTCTCAAGCCTCCAACAATTTGTGGCTCAGCTTGTGCTCTGCCAACACAAAGAAATGTCTACACACACTTCTTAAGACCTTCCGAGCATGAATCAAATGGAACTGGCACAATAGTCTGTTTTCTGAGCCTGCCAAAAAGCAGCCTCAAACCAAAGCTGATGATTTCTGTTCTTGCCTTGTTTGTCCTGGAGTTGCTGATGCTGAAGCCTAATAACCACAGTTTAAATTACATTAAACGTTATTGACCTTCTTGTTGTTGACAGTCTAACTAAACAACAGGCTCGTGCATGCTCTTCTGCCACGGTGGATATTAGATGGAAATTAAGGGAGTAGCTGGTTGTTAGCTGTGGAAAAGCTTAGCCTCACTCAAAACATTTACTTTATCCTAAATCTTGCAGAAAGCAAGGAGCTGAAAAGAAAATCCCCCTTCTTTCCTCATGAAAGTGTGAAAAAAGCAGCAGAGTCTGTGAGGGAAATTATATGCATGCAGTTATTCCACTAGCTTATATAGTGATGAGGAGAAAACAGCTCTAAGGCACCCAAACCCTTCTGTGGAGCTTCTGAATAAACAGGATTTGGGAACAGTTCAGGCTATATGAGGAAGAATTTTTGTGTCATAAAGTTTGCATGTTTTCCTCTATTTCAGGTTTCAAATAAAAAATGGTATCTTACTTAGCTAACTTGATTCTTGCCCGTTTTTAACCTATTCATCTCTGTTACAAAAAACACCCCTCCAAAACTTGAATGTTTTTTTTATCTGAATTCTGACATGTCTTGATATCAACGTGATTTATTTAATGTAAATTTTAATGGAGGTGAAAAAGAGAGGCAGCTGGTGGGAATGAGAAACAAAGTGGTGACTTGTAAAGAGCCTGAAATTTCCACACTTAAAGGGGCTTCTGCTTTCTACCTTGATTATGTATGCTGAGTCACTGTGTTAAGGTTTGAGGAAGAAGAATAACTGATCTCTGATTGACTTGTTTATTTTAAATGGAAGTAATTTCCAAATCTGTGGCATGAGTCATATAAAATTAAAAAGCTAGAAGGTAATTTCCAGTACTCCTGGAAAGGTGTTCTATTTAGTACTTCTAATCAGTAGTTCAGTTGAAAGCCATTAATTGTTTTTCTCTTCCCATCTTATTGCATTGTGCTCTTTAGTGCTTTATGGTACTTAAACCACTGTATTTGACATGAGAGGTGCTAATGGTCATTAGTGTCTTCAAGCAATATAAAACTTTTTCCAGATGATAGAGTAATCAATGAAGATACCAGAACTAGCAAAGAACGTATTTCATTAATTACTGTTTATATGAAAATTTCTTTGTGCTCCTGTTAATGACAAGTTGTTAAGGTCCAGTTCTCTTCAGTCACAGGTTTGTGTGACAGCATTTCCCAGTAGTTAAACAGTCTGAAATTTGTTATTACAGATAATACATTAAATTGTTAAACCGAGGACAGATGGCTTGTGTATATTTTCGGGTACACTGTCATAAAATTAAAATTTCTTATTGTTCTCATAGGTTTTGTCAGCTGATCTTTTTTAAAGAAAAAATTCACAATCAGTGAAAACCTTTTGTCATTTTGTTTAAAACCATTTTACAGTTCTTAGTGCTAACATTTAGGTTTAGGACACTAACGAGGTTGCAAAGTACTTATTCAAAGACTGTATTTTAGCCTTTCTTAATGTCTGCCTTCTAAGGGTTGTTACTTGCTCAGTTACTGAGACAGTAATACTATAAAGTAATTCTAAAGGCAATAAAATAATGATAAAACATGACCTCTGATTAGTTCTTGGTACTATCTGAATAAAATCTTACATTGTCTTACAGGCATCTTTTTCTCGTTTGAACTTAAATGAGATTTTGGAGTACTGTGAAGTATGGAGCAGCAGGAAGGTTAGAAATATGTAAGCAAAAAGCTGCTGCTCTTGTCACCATTTTCCACTTTGGCCATGTGTTTCCAGTAAAGCCAGTGGGATTTGTGGCATTCAGCTGAGCTGAACAAGGCAGAATTAACTTTTTTGTTTAGCTGGTTTTGGTGCAATTACAATTGGAGCAAGCAGGCATGAGTTTTTCTTGTACTGGAAATCTTCTGTGTGGTTTCTGCCACTCTTAACTTCATGGAGGATGTTCTCCCATAGAGCTAGAATACAGGGGAGGTGATTGATCAGGTTTTCTTATGTTTTCTGTTAGTTCACTTAGTTCTTCCTTTTCCACTGTATTTGTTACAACAATGTCATATTTGAGCCAATGGGATTAGTAAATAAAGGGAATTTTAAAATTAAATTTTAAAGATGGCATAGCTTTTGAAAAAGCAGATGTTAAAAAAAAAAGTCAAAAGGGCCAAGTAGAAAGAGCTGTGGACAGTTCTAAATGATGGAAATCACAATAGTAAGAAGTAGCAGAAGTAGGGCTGGGTTCAGAGCTTTCTTGCATGGACGAGTGCACAAGGAACTTGCTGAAGGGAACAGTTGGTAACCAGTGAAGGACTTTCTGAGTAGGAAAATAGTCTGCTGGCTCTGCTTTAGTTTATTTCCTTGAATGTCCTATGAATAAGTAATGAACTATCTCTCCAGCTTTCTGACACCTTGTAAAGTTGGGGTTTTTTTTTTCCTGTAGAACAGGAATGTAAAATTACTTGATCCATCAACAAAACAGTGTTTGTCTTGCTTTGACAGCTTACCATTTTCCAATACCTGCCCTTTGAATACTTGGATTCAGCTTCTACCCCATTCACATAACACCTTACTTTGTGCTCATACTAATGAAACTGGAGACTCCAGACTGTCCCTGGCTCTGACACTGTCCTCATACGGACATGCATCTCATGGGCAATATGATTTATTCCTTCATTCCAACTCCTGTTGTCATAATTCCATATTTTAGCAATAGTAAAGTACTATTTGTTACTGATTTTATTTAGCAGGGCTCTTAAATTTTTTTGTTTAATTTAATACACTTTTGCTGTTCTCTTGGGGTCATAGCATGGGGCCTGGCTTCAGAGGAGTGTTGGCTTCTAGCACTGGAAAAGTAACTCTTCTCACCAACATCTGCTGCCAAAAAATCCCTTTGGGCATTGGTTTCTTCAGACTGCTTTATCTCTCTTACAAATTCAACAAATGTTGATATTCTGTGCTTTTTACTTGCTTCGGATGATATATACCACATTGTTTTCAAAGTGTGTGTTTCACTTATCTGCCAAATGCTTTTCATTGCCAGTGCAGTTTAGCAGATGGGTTTGAAGGGTTCAATTACATGTAATTTGGGCTTCCATTTTTCTTCCAACATCTTTATGTGGTTCCTTAAATCAACATCAACATTTTTCAAGGTTTTTTTAGTAATCCTGTAGTTTGCTCATTTCTAATAATTTCATCATTTAGTCATAGAGCATTTGGGAAGAGTTACATTCTGATTTTATATTTGGTATGTACCATGGTTGATTGGTAGTTTTGAAAAACAGATGTGGTATTTTAAAATTCCATTTATATTGCTATTTATTCCATTATTCCCAACTTTTAATAAATATTGGATTATTTGAGTGCTTACAGTTCTTTCATAATTTTCTTTTCCTCATTAGTTATTAAGGGTCAGTGATGGGATCCAACAAAGTCTTGTTGAATACTTTTTTGAGGGATACATTTTGGACCTCAGCTCCTCCCAAGTTCCCCTTCTTGGTTTTTTTTGTACTGAATAAAATCTTTGAAAAAAGTGTGGCCTGTAAGAGTTGGGTCTTAGCTAAACCTCGTCCATCTCCATAGGTTTTTGGGACATCGAGGACAAAACAGGGCAGTGGTTGTGTGTGGTTCAGTGTGCGGCTGCAGTTCTTGAAGTTGGAGGCTTTGGGGGCTGTATTTTCATGCTTTACATCTAAGTTCAGGATTTACCTTTTTCAGCATCCTCAGCAAGTGTTCACTGAAGTTATCATTTCCTAAAAGGAGTTTTTTGCAGGACTTCGGTTTTGTTGGCAGTCCTTAAATGTAATTCTGTCGCTGCTGCCTTCACCTGCTTCAGGAGCTCCATGTTATTATTTACTGATCTTGTCCCCCCTCCTCTCCTCTGCATTTCATTGGTCAAGTAACAGGATACACCTTTGCCATACAGGTGTTAGACATGGTGAGATGTCCTGCAGATCAGAGGACTAGACAAAGCATCATAGCCCACAAACTTGGCAGTAGTTCTCTTTGGTGATCCCTTTTAATTGCTGTGCCAGAGCATTTTTATCTTTTTACACTGCAGTTCTGTTTAGCATACGCTAATATTTTTTCTGTCTCTTGTCCATGAGTTATCGTGCAGGCAGATATTTTTCTGAAGATGTTAATTTCATCTGGTTTTAAAGAATATCGATGTAGCTGTTGACACAGGCAGCTTTGTGATTTGTATTTTCATATGGGCTGGTTTTGATATCTGTGGACTTATAGTAGCACTATTTCATGCCTAATTTCATGCCCGGCTTCAAAACAGAGAAGAACTATGGTAATAAATACTGTCTGTATTCTAAGAGTTAAGCAGATGCAGTACATAACTTCTCTTTGATTTGGTTTATGTTCATATTTGGATGTTACTTGACACTTCTGCTAGTAATCAAACATACTGGTATACTGGTGTTAGTATTATATTTTTGTTGTGAAAAATGAGAGTCCCTGAGCTCAGTTGTTGCTGTATATTATGTACGCCTTCCTGTGAGCCACTGACCTGTTTTTTCTTAAGTTTACTCAAAATCTTACAGTGCTGTGCCTTAAAAAGTATTGTTGCCTTGGTGAAAAAGTGCAAAAGCATGTTACAGTGCTTCAGGGACTGCAGTGAATCTGAGAAAGAAAAAAGACTGATTAACTGAATCGGAAAGGTGTGGGTGATTTTTTACAAGCAGACTGATAGACTCTGCTCCCTCTTGACTAGAGAACTGGAGGATCATTGCATTGTTCTTTCTGAGAAATTATTTCTCTGGTGTCTGATAATAATTGTGCTTATTTATGACTTCTCGAAGTTTGGTGGTGATATTTGTGTAGTCTTGAAAGGCAAGATGAGAAAAAAGTGCGAGGTTATGTAATGCATTATCATCCCAGAGAGAATTGTATAATGCCAGTAAGATTTTTGGGAGAACGTCATATTTGATTTCCATTTGCATTTCTGATTACAGTGTCTCAGTGTCTGTGGTTTTACGTTACAGCTTACAGAGCCAAGTGGGTTTTAGTCTTAAGCTATTGACAGCATGGTGTCATCTGCCTTTATTTTCAGAATAAGTCTCCAGGCCCCATTGCTGAAGGCATAGCTCAAGCTAGATAACACGGAACAAAACTGCTTTTCTGTGGCAAGAAGAATCTTAATTGTCAGAGCACGTTTAGAGTGGGTTTCATTGAACTTTTTAAGTAAAGATTTGGGAGTGCCACTGAAAGACACCACCCACTACCACCCACATTTCCTTCTCAGTATTCACTACCTCCTATTGGCCAAGGTGTTTGTCTGCTAAATGAAGGAGGGGAACAGATCTGGCTAAAAAAATTACAAGAAAAAGTAATTTTTTAATGACTTCTTGTGTTTGTTTTTCAGCGATGTGCATTTTGTAAGCACCTTGGAGCCACTATCAAATGCTGTGAAGAGAAATGTACCCAGATATACCATTACCCCTGTGCTGCTGGAGCAGGCACATTTCAGGATTTCAGTAACTTGTCCCTCCTTTGTCCAGACCACATTGATCAGGCTCCTGAAAGATGTAAGTACACAGTGTTCATATGACACAATTAGCAGGTTTTATGAAAACTTCTCTGTTCTAGGATCAGCTTAAAACTGTGTTTGTTCAGGCGTATTTCACAGTTCGTGTACCCAAGAACTCATGTGTGTTCAGGAATAGGAAAGATGTGAGTTCATATTCTTCTGTTTTTAAAGACCAACAGTGCTGCACAGCAAAGTATTTTTCTTTAATGACAGAACGTGGAAGAGGTTTACTGGTAAGGCTTGTCTTCTGTCAGGTTTTAGTTCAAATTGATAGACTTGCTTGTCCTAACTCAAGTTCTTCTTGCAAACACTTCAGCTAAATAATAGATTTAGACCTTGTAGGGGCTTTATTTTTCACTTCTTCCACAGAGGAGTTGGTTCCAAAGCTCTCAGCTTTATCTTGAGGAGAATAAAACTGTTCCTTTTTATAAGACTTCATTAAGGTTTAAAATGAATGTACTTTTGTTATGAGAAGATTAGTTGAGAAAACTGAATTAAAGTAGTAGCTATTAAATGTATTAATTAAATTTGAATTTCATAAGAATGATCAAGTTTTGTATGCATAAGAACTACTAAGTAATTTGATTCATTGAATTGTTCATAATTTTGAATAAAATAATAATTGAAAAAATTATTCCTTTATAGCAAAAGAAGAAGCAAATTGTGCAGTGTGCGATAGCCCTGGAGACCTCTTAGATCAACTTTTTTGTACTACCTGTGGCCAGCACTACCATGGGATGTGTCTGGACATTCAAGTTACACCTTTAAAAAGAGCAGGTTGGCAGTGTCCTGATTGCAAAGTGTGCCAGAACTGCAAGTAAGTGAAACTTACAGGACATGGAGGAGGATGGTGTGAGATTTATGTGCTGTGATTCTGAAATTCCTATTATATTAAATGTTCGGGGTTTTTTTCCAAAAAGTATAGTACATTTGCCCATCTCTGTCTGTTATGATACTGCATTAAGTAGCTGAGCAAACTCTTTTGTTGGAAACTTTGTTCTAGAAGAGCTGAGCTGGAAGTCCTGTGTATTTTACTCCCAGAGTTACCATTATCTTGGCAGGTTCTGGAAAGCAATAAAACATTCTGAGTTTTTCCTCCTTTTATACAGGAGGATTTTTCTCAAATTTACCAAATAAACAAATTATTTTAATCTAGTACCTTCACAGTCTGGGAACCTTTGCTCTTAGTCAGCTGACAGTTTAGTTGTGCTTGTACCTACACACTGGGCAGGTATTAGGTCTTCTCTCATTTCTTAATGTCTTTCAGAGGCAGGTAGAGAGTCATTATGAAAACAGAACGGTGGCTTAGTTGGGCAAAGAAACAAAGTGACATGAGTGGCTGTGATTGAGTAGTTGCACCAAAGACAGAGACAATGAAACTTAATTGCTGTGGCACTGTAAGGGTTCACTTAGAAAATTCTGACTGCTTGTGGGCTTGTTCTCTTCTAACTTAATCTGATGGGCGCTGCAGGGTTCTTTCGCTTGCTTGGGTTTTTTTGAAGGACTTACTGAAAAAGAAATAAGAGTTTTATTCAGCTTTGGTCAGATCAGCTGGGACAGTATGAAGGAAAAAAACCCACTTTACTACTGCCTCATGTATCTGACCAGTCGGTGCTTTCCTGTTTTCCAAGCATAACACTTGGTATTTGCTAGCATTCACTCAGCCCACTTCAAAGAAAGAGTGTTGCCTGATCACGAGCAGCAGATAGCAAATCTCATCAATGAAGCTAGAGTAGAGAAGCACGTTCTAAAAAGTATCCCTAAATGTATTGTACTGGGTAATTACAGTGTCTGCTAACAAGTCTTCTCTCTTGTGGAAGAATAGAGTAAATGTGATGTGTTCACTCCCAGATCATGGGACCTTGTGAGATACATCCATGAGTTCTGAGGGAAGTGGTGGATGAAGTGGCTAAGCCACTGTCCATCGTATTTGAGAAGTTGTGGCAGTCTGGTGAAGTTCCCACTGACTGGAAAAGGAGAAACATAAACCCCATTTTTACAAAGGGAAATAAAGAAGACCTGGGGAGCCACAGGCCAGTCAGTCTCACCTCTGTGCCTGGCAAGGTCATGGAGCAGATCCTCCTGGAAACTGTGCTGAGACACACGGGACATAAGGAGGTGATGGTGACAGACACCATGACTTCACTGAGGGAAAACAGTGCCTGAAGAATCTGGTGCCTGCTATGATGGGGTTACAGAGTTTGTGGAGGAAGAACAACTGATGTCAGCTACCTGGGCTCGTGCAAAGTGTTCAGCACTGTCCAACACAGGATCCTTGTCTCTAAACCGGAGAGAAATGGATTTGACAGATGGAGCGCTCTGGGGATTAGGAATTGGCTTGGTGGCCACACTCAAAGAGTTGGGGTCAGTGGCTCAATGTCCAAGTGGAGACCAGTGATGAGTGTTGTTCTTCAGGGGCTGGAATTGGGACTGGTGCTGTTAAACAGCTTTGTCACAACGTGGACAACGGGGTTGAGGGCACCCTCAGCAAGTTTGCCAGCGACACCAAGCTGCGTGGGGCAGTTGGTGCTGAGGAGAAGGGACACCATCCCGAGGGACCTGGGCAGGCTGGAGAGGTGGGGCTGTGTGAACCTCCTGTACTTCAACATGGCCAAGTGCAATGTCCTGCGCCTGGATTGGGGAAATCCTGAACACAAGTACAGGCTGGGCAGAGAGGCACTTGGAATAGGTTGCCCAGAGGAGCCATGGATGCCTCACTCTGGAAGTGTTGAAGGCCAGGCTGGATGGGCTTTAAGCAACCTGGTCTAGTGTGAGGCGTCCCTGCCCATGGAACTGGATGGTCTTTTAAGTCCCTTCCAACCCAAACCATTCTTTGATTCTATAATTACTTAATGCAGTATGGCAGTTTTTCACCATTATTGGAAGAACATCATTTTAAACATATCTTCATGCAAAGAGAGGAGTTTTTAAAATACCAGCTCTCCCAGGTAATGAGGTATTATCTAGCATGTATAATGCCATATACTGCAAGGCTTTATCTAGGCAAATCTTTTTGCATGTTTACTTACTGAATTAATTTATTTTTAAACTAAGGCAGAACACAATGCCTTTAGATATTAACCAAACTATTTGTCTTACTCTCAGCAAATTTATTTTATCTCTGGAATCTATGGTGGAGCTCTGTAATACATCACTGCAAAAAATTGAAATCTCTTCCTTTAATGTTTGTTTTGCTCTTGCAGTCATATTGCCTGACATTGTAGGAGCTCTGATAGACTTGATGGCTCCTTTTTTGCTTTGGAAGACTTACAGTCACACTGCAGAAGCAAGTACAACTGGATGTTTTCTTCAGAAAGAGATAAAATATATACCACAGATTTTGAACTGATTTCAGTACAGAAAGGCCATTAAATCTGTCTGCACGTGTGTAAGTGAAAGTGGGCCAATACCTAGAATTCAGAATGGTTGTACAGGCTCAGCTCCTGGTGAATAAACATAGTAGTCTGCACTCATATTTAAAAACGAATTTGAAGGCATTGTCTCTGGGCATATTTGTAAGTAGTATTTGTATATTTCTATGTGCACACCTGGGTCTTCCTGTTCAGACTTTTCATGAAACAGCTATTTTGTTGCTGCTTATTTAAGTAATTTTCTTGTTACTTTCCTTAGACACTCTGGGGAAGACAACAAGATGCTGGTGTGCGATACATGCGACAAAGGCTACCACACTTTCTGCCTACAACCAGTTATGGATGCCGTACCAACAAATGGTTGGAAATGTAAAGTAAGTGGAAAGATTTCAGAGTAATTCCTTGTCATTTATAAGAGCCCAAACTTTGTTATCCACACTGTGCTGTTCCAGGTGTATTGTGGATTGCTGTTGCCACGTAATGTAATTTGTAATTTCTGAAGGAGTCCCATTTGGATGTAAATCCTGTGGCTCTACAGCTGCTCTGTGGGGGGAGCTGTCAGGGCTGTGGCTGAAGAAGCCTATATAGGATAGTAAATCAACCTCCATAGGGAAGAGAGAAGTGTAGGATCCAGGTGGAGTGGATAATCTTCAGTTACAATGGGAACAAAACATCTCACGATACAATGGGAACAAAAATGTAAGCTCAAAGCTATATAGTATTATATGTAATCTATACTTGACGTCTCTTTATATTCAACTCCTCCTTGCTTACCAAAACAGCAGTTCTGCAGCTCATGGGTTCCTTTGCATTTGAGGAGGGCAGGATGAATTTGTTCTTTTATCACTAACTTTGTAAGTAATTCGAACATATAAGGAAGATCCCTGTATATGAGATGTATATAATGTTATATCAGTTTGTGGCAGTCATAAGGTAACTTGAGATTAGCAATAAAAAAGTTTGGTCTCATAAGAAATACTCCTTTCAAGTCAGGGAGTAGTGCCAGGAAACTTCTTGCTGTTGTCCAGGTTATTCATGCTCTGCTATCAGATTTTGGTTAACTTTATGTGTTATCAAGGACAAAAGCTATTAAATTTAATTCAAAACAGGAAAATGTCAGTTAATGGCAGTTCTATCCCATTGTGAAATATCATAATTAACTACTAAATTCTTGTGATCTCTAGAACTGTAGAGTATGTGCTGAGTGTGGCACACGAACAAGTTGTCAGTGGCACCATAATTGTTTGGTATGTGACAGTTGTTACCAACAGCAAGACAACTTATCTTGTCCTTTCTGTGAAAAACTGTGCCTCCAAGACTTCCAGAAAGATATGTTGCATTGTCACATGTGCAAAAGGTAAGAATCCAACTTCTGCTGATTTGTACTAAAATGCATAAAGCTTATGATGAGCTGTGTGTCACTGATGTGTTTCTGGGAAGGATGTGCACTGTGTTTGATGCACAGTGCCACAGGATCTTGTGCAGCTCCTTGATTCTTCATCCCTAAATACAATGAACAATAGCAGGTAGCTTTATTTTAACCTTAGCAAGTAAGTCTTAATTGGCAGTTACCTGAGGATACCTGGCAGTTACTTGCTGCAAGCTGCTGCTGCTTCTTACATTGCGCCTATTTTGTGAGGAAGCAGGCTAGAAAGTCATTGTCCTAAAGTTTCAAGATGGTTGTTTGCAGTGATCTGGGGGTTTTTTTCATTTTCAAGTTTATGTCTTCTGTTGAATTTTATGTGGTTTTGTATGCCAGTAATTTAAAAAAAAATAGACTATTTGGAATATTTTAAGAATGTAAGCTATGTTTCATATTCAGTGGTATTGCATCTAACTGTGCAACTTTATGATGATGCTGTACATCTTGTAGAGTCCAGTTCATTTTAGGGACAATTTAAGTCTTCATGTTTAAGTTTGTTCACTGCTTGACATGCTGACATACCATGCTTACTCCTCTAAAATTCTCCATAATCAAGCCTTGGTTGAAAATCTTTGTTTCCCCATAGGAATGGGAAGCAGTGCTATTTTTAATGGATTTTTACTATGATGCTTTATATTTTCATTACTAAAATCATAGTCAGTAAATTAAATCACAATAAATTAATCTCCCCAGATGGATTCACATAGAGTGTGACAGATCTCCAGGTAGTGAATTGGACTCTCAATTGAAAGACTACATCTGCACTCTTTGTAGACAAGGAGAAGGGGATCAGACTCAGTCATGTGATGTAATGAACACTTCTGAACTCATTCCTGAACCTGGCAGTATAACAGGTAATCAAACTTAAACTTCACAGTTCCAAAATGCTAACATCAAATATAACATCTGCAGCGCTCTTACCAAGTCTTTTGTGAACCAGCCACTCAAATTCTACTCTGTGGAGTTCATCCCTTCCTTTTTCTAACAGCAGCTGCTCAAGCAGTTTGTGGGTGACTCCTCTTTCTGGCTTTAGGATCCTGTATACAAACATGGGTTAGTGAGCACCTTAATTGTGGCTCTCCATGTTCCAGCTCCAGCCTCTCAGCTTGTAGCTGTAAGCTTCTCTGGGGTTTTTTTTATGTGGTACAGTTCATAAATGTATTCATTGGGCAGCCTGGCTGTTTAGCTCATTTGTACCTGATGCATGTTCCTGGAGTCATCCAGTTCTCCTGTTTCTCTCTTGCTGCTGGACAGTCTCATAGTACTCATTCTCCTCACTGTATCCAGGATGGATAAAGTAGTGGCAGCTGTACTGTGTTCAAGGGATAGGTGTATATTCAACTGGACAGCTTGTCCTTTTTCAAAGCAATACACGATCAGTCATCTTGTTTCTGAGAGATTCTTGTCTAAGTGGACAAGCCAACCAGAAGGCAGAAAGGGAGGTTGTGGAAAAGTGTAAAGTATTTTTTAAAAAAAATCAGTAATAGTAAGGAAGCACAGAGAGAATATGCATCTGCTGATCTGAGTCCAGTGGATCATCCACAAGGGCTGTGTAATAAACTCAATAACTCAATGCCCTTGTGTATTTCCCACAATGTGCTTTGTTGGGCAGCACCTACACTTACCCAGGCTGAATTTCCCTGGAGAAGTACAGCTGTGGTTAAATTCAGAAGCAAGGTAAAATGTAGCAGATTAACTGCATGGCCACTGCCATGTGTATTTTTTGGGCTTAAGCAGCAATGTTTATGCACTGATCTTTTGTTATCCGTTAAGTACCTATGGATTTGAAAGCCTCGTAAATTTTGGCAGGAAAGAGGAAGTGTTGGACTACAACAAAACTCTAATGTTTGTGTTCAAACTGATGTTTTGTATAAACAAGTCATCCCCTTTGATGTTAGCCTGTACATTACCTTTTGTGAGCAGTAAAGACATGATGGAAAAGGTGCTCCTGGGGGAAAAGCAGTGACATGAGGTAAATGTCTGTAAATGAGTTCACTCTGTCAGTGTGCACGGGCACCAGGTTAGGAAGTGTGGCCTTTGCAGATCATTTCCCTTCTGAAATCCTAGGAGAGGCTGTGGATTCCCAGGCAATGTTCTTGGAGCATTTTGAAGATGTTGGAAACTAAACATACACTGGGACAACTCCCAGTCTCCTATGAAAACCCCTTTTGAATAAGTGGCAGGTTTATCTGGAAGGCTAAAGTTTTAAGTAATGTCTCTGTTAGGATTTCTTGCTAGTAGAAGCATTGACAAGCATGCTCTTCTCCCCAAGGAAGAACAGGACTGTCATTGCAGCTGCTAGGAGTAATCTGGAGCTATTACATTAGTACAGTCATGCAGTGTTTTATACCCAGGAGATCACTTTTGTACTCTAAAATCAGATTTGGAGCCAATCTAAATGATGATTTCCTTGAAGTTAAAATATCACTTTAAAGTTGGCAGAGTCTGAGAGCAGCTTTTAGGGTGCTAAAAGTAGTATCATTTAATAGTTGCTGGCTTTTTGAACTTAAAAAAGACTTTCTTGATGCAGAAATATTTGTTTCACTTTTTTTTTGTGCTAACATCCATGGAGGATCAGTTCCCTTCAAGTTAATGCTTGCTATATACTTCGTTTTCCATACTTCATCTAGTGCATTTTCATGAATTTCCTTCAGTGAAAGAGCTTTTACACAAGGGGGGAAATAAAAGTATTTCCCATTTCTGTGCTCTATAATGGTCCTGTCAGGCAAAAAAGTATTCAGTAGTACCTTTTCCATGCAAAGGTTAAGATACCTTAGTTCTAAAGTGGCAAAACTCAGTTTTCATGTTGTTGAACAGGAAAGGTGCAAATCAGTGTTCCAAATGCTGATCATTAGATGGAACCTTGTATCCATGCCATAATCCACTGTAGTATTTGTATACAAATTTGAAGCCTTCATGCTGCTGGTTCTGTTGAATTTTACAGATTTGGAATTTAAGAAGATTCTTTCTTGTATTGCTCAGGCTGTGCAAAAGTGTGTATATTTTCACTATTAAGTGTATGTAATTGCCTTGCAGACATGTTTTACCATCTGAAAGGTATAAAACAGCTTCTGTGTTAATGAGTTAAAGGTTCTTAATTTTTAAGGAGTAGTCTCCTTAACCTTCTCATTGACCTGACTTGTCCTAAATCCTGTCGTCATTAAATATCAGTCTCTTTAGCCAAAAGGTGAAACAGTGACAGCAGTTGCTGATGCCAAAGTAATAGAATAAACACAGCAATTTTAATAACTGCTTTGCTTTTCCTTAAGCTTGTACAAATGAAATGGAAATGGAAAGTGGTGGAGAGGATATGGCATTTCAGGAACAACCCATTGCTGGTGGTGGCCCTGATCAGGAATCAGCTGTTGGGTGTGTCACAGAAGGTAAGAAAGAGTTTTGCACTCTGAGAAAATACCGGTTCAGAACCCTTCAGAACCAGAACCCCCTTCCAGTCAGTGAGGTTTGCAGTGCTTTATAAATGCAAGAGGAAAAAGTGCCTAGAAAGCAGTAGGAGACACATTGCAACAGTTCTATCTGAGCTCTCAAGCAAGAGTATTAACTTCTTTGCTGAAGAAGTGTTTTATGAAGGCAAGGAGATTCTTCAGAATATTTGTGTTGCTTTACTTTTTTTTGTTTGTTCGTTTTACTTTTTTGTTGGGACTGGCTTACCCAAGCTGGAAAAATAGTTGAATGCTTTGTACACTGGAAGTTTGTAGTAAAACCCAGTGATTTGTTGCTATACAAATACAGTCACTCACACTTCCCTTGTGGTTGTAACTCCACAGGTATCCTTGGTTAAGGATTTCGTGGTTTTCTTTTTTTTCCCTTTGTAAGTAAAATATAATCTTCCAGACGGGGTTGCAGCAGCTGATCATTTCTGGTTTGGGAGAAACCGCATCTTACCAAACACACAGGGAGGAGCAGCTAAAGAAGGGTCAACTCCTCTGAATGTGTTAGTGACCAATATCAAGGGTAAAGAACTTGCCAGTATGTCCTGATGATGTTGGAGGATGGCTGCTGTAAGGGGAGACAAGAGACTTGCGTTTAAAGACAAAGTAAAAAAACCCAACTGTTCAGATTAGCTGTGATCTCTCAGTTATGCATCACAGCCTGTGGTAGAAGGGCCATGATTTAAACTCTGAAGAAATATTCATCATAAAATGCTGTCTGTGAACATGTGGGTGAGGAAGTTGTCGCAGTGTGAGTTTAAGAAGAATGCAAGTGTAATAGAAAGTAAGAGAATCTGAGCCCATCAAAGGAAGATGTGAGAAGCCAAATTCAGAGCAAAGAATGTGGTTCCTTATAGAGTGGAACAAGAACTCTGGAACTCCTTGATGAAGAAAGTTATGGATGAAAGGTGCTTGATTTGGTTCAAGGGAAGGCTGGACAAATATTTTTGAAAGAAGTTAATAATACGTTAATAAATAAAATTAAACCAGCCGCAGCTGTTTTCATTTCAGCTGATTTCCTGAAGTCTGAAAGAGTTTTAGGAGGAAAATGGTTTATATTTATACTTGTTCTGTTCTTCTTAGCTTTTTGAAAGTGTTGGGACAGTAGCTTAAAATACATTAATTTATGACAGCATGTATCTTCAATACACAGAAACTAAAAAGAGGAAACTATTTTTGGCTGCCTACCTGGAAATGTGTGTTGTGTTCCTGAAAAGTTAATCTTGGGTCTACTTTCTTCTAATTCACTCTGTTGTGTTTTCAGGGAAGAAAAATAATGAACTAAAAATATAGACAACTGTAAAAATAGGTACAAAGAAAGATATTTATGAAGTATATTTTAAGCTACATATTAAATTCACTGAAGTAAAGTGATATGTGCTTGGCCTGCATGATGTGTACCAAGTATATTTGTTGACCAATACACCACAAGTTTTTTCTTTTTCACACTGAGCCTTTAATATAGTTGTACTTAATTACAGGTATATCACCAGAGGAAAAGTCCACACAACTGGAAGCAGAAGTCTCTGCTGAAATCAGTTCAGCTGTAATGGAAATGTCTCCTAAAAAGACACCAGTATGTGGTGACAGTCAGACTGAGAAAATGATGGAAGTGGTGGAAGGTGTTCAAGCTGTAGCACAGCAGGAGTTGGACAAACAAGCTGAAGAGATACAGCTGCCTCAAGGTAGTGTGGAGGTATCAGAAGTGTCCACAGCAGACTCTCGGTCTCTGTCTTCAGTACCTGAGACCATGACTGTGACACCAGAAATGCTGGAGACTGAAAGAAAAGGAGCTATTTCTGTCCCTGTAGAGCAACAACTGGAAATAATAAAAGTGCAGAAAGATGTAGAAAAAGAAGAAACCCACGAGAAGTTAGAAGCACCAGCTCTTCTAGAAGTAGAAACTACTGCTTCAAATGGAGGTGTTGTGAATAGTTCACCAGTTGGAGACAAACCCATAAAACCACCAGCTGAGACTTGCCCCTCACTTCCCCCATCACTTAATCTAAACAAGACAAATGTGTCTTCCTCGCCAGATGTGTCTCTAGACTTGCATTCTGCCCGAGATGTGCAGCACAGTCAGCCCCCAGTGCTGCCTCCAGCTGCTGGGAGCGCTCTCCCAACCACCTACATATCAGTCACTCCAAAAATTGGCATGGGAAAACCGGCCATCACCAAACGCAAGTTTTCCCCTGGAAGACCCAGATCCAGACAGGTAAGCACATACAGTGTTCTATGTTTATTAAATTTCAGTATAACTTAACAAAGTCACTTATTTCTTATAATATGCATTTATTCTCCTAAGTGAGCATTAGTTTATTTCTTCAAGGAGTTAATGTTCTGGTAAATAGTTAAAAAGTCAGCCATCATAAAGGTTCTCTGGTGAGAATTTAAGTTTCTTTTGGCTCGTGGTTAGAGCAAACTAGAAGAAAGTTTGTTGTATTTTTCATACAATATTCTACAAATGCAGATATGCATAATGCTGTGCTTTTTACCTTGTAATATTTTTCACATATGCATTTATTTTGGTACTTTCAAAATGTGTTAAAGCTTCTTAAACTGGCTTTAGAGAATAACCTTCTGCAACTCTGTGTCCGTTACTCTGCCAGATATTTTCTTGATCGTCGTTTCTAATGGTATGGTAAATAATTTTGTGGTTTTGTTACATTAGGAATTACCATGCAAGAACTGTCTTGTACAAATAATTGTGGTTTGACTAGGATTAAATTTGATAAGTGAAAAGAATCCTCAAGTCTGTCACTTTCTGCAGCATCTTGCTCTCTATTCAAGTCGTATTCCAGGGAAAATGGTTCATCAGTCCAGAGTATTCATTTCTTGTTGGTGAAATTCTATACAAAAAGTGTGTCAGTGTGACAAGCTAGTGTTTCATTTTCTCATCACAATTTCTTTTTAGTCTTTGGGAGTTCCAGGTTGATGATTTCATGCTTTTCTGGACTTCATGTTAACAAAACTTTTTTATATATTGCACAACCCTTGCAGTTTTTACATGTCACCTAAGGTTTCAAAATTTTTACTTCCTAAGGTATGAGAGAGTGTTCTGAACAGTTTTTCTGCTGTTTCCACTGAGTTTAGGAGATCTCTGTTTATTGTGCTGCACTTAGGTTTTCCTGGGTCACGGTACAGTAAGGTGTATATATCATATTTGCAGAAATACGTAAATGCCTTAAACAGTGGCAAATTTCTCTTCAGTTTTCTTAAGTTCTTACTGTGGGCTTTTGATGAGGGACAGAAAGCTGTTGAATTATGTTCTGTGGACTATGAAAAAAGAGATTTTTAAACGTCCAGTTACAGGCAGGCGTTTTCCTTTTGAGCAAGGTGTAACTGGGTAAATCCACAATGTGGAAGAAATGTATTTAAATCATTTTGGATTGCAGATAGAAGTACGTTTAGGTTTATTTTGTGGGGATTTTAAATTATTCTTTCTGCTGAAAACATTCATTTTTTGTAAGAGTTGTGTACTTTTCCAAATGGAGAGTTGTGGATAGGAGCAGAAGCAAAATCACAGAACAGGTCAGGTTGGAAGGGATCACAGTGAGCCATCTGGTCCGACCTCCCTGCTCAAGCAGGGTCATTCCAGAGCACATGGCACAGGATTGCATCCAGACAGTTTGGTTTCCTGTTGCATGGAAATTCTGTGGAAGGTTGGAAGGCAAGCAGGCAGTTTTTCACCAGGTGTAAAACCAGAGAAAGAAGACCTGTTGTTTCTTTGTGTCAATACTACAGACACTTCAAAATGGACGTTTTCTTCAGTTCTGGCTTTTGGAAAGCATCATACAGGGCAGATGCTGGCAGCTGAGAAAAGTGCTGTTTGGTGATGCTCCATCATATTTTCCACACCATTGTGCCTCCACAGATTGAGAAGAGACATAAGCTTATTTTAAAACATTTTAGCCTAATGCAGTGTTTCAGTTCTTGTTCATCTAGAGGTGATCACATTGATCTAAAAACAAGTAAAAAATGGAGAAAACAATTCTGGAGGAAAAAGTACTTCTATGAAGTTATAGGTGTAGTTGTTTGGAATAAACCAGCTCCTGTGTGATTCTTCTCTGGGTGGCACTGAAGAGGAATTCTGTCATCTCAAACGTGGGTTAATTGTGTGGGTTTGGGGTCTGCTTCTTTCTGTTTAAAAAAATAGCACATATTGCCGCTGTGTGGCTTTGTGTCAGGTGTGAGGCTATGCCATACAAATGTTACCTTGGAGCTGCAGGAGTTCTTGGCAGCCTGTCTTAGAGGGCAGGGGAGAAAGTTACGCAAGTTGGGGGGTTTTTTTGATTAAAGAGATTGTGGCTCCTGTGCCTGGTGAAGTTAACATTGGTTTCATCCCTGCTTTCTTTTGTTGTGCAAAGGAACTGCCATTGCAGAACTTGTTGCTTGTCCAGGACTGCTCAGGTTTAAAATAGTTCCTTCATGGAGTTCTGATCACTCTTTAACCCCAAAGACAAGCCAACATAATTTCACAAATGGTAATATTCTGCACTTTTTCCTAGAAGTTCAAAAGCTTCTAATATGCAGTTTACTTTGTTGGAATGTTTAAAAAATGCAATAAAATACCCATTGCAATGAGGTTATGGAACTTCCTGTGAAGAGGAATAAGAAAAAAAATTCTCTGGATCTTGGATATATTTCTCCTCAATTTTGTAAGACACATGCTTCCCTGGAGTCAGGATGAATCCGTGCAGAAGGACAGTTTCTGATTTGGATTTGTTGTCATTAAATTAATGTCTTGTGCTGGGCAGTAGGATGAATTATTAGCGCTTTCTTCAGAATCTGTTAATACAATTACTAATAAAATGCATTTGAATAATTATTCTGGTTTGCCAGTGAATACAAATGCGTAATTTGAAGTATAATTTGCATAATTTGAAGTGATTTCCTGTATTAGGTATTAGTAGTTTGCTTTAGCAGTGTATCTGCAACACCACATTGCTCCTGTTTGGAAAGGACTAAAACCCATTTCAAAAATAAGGACAATATTCTGCTTAAAAAAGACTTCATGAGTCCCTCCCAGGGCTGCATTCAGTGTTGCTGGTGTCTATATCGATCTCCTCCCTGATGTTTATGCAGGCATCCCAAGTTTGGTTGGAAGCAACAAGAGAAAATCCAGCTTCTAACCAAAAGGGGAGCTGTGTAGAAATGAAAATGTAGGTACAGTTATGAATTGTAATTGGCTTTGGCTGGTACAGACTTACTCCACTTTGGGGAATGTGTCAGTTCCTGTCAGTAAGGTGCCTTTCTACAGTGTTTTTTAGGGCAGCATGTACAGGAAAGCTGCATCCAGCTCTGTGAGAGGACCCTCTACCTGCCAGGCTCAGCACCTCACTGGGTTTTGTTCCATGGATTGTCTCCTGTTCCTGTTACCCTACTCCATAGTGAAGCCAGATTAATTTTTACATGTGTATGAAATTTAATTATTCATAGATCACAGATACTCAGTAGTAACTTTCAGATTGGCCACGTTTTTACAGTACTGTCCTTAGAGTTGTGTCTGTCCAGTATCTTCTCCATGGAATATGCAGATGCTCCACTCTTGCCTATAAACTGCAAATTTATGTCAAGGACAGGACCTCTCTTTAATAATTGCAGATTTCTCTTTTCTGAAGAAGTAGCCTTAGTAGAAATTATTGTATAAGTTTATTAACGACTAATCTGACATAGATCCAGTTTGAAATAAATCTTCTCAAGGAAAATGACAGTTTCCTGTGGAGGTTTATGTTAAATGGTGTTGTGTTTATTCTGTGAATTGAACAGATTTGAAATAGTTTTACTGTGGCACTGTGTACTGGAAAGCATAAGATTGAGTCAGTAAATGGAAGACATTACAAATTTTGGCACTTAAACACTGGTAGGTAAAGAGTTGAGAATGATCTGTAGAATAATTTTGAATAAAAAATAATAAACTCCTGGTTTTGTAAATTCCATAAATATTATTTTAGTATTATTTCAGAGTGTGTTCCTTGAGAAACCATGTTCAGAGGTATTTAATTTTCATCATGAAGATGTTGGTGATTACTGTTATGCAACACAGTGAATACTGTTGGTGTTTTAATAGATTTTTTTAAATGAGACCGAAAAATGCAGAGCACTGTGATGGGTTTGGATGTGTGCTGTCTTGGATGTTATGGCTTTTTTTTGCTGTCTTCACTTACATGGTATGACCAAGTTTCTTGTTGTAAAGGTAGATGTTGGAAAAAAAGATCAAAAAAGAGTCTTTTTCAGGGATCAGTTTTACAGTTTTCATGCTTGGTGCTTGGTTGGTTTTTTGGTTTGGTGGTTTTTTTGTTGGTTTTTTTTTTTAATGAGGGGAGCTATATTTTCAAGTGATTAAAGTTTGTTCACAACCCTAAAATTACATTAAATATTAAATTGCAAATCCAGCTTTGTGCATTTGCAATTGCAGTAGGATTCATGAAGCGTTAAGCAGCTAAACACAGTCAGTGGTAATTTAGTGAGATCTCCTGACCCTTGCTGACACTGGGTTTCCTTTTGTTATAATTTACTTGCAGCTGTGTTGTTCAATTTTGAGGACTCAAGAATATGATGGAGAATTAGAACTTCCTGTTTCTGTCACAGTACATAATTATTGCTAGGGTTCTGATGTAAATGAACCGAATAGAACTTTCTCTTCAGTGTTGTGTGGTAATAGGCATTAATTAAAAGCCAAAATATAATTACTGCATCTCTTTGATGTAATTCATTTGTTCGTGGTATTGTGGAAATGTGTGTTTTTAATTAAGTTTATCTGACCAAGAATTCAAATTTTTCTGATGTACAATAAAACTTGGATTAAATTTCCAATTTAATTCGTAACAATATGGCTCATGAATCATATACAATTCATTTTGTTTTGCAAGACTGAATAGTTCATATTCAGATCTAATGTTCTTTTAGCTTTTTAATCTTTTGAATATACTTAATAATTAGAAAAGTTAGGTTCTTAAAAGGAGAATAATTCTATACCTCCAAAGTAAGAATAGGTAATTTTAGTTGTTAAGTATTTTCAGCATGTTTAAGAGCTTGAATTTTGACCCTAAGTCAGCATGTTGCCTCCTTTATAGATCAATGTAAAGATTGCTTTTTTGACAAATAGATTTTCTTTGTGTTGCTATTCAGATTTTGTGTTGCCATTTTTTAAGAACAGTTACCTACTATGCATTACAAATTTTAGAAGTATAGGGGAAACTAATTAAAATTCAATGAAAGTTTGAATTTTATCTGCTAAAATTGACTGTTACTTGATATTAAAACTATGGCCGGTATAGTTAAGGTAAATCTCCCGTGCCACAGACCTGCTGATGTAGTTGCCTACCAGTGTATCAGACCTCCTTTTTTTCCCCCATTTCTGACTTGATGTCCCTGTTCTGTCATGAGTGTTCTGTCCTTGTGCCCTGGATGTGAACAGGGTCCATCCCTAGCTTTGCAGGTGCAGAAGGTTTCTGCCCAGCACTGTTCCCCTGTTAGAGGGTGAAGAACCTCTTGATCTGCTGAGTTGTCTGCATGATGACCACCTATCTGAAGTCAAGGAAAAAACTGGGATAGCAAAATCTTCCAATTTAAACTGTTTATTCCAGCACACTCAGTGGAACCCTTGAGCAGCTGCTGTCAGGAGCTGTTCTTCTGGAGTGGGTTTTGGAAGGCCCTTGGCAGAGGGGAGGCATTGATGGCCATCCCAAGCACGCAGGTGGTCTGGACACTCAGCAGTTTGTAGCTTGTGTGCCTGATTACCACCCTGTGTGGGCAGAATTGTCAAGTTGTTACTTTTTAAGTGCTTTGTTGTCCATATTCCCTCTCCCGTGCAGGCAGAGCTAAACTCACAGAAAGCAGATTTATGCTGAATACAACTCTGTCCACGCTGTGGGTTGTACCAAGTGTTGGTGTTTTTACCATGTGACTTTTATCCATAATTGGGCTTTCAGGTCACTGACAAACTTTCTCTTTTGGCTCTGTTGTGCCAGATCACTTGAAGGATAGCCCTGTTTTCAGTCAGTGGAGCTGTTAGCAAGACACCTCTTTACAGTCTGAGATGAATATATGTTTTGATGGAGTAATTTATTCCAAAAAAAAACCTTAATTCCCACATTCTTGATGGAGAAATTGCATTTCAGAAAAGAAAAAACCAAAAAACACGCTTTGCAAAGCCATCTCATTTTCCTTGATGCTTATTATTATTGTACATCCCAGTATTCAAAGGTGTAAATGTGTTTGGGCTTTCCCTTGTGAGCAGTTGTGAATAGTTGGGACTGTTCGTATGCATGAGGTTATTCCATATCAGCCCTGTGATTCTGCTGCTGAACGGCATTTCGGGGAAGGTAAACCTGTACCTTTCATCAGTTTGACTTCTCGTCCTGGTATTCAGTATTTTTCACTCTCACAAATTTAAAATTAGGAAAATGTACTGTCCTTTAACTATTCTAATGTCAATTTGTTAATGTTAAATTGGCAGTGAAGTTATTTATGATGTCTGTCTCCTGCAGTCTTTATTCCATGCTTGAAAAAATCTTTCACAGATTTTACTGTCTATGGGGAGCCTCAACATTTTTTTTCTTGTCTGTCTTCACATTTTCTTCTCATTTTGCCTTACTTCTAGTGACAGTCATACAATTTCTCACCATGGTGGAAACTCTATAAATAGGGATAATAATTAGTTAAAACGAGTTTCTAGGTGCACCGTGTGGATGTGTATTATTACTTGTGCATAATAACATGTTTAAATGGGATTCCACAGCATAACATGGAAACACTGGGGTGAAAACAATTTGGTGGTGGGGGTTTTATAATAGTTTATTTGGGGCAAACTTGCAGGAATGAGCTGCTTTGTTGATTCCCATGGCTGTATTCCTTTTCTTTTGTCCAGTGGTTTATTCATATTCCCTTTGTTTGCTGTGCTTCCTCAGACTAATTGTTGCTGTGATTGTGGGTAGTTTAGCCTCAAAAGTCAACTAAGGCCATCAGTTTTTTTAAAAAATGTGATTTGGAATAGAAAAGGGGATGTTACCACCTCAAAATGTCTTCGTCACTGATGCAATAAAATTTAGGCATGTAATTTGTTGTTATGATTGCTTTAGATTTGTATTAAGCTTTGTTTATAAAACTCATGTTGTTGTACTTAACCATCAGTTGGAAGTAAATACTCATTTTAGGGTATCATTCAGTGAGAACCTAAAAATTTCCCACCTTCTACTCACTCAGTGAACTAATTGACTACTTAAGTTAATCTAGAAATGCCTATGCCTGCATGTGCTTTGCTTTTCAGATTTTTTTTTTTGTTGCTTGCTTTTTGCTTTTTGCCTTTTTTTTTTTTTTTTTTTTTTTTTTTTTTTTTTTTTTATGTTGCAAAGTTTTATACATCTATTTTCTCACCTACCGTATCCTAGGGGGCTTGGAGTACCAATAATACAGTCAGCCCACCTTCCTGGTCCCCAGACATTTCAGAAGGTCGGGACATTTTTAAATCCAGACAGCTTCCTGGCAGTGCCATTTGGAGCATCAAAGTGGTAAATAACTTGAATTTATTTTCATGTATCCGTTGCTATCTTTCTGCTGTAGAGATTAGTGGTGAAATTCTGTATCTCACACCTTAATTAATCTTTCATTCTGTTACTGTTTAAGGCCTCTAAAACTTACTGGAACTCTGGAGCTTCCAGGCTAAAAGATGTGAACTCTCCAGAGTGTACAGTATGATGGCATTGCCTTGATTTCCAATGGCAAAGAATACTTTGTATTACCCAAATTTTGTGTGTTGAGTACATCACTTTTTGTGGTTGTCTTTATTTGGCTGTCAAAATAAATTACCTGAGAAGGAGAATGTCCTTAAGACTGGCGGTAAGGTAAGCCAGGCATGGAAAGGATCAGAGATCTGAAGGATGGCTTGAATTTGTTGCTGTCGAGAAATCTTGCAGAGTGGATTCAAAGTGACATTGTTTTTAGCTGATGGGGGAATAAATAACAACTTTCCTACCTGATTAGATGGCCCAAAACTTGTATTCCTGGTGACATTTATCATTAAAAACACCTGAAGTAACTAAAGTAGAATTCTTTGGTTTAAATAAAGGCAAAAAAAAGCTAAATTATGAAACCAACAAATACGTGTAGCTTCCCAATGATTTAAGTTCATCTCACTTTAACTCTCATGCTAATTTTATTTTAATTTGACATCAGCTTAGCTTTTGCTGCTTTAAGCATTAATTTTCAGCTTAATATTCAGCATTAACATTGATACAAGTATGTGCTTGTTTCTGTTACTAGTTGTGTGAAAATAACAATACTGATACCGGGCCTGAAAAAGAAAATAAGAAACTTGTCAGAAGAGTTTCCATCTTAAAAAATTGATGATTGTATGTCCTGTGTGTGCAAATGTATTAACTCCATAGATATATAAGGACATTTTTTGTTTCACCTCAGTACATATAAATACCTCAGCCTCCAGTAGCATCCTTCCTTTCACTCCTCAAATATCATTGCATTACATTAACTTGGTGTATGAGTCAATTTAATTTCTCTTCCGTTTAATAGATGGATGTTAAAAGAATTTTAACATTGGGATCCTTCAATTCTCCCTTTAATTATGACCATAAAGTTCTATATCTTCTTTAAAGCAGGAGTTGGAATATTTGAGAAATACTGTGCCCACAGTGCTTCTTTCCATCCAAAAAACTCCTGTCTCTGTCAGTAAAGACTGTTCATGTCTGTTGGTGACACGGTCCCTGAGGAACTTTGTTGCTTCCATCAGCATTGTTTTATGGAGCAAATGTTTTGCCTTGGTATTATAAGTATTTTGCAGCACATGTTTGGATACCCCATACTCTGTACTCCGTTCTTGGCCTGTATTAGGAACCAGGAGATTATTGACAAATACAAAATACAATAATAATCTCAGTGCTTATTTTGTAGTAGGAAAGATGCTTATTTGAGTACATGCCATAATTATCGTCAGTTACACAGATTAGAGGCTCTGAGACACATTGTAAAGATGTCTGATATATCAGCCAGAATGTGGGGATGTGAATATGGTCTTTTCGCTCTGGAAATGGTTAGGGAGGATTAGGAATCCTCTTGTACTTAGTTCATTCTGAAATTAAAAACCCCCAAAATTTCAAACTAAAGTCACAGTATGAATAACAGGTAATTATTACTAAAAACATACTTGCTTTCCCAAAGATAATTGTAGTTGAACACACTGAATACTCCAAAGCACCACACTGCAACTCTGCATCTGCATCTTAAATAAGGAATGGAGAAAAGAAGCTGTCTGTAAATAAGTGGATATTGTGTAAGAAAAACTTAACATTATGGGGAATGTTGATCTGAGTGTAATTGAGAGAATTAATGTAAAAAACTCTCTCTGTATATGCTGAATTGAGAGAGTTTAGTGGAGCCAGCTCCCGCTTTGCTTTGTGAGCAGGTCTGAATCCTAATAAATCCCAGGTTTCACTTGATTATTCATAGCGTAAGAAAAGCATCTATGATTACGAGTAATCAAATGTCCAGACCTTGTGCAGAAGTCCCATGACTGACTGGGCTGGCTGTTTAAAGAGAAAAGAAAAATGAATCATAGAATAAAAGATATATTTTGGAAACTTTGCAACTGAGGTGGGGGAGAGGGGGTGGGGGAAATCCATATTTCGAGTTACTCTTGAGCAGAAAATAAACATTCCTGGTTTCAGCTTTCTCACTGACGATAAAGGTGATCGTATTATGCCATGTAAGTAATTAAAGGTATTTCACACTGATTTATGCAGAGATTTAATGACTATGCCCTGGTGTGCTCATACTCACCTGAAATCCCAGGGTGTTTTTTTACTTACGTTTTTCCCTAGATGCATTGAACAAATTTGAATCCCATATAACAGAGAACTTGAGGTTGCATTTACATTGTTACCTTAAATTGAATAGGGCCGTGGATCAGGATTCCCGGGGAAGCGGAGACCACGTGGTGCAGGTCTGTCAGGAAGAGGTGGCAGAGGAAGATCAAAACTGAAGAATGGAGTTGGGGCTGTGGTCATTCCAGGGGTAAGGACATATTTTTTAAAGTCGTATTGCAGTCTGTTAATGTAACATAATTTTATTCAGCTATAATTCTTGTATTAAAATACTGTATAAAAAACCAACAAGCACTACAGAAGCAGGGGTGTTTGATGAAGCCTGGCTGTTACTGCTTGTGATGAAGAACTAGAACACTGCAGCTTAATGGGCCTGAGGCAGTTCTGTTCTGCTCTTGCCATTTAAAGACACAACAGTTGGGAGTCTTAAAGTACTCCTTCCATTTCCTCGGGTGGAGAACGTGCTGAGTAAAGGCAGCACTGACTGGAACAACTCAGAAGGAGAGAGCAGGGTTTGTGCATGAGAATGTTACAGCAGCCATAGGAGACCAGAGCAGAGGTTCTTCTGGACTGAATGTTGGGGCAAGACTGCAGAACAGAGGAGGCCTGGAGAAGGAGGCATTTCAACAGTTTGTGGCTTGGGGACTTGGTGAACAGGAGGTGGTATCTTTGCCTTGGGCAGCCTGTGTTGGAGCTTACTTTCATAAATCTTCCCATTCACTTTAAAAAACTTCAGGAAACCATGTTAACCTTTTTCAGTTCTGCAGCTCTTCAGCTTGTATTTTAAGTGGCTGCCTCCTGGATTAGCTGCCTGCCCCTCAACGCTCTTAGAGAAGAGACAGTGGAAAGCTGGTTTCTATTCACCTCCTCCATCCATGCCACTCAGTTTTATAGACCTCCATCATATTTCTCCTCCTTTTCCTTCCACTCTTGACTTGCTAGTATGAAGAATGCCAGTATTTTGGGCTGTTCCTTGTATGGAAGCTTCTTTGTATTTCTGATCATCAATACCAGCTATTTTGTCATGTTAGTTTCTTTACTTTGTGGACTTTCATCTGCCATTTTATAGCCCAGCACTCAGCTTTATGAAGTTCTTGTGCAGTTCTTCGCAGTTGTCTTTTGGATTTTATTACTCTGAATATCCCAGTCCTGTTGTCAAGCTTTGTCACCTTGCCTTCTCACTTGATTTTTCAGATTGCACACGAGTGTGTTGAGCACCACCACCTGTTAGCAGACAGGCCCTGTCAGATTTCCAGTGGTGCTATTCTCCCACCTACAAAACTGATAATTTATTCCCCTCTTTATTTTGTGTCTTGTATCAGTATAGGGACCATTCCTCTAATTCTGTCAGTTTAACTTTTTTTAAGTAGCTTTGGTGAAGAGCTTTGCCAAAAGAGTTTGGTAGTGAAATAAGTTCCATCGATCAGATTTCCCTGTCCCCAGGTTTGCTGACTCCTTCAGAGAGCCCTTACAGATCATGATTTACCATAACTAAAACTTCCTTGACTCTTTAACAAATTATTATATCAGTGACTGTGAGTTCTTTGTTGTGATCAGATGTGTACTATTCTGCACACAGCTTCTGTCCAGAAACCCTTGAGAAAATAATCATTACATTTGCTGTCTCCCATTCTTCAGGAGCACTGAAGTGGTTGTAAGCAAGTGATTGCTCACTGCAGTTGATAGTTAAGCTATTTAATACTTGAAGTGTTTTTAAAACTCGAAAATCCTACACAGTCCTAGTCTGCTCTCATAAGAAGAAGGATTTCAGTATGAAAAACTTGGAAATCCGGACTCCAAAACAATTCATAATCTTGTTCCCCACTGTGGACTTGTCCTATTTGAATGTTCCTTTCAAAGTTTGATTACCAACTAGCCCTGGAGATTTTGAGAGACATCCTGTCCCTTGTGTTCAGAGAAGGACTTGATCAGAGCTGCATTTTTTGTGTTCTTACATGTAATCTATTTAAATTTATTGTCACACTTTCTGCTGCCCGTGTAATAGTATCTTGGAATACTCTGGTGTTTATGATCTGAAAAAGGAACAATCGTTTCTATCATTTTTCCCTTTTAAAGCATTGGATGGTTAAGATTCGTAAGCAAATCTGTAATTTTAAACATACAGGATGAATTCCACTTAGGCTAGTCACAGACACCTTAATGAATTGGAGGCATCCACATAATTATTTTGGTGTTACAAAGCACAAATCTGTACTTCAAGAGAAGCTGGGGTTTATAGATCAAACTTCTAAAAGTTTTTGTAATTGAACAGAGGAGAGTGGGTTAGGTAACTCGCTGTAAATACAAAACAGACATCACTCTCCACAATTTCCTACAGAAATTTCTTCCTTTGCATCATCAAGTAGATGGCAGCTCCAGAGTTCCAGAGATGTGGCTGCCTTCTGATAGATTAAGTTAGCAATACCAAGAAATCAGCCTTTTGCCAGATAAACGTTTGAAATGGGAGTATTTTCAGTCAATTTGCACAAAGTGATTCTTACTCAGCATGTGATCAGTGGACAGTCACACAGATTTGGACGTACCTTGGTGTCTCTTGGGACTGGGGAAAAAGGTGGGTACAGGTTAACCCATGGTGGGTCAGTGCTGGGATTCAGCAAACACCAGCATTGCAGCGATTCAGTCCTTCAAGTTCTGCTCTTTTGAATGTGCAATTACAAGAACTTCGTGGAACCTGTGGAAAAGTGGGTAAGGGAAGTGATCTCCCTGAAGGTATCCAGGTGTTTCAGGTGCTTTGTAGTTAGCTGGTCAGTTACAGTTGTGCTGTAGTGCTCTCAACTATTTGGTAATTAAAACACATAAAGAATATATTCCCGTTTTAGCTGTTTCTCAGTAAATGCTGAGTTTCAGGAGGATTCCTCTAGCTGATGGAATGTCCCTAGAGTTATGTTTGGATTTATAAAGTATTTAAATTATTATTTAAACAAAACTTACCTGTGTAGGATTTACACTATATTTAAAATAATCCTCATTTATATAAGTGGAAGAGCTGGTAAAATGAAGTTACATTTCTCTATCATGCATTTGATCTTTTATATGGAACTCTGTGCCCTTATATTCCTGGTTCAGAGATGGTAGTTGGGCCTTTTAGTTTAAATTCATGGAGAGCAAATTCTGTATTGCAGGTTTCACGTGAAAGTCAGAACACAGCTGAAGTCTTTCATTCTTGTTTCTCTTCCTCAGAAGCTGTACATACATGAATATGTTGAATTAATAAAGGTCAGGTCAGAATAAAAATCACTTTATGAAAAAGAAAAATGACTGTCTATAGTAAGAGCTGATGGATTGAGATCCAAACAGCTGTTTCAAGTTTTTAAGGTCAAGATAGATAAGCCTCATAAACTGCTTACAGCAAGTAACTTCAGAGCTCTTGCTTTTTCCTCTAATATACTTGGAACATTAGGTAAACCACATTTTAGGCAATATGGGACAAACTAGATTTCTGCAGTTGCTCTTTGAATTAATACTCAAAAGTCTGTCGCTGCAATTAACTTTCTGATAAAAGGAACTTCAGTGTTTACATGCAGGGAGCAGAGCAGACTGGGTGCAGTATGACAATTTCTGCTTAGTGATCTTTTTCTTAGACTGTGTCTTTCATTTCCGTTTGGAAGTGCAGTGGGGTAATATGTGAAGGTGGAAAAGGAGAGGAAAGAATATGTCTTTAAAGCTATAATACTGATGATTCTTGTACTGATGAAAAAATGTGAATTAACGCAGTAATTTCTGATGGAGGTATCTTTTCATAAAAGTTTAAACTGTATGAATAAATACTTGCAAAACTCTTACTTAGGGAATGTTTCATTTTGTCTCATGTCTGAGAAAAAGTGATGTGCTTGCCATTTGTGTTTTGTGTTTTTTAATAGGTCACAACCATGGATATTTCATCTAATAAAGATGAGGAAGAAAACTCAATGCATAATACAGTTGTCCTCTTCTCTAACAGTGACAAGTTCACTCTCCATCAGGTTAGGATAATAGTTATGATTTTTCTTTTTGTTTCCCTACTCTTAATTAGAAAAAAGTGAATAAATGTCCTTATAAGGAACAAGCTAGTTGGATTGTACAGTTACATGTTTTCAGAATGTAGTGTCTGGCACGTGTTGAGAGTCTGCTCTTCTGTGTCATTGCAGGATATGTGTGTGGTTTGTGGGAGTTTTGGCCAAGGTGCTGAGGGCCGGTTGCTGGCCTGTTCCCAATGTGGGCAGTGTTACCATCCATACTGTGTCAGTATTAAGGTGAGTGCTATTGTTACACATAAAAGTTGCTTGATTACACTGTTTTCATATTGTACTTTGATAGCACTATGCTGCCTTTGGTTTTGTGGTAATTGGGGGAGTCATTAACTTGTTAGATATTCATCAGCTAATGTGACCATTATTTGTATGCGACTTGTGAAAGACTTTAATTAAATGTCATTTTATAGTATGCATAGCCTCAAGAGAAATTAACCTTTTTGTAATTTCACAACCGTAAATAGCGCTGATTATCCAGCAGTTGGTTAAAATAACAGTTTGAGATATAAGCTTTAAACGTAGACACAAGCAGAATTAAAAACAAAGAAAAAATTATACTGCATCTTCATTTACTAGGGGCATAAGGTTTAGTTGATTCAATTTGCCTGTTGGCTGTCAGAATTGACAGCAGTTGGAGTGGTTAATTAATACATTTTACATTCATTAGTCTAGGAGAGAATGTGTGAAAATTAAATTTGAATGCTGTGAAATGACCTAGCAAGCACAAAATAAGCTATTTACTGCAATATATACACTATACACTTTTCATTGGTTGTGATATATCTGTGTAAAAGTGGGATTTTTTTTTTAAACATGTCAAAAAACTTTATTTTGCACATACTTTACAAAATGCCATATGCGTATTTCATGCAATTATAATTTGACTTTTTGTTTATATACTACTCTTGCATTATATATCAGTTGCAGTAAGTTAGCTGTTTGCTTCAGATGACTAAAACTCCAGCACTGTGGTCACATCATGAAATGAGAGGATCAGGTTTGAGGAACCAGAATGTACACAAGTTTCTGGGACCTGGCAAGATGCATCCCAGAGTCCTGAGGGAATTGCCTGATGCAGGTCACGCCACTTTGCGTATTTGAAAAGTCCTGGCAGTCAGGTGAAGTCCCAGGTGACTGAAAAAGGGAAGCATTGCACCTGTTTTTAAAAAAGAGTAGAAGGGAGGACAGTTTCTTTCTGTTTAATCCATTCCTGTTTATTGAAGCTTCAGAAAGTCTAATTGATGAAGAGTTCCTTGAGATGTGGGTGGTGTGCCCAGAAGAGCATCCTGAGCTCCACAAGCCAGAGCTTAGTTTATGCATTGATCACACTTCACTGAGCCATTTTTAACTAACTCTCACCTTGCCTTTTGCAGATTACTAAAGTGGTACTTAGTAAAGGTTGGAGGTGCCTGGAGTGCACAGTGTGTGAAGCCTGTGGGAAAGCCACAGATCCAGGGAGACTCCTCCTGTGCGATGACTGCGACATCAGCTACCACACCTACTGCCTGGATCCACCCCTGCAGACCGTGCCAAAGGGAGGCTGGAAGTGCAAATGGTGTGTTGGGGCCTGGGTCAGAAATGCTGACTGCTGGCCTCCTCTGCTTCTCCCTGTCACTTGGTGTTTGTGATGTCAGTTGCATTGTAACAAGGTTTTTATTGTGTCTAAGTCAGGTGTATTAAACAAAGCTAACAAAATGCTTTTTTTGAATTGTTTCATTCAGTTATCAGTCTATTAAGGAAACTCTTATCTCCTCGTAGAACTGCTTCTTCGTACTAAAAAACGCATAGGTAGAAATAGACAAAATTTTTCTTTTGAAACTCTTAGCAAAAAAATTTTCCAATTTACATTCATTGTAATCATCCCAGTGTTCAGTTGGAAAAATGAATGGGTGGTTCACCCAAGTGTTCTTGAAATAAAACCCTGTGAAAACCATTTGTTTTACTTGGGTGAAACACAAACAGACCAGACCTCTCACATGGTTAAGTCTCAGGATCTCAAAGTGAATGGCAACTGGAATGAGGAACTGCTTTGACCTCCTGAGCTGTTACAAGAACCCATCTGCCTGCTTTTGCAGTTTGAAAGGAATTATTAATTAGGAACTTTCTTTAAAAAGTATAAAAAATGTTGTTAAGCATTTGTGGTTAAACATGTTGTTAAGTTAAAACTTAATCATCTCGTTCTAAGTGGGAGAGATTTAAAGCCACAAAATGATCTTCCTATGAACTGTAAGTAATAGATCTTTTTGTCTGTTCTGCAGGTGTGTTTGGTGCAGACACTGTGGAGCAACTTCTCCAGGTTTAAGATGTGAATGGCAAAATAATTACACGCAGTGTGCTCCCTGTGCAAGTTTGTCAACCTGCCCAATCTGTTACCGCACATACAGGGATGAGGAGCTTATAATTCAGTGTAGACAGTGTGATCGGTAAGGACTTCTAATATTGCACATACTTTTCCTGTTCAAGTCTTATTTTAATTTTTTCCCCCTAATGTAAAAGCGTAGAGATGAAGGAAGTGGTCTTGTGGTAAAGAACACTGGATTATTGAGTCTCAGAAGTCTCTCAATAGTTCATTCCTGATTGTACCACAGACTTAACTGTCTGACTCTGGGCAAATTAATTAATCGCTCTGTGCCTCTTCCCCCCTGCCCTGTAAAAACAAAACTAATTTACCTCACAAGACTATTGTTGTGAGGCTGAATCTAGATTACATTGTATGAAGTAATTAAAATTATCGCAATATAGGGAGAAAATTATCATACTAAAACATATTTGGGAGATTGTTTTATAGAGAGTTCCTCCCTGTGGAGGGACAGAATTGATCTCCTGCTCTTTATTCAGGATGTAACACACACCACTGTAGGGGAGGCTGTATATGGAAAACCTGATTCTGTGGTTTCTCCCTAAAAGAATTCAAACTAAACAACTATTTCCCATTTACTTGGACCATAGACTGATACTTGGGTCTCCTAAAACACCACCTATTTCCTTTAAATTGTATTTTTTCCCCCACTTAATTTCTAGATGGATGCATGCAATCTGTCAGAACTTAAACACAGAGGAGGAAGTGGAAAACATAGCTGATATGGGTTTTGACTGTACCATTTGTAGGCCATACATTCCACCAACAAACGGTAAGAAGCCGATTGAAACCAATGGCAGGATTGCACACTGCAATAAATAGGTCTGGGATTGTGTTACGGTTCTGTGCTCTGATGGAGGTTTGGCTCGTGGTAGAAGTAAGATTTTTACTGTGTTTGTTTTAAGGGCTCTTGTGGAAGTATCCACGGCTTTTTCACACCCTCAAGTGATTTAGGCCAGAGGAAACCTCATGGGAATTCTGGGTAGAGGTATTGAAGATAAACTGCTAAGAGCATTTGGTAGTGAAGGGGTCAAAGGCTTTGTCAAGTGGAAGGAAGAAAGCCCAGTTGTCCACAAAGTTATATCTGCAGAAGAATCTGAAAATTATTTCTAAGCAGAAAAACTTTGTGTATTTTGATGCTTTTGAGGCAGCAGTAGCTGTAACAACAGTCTGTGTAAGCGTTTTTCCCTTCCTTCCTCATGATTTCTTAATGCCTTTTTCTCACCTCTCCCAGTATTCAAGACCAGTGCTTCCCTCCCTAGCGGCAATCTCTAAAAGAATTGGCCATACATTTTTGTTTGGGAGTTGTCACTTCCTTATTAATTAAAGTGTGTAATTCCTTAATTAAAATGTGTAATTCCTTCTGATGAACTTTGGACTTCTCTGGACATGGATACCGACAGCCTTGTTGCTCTGTATCACGGTTCTGTAGCAGTGGTGCTTCAGGAGCTGAGGTTACTGCAGTTCAAGCACATTTACAGCATCTGGTTCCATGGGATGGTGCTGGTTAATGTTCCTGTGAGTGGCCTGTCAGCAGTTAGGTTGGCCTGTGACATGATTTATAGTCTTGCTGCAAGGGTGATAGCCCAGGTCTGTTTTCCCTGCATGTCAGCTCAGGGAAGTTGCTGCTTCAGTCAGCTGCTTTAACATTGACACCTATTCCCATTTTTAGCATAAGCACATGAAAGTGTTCATATTACCCCTTTATTGGGGTATCACAGGAGAACAGTAGGAGGAAGGTACAAGAACTAAGCAAATGTTTCAAGAAATACTCGTATCCACCAAGAAGATGTCAGTAAGATTGTTTTTCCTGATCAAGATTGAAGAGGTTGTGAGGCATGCACTCGAGAGGTCTGCCAAGAAGAGTTCAATAGAGCATCTAATGTCCCTTAACACTAGCATGTCCTCATCACAGCAGTAATTGTAACTTACTGACCTGACCCTGGAGGTTTATATACTCCCTGCTGGAACACTTCCAAGTAGCCCATTTTTATCACTTAATAGAAGAATGACTAATGCTTCTGTATTTCTGCAAGTCACTTCATTGTAAAGGTTTGCTTTCAAAAATTCAAAAGGAGAGAGGTTTTGTAAGTGGAAAAAGCAAGAAACTTGCATATATAACACAGATTTCTGCTTATTTTGATAATAAGCTTTGAGTACTTAAAGCAAAAAGATCCAATTAAATACTCCTTCCTTTCTCTTTGGAGTTGGCAGAGCTATCTTTTAGAGAGAATTAAAACCCATGATATGTGAGATGGAGCAGCTTCACAAGATGGTATCAGAGGTGTTTCACTTCAGGCAGAAGCTGGTCCCCCCTGAGTTAGTTCTTCCTGCTCTCCTCTGTGAAGTTGTGTTGCTTAGGTTTGGGTTCCAAGGAATAGTAACCAGTCCCTTGGGGGTTCCCAAGCTTTCTTTGCAGGTTTTTTTCACCTTTTTTATATGAGAAGTTTGTCCGCTTATTTTCTTCAGTTTTGACTCAGTATTAAAGCCTCTCTAACACATGTACATTTGCACAGTTGCATGTCTGAATGTGTCCTTTGATGCATGTTCATGGAAATACCTGCATGTACTTCTATATGAAATGTTTTGATCTTTCGTGAATTCTTCTAAAATTCCTCTGAAAATTTTCTGTAATTTTTTGTTTCAAAGTGAGAAGAATTAGCATTTGATAAACTTAGAGAAACAAATGTTAGTTAGCAGTAGAAAGCTTCTTAAAATGTACCGTATTGTGGGATTCTTACTGGGATGGTTCATACCCTTTCCATTTGATGCATCATAGATGTGTTGCAAGTATTATTCCAGGGTTTTTAACCACTTTCTTTCTAGAGGAAACAAGAGCCCCTCAACCTAATGAACAAAACATTGCAGGTGTACTCTTGGTGAAAAGTAAATGGCTCTAGTGTGTAGGTATTGAGAAGGAGCTTTCATTTCTCTTCCTAGCTCATCATACCTGATAATCTTACGAAGTCATCTTCTTCAGGAAACAGAAATAAAAGATAGTGTTTTTCTTCTTGAACGTGCATAAATATCAAAAGCCAGAATGTGGTAGGAGTTGTTCCAGTGTAGTGTACCAGAAACCTTCATTACTAGGTTATTGTGAAATAACCATCTCTGATCAGTGTTTTATCAGGTTCCTTTTAGTACTGTCCCAAGTTATAACATACGTCCCCCAGCATATTGCTGTGTCCTGTAGAAAAATTTTCGAATTCTCATGACTAGATGCTAGCAGGTAACAGCTTTAGGTAGCAGCAGCTTTTCCCCTGTGCTGTAATTCTTGCACATTCAAGAGAGGTGTGTGTCTCTCTCATCCACATCCACTCCTGGACAAGCAGTTATTGACCATCTACTCATCAGTTCTGCCTTTGTGTCATTTGCCCTTGTATGTCATATGCCCCATTTGCAAATTCCATCCTTCCTCACTTACTCCCATCCTTTCTTCATCCATGCTCCAGCTTCCTCCTCCCTTGGTGCTGTTTTTGTTCCCCTGCAGGATGCAGAGGGACCAGCTCTGCCTGGTTTTCTGTAACCAGTTAGAGCTGATCTGATTGCAGTTTTCTGAAGCTGCCTGGGTGCAGTTATTCCTCCTGGAGCCCAAGTAAACATGCCCATGGAGGAAGTGAGGATTTGGTATCATTTACCCCTGTCCGGGGGTGCCTGATACTGCCAGTGACACACGTTGTGGCTGGCAGTCTCTATTGTATCATTTTCATTAAACTGATAGAATTTTTCTTCTCTTTGAAACTTAATTCTATGTACTTTACAAATACAAGATACAAACCCAACACAGTACTCTGTGTTAAAAAAACAACTTTGGAATTTTTTTATTATTTGGCACATTTACTACATCAGCTCTAATGTTCTTGTGTTACTGTATTTATCAAAAAAATCCCTGTGTCATTGACAGTTATGCAGGCACCCAATAAAGAGTGCTCTGCTAGTGCTGTGTTTGTACATCAGCCATTCCACTCTGTCCCATATGCTGGTTTCATTTTTTCTTAGAATTGTTCTTTTCTATTACAGCCTTAAAAATGGAATCCCCTTTCTTTTCTCATCATACTGTATTCCGTTGCAATTATTTACTTTCAGCCGAAGCTACTACATGCTGTACAGTATTCAGCACATTTAAACCCTTTTGCAGGTTTAACCAAAATTGAAAAATTTTGGTTAAACTTTGGCTGAATGCCTCAGAAAGCACTTTTTTTTCCATTTTAGGTTTTTTTCTTTCCTTTGGGTAGGCTTCCTCTAACAGTACTATGCTTTTCTGCTATCCATTTTATTGATTGTAATCCTTAATCTGCACTCTAATTCGCTCATTTCCTGGAAGTCTGTTTTTTACTGTCTTCAAACACTGTTTGTGCAGTTTTTGTGAGTGGGTCTCTGAAGGCCTCACCTGTGTCACTATCAGCTTGTTTATTTGAGTATTTCAACTCTATTCAACCTCCAGAGCTAAAATTGTTCAGTCTGACCTGGATGAGAAGATCTCTCTGTTGTTTGACTTTTAAATGAAAGATTTCAAATTCCTGTTCACAACTGTCTTTCTGAACTTCATGTTTACCTTAGATTCCAATTCAATGATTCCTACTTCAGTCTTAAAACATCTTGTAAATTATAACCAATTAAATGAACAGATGATGTCTTATTCCCCTTTGAATAGTTCTTACAATCTGCCTATTTTCTGTTGTTTCAGTACAGTGTTTTGAGTATCTTCCATTCTACAGCTTGTCTATTACTTTTTGTTTTTCTCTGCCTCTGTGTCTTTCTCAAAATGTCATATTTAATTTATTTTCTTCCTTGTCTTTCCCCCCCACTGTTACATTCAGTTTTTCAGTAGCTCTCACAGGCTCCTTTCATTTACTAATTGCATGAAATACTGGTTTTCTGTAGGTTATACCCTGTGCATTAGTTGCACATTACATAAAACTTTCAAAGCACTGTCGTTTTTGAAGACTTGAACTTTCCTTAAATTTGTTTATATGCCTAGAAAGCATTCTGTAGTTTTCATACTCATTTTAAGTGTTACTCAGAAGCTTTTGTGCTTTTCCTAGTCTTGCCCTGGCTCCCACGGTGTTTTTGAGGTGGGGAGCAGCAGCGCACGTGCCATGGTACCATGGTTGATGTGACACACGAAGCCCCCCATGGGTTCTCTGCCTCAGGGGCCTCATCTTGAGTGACAGACACAAAGGAAATACTCCAGATATTATCTTGAGTCCTAAATTCAGCATGAATAAGATTTCTAGGCAAAAAAAGGAAAAAAGCATGGATAAACTTGCCTCTGTGGTAATGCTAACTGTGCCAGACTAACAGGTTTTCTGATTCCAGTTCAGTGTTTGTGAGATAGAAGCTCCTAATTTTCACTTTACTTACTCTGTCTTTGTAATCTCTGTGAAGTCACTACTAATATTAAAATTTTAGTCTACACATGATAGGTGAGTGAAGCATGATTGCAGTTACGTAGTTAAGGCAAAAGGGAAGAGCATTTCTGCCCACAGCAAAATGGCATTTTGATTATTATTTTCCAGTCACACTGTTCCACTGCTTCCCTGTAGCACACAAGCTGTAGTTTTTAGGTTGAGTTTCTGCTGTTCCATTTATCAATACTCTTTATCTGGAATAAGAATTACCCTATCTAACTTCCACAGGTCTTGTGTTATCTGTTCTCAGATACATCAGCCTTCTCATAAGTGCTGTGTAAGAGGCCTGACAGCACAGACACAGCGAGAATCTTGTGTGCAAGCTCTGGGAGTGTGCTGGGCCCGCCTTGGGGAAATACTGGTCAATACCAACTTCACAAAACCCTCCCATTTTTAATGATTAGGGCAGCAAAACCTGAACATCGTGGCTAATGTAGAGGTTGCTTTCCAACCCAATAGATCCAGTGTATTCATTTGCCCTTGGTCCAGTAGAAAGAGATAATTTCCCATTGAGTTCAGTGCTATTCCAGTGCCATTCTTGGCTCGAGGAAGCTGGAGAACTTCAGTTTATATCAGGCTTGTTTTGTAGTCACATCTGTGACGCTGAAAAGCCCTTTATTTTAAAGGTGCAAGTAAATAATTGCCAGCAGTATAAATCAGGGAGTTTAGCAGAACTGTCTGAAGGAAAATTGATAGTTTCAATTTAAATCAAGTCACCAATTTTAAAAGTTGAAATTATTTTCCTTATATTTTTCAGTGCCTTCTTTGGACTGTTGTGATTCATCAGTTGGAGCTCAGATTATTTCAAAATCAAAAGAACTAGGTAAAGAATGTAAATGCTTAATATCTGATCATTTAGCATATTTTAAGGGTATATTTTTACATGAGACAAAAATACCTTTTCCTATGGTTTTGTAACACACAGCATTAACTGTCCTTCAGTTACCACAGCATGCTTTCCATTTTTTTTCCTCATTCTCTCTTCTTCTCTTTTGCCTGCCATACCTGCCCTATAATAATTACTTTAAATTATGCTTTGATCCTGCAGTCTTAGTTGCTTGCCTTAATATCAGTGATGATAACACAGTGTGGCTGAGTCAAGCATGTACACAAATGTTTACAGGCTTGAGCTGTTAGAAGGATGCAGCTTTTCTGTATTTGTCTGGCTTGTGCTAGGAATTTATAATCCTGACAAGCCTACTCACAAGTCAGTCTTTATAATGATAGCACCCAGCAGCTGCCGCCATGTTAGGACAGCTTCCATCACATCAGAGTTTTTTCTACTTGACACCTTCTGAGAGAAGGTTCTCCCCTCAAATATTCAATCTGAAAAGAATGTGAGATGTTTTCGAAACACACACCTTTCATGTTCAGTGTGAGAAGGCAATCAAGTAGGAAGAATTTGTTCAGAACCAGCTGTATTGTCAGATGTTACATGAGGAAATGTTTTTGGTTAAAGGGAACAAATGTTACTATATTTGTATGTTTTCAAAAGCTGTGTAATCAAGTCATGATTTAATTGGCTTCAGAAAGCTGAAGCATCATTGCAGCATCATCATTATTTGGCAATTCCCTGAAAGTTCCCAAGGTTCCACTTGCTGGGCCCCAGCACAGGTGACAGGGCCTTTCTGCATAGTGAATTAAGGAATGTTAGAGCTTATCAGTGGACTCAATTGTCACGTAACAGCTTGAGGAGGAAGCAGTCTTGCAGGTCTTGGGAGACTTGGGTTCTCCCCAAGATTTCCAGTTTGATCTTGAGCAGCTCACTTGATACAACTTGGGTTTTTTGTCTGCCTATGAAGTAGGGCTGTTAACTTCTCTGAGTTACCAGGAGTTCTGGGAGGTTTAAGGTCATTAATAAGTTAAAGTGCTGAGGGTTGGATGGGGGCCTTGACTCATAAGCAACAGGGACCCAAAGTATGACTTGCACAGTTTCCTGTGGGTGTCAGTAATACAGAAATACCCTGCAAAACACCAGTTTCCATAATCAAATCGTTCTTTCTAATGAGTCCTTGACATAAATTGTTTCATAGCAGTGTAATGGATTATTGCTGGGTTTGTCATCAGACTCTAAATCATAAAGCTTTAACTGTAATGTGTAAGACAGTATCAGATATCTCTGGTTTATTGATACGAATTTCTTCACTCATGGGTCGGCTCCATACATGTGGATTATTAACTCTTGTAAGTGCTATTCCTAAAAAATCTAAGACTTGTAAATTAAAAGAGTTTTATATTGCTGTTATGATTCATTCAACTTTTATAGACCCACCGAAGACATACACCCAGGATGGAGTCTGCTTGACAGAATCGGGCATGTCTCAGTTACAGAGCCTCACTGTTACAGTACCAAGAAGAAAACGGACGAAACCAAAGCTTAAACTGAAGATTATAAATCAGAACAGTGTGGCTGTGCTTCAGACACCCCCAGATGCCCAGTCAGAACACTCAAGAGATGGGGAGATGGATGACAGTAGAGGTAGCAGTCTACTTTCGGCATGTCTTGTAGCTTGGAGTGTTGCAGTACCTGTGTGTATTGCAAATATATCCCTGGGAGTTCTTACTCCACTGATACTCCTGTGTTCTGTACAGAATGTTTTATGGAAATTTCTTGAACGGTAGTTATGGCTCATTGTTGTTCCTTTCAGGAATTTTTCTTGTTCTGTTTATGGGTCATCCATCCTATAGGAAACTTGCCTTTCTAGGGCTGCCAGCACTGGAAATAGGAGATGACTTTTTGTCTCATCTTTGGGTTACCTGTGGGAAACATTGTGCATTCACTGAGTACAGGTGTACTCAAATTCAGTGCAAACTGTTTGAAAGTGGTGGCTCAGCAAAGCAACATCTGTATCACTGAAAAGCTGGTATTAAAATCAAGTGGGAAAGTGGAGTAAAAAGTTCTTTGCTGAGAGTATTTCTCTTTTCTGAAAGAAAAAGGTGAGCTGGCCTGAGATTCAGTGATCTGGGCTAACACCACTTGTGTGGTGCAGCAGCATTGTCCTTGCTGCGGTCTGGCTGTGCATCCTGAGAAGGGTGATGCCACAATAGGTGTTAGTCGTGACCTGGGGAAAGGCTCCTTCCAATGGCAGGTGTGAAAGTTACTGCTTTGGTCATGTAGGTGTCTCTTTGGAGAGGAACAGAGGTACACAGGCGCCCCACCTCCCCACAGTTCTGTTAACGCAACACTGCCTTGGTAATCAGATTAAATGTCATAAGAAGCAGCTTATTTTAGCTGCAGAATGTACTTGAGATAACTGGGTAGTTCAGCCATCAGTGAAGTTTCAGTTTTAACTTGATAGAAGGTATTGTTCCTCTTGTTTGATGAACACATTCTTACCCTCTGTTATTGACTAGAACGACTTTTTTTTTTTTTATAATAGCTTCTTTTATTTCTTTATAACCTTTATAACATTTTGGTTTTCTTTCATTTTGTCCAGTATTCACAGGATTTGGTATGCTATCCTAGCATTACACAGACTCTGAAATTTCTCATCTCATACTTTCATATTCTCCATCAGCTAGGTTGTTGAAAGCAAAAAATGCTTTTGAATTTGGAGGCAGCTAGTCACTTCTTCAATGATTAATCATCTTTACTTTTAAAAATATGTGCCTTTTTTCTCTATGACTTTGCCTGACTTAATTATCTGCTTATTGGCTTCCATCAGTGGTAGGTCTTTTTGTGTAGGTAACAGGATATATAGATGTGATAGCAGGGTAAGAAAGGGAGAGCCAGAGCTTCCACGACTTCAGTTTCAGTTCTGATCACCTTTCGTTGCCTTTTTTCAAGTTAAAGTGCATCCATGTGTGCGATGGTAACAGCACAGCAAGTACACAGATGAGCTGGATTCCCTTGTAGCTCTGTGTGTGTAGGGCTCTACTCTGTAGAGTAGTCTGTGTCTGTCTCTGAACATCTGGAATTTTTGTATGAGCATCAGGATGAATAAAGCTGTGCCATGGCTTTGATTGGAGTACACAGTGTAGTAATCCCAGGGAAAAAGGAAGAACCTCTTATTTTGACTCTTGATATTCCAGGTGGAAAAAAGAGGTTTTGTGTGAGAAAACTGAACTTGCGTTTTGCCATTTTGTTGCCATCTTGTCTATAGGCTCTTGTCAGGTTCAGCATTTCATTGGGTGTTCTACATTTTAGAGTCTACTTGGAAGTTGAGCTTGCTTTGGGAGCTTCAGCTTGTTGGCCTTTGCCAAGCCACTGGCCTTGTTGGTAGAACTCAGTAAGGTCTTTATCAGTGGGAAAGTCTGGGCCATGACCCAGCCTGTGGAAGAGTGAGGGTTGCAGTTCTACCACAGCAAAAGTGGTGTGAAGGAGTCCAGCTCTGTCTAACAATATTTTTCCCTCCTACAACTTCATGGGGTTTTAGTCCATCTAGAATTATACACCTAAATCCAAAGCAGAACATCAGAATTCCAGTATCTTCTCGGGATGAGAATATGCTTAACATTTCAGAAGCTTTATGGTAAAATGAAGATGTAAGGTCTTTTTGGGGATATCAGGAAGAGTTAGTTCCCTCTCTCTTCAACACCAAAGGCTTTTTAATGTCATCATACTTTACATCTATTTCTACCCTGCTTTCCCACAGAATATAAACTAACTTTGAATTATAGTCTTCATCTTCAAGGCTGAGTAATTCCTTTGGGCTGAATTTTGTATTAGATAAGTGAAATTCCTCTTTATAGATCAGTCTGCTTTCAGTCAGTCACATGGCTTCAAGTCATGAACCCACTGCACTAAAAAGTCATTACACTTTAACTTCCAAGTGCAAGCTGCAGTTTTTCAGTGTCTTCTCAATACAAAGAAAGCCCTATCAAACAAAACTGAGGAGGACAACGAACAAAAGGAAGTTTTTCTTGGTAAATTGGATCCATATTCTTTGATGGTATGGCTAGAGATTGCTCAGACACTTAGCACAAGCCTCTGAAGGAGGTACCAGAAATTTTCTCTGATTTACATACATTAATTATAGCATTTATTCTCTGTTTTTGTCTAAACATTGTCTCATAGGAAATGTGTGTATAGGTAGGGTGGGTTTCCCAAAAATGTCCAGGGATTATGCTTATCTGTCACCTTTTGAAAAGTCTCATTCTCAGCCAGTTTCTCAGAAAACAGATGTAGAAATTTTGGAAATAATCATTTTCTTTCCCTTTTTCAGTTAAAGTTACCATTGCCTCTTTTCTGCAGAAGGTGACCTTATGGATTGTGATGGAAAATCAGATTCCAGCCCAGAACGGGAAGCTGTGGATGATGATACCAAAGTGGCTGAAGGAGCTGATGGGATTAAAAAAAGGAAGCGAAAACCATACAGACCTGGTAGGATGAAGTAACTTAGATCATTGTGTGTCCATTGTTAATTTTTTTCTGTATAATTACAAAAAAAAATTAGAAAACAATATGAAATTCTGAAGTATTCTACTATTTATTGTTGACTGTAGATTTTTTTCCCTATTCTGTTTAAAGTTCTTTTTTTCCTCTTACCGAAACACATTTCTAAAGGTTGCTGGTCAGCAGTGCACTTGTTCTCAGTGTGCTGTCACTTACTTGTAGTAGTTCAGATCTGTGCCTTGTGCTGATCTTAACTTTATATGAAATTGTGCTGTATGTCTATGATTGGTGAAGGACAGTTTTTATGTGTGTATGTATATATATATATCTGTCAATATCTGAACTTCTGAGAACTTTTTGCAGTTATTTTACTTGTTTTCTGAAATACTTTAAAAGAGTAATTTACCAGCTATTTGCGGATTACTGCTGACAGGTGATTTTAATGAATTCGGTTATTGGATGAATTCATTTATTTTAATTTCTTAGTGCAGTTGACTCTTAATTATCCTGACTGAATTAATTAACTATGTGTCCGGGGTGCACAAACACTTGAGTTGTATCCAGATAGAATACATCTATTAGTCATGCATTAGTTTTCTGCAGCCAACAACTCCCTTGGAAAATGAAACAAATCTGTATCTGATACATTTAGATGCATACACACCAACTGCAAAGGATCAGGAGCTCTGCAGTCAGTCTCTAGTGAAGGATTCAGGAGTTTCAGGCACTATGGTGTTGATTAATTATCTTTATTTGGGATGTGTCCTTCTCTGGTACCATCATTTACAGTGGTGGGCTCTCTAGGGCTATTTGCGAGGTTTTTTTGTGATCCTTTGAGGTTCTTTAATAGGTTTCATTTGGTAGATTGACAGCTAATTCCAGCAACTCATCAGTTTGCCCCAAGGGAGGGGAAAACCAACATCTGAAAGTTGCCAGGTTTGGCGATTTGAACTTCTTGTGGATATTTTACAGTCCTAAAATTCCAGTCTTTTTTGATTGCATATGTACCACCTGAGACACAAAAATTCAGAGATGTTTTGTAAAATTCCAAATGAAAATGCCTTCAAGTATCTCAGATTCATTCTTAGACATCTAGATCCAGCAGCCCCCTTGACCTGCAGAGTAATCTTGGCTTTCATCCGTACTGTGAAACGCAATATTTATTCAATATGTTGAATTTTTGCGTCCTTGTTAAGGTATTGGTGGATTTATGGTACGTCAGAGAAGTCGTACAGGGCAGGGGAAGACCAAAAGATCTCTCTCCAGGAAAGATTCTTCTGGATCCGTTTCTGAGCAGTTGCCTGGCAGAGATGAAGGTGAGTGCAGGAATTTGGTTTTAAATTTATTGCGTAATGCAGTAAAAACAATACAACTCATCAACATATATGTTTGTCATGTTTGTAATAAATGGCTTTATTAATTCAACTGAAAATACCCATTCCTGCATAGCTATAATTTTAACAGAGCCCATGATTTACAAAGAAACCGAAATAATGAATTGCAGGCTATTGTAGGAGATAAATAGTGAGAATTATTATTATTATTACTAAGTTAGATTTAGAGCAGTCCTCTTTCTGATACACCTTTCTCCAGATGTAGCCCTGGTCCAGGGGTGTCTTCTGGACCATCAGTTTTAATACTCAGCAGAGTTTCATATTCCATGAGTGTGTCTAATCAATTTTTATATATCTGTGTATGGTCTGGAAAATCCTTTATTAGAGGGTTTAATGATATGTTATTGTTGCATGAAGAAATAATTCCTTTGTATTTTAAAGTGGGTATCAGATATCTGAGAGTTTCATAAGTTGCCCTCATGTTTAATGTTGCAAAAGATTATTTTTTAAAAATCATTCCATACTAATCTGTGATACAGTAATATTTTCTAGATGTGTGTCATATTTCCCCATGAGTGTTGCCTTTTCCAGGGCTGAAGAATCCTTGACTTTGTTGGGTGTCTTTTCCCATGGCAGAGCCATTTTCATGCCTCTGACACCACAGTTCTCGGTAGATTGGGCATCTAACAAGAAGTCAGATTTTATTCATGGGCTTTTTTCTCTTTCTTGCTGTGTGTGATCAGACTAAATTATTCCATCCATCTGGAGTTGTTCACACTAATCTAGAGACCGTTGAGGTATCATTCAGGGCAGATGTGGAATATGTTTAGTTCAGAGCCTGCTCCATGGAAAGTCAGCAGAAGTAGGCAGCTGCTTCTGAAGCGTGGCTGGTACCACCCCAGTTAAAGACCCTGGCCTGTGATTTCTCCTATAATCCCTCCTTTCTATTTAGCTGTTGTGTTTTTACCCTTTGTAGAGCCAGGTCAGTTTCTTGCTGTAGATTTGTACAACATGGTGGAGACTGGATCTTTGCTACAGCATCCAGGCAGTATTATTAAAATCTAACATTAAAATACCGTCTGTGCTTGCATTTGTAGAACTACTTCATGAAGCCAATAAATGCTTTTTTATCATTGCAACCAGATATTCTAGCTAAGGCCCCAGTTTATGTATGGTGCTTGCTTTCTCTTTACTATTAGTGTTACAGCTGTAGTTTCTGCTTTTTAAGTATTACTTCAGTGTAGCATACTGCCTTATTTCAGGTAGTGCTGAAAACCTTATGTTAGATCTTTTCATTTCCATAGAGGTCTGCTCCTTTAAGTAAAAAAATTTTTTAAATGGGCTAAAAAGCTAATTCCCCATTCTGGGTAACACTACAATGCATATTGTTAAAAAGCAGTATTCTTAAGCAAGTATTCTTCAGTTGAAAGTTGGAGCTTCTTTTTTGTCTGCTCAGGCACAATTGCTATTTGAGAAAAATACAAATTAGAAAATCATTGTATGTTTTAAATCATCATAGCTTGCTGAGAGCCTTCTTCTCAGTGGCCAGTACTTGTCAGCTTTACCAGGATTTTTTGCACCCTTGTCACATCCATTAATTTTCTCTGTAAAATCTTCCTCTTAGACAGTGTAGAGGTCACAGTGTTGGTAAACCTCATTCCACTCATGGTCCTGTGGATATGCTGCAGGAGATCACTGCAGTACAAAGCAGAGCTGATTCTATTACTATGATAATACCGTTTCTTAAATAACTTGCCAGAGTCCTTAACTTCATGTAATTTGCTTTGGCAAGACAGAAGTAGCAGGACTTGAAAAGTTCTGCATTACTTGCAGTGTTTTTCTTGCCCTGTTGTAATAAAATACTGAATGATTGATGAGCACTGTGTGCTTTTGTGTTTATTAGAAAAATCAGTGCCACTCTGAAATATGACAGCTGAATAAATGTGTAATTTTTTTTGAAGGGCTTCTTTATAGATTTCTTTTTCTAGGCTGTTCATTGTTTATATGATAGTTCTTTCTTAGATTTAAAAAAAAATAAGTTTTTTACTTTTAATTTGAGAAAAAATAGCGTATGAAATGAAAGGTGGTTAATGTGTAACTCAACACTGATGACACTGGAGATACCTCTTCAGTGATACTGTCTTTTCAGATATCTGGTTGAATGGAACCTATAACATCTGTCAAATTAGAGAATTCTTAGGTCACTTGGAGATACAGAAGTTAAAGGTCTGTGTGTAGCTGGGAGGTACAACAGCGATGTGCCTGGTGTCACATCTCGCATTTCCTGTTGCCAGAGCCGGGCTGGTCAGGGCAGTTCACAGCTGCATGAAAGCCACCTTAGGAATGCATCTGGAGTGATGTGCAGTAACCCATGCACCCAGAGGTAGCCAGATGTGCTGCCATTCTATCTTTAGAGCAAAATACTGAGTGTTTTATTCATTTATGCCCAAATGTTCCTTTGTAGGTTGGACAGAACAGCTGCCAGACACTCCGGTTGAGGAGTCTGTCCCAGCTTCCGAAAGTACTGAGAAAATAAAAAAGCGTTACAGGAAAAAGAAAAATAAACTTGAAGAAACCTTTCCCGCCTACTTGCAGGTAAAGCTGGTGATCTACTTCTTGTGTTGTAAATCCTTTTAAAAGCCTGATCTTCATGTGTTGTTTCATGGTTCATTTAAACCATTAATGTGTCTATTCTGATTCCAAATTGATCATTCATATGAAATGTGTTTTCTGTAAAGAACATTCATGGGCTTGCATAGAAATTTGTATATTATGGTAAATCTCCAGGATTCTGGTGTTCCTTCTCAATGTATTTGGATCTCTGCTTGTTCTGAGAGATGAGATGGGCAGAAGAATCGTTTCTTTGCTCTCTGAACTGACATACGATGTTTCCAGATTTAGCCCTAAAGGACATCTTAGCCTGATCATGCAGCTTCCTCAACTTCTCATTTTGCTTTTGGAGGATTATAGAACATGATTTGATAGGGGAAACTTGTTTTCCTACAGTTTATGGGTTTATATGCCCTTCATCTCCCTACCACAATAATGTCTGCTCTTCCCTTCCATTAATTTCATGGTGTCCTTAGCAGGTAGGAAGCAGCAGTTGTGGATAATAACCAGGATATTAATGGTGATTGAGCAACTTCCCTTCCATTAATCAGGTTATAAACTGACTAGTTTATATATATGTATCTCACTGAGGATATTATTTGACTTTTTCTTTTCGGCCACCTTCTTCATGAAAACTTTCATTATCATGTAGATGTTCACCAAACTTCTTGGCATGAACTGTATTGGAATTGGAAGCAAAGAATTAACAGAGAGGCAGAATATTTTCTCTTGAACAAATAACTTGTATTTCATAAGTAGAGAAGTGACTTGGAAAGAAAATACTTAAACAACATTTCCTTTGGATTAATAAGGATAAATATTTTTAATGCATGTTTTACTCCTGTAAAACATACAACATTTCTTAGATTTTTTGTTGTTATTACAGTAATTGCTACCGAAAAACCTATTTTTAGATTTATTTTTAAAACTGTATCCTAAATTAAGATTTTAAAGACAACATGGAAACAGAGAGGTTGTTACATAATGAATAAAAGTTGACTTGAAAATTTGATAGGTTGTTGTCAAATTACTGAGCATTCAGGCTTAAGTGAGTGATAGCTGTTACATAATATTTTAAAAGCCACTTTTATAATGTAAGTTAAACATCTCCAGGTGTTTTGTTACTGCATTTAGACATGAGGATAATTTTGTGAAATACTGTGTATGGTCATTCCTAAAATTGAACCACAGTTGTTGATCAAGTTGCCCAGTAATGTCCCCCTTCTTCAGCTGTCCTTTTTGTGCAAGGAGAAATATTTTAAATAATAAACAAAGTGTGATAGATAATAACACCACATTGGTACACTGTCTGTGCCACATACGTGTAAGAAGATTAAAGTTTTTCTTTGTAATCTAAGGCATGAATTTAATCCTAAAACTTTGGTTTGTAGCTTCCTCAGGTAAATTGTAGCCACTCCTCATAGCCTGGAAGAGATATTGCCATACTGGAATGCTTGTGAGACTGAGACTGTGTTTTTATCTTACTATTAATCCTTGGCTTTTAATTTTAACTTTGTCATTTACCCAAATTTTTCAGCCAATACAGTGTTCTTCCTACATTGAATTATTATGTCTCCTTTGCAGGAAGCTTTCTTTGGGAAAGACTTACTGGATACCAGTAGACAGAACAAGATGAGCCTGGATAATTTACCTGAAGAGTCACTTCCACTTTCATGTAAAACAAACTTGGCCACCAATTTCTTGGATCCTTCATCTGACCCTCTTCTTAGCTCCACCTCCACTCCAGCTCAGGCAAAACTGGGACCTCAAGGTATACAAACCTAAAGTTAGTGATAATTCAGTAGCTTGTTTTTATTGTTGTAACTGGGGCTTTTCCACTCTCTCTCTTCCACTTTTCCCCCACTGTTTATCTGATGTATTTTTCAGCATTCTGTATGTGAACTGTCCTTGTGAGGTTAACTAACACTGATATTTAGTGAGATTCAGCTCAAGGGCTCCAGCTGTTTCAGAAAGCAGTGGATAACACAACAAGTGGCACTAAAAGCAAATCTGCAACATCTTAACTATAACATCCATGGCTATAAAATCCATGAAAATTAGTTCTGTGTAAGAACAATCATACAGTTCATTATAGATGAAAACACAGTTACTCTCATTAAAAGATATTTTTAGTAGTCTAGTGAATACTAGTTGGATGAATATCGTCCAGCTTTTCTTTTCTTTACTGTTTTAGATGATTTTAGGTTGCCAGTCTCCTCGGAATTTTTGTTTCACCATGTCCTTTCTGAACATGAGTGCCCTTTCCAGGTACAGTTTGTAGCCCCTAGGCAATCGTTTGCTTCTGCTATTGCAAAACCTTACTGAAGGTTCTGCTGAGAGTTTTGCAAGTAGCCAGAGGGTTGTAAAGTGCTGCTGAAAGAGCAGCCTCACACAAAAGAGCAATTAAAGCCTTACTGTCTCCTCCAGATTATTTTTTCTCTGTGTCTTGTAGTATATGCTGTTGGCTAGAGGTGTCTTTATTTTTAAAAACTGCTGTTATTTCGTGTGCACATTAGGTAATTTATGGCTTGTGTTTCAGCTGATGCCCAAAGTTTTTCCATCTGAAACTGTTTGCACACACTTATCACAGTTTCCACTATCCGGAGAGTCATTTGAAGAAAGGTCACTTACTTGTGCTTGCTATTCAATGAAAATCTGCTAAGTGAAAAGCAAAAGGCTACATTATAATTAAACATTGATTCGTCTACAGTTGAAGTCGTGAGTAATAGACAATGCAAAAGTTCCCCTGAAGGGGAAGCTGCTGGAGAGGAGTGTTTCATGGTCTGTATTTCTTTAGTTCCAGCATTACAAGAAGATAAGCTCACTATGACATTTTTCCACTGTGGCTTTCTTTTGAAGCTAGAGAAATTCAACTTCAGAGGTCTTTGCTGGCCTATCCAACTGCAAAATTGAAGTCACTAATGTGTTCATGTGCTATGATAGTACAGGGCTTCAGAAATTCATGAAGTTGATGTTAATTTAATGATCTATTTTTCCAAAGTTTGGAAGTTCTTCATAAAAAAGCGGAGTTGTAAAACTTTGTAATTTCTTCTTCTTTTTATTCAGAAATAAGTAATAAAGAGGTGGCTATTAATAAATAAATCACTAGCAATGGCTTTAGTGGATAACCTATCTTCCCCATTTGACATGTGAGACACTCAAAGGACCGTGCTTTCTGGCCATAGGAATGTTCTCCACAATTGTCTTGCAACTGTTCAGACTTCCAGCCAAAATTGTGTCCAGATGGAAGCTGTTTGTTGTACTTAGAGCACCAGTGGGTGAAGTCATCTGCCGGTATTGATCAGTTCCAGTGCAATTCTTAACTCTTCGTCTCTGACTTTGTGGGACACAGTTATGTCCACAATAGCGTCCCCCTGTGTGAGGAGCCCTGGTTCCCTGGCTGATTGCTGAGCTCCCTTCTGGCTGGAGTTACAGAGGAGCTGCAGATGAGACCAGTGTCCCAGGGCACCTGTGATGTTTTCATCACTCCTATACAGACCTGGCTGTGAAGCAGGAACAACATGAATTGTTTGTTCCCTGCACTGGGGGCCTGCAGGACTTTGTTGTCACCAACTGTGCTGTTTTCCTACGGTACTACTTCCCACAAGGATTTCTGACTCCCATGAGAGTCCTTCCTTAATTGCACAGGTCTTTTCCACAAAGAAAATATTTTTCTCTTGTAAACTCCACTTGTGTAATCCCAGGATTAAGGGTTAGATATGTTTATCTTCCAGAGAGCTCTCAAGCATCTAAAGAAGTGACTATGCTCTGCTTTCCAGCAGGTGTGTAGCACTGCTGGGGAGGGCAGCAAAGTGTTCAGGCTGCTCCTGAACTGACAGTGCATTTCAGGGTCATGTTCTGTGATTTATTTGTTCTCACACCTTGGTTAAGAGTAGCTGAACCTTTCACTAGCTAAAATTGCAGTAGTGATGAGGATTGGCAGAGCTGGACAGAAGAGGGGTTTGGGAATCGTGTTTTTACTATTAATTTCTAGAGAATGTGACTGAAGTGAGCTTTAGGCTCCCAGCCCTGATTTTTGTCCGGTTGCTGGTTTTATTTTCAGTTAGAAAAGTCACCTTTCCTGTGTTTTTATAACACCTGGCACTCTATGCACTCTGTTCTGAATGGCAGCAACCCTTAAAATCACTTCCAAGTGCTGGAGCACAGTGCAGAGTTTTGCTCATGAGTCTCCCTGTCTGTTCATGGGTGAAGTTGAAGCTGTTGATTTGGATCTCTTGCATTCTGAGGACTGTCTGCCTCTCTCTTGAGTTTCCTGACCTGTGTGTCCCTGAGGGAAGAGAGGCCACTTGATGAGGTGTGTTTGTGAAGGCTCTGGCAATGTGACCTTTCCTTTAGTTTGAAATAGCTTAAATTCATTGTATTTTTTACTGGAAGTGCTGCAAAAGTCATCTGTTCAAGTGGGGTCTCCAGAGAATGCTAAAGAAATTGTTCCTAGACAAAAAGAGAGGAGTTTTCTGAGTCTCTGCAACTGGTTCAGGTGCTGCTGGGACATTTTATAGCCAGAAACGTTACTGTGTGATTAAACATCTTGGGATGGCTGCAACCCTTGGGAGAAGCATTTTTATGATTTTAGAATTTCATAAATAAACAAAAGTAACTGCATTTGAGGGATCAGGATCACAAGATAGCATTAGAACTGTACTCTTAGAGATCCAGCATTATAAGCAAATTATTTTCCTTTTTGCTTTGTCTTGGCTTTCATCTCCATTCTGAAAAGAGTCAAATTAATGAGCAGTATTGAGCTATTTGTTTGGCTGCAGATGTCAACCAGCTATTGATTGTGATCTGAAGCAGCTGACTCAAGTGATTCCGTTGTTTCCAAGATAATATTTAATACACATAGAATTAAAATAAGGAAAAAAAGAGAAGAAAAGAAGTAAAAACTTGCTTTAGATTAGATGTCTTCTGTGAATTTTATGGGTTATAGACTCCATCCCTCTTCTATCACCAGCACTCAAGTCTTTTTTTATAGTCTTAACAAACTCCATTTTGAAAGGAGGATGGTTTTTCCAGTGTATCTCGTCTGAAGGCCACTGTGGAATCTGATTGCCTTCATAGTTAGAGACCCTCTAATTTGAAGCCTGAATTTATTCATGGCCAGTTTGTAGCTACAGGTGGTAAACATTTCATCTTTAAATGTTACATCTTTTCACCTGAGCTCTTCCCAGCTACTTACACAATATATTTATGTTCAAATTAGAAGCTGAAGTTTTAGGGACTGTTCCTGAGCACAAGGGCTATGGAGGAAAGCGCCGGTAACATAAAATACTAGAGGAGAATTAAAGGCTGCAAATACAGTCCCAGTGCTTCCTTCATGGGCTTTTTTCTCCCTGATACTTACCTGCCTTCAAGCAGGAATTCAGGAAAGTGAAGGGCTAAAATCAATCTTTCAGCCTGCTCAAGTAATTACATCACCTTGTGGTGCCTGGTGTTACTTGCATAATTAGACCAAATTGCCAGAAGGGAAACAAGTATCTGAAAAACCCAAAACAAACTTTAAAATCCCCCAAAAAACAACCCACCAAACCCCAACAACTACGTTCTGTTGAGAGCCTTACATTTAACAGTACTTTTTGTCAGGTACACAAAATAACTATGCCCGCAGAGTGCTGTGGTTTTGAGGCACTTTTAGATAGTTTTGCTGGTATCAGTAGGAGCTGTATCTTGTACATATGTTTAAATGGACTGATCTGCGTTGGCATATTAATCCATCTTGTTGAGTGGCAAATATAAAACCTGATTTAATTAGAGTGGTTTCACCTTGTCTGCATTACAAAAGTAAAAATGAAGAATAAAAATAGTCAAGTGAAGAAAAGTAATTTTCATTTTGACTTGGTAATGGAAGAAGGGAAAAGGTTTGTCTCTGAAAATCAGCAGAAGGAGCTTGTAATTCGTTGTTAAACTTAGCAGCTTGGGAAGTAGCCTCATGATAGAAGTAAATCCTTGGCACCAGGGTCTGAATAAAGCTGTGTATTCTCCTGGGGTAGTTGGCTTGAAACAATGGGAAATATATCTGTGTATGTGTGAGATGTGTGTGTTCTTTGGCTTTCTGGTCGTCTTCAACCTGGCCATGTGTTTGTTTTCCACGTTGTATATTTTATGATTTGTATTAACTCCTTTTTTCTGTTTAATTTATATTTGCCATCTCATCATATTTCATTGGTCTGGCAGTGTTTGCTCATGTAGTCATGACAGTCTGCAGTTTTACTGAAAAATATTTTTCTCAGCTTTTATTTGTTTGTCAAACATTTTTTGCAAATGTTGCACATCTGTAATAGTCCAAAACAACTAGTTAATAAAACCAGATGGGCCATTTGGAATAATTCCTCTCTAATGAATTGGAGGTCAAGAAGATAATAGTATCCAGAATTTATTATTTAATATTAAAGAATTTATTGCTAGACCAGGCCAGTTTTTCCTAGATGGCAAAAAACCATGACATTTCTACCTCTGGCCATTCTCACGCCTTCAGGTTTTCTTCTGATCTTAAAAGTATCATCTGCAATTTCCATTTATTGACTCTTGCTTTTTACGCTTAGATTTCACTTCCCTATCAGGGTGTAGTAACTAGTCACTTCTGTATTAAGAAGGAGAGTGGTGGTAAAAGAACTGATCTACCTTTTTTTTAAAAAAACCACTTTTTTTAGATGTATAGAACACAGTGGGCTGTGTCCTATATAAAAAGCATTTGTTGACTTATACATTCATGGGCCTTTGTGTCGTAGAGGCTGCAGGTTCAGAGTAGATTTTGGGATTATTTTTCCCCTGAAATCATCCAGTCTTTGTTTCACATTATATGATTACATTATCACTTCTAAAACCACTGACAACGTAAGCACGTGCAGATGGCTCAGTCCTGGCAGGGAGGGGATGCTGGTCAGCAGAGTCTCTGACCCTAGGAACACTTGCAGCTTAACCCACTCCAGGAGGCCCTTAGAGCCTGGTACATCAGTGTTTGGGTTTGCAGCTCAAGAGCATCACCAGAGTGATGTAGAAATGTTGATTTTATTTATTGCATCTTCTACAGGCAGCACCGATGATCCTTTAGCTGATCTTTCTGAGGTCTTAAATACTGACGATGATATTCTTGGAATACTTTCTGATGATTTGGTAAAGTCTGGAGATCATTCAGGTGTGTATGTCCATAGAGTCTCTCCAGTAATTGTTTCCTTTTTTTTCCTCTTTATTATAGAAATATTTGTTGTACTGTATCTGTAGGTCATGCTCTAGGTCGTTTCAGATACAATTTTCATATCTTAATAATACCTTGGTTTGGAACAATTTTGGTTTATTCTACCATAAAAATGCCCAACCTTGTCAGCATTTTGTTTTTACTTGGCTCTTTGCTTTGCTGCTTAAGAGAGGATAAAATGTAGCTGCCGTTGTCTCTCATACCTGCGTAGCTTTTTTCAGCATGCAGCTTTTTCTTTTCTTTTTTTTGTTTTCGTGTTGTAATCATCCATTTTATCTGGTTTGGGTCCTGTAGGTCTTGATTTATGCACTTTCCAGGTTGAGAACTCACCCTCCCCATTTGGTAAGAATCTAAACAATGGATGATCCATGGTTAGCAGTAGCCCTCTTTCCTAGTGGTTTTAGCTGAAAGAACTGCATGTGTAGAAACTACTTCTCCTTTGCTGTGTCACTGATTCATGTTTCATTTTCCACTCTGTGGTGTTCGAGTCTAACACAACCTCTAAACTCTTCACTCTGCCTTTAAGAGTCCTGCATCGAGTTTTGCTTACAGCTTTTGAAAACCTTCCTTAGTTTTTTGTGTTCCATGATACAAACCCATGCATTTTCTTGCTGCCACTGTAAATATTACTTCTTGTAGTAGTATGTAGTTTTTATCATAGTGGTATATTATGTAAATGAACAGCATTTTTACCAATGTGAGTATACTAAAGCATGATTAAAGCAGTCAGCATCAATCCTTTTGTTTTCACTGGATAATGGTTCATCACTCTATATAAAAGGTTGAGAATAAGTAGAATGGCATATTTCATTATTTTTAAATTCAGGGAGTTTTGGTATCTATTACAGAAATATATTTTAAATGCTGTGGGATATAGTTCTTTTTTCCCAGATTTTTCTCATTTGAGAGATTTATTGACTTGTAAGGGATGGTAGGAAATTTATGTAGTGAATTATGTTTTCTTAGTGCCAACAAATCACTTTGATGTAACCCATACTAGTCAGGATTTGTTTTTGAAATAGAAACTTTTACAGCTTTTTTTATATTGGCTACACAGCATTTCAGTAGATATTTTTTGTAATACCTCAAGTGAAGAACATTTGAAGTGAACCTTAAGGTACATGAGGATGAACCATGTTTACTGCTGGTGTGATTCTTTTCAAAGTGTGAAAAACTGTTAAAGTGGAACTCTATACTGAAACCTATACATTCAAAACCATGCTGAACCTGAACTCAGTAGTCTTACTTCCCATTCTTCCTGTTGCATTATATTTGATTAACATTCCTCAAACAATACAATAAACTGGAGGTAAAGAGTGGGAAGGTTTTTTTACGTTTTCTAACCAATGTTTTGTTTTGCCTTGCCTTTCAAATAATACAAACTCGTGGTTTAGTTGACAGCTCAGTTCTAGGGGAACAAAACAGGGTTTATGCTCTTTTTTCAATACTAATAAAGTTCTCTATTTATGTCTGACTTACTGTTCTTTCTTCCTCCAGCTGGATTGGATATTGGCCCCATCTCTGATGATCCTTCTTCTCTGCCTCAGCCCAATGTCAACCAGAGCTCACGGCCACTGAGTGAAGAGCAGTTGGATGGAATCCTCAGTCCAGAACTAGACAAAATGGTCACAGATGGTAATTTTTTTGTCCTTAATTTTGGCCTTCTAGAGAACTTCAATAGAAATGATATTTTCTTTCTTCTTCCCCACAAATGTCACATCTCTATATTGTAACAGACCTGTTTGGACTTGGTTGCACAATTACTTTTATTGCTTCCTCTGATGATTCCTTAACCTTTGTTGCCTTTACTTTGTCCAGGTGCTATTCTTGGCAAACTGTACAAAATCCCAGGTACGTGTTCTGATTCTCCTTGTCTTTTATGGAACGCAGTTCACAAGCAATGCCAGCAACTCATGCAGAGTTTTTTTTTTCAGAGCTGGGAGGAAAGGATGTTGAAGATTTGTTCACAGCTGTGTTGAGTCCAGCAGCCGCACAGCCAGCTCCTCTACCACAGCCTCCTCCCCCACCACAGCTCATGTCTTTGCACAGCCAAGGTATGTTCCTCTGGTGCTTTTGTGAGCAGCAGGAGAGTTGTGCACCTTTTAGATGCTGATGTGGAAGTAGGACACACCTTACGCTGTGAAAATTGTGGAATCTGCCATTGTTAATTTGTGAAATACTATTCTAAACCTGTTCTGAAGGGAGTATGTGATTAACATGCATGTAAATATTGCTAATAGAAAGGACAGTTATTTGAGATTTTTCTGACATATCGATGCTTTTATTTTAGCTGACACTTTGATGGTTTGAAAATTAGTCTGTGATAAAACATGTGTTCTCTCCTGACTTCACTCTTTAATTACTTTTGAGTAACTCCTCAAGGGTAAGGCAAGAGTCCGTGTAATACTGATTTACTGAGTCTTAATTTCTGTAAGAATGCAGTTTAATGTATTAGCTAGTCTTAATAGGGAGGAGGTTAACTTAATTTAGAATTTATCTTGGAAATTATACTTTATTTTTCTTCATTACTACTAAAATTATCATGACTTGATAGAGCATATTCTTTCTTATATTGAAGGCAAGGGACAGATTGATTTTATTTATTGTTGTTACCAGTAGAGCTATTTTTTTAAGCAGTATGTGTGAGTGTAATTGAATGTGCTCCTTTTCTCATCAGACATCACCTCCAGTGGGTTTTCCCTGAGCTCATGTAAAGAGTGCCCATTCCTTTATAGTGGTACTACAAGAAGTACTATGCAAATTGATTTGACCAGTGAATTAACCATAAGAAGAAAAGTGATTTGTTTCCTAGTTGGATCAATTTTCATAAAAATGAAGGACTTAAAAAACTCTTAGAAAGGACAGTGTTTAAAGTAACTAATGGGTTGATTTAAAGCAAAAGGTAATATAGGTACCAGTGTCTGTTTCCCAGTTACTTGAGTACCTGGAGATAACTCCAGTATTTGAGCTCTGTAAGATTGTTCAGCTCCTCCCTGTGGGAACTGCCATGATGACAAAGTTTTAGATTTACAATGTGGTTCTATTACAGTGGAATGATCCACATGTTTCTGTGAGATAAATCCTTCAGTAATGGGGCAGCTTGCATCAAGTTTCAGCAATTTCAAATAAAATTATTGCTCTCTTCTCATCAAGATGTGATCACACAGTGCAAACCAGAGGCCTGACTCTCCATTCTGTTTGTTTGCCAGGGCTTCACAGTTACTGTGTTTACCAGCTATAATAAAGTGCATTCTCTTAAATTTTGTGTTACTTACAACTGCAGTTGCTGCATAGCTTATATAACCTTCAGATCAGAAAGAGTCTTCTAAAATGGGAGAATGATACAGTGTCATCCTGCAGATGCATCTGATTCCTGAGCTACTTCTGTGCTTTTAAGGAAATACTGGGGCAACAGTTACAATCCACTTAAGTGATGGGATCTAAAGGCCAGAGTTAATTCTGTGTAGTAACATCTGCAAATACCATCTGCTGGAATGAATCCGCCTGTGCCACATTTGTAATACTGTAATCAAATAAATAACATTTTCTGCCTTCGTACTGCTAGACTGGACATTTAATTAGAAAATGCTAATGCTCATTTGAGTAGAGTTATCTGTTTCATTGCCTACAAATTAGGGAGTTAGTAGATAATGAGGCTTACTTTGGTACAATGCTCGGGAGTCTCAGAAGAGGAGATGTTTAATTCAGGTGGCTAATGATAATCTTGCAAGGACTGAAAACCACCTTCTCCATGGCTTGCTGCTTGGATCTGGGTGTAACAAATACGAAGACCATTAGCTTTTAAGTGTATTACCTCAATATAAAGTGCACTAGTGTGGCATGGGCTGCTGCAAAGTTTTTGGAAATCCATTTTTAAAAAAAGTTTTATTTTTAGATGAGAAAAAAAAAATATGTGTAGGGATGTGATACAGTAGAAAAGAATCCTTTAAGCTTATAGGGAATGATTTAAAACTGATGTAAAATCTTTCCCAAAAATGTAAAGTCAGCACTGTAAAATTTTGAAGCAATTAGTTTTTCATTAGAGTAGACACTGTTTTCTCAGTGAAAGGTTCCACCTCTGCAGAAGCAGTCACCCTTTAAAACAGTAATTTAAACTTCTTATTTCCAGGGGAGAATGCGTTTCCAAGAGTGCCCCTCATGAATGGTCTGATTGGCCCCAACCCTCATCTCCCTCACACGGCCCTGGCTGCTGGAGGTGGGCTGGGCACCTTCTCTCCCATTACCCAGCAGCCATACAGTGATGCCAGGTAAGTCCAGATAGGGAATAAAAGATGTTTATCGTATTTAGCATTAAAATAAAGTATGAGTAACAAAAACACTGGGCAGTGTTGTTGGTTACTAATACTGTGATATTATTAGTTCTTGAAAGCCACCTCAAAACCTTGTATATTCTTGCAGCATGTTCACTACTGATACAGCAAACAGAATAAGTACTGCTAATTGAGGGTTTGTTTTGTTTTTTTGATGCAATCTGTAAAACAACCCCCTTTTCTCCTCTGTCAGGGATAAGAATCCAGCATTCAGTCCAATGGTGAGTGATCCCAACAGCTCATGGGCACCAGCTGCTCCACCCCTGGAAGGTGAAGGCGATACCATGTCCAATGCTCAAAGAAGCACCCTGAAGTGGGAGAAAGAAGAAGCTCTGGGTGAAACGGCAACTGTAGCACCTGTTCTCTATACAAATATCAACTTCCCTAACCTGAAGGAAGAATTTCCAGGTGAGTGATTTACTGAATCACGTTGGTAATTTTGCAGTAATCGGTGTATCTTGATTGGAAGTATCTAAAATAGACTAATTGTAGCCTTGTGTATTGACACATTTTTTGGTTGCAGACTGGGCTACAAGAGTGAAGCAGATTGCTAAACTATGGAGGAAAGCAAGCTCTCAGGAGAGGGCTCCCTATGTGGTAAGAAAAATTCCCACCTGCATTTGTATACTTCCAGCAAACATATATTTCATTTATAAGATTATGTTGTTTTGGTTTTTTTTGTTTTTAATAACACAAGTTGTAGATTTAGTGGAAGCTCCCTTACTCCAAGAGTACCTTTGTAATTTGACCTCTGAATCTGAATACTTCTACCTGCATTCTTTGTTTGTCATTCTTGGAATAAACTCGATTAGTACTGTGCAACCTAAAGACATCAGCTGTGATGAGAAGATCTGTGGCTTCCACTGCCTCTCAGCTGCATTTGATTCATGTCTCAAGTCTTCTTGGCTCTGTCTGTTTCTACACAGAATCTCACTGGTTTATTCAGAAGGATAGTAGCAACTGATCGTGAGATTCCTCTCCCTTTCATCATCCCCTCTCACTGGACTCTTCTTTTTTCCCCATTAGAGTTGCTGAAGTCTTTCAGCCATTGAACTAACAATTCCAGAGGTGTCAGTGCTCGCATCCCTGCTTTCCTTGTTTACTTCTACTCCTTGTGTTCCTGCTTTAGTGTTCCCCTTCTCTGCTTACTCTCTTGTATTGCTTGGTGATGGAAACTCTTCTGATATCTTGCATTTTGTGGGGAGCATGAAAGACTCCATTTCTCTCTCCAAAATAATTCACCTTCTTCACATCTGAGTCAAGTGAACACAGATATTTGTAGCAGCTGTGTGGAGTTACATGGTCATTGATTCCATCCTGCAGAACTTCTGCCATTCAAATGGGGTGACCCTTACGCTTTGTGGACGTCTCTGTTGAAGCCTGTGTACATCCAAATCTCAGAACCGATATTATTGATTCTTTTGGACCTTCCCTACCATTGTTGGCAGATGTTCTTTTCTTTAACTTCCTGGCACACCTCCATTCTCTCCTGGTTCTTGTCTTTGTTTCTTCATAGCAGCGATTGGATGATCATTCTCACTTCACAGCTCTCTGTGGATTTTGCAGTTTTTGGTCTCTTAGCCTTCCCCTACCTGCCCTTTTTTTCAAATAGTCCCACCAGTAATCGAACTTGATTCCTCTGCATGTTGATGACTCAGAATTTAGTAGTACTGCCCTCATCTCCTGCTGTCCAAATTTAAAAATTCCCCTTATCTCTGACAACTTTTAAGAGTATAAATCATATCCCAAACTAAGTGTGAGAAGTGGAGTTCTTGATCTTCCTGAAACCTTTCCACTTGAAAGAATAATTCTCTCGTTTCTTCTTTGTATCACTGAGGCATCATCGTTATTCTGCTTTTTATTCAGTGTTGCAATTTTAGCACCTTTGGAGCTTTATGTCATCTTGCCTGTGGAATAGTTAATCTTGGTGATTCCTTCTTTGTAGTTATTTATAAGATAATACCCACTTAAATGGGTGGCATTTACCACTTCACAATTATTTCTACTACTGATTGCTTTATTTTTCATTGTTCTTAAAAAATGCGATCTTATCCTTGTGATGGGTATCCAAAAGTCAGGAGCAAAAATTATTTCCCATATGTTCAGGAGGAGAGTGCAGGCTCCTGCACACCAGTTTTTACACTGATACTAATCATAATAATGTAATTATTATTAAAGCAAGATGTGGTTAATTCATCTCAGAACAGTTCTTGTGCTCCTGCCATGCAGCTCCTGCTGGAGTTCCTGGCATTGTGCACACAAGAAGCTGCTGTGGTGCCTCTCCTGAGGGACTTGCACTCTGAGGCGTTGAGTAAAGGCTGAAATGAAATGCAGAGGAGTGTTAGTAATTTTTTTACTATAGGCTTTTTGCTTAGCATGCACAGTCCTATCACTTACAGGGGAAAATGACAGTGATTTTTCTGCTGCTGTGACATGGGTGCTCTCATCCATGTCACTGTTTCATTGCTGGGGGGGAAGTATTAAAGCCTTTTCCTCTAGTCAACTCCTACTTGACAGCTGCAAATAAATTTGTGAAAAAGAGGATGTGGGGGTTTGGTTCAGAAAAGAAATCACATCCTAGATTGGTGGTAAAACAGGCTCTTTGAAACTTCTATTAGATACTTTAAAGTGTCACTATGGCTGTAAAATGCCTCATTGAAGAGGAATTGCTGTGTCTCTGTACAGTTTTTCCTGATCCATAAGCCCATGTCCTGTGTTTATACTGTTAACTGTTAACAGACTCAGATCTTTAGAGGTCATTTAATGGACTAGACTGTATTTTTCTTGTCGTTGATGTTCTCCATATTAGGGACCTTTATTGATCCAAACATCATCTGCTGTGCTCAGTCTTCACATTGTAGACCACACCAATATGTGATTTGAAAGGTAAACTGGTGGGATTAATGATTTCTTGGCACAGCACAGTGCCTGGAACAGACACTCTCCTGTATAGAAAAGCTTTGCTAATAGGTTTACTAATTTAGTAATTGCTAGTAACCTCTTAGTTCCTTCCATATATGTTAAACACAGAATTTCTATAGAGGTGAAGTATTTTCTGTTTGGAATTATTTTTGAGGTGCATAATGTCATTTCTACAAGGATGTGTGTGATTAAAACAGGCTGTACAAATAATTTGGTGATAGATTTTGTAGGAATAACAGTGTGCAGTGTGCACACTCAGTAGAAGAAAATAAGGCTAACTGCATTTTTTCTCTTTTTCCAGCAAAAAGCCAGAGATAATAGAACTGCTTTGCGCATCAATAAAGTACAGATGTCAAATGACTCCATGAAAAGGCAGCAGCAACAGGATAGCATTGATTCCAGCTCACGCATCGACTCCGACCTCTTTAAAGATCCATTAAAACAGAGGGAATCGGAGCATGAGCAGGAATGGAAATTCAGACAGGTGTGTAGCACTTAGGGCGTTTTGTTATTTTCTTCCTTCTTTTTATTGTGTTGTCGGAATCTGATGTAATAAAATCAATTTGAATCTTTCTTTGTAGAAGAGTATAAAGTCAGCCATTCTGCTTGGGAAGAAAATAGATGTTAGCAGAAGACAAGCTGCTTGTAAAAAAATAGATTTTGACTCTTAAATCCCATGTATTATAGAAATAGGTTGTTCTTTCTCTGCATGGCTGGCTAGTGCAGTAGGTTTTTATTACATATCCTGTATTGCAGTAACCTTGTCCTGCAGACTGCTGCCTCCCATGGGGCTGAGTGTCTCTCAGAGCCTACACCAGTGCTGCATGTCAGTAACCTTTGTCTCCAGAGTATAAGGTTGGAAAGCAGTGATGCTCTTTAGGCAACCTGGGAAATTCTTATTCCCAGGCAAGCAAGATGCATTTACCAAGGTAATTGAGCTTTACAAATGGCTGGACTCTCTGCTCCCATTGCATTTAAAATCTGCATTTGTTTGTAATTGATATTGGTTGTGTCCTAAAGTTTTAATTATAGATTCAGTCATTAGAAAGATTTTGTATACCCTAAACTTAGAAGAAGTGTAATGTTTTTCCTCATAATCTTAAAACAGCAAATGCGGCAAAAAAGTAAGCAGCAGGCCAAAATAGAAGCCACACAGAAGCTGGAACAAGTGAAAAATGAGCAGCAGCAACAGCAGCAGCAACAGCAGCAGCAGCAGTTCAGTTCACAGCAGCTCCTGAACCAGTCTGGCTCAGACACACCCAGCAGTGGGATCCAGAGCCCCTTAACGCCGCAGACTGGCAATGGAAATATGTCTCCTGCACAACAGACATTCCATAAGGATCTGTTCACAAAGCAGCAGCTCCCTGCTACGCCTACATCAGCGTCCTCAGATGATGTGTTCCTAAAGCCGCAAGCCCCACCTCCCACTCCCACCCGAATCCCAGTACACGATTCACTGTCTCAGTCTCAGACTCCTCAGACATCATCACAACAGATGTTTTCTCCAGGTTCCACAAACACAAGGCCTCCTTCTCCAATGGATCCATATGCTAAAATGGTGGGAACACCCAGACCAGCACCCATTAACCAGAACTTTGTTAGGAGGAACACCATTGCCCCATTAGATTCCTGTGCAGCACAGTCATCCATATCTCGGGAGCCGTCGGGAAGCAGGCCTTCACCAGTCAGGGACTCATGTTCTTCATCTCCAGGTAGCAGCGATCCCTATGCAAAGCCACCAGACACACCCAGGCCTGTCATGCCATCAGAGCAGTTCTCCAAACCATTGGGGGTCCCACGGTCACCCATAGTTATGGAGCAGTCAGGGAAGGTACCTTTAGCTGCTGGAAGCAGTGATCCATTTACTAAGCCAGCTCCTAGGACTGACACGTTTCAGAGACAGAGAGTAACCTCTGCTGATGCCTATGCACGGCCTCCATTGACTCCGACTCCTGCTCCTGTTGATGGGAGCCCTGGACCTTTCAAAACTCCTCTGCGCCCTCCTCAGTCCCCACAAGATCCTTACTCATCCATGCCAGCCACGCCACGGCGCGTTGCTGTTGATCCCTATGAAAGGCCCCCTCTGACACCGAGGCCGGTGGATAACTTTTCCCATAACCAGGCCAATGATCCCTACAGCCAGCCTCCCCTCACTCCCCACCCCGCAATAAAGGAGCCTTTTGCCCATCCGCCGCGGATAGTGCGGCAGCAGGGTGATTCTTTCCCTCAGTCTGGGCCCATTTCAAGGCCAGCTTCTCAGGACCCTTACTCCCAGCCTCCAGGTACTCCTCTGCCAGTTGCTGATCCTTACGCCCAGCCCCCAGGAACTCCTCGTCCCAGCACAGTGGATCCATATATGCAGCAGCCACCTACACCAAGACCCGCTCAGCCTGCAGATCTGTTTGCTCAGTCCTCAGCAAATCAGAGACATTCTGATCCATATGCCCAACCTCCTGGAACACCACGGCCAGTTCTCAGTGATCCTTACTCTCAGCAGCCAGCAACCCCAAGGCCAGGGATTCCTGAGAGTTTTAACAGACCTGCCATGACAAGGCCAGGACTAATACCAAATAGAGATCCTTTCCTGCAGACACCACAGAGCAGGTTGCAGGGCACTTTTGTCAGGCCATCAGATCCATGTTCTCAAACTGCCAGGTCTGCAGGACCTGCAATAACGGATTCATTTAGCCATGGTGCAGCTACTCCAGCACGTGACCCATATGATCAACCACCAATGACTCCAAGACCTCAGCCAGAATCTTTTGGAACTGGTCAGCTGGTCCACGATGCTGCCGAACAGCCACGGCCTGGATCTGAGGGCACCTTCAGTGGATCCGGAAATTCTCCGATGACTTCTCAAGGACAGCAGTTTCCCAAAGTTTCCCAAGTTCCTGGCCCAGCACCCACCACGGGAGTAACAGATACACAGAATACCATGAATATGTCTCAAGGAGATACTGAGAAGTTAAGACAGGTGAGAATAATGTTCAATTCTGATTGTATTAAAATACTATAAGTAGAAGAATTTCCCCCATTCTTGTTAATACTTGAAGTTTCTTGCCATTAAACATAACTACATGTAAGATAATTACCTTAATTTACTTAGTATGTTAGTTTGGTCCTCCTGGATAGAACCACAATATACAGAATATAGAAACATCAGTAATTTTTAAGGAATTTGGACAAGATCCAAGAAAAGAAGCAAAAGTCTATATTTGAAGCCACGGAAGATGTAGATGGTTGGTCTGTAATAGTGCTTTTAGCTACAGTCTGAGGGGAAAAAACCATTTTAAAAGGACAGTTAGTTCTATTCTGTAACAAATGAGGTGTGGAGCTGATGTCAGTGACTTGTTCACTGGCTGGAGAAGGGAGTACAGGCAAAGATCTCAGACCACACGTCTGATTTTGCAGTTGGCCGATGTTTTGAGCTGAATCCTTCACTTGGTCAGTGCTCTTCTTGAGGCACATTCACTCCAGGTTTCTGTCTGTGAATGTTTGGCAGACAGCTCTTGCTGAGAGGTGGAATTACATTCAGCTTGTGGACAGCTGCTCAATCTTTTGTTTGGAAGGAGGGATGGGAAGTGAACTTAATGGAAAATTGGTGGTATTTATCATACAGGGTTAGAGTAAATTCTGCAGCTGTGGCATAAACCTCTTGCTGAATTTTCTTCAGTGGACCTCTGGTCACCTTTGTCCCTCAGAATGCACTTCTCCTGTGGTGAAAGGGCCTGCATTACTGGAATAGAAGAAGGGAAAGAGAGTTGCTGCCATGTTAATTGGTAGAATGGGATCACACCATACACTTTAACAAGAGGTCTGGATCTTAGGTTGTGTTACCAGCACCTTGCACCATTTGACCCCCCTTCTCATTTCTGAGGTGATTATGGTTGTTTATCATATTTTTCTGTAACAACTGAAGGATTTCTTTCCTCCAAAAGGCTTAACCTATCAGAGTGTAACACTTCAAAAGATGTCAATTGCAGTGTGAAGCATAATGATTTATTTTCTTTTAAACAGCGCCAGAAACTACGTGAGATTATTCTACAGCAGCAGCAGCAGAAGAAGAATGCGGTTCGCCAGGAAAAGGCCTTGCAGGACGCAGCAGCTCCTCCCCATGCAGCCCCTCTTCAGCATTGGCAGCAAGACAACTTAAATCAAATTTTTAACCGCCCTCCTCCTCCCTATCCTGGGAATATCAGGTCCTCTGTGGTCCCTCCAGGTGGGCCAAGGTTCTCCATGTACCCAAAGGACCAGCGTGGGCCATTCCCTGGGGATGGGCAGTTCAATAGGCCCCAGTTTCCAGGAGATATGAACACCATGGGCATGAGACCTCATGGTCTGAGGTAAGCTCTTGGTTCTCTTAAACCCAGGGTATTACAGGGATAGTTAGATAAAGGGGGCTTTTTGGGCAGGATGAAAAATCATCTACAGGAGCTGGTAACCTTCCTGAACTCCATACATGCAGTGGGTTTTCCTGTAACATTAGAATGTGTGTTTTACACTCTTTTGTTGGGAATTATTCAGAAATACGAATGGAGAAACTGCAGAAGTAGTCGAACTTGGTTGACCTGAAACATCTTGTTGTCCAAGGCTTTGGGGCATTTCTAAAAAAAAAGTAAAAGATCAGACTTTATTTTTGGTGTCTTAATAATGAATAAACTCATTTCTAATGTGTATGTAATCAAACACAAGGTTCTATCTGTGCCATTTTTACAATGAGTGCTGCAATGTAAAATGAATACCAGTATCAACATACCTTGTTATCTCAGAAATTAATTTTTTTCAGTATCTGGATTTATTTTAGTAATTTCTAAATCCACACACTGGAGTTTTTTTACTCTGAATTGCATTAACGTGTATTTTAATTACTAGGTTATTTCTGACTGTCAGTTTTCTATCCATTATTATTATTGAAATTGAAAACAGGTTGTTTATTAAACATAATTAAAGCAATTATTTTATTGTAGTCATAAAGCTCATTTAAATGTAAGCATACTCAGTCAAAACATTTATTTAAATATCTTGATGAATACATCATGTAAAGCATTTTGGTGAATAGTTATTTAGTCATGTGAGACTGAGAAAAAAGATGATTTAGCCTTTCATGCTTTATTTTAGATATGGGTTTCCAGGAGGTGGCCATGGTCCACCCTCGGGTCAGGAACGTTTCCTTGGTCCTCAGCAGCCAATGCAGCGCCCTGGAGTTCCCCCCCAGCTGAGGAGATCCCTGTCTATTGATATGCCCCGGCCAGTGAACAATCCACAGATCAGTAACACCTCTGGGATCTCGCAGCATTTTCCCCCGCAGGGAATTCCAGTCCAGCAGCATAACATCCTGGGCCAGGCGTTCATCGAGCTGCGTCACAGAGCTCCTGATGGGAGGCCCAGGCTGCCCTTCAATCCTGCTGCTGCTAGTGTGATGGAGGCAGCAGCTCAGCACCAGCGGCACCCCGGGTTCCTGCCCAGGCAGGATTTCCCAGGCCCAAGACAGGCAGAACCGCTGAGACACAATTCTCAAGGAATACCAAACCAGTTGCAGATGTCTGGAGGTTTGGAGCACATGTCCCAGTCCCAGCAGGATCAAATCAATCCTGAGAACCCACCTGCACTTGTAATGCGTTCTCTGGGTCAGCCAGTTGCTGATGCATTCCCAGGACCATCTTTGTCTACATCTGCACCAAGTGATGAATCTGCAAACTTGCAGATTCCCAACCAGCCAAGTGATGGTCTAGAAGAAAAGCTTGATCCTG